>NC_079877.1:3092783-3785566 GCF_029227915.1 Hydractinia symbiolongicarpus
GCCAATTGGTCTCCAAGGAATAACATTCTTGTTAATTTGACATGATTGCTGGAATTCAGCGATAATATTAGGCTCTGTGGTAGCGCTTTATTTAAAAATTTAGATAAAAAAGTCTTTTTTTTACTGTGGGACCAATCCGGGCCGTTAGCAGACGCTGAATAAACAGGAACAGTTTCAAAAACTACATTTCAAGGAATTTCTAACGGTGTCAGTCCGATTTAGTCACAACGGTTACGTCACATATTCGTCCCCACATGAATTTAGGGATATTTTTCTGATATTACTAGGTTGTATTGCTTGTAACAGTAAAACGACGATTGACTGTGGGACTTAATTGAACTAACTTTGGACTGTGACCTGATAAATGTAATAAAGGAGGCAATTGGACCCCAAGAAATAACATTCTTCTTAATTTTACATGATTGCTGAAATTCAGCGATAACATTAGGCTCTGTGGTAGCGCTTTATTTAAAAATTTAGATAAAAAAGTCTTCTTTTTACTGTGGGACCAATCCTGGCCGATATCGCGCGCTGAAGAAATAGCGACAGTTTCAAAAACTACAATTCATGGACTTTCTAACGGTATCAGACCGTTTGAGTAACAACGGTTGCGTGACATATTCATCCCCACATGAATTTAGGGATATTTTTCTGATATTACTAGGTTGTATTGCTTGTAACAGTGAAACGATTGCCTGTGGGACTTAATTGAACTGATTTTGGACTGTGACCTTATAAATGGAATAAATGAGCCAATTGGTCTCCAAGGAATAACATTCTTCTTAATTTTACATGATTGCTGAAATTCAGCGATAACATTAGGCTCTGTGGTAGCGCTTTATTTAAAAATTTAGATAAAAAAGTCTTCTTTTTACTGTGGGACCAATCCTGGCCGATATCGCGCGCTGAAGAAATAGAGACAGTTTCAAAAACTACATTTCAATAAATGTCTAACGGTATCAGTCCATTTGAGTCACAACGGTTGCTTCACATATTCGTCCCCACATGTTTTTAGGGATATTTTTCCGATATTACTAGGTTGTATTGCTTGTAACAGTGAAACGATTGCCTGTGGGACTTAATTGAACTGATTTTGGACTGTGACCTTATAAATGGAATAAATGAGCCAATTGGTCTCCAAGGAATAACATTCTTCTTAATTTTACATGATTGCTGAAATTCAGCGATAACATTAGGCTCTGTGGTAGCGCTTTATTTAAAAATTTAGATAAAAAAGTCTTCTTTTTACTGTGGGACCAATCCTGGCCGATATCGCGCGCTGAAGAAATAGAGACAGTTTCAAAAACTACATTTCAATAAATGTCTAACGGTATCAGTCCATTTGAGTCACAACGGTTGCTTCACATATTCGTCCCCACATGTTTTTAGGGATATTTTTCCGATATTACTAGGTTGTATTGCTTGTAACAGTGAAACGATTGACTGTGGGAATTAATTGAACTAACTTTGGACTGTGACCTGATAAATGTGATAAATGAGGCAATTGGTCTCCAAGGAAAAACATTCTTCTTAATTTGACATGATTGCTGGAATTCAGCGATAACATTAGGCTCTGTGGTAGCGCTTTATTAAAAAATTTAGATAAAAAAGTCTTTTTTTTTACTGTGGGACCAATCCGGGCCGTTAGCAGACGCTGAATAAACAGGAACAGTTCCAAAAACTACATTTCAAGGAATTTCTAACGGTGTCAGTCCGTTTTAGTCACAACAGTTACGTCACATATTCGTCCCCACATGAATTTAGGGATATTTTTCTGATATTACTAGGTTGTATTGCTTGTAACAGTAAAACGATTGACTGTGGGACTTAATTGAACTAACTTTGGACTGTGACCTGATAAATGTAATAAAGGAAGTAATTGGACCCCAAGAAATAACATTCTTCTTAATTTGACGTGATTGATGGAACTCAGCTACTGCATTGGAGCTGTGGTAGCGCTTTATTTAAAAATTTAGATAAATAAGTCATTCTTTATTCTGGGACGAATCCTAGCCGTTATCGCCCGCTGAAGAAATAGCGACAGTTTCAAAAACTACAATTTATGGACTTTCTAACGGTATCAGACCGTTTGAGTTACAACGGTTGCGTGACATATTCATCCCCACATGAATTTAGGGATATTTTTCTGATATTACTAGGTTGTATTGCTTGTAACAGTGAAACGATTGACTGCGGGACTTAATTTAACTGATTTTGGACTGTGACCTTATAAATGTGATAATTAAGCCAATTGGTCTCCAAGGAATAACATTCTTCTTAATTTTACATGATTGCTGAAATTTAGCGATAACATTAGGCTCTGTGGTAGCGCTTTATTTAAAAATTTAGATAAAAAAGTCTTCCTTTTACTGTGGGACCAATCCTTGCCGTTATCGCGCGCTGAAGAAATAGAGACAGTTTCAAAAACTACATTTCAATAAATTTCTAACGGTATTAGTCCGTTTGAGTCACAACGGTTGCTTCACATATTCGTCCCCACATGTTTTTAGGGATATTTTTCCGATATTACTAGGTTGTATTGCTTGTAACAGTGAAACGATTGACTGTGGGAATTAATTGAACTAACTTTGGACTGTGACCTGATAAATGTGATAAATGAGGCAATTGGTCTCCAAGGAAAAACATTCTTCTTAATTTGACATGATTGCTGGAATTCAGCGATAACATTAGGCTCTGTGGTAGCGCTTTATTAAAAAATTTAGATAAAAAAGTCTTTTTTTACTGTGGGACCCATCCTGTCCGTTATCGCGCGCTGAAGAAAAAGACACAGTTTCAAAAACTACATTTCAATGAATTTCTAACGCTATCAGTCGTTTTGAGTTACAACGGTTGCGTCACATATTCGTCCCCACATGTATTTAGGGATATTTATCTGATATCACTAGGTTGTATCGCTTTTAACAGTGAAACGATTGACTGTGGGACTTAATTGAACTAACTTTGGACTGTGACCTGATAAATGTAATAAATGAGGCAATTGGACCCCAAGAAATAACATCCTTTTTAATTTGACGTGATTGCCGGAACTCAGCGATTGCATTGGCGCTGTGGTAGCGCTTCATTTAAAAATTTAGATAAATAAGTCAATTTTTATTCTAGGACGAATCCTAGCCGTTATCGCACGCTGAAAAAATAGCGACAGTTTCAAAAACTACAATTCATTGACCTTCTAGCGGTATCAGTCCGTTTGAGTTACAACGGTTGCGTCACATATTCGTTCCCACATGAATTTAGGGATATTTTTCTGATATTACTAAGTTGTATTGCTGGTACCAGTGAAACGATTGACTGTGGGACTTAATTGAACTTCTTTTAAGCTGTGACCTTATAAATGTGATAAATGAGCCAATTGGTCTAATAGGAATAACATTCTTCTTAACTTTACATGATTTCTCTAATTCAGTGATAAAATTAGGCTCTGTGGTAGCGCTTCATTAAAAAATTTAGATAAATAAGTCATATTTACTGTGGGACCAATCCTGGCCGTTAACACGCGCTGAATAAGTAGGAACAGTTTCAAAAACTACATTTCATTGACTTTCTAGCGGTATCAATCCGTTTGAGTTACGACGGTTGCGTTACATATTCGTACCAACATGTATTTAGCGATATTTTATCGCTATTACTAGGTTGCATCGCTTTTAACAGTGAAACGATTGACTGTGGGACTTAATTGAACTAATTTTAGACTGTGATATTATAAATGTGATAAATGAGCGAATTGCTCTTCAAGGAATAACATTCTTCTCAATTTGACATGATTGCTGGAATTCAGCAATTATGTTAGGCTCTGTGGTAGCACTTTATTTAAAAATTTAGATAAAAAAGTCTTCTTTTTACTGTGGGACCGATCCTGGCCGTTATCGCGCGCTGAATAAGTAGGAGCAGTTTCAAAAACTACATTTCATTGACTTTCTAGCGGTATCAATCCGTTTGAGTTACAACGGTTACTAGGTTGTATTGCTTGTAACAGTAAAACGATTGACTGTGGGAATTATTTGAACTAACTTTGGACTGTGACATGATAAATGTGATAAATGAGCCAATTGGACTCCCACAAATAACATTCCTCTTAATTTGACACGATTGCTGGAATTCAACGATTACAATGGGCGCTGTGGTTGCGCTTCATTAAAAAATTTAGATAAATACGTCATATTTACTGTGGAACCAATCCTGGCCGTTAACACGCGCTGAATAAGTAGGAACAGTTTCAAAAACTACATTTCATTGACTTTCTAGCGGTATCAATCCGTTTGAGTTACGACGGTTGCGTTACATATTCGTACCAACATGTATTTAGCGATATTTTATCGCTATTACTAGGTTGCATCGCTTTTAACAGTGAAACGATTGACTGTGGGACTTAATTGAACTAATTTTAGACTGTGATATTATAAATGTGATAAATGAGCGAATTGGTCTTCAAGGAATAACATTCTTCTCAATTTGACATGATTGCTGGAATTCAGCAATTATGTTAGGCTCTGTGGTAGCACTTTATTTAAAAATTTAGATAAAAAAGTCTTCTTTTTACTGTGGGACCAATCCTGGCCGTTATCGCGCGCTGAATAAGTAGGAACAGTTTCAAAAACTAAATTTCATTGACTTTCTAGCGGTATCAATCCGTTTGAGTTACAACGGTTACTAGGTTGTATTGCTTGTAACAGTAAAACGATTGACTGTGGGACTTAATTGAACTAACTTTGGACTGTGACCTGATAAATGTAATAAATGAGGCAATTGGACCCCAAGAAATAACATTCTTCTTACTTTGACGTGATTGCTGGAATTCAGCGATACCATTAGGCTCTGTGGTAGCGCTTCATTTAAAAATTTAGATAATTAAGTCATTCTTCACTCTCGGACGAATCCTAGCCGTTATCGCCCGCTGAAGAAATAGCGACAGTTTCGAAAACTACAATTCATTGACTTTCTAACGGTATCAGTCCGTTTGAGTTACAACGGTTGCGTCACATATTCGTCCCCAAATGTATTTAGGGATGTTTTTCTGATATCACTAGGTTGTATCGCTTTTACCAGTAAAACGATTGACTGTGGCACTTAAATGAACTGATTTTGGACTGTGACCTTATAAATGGGATAAATGAGCCAATTGGACTCCCACAAATAACATTCCTCTTAATTTGACACGATTGCTTGGATTCAACGATTACAATGGGCGCTGTGGTAGCGCTTCATTAAAAAATTTAGATAAATAAGTCATATTTACTGTGGGACCAATCCTGGCCGTTAACACGCGCTGAATAAGTAGGAACAGTTTCAAAAACTACATTGCATTGACTTTCTAGCGGTATCAATCCGTTTGAGTTACGACGGTTGCGTTACATATTCGTACCAACATGTATTTAGCGATATTTTATCGCTATTAGTAGGTTGCATCGCTTTTAACAGTGAAACGATTGACTGTGGGACTTAATTGAACTAATTTTAGACTGTGATATTATAAATGTGATAAATGAGCGAATTGGTCTTCAAGGAATTACATTCTTCTCAATTTGACATGATTGCTGGAATTCAGCAATTATGTTAGGCTCTGTGGTAGCACTTTATTTAAAAATTTAGATAAAAAAGTCTTCTTTTTACTGTGGGACCAATCCTGGCCGTTATTGCGCGCTGAATAAGTAGGAACAGTTTCAAAAACTACATTTCATTGACTTTCTAGCGGTATCAATCCGTTTGAGTTACAACGGTTACTAGGTTGTATTGCTTGTAACAGTAAAACGATTGACTGTGGGAATTAATTGAACTAACTTTGGACTGTGACCTGATAAATGTAATAAATGAGGCAATTGGACCCCAAGAAATAACATTCTTCTTAA
Source organism: Hydractinia symbiolongicarpus (assembly GCF_029227915.1). Classification (NCBI taxonomy): domain Eukaryota; kingdom Metazoa; phylum Cnidaria; class Hydrozoa; order Anthoathecata; family Hydractiniidae; genus Hydractinia; species Hydractinia symbiolongicarpus. The sequence goes on from NC_079877.1 coordinate 3,098,648, forward strand.
TTTGACGTGATTGCTGGAATTCAGCGATACCATTAGGCTCTGTGAAAGCGCTTCATTTAAAAATTTAGATAAATAAGTCATTCTTCACTCTCGGACGAATCCTAGCCGTTATCGCCCGCTGAAGAAATAGCGACAGTTTCGAAAACTACAATTCATTGACTTTCTAACGGTATCAGTCCGTTTGAGTTACAACGGTTGCGTCACATATTCGTCCCCAAATGTATTTAGGGATGTTTTTCTGATATCACTAGGTTGTATCGCTTTTAACAGTAAAACGATTGACTCTGGCACTTAAATGAACTGATTTTGGACTGTGACCTTATAAATGTGATAAATGAGCCAATTGGACTCCCACAAATAACATTCCTCTTAATTTGACACGATTGCTTGGATTCAACGATTGCAATTGGCGCTGTGGTAGCGCTTCATTAAAAAATTTAGATAAATAAGTCATATTTACTGTGGGACCAATCCTGGCCGTTAACACGCGCTGAATAAGTAGGAACAGTTTCAAAAACTACATTTCATTGACTTTCTAGCGGTATCAATCCGTTTGAGTTACGACGGTTGCGTTACATATTCGTACCAACATGTATTTAGCGATATTTTATCGCTATTACTAGGTTGCATCGCTTTTAACAGTGAAACGATTGACTGTGGGACTTAATTGAACTAATTTTAGACTGTGACCTTATAAATGTGATAAATGAGCGAATTGGTCTTCAAGGAATAACATTCTTCTCAATTTGACATGATTGCTGGAATTCAGCAATTATGTTAGGCTATGTGTTAGCGCTTTATTTAAAAATTTAGATAAAAAAGTCTTCTTTTTACTGTGGGACCAATCCTGGCCGTTATCGCGCCCTGAATAAGTAGGAACAGTTTCAAAAACTACATTTCATTGACTTTCTAGCGGTATCAATCCGTTTGAGTTACATCGGTTACTAGGTTGTATTGCCTGTAACAGTAAAACGATTGACTGTGGGACTTAATTGAACTAACTTTGGACTGTGACCTGATAAATGTAATAAATGAGGCAATTTGACCCCAAGAAATAACATTCTTCTTAATTTGACGTGATTGCTGGAATTCAGCGATACCATTAGGCTCTGTGGTAGCGCTTCATTTAAAAATCTAGATAAATATGTCATTCTTCACTCTCGGACGAATCCTAGCCGTTATTGCCCGCTGAAGAAATAGCGACAGTTTCGAAAACTACAATTCATTGACTTTCTAACGGTATCGGTCCTTTTGATTTACAACGGTTGCGTCACATATTCGTCCCCAAATGTATTTAGGGATGTTTTTCTGATATCACTAGGTTGTATCGGTTTTAACAGTAAAACGTTTGACTCTGGCACTTAAATGAACTGATTTTGGACTGTGACCTTATAAATGTGATAAATGAGCCAATTGGACTCCCACAAATAACATTCCGCTTAATTTGACACGATTGCTGGAATTCAACGATTACAATGGGCGCTGTGGTAGCGCTTCATTAAAAAATTTAGATAAATAAGTCATATTTACTTTGGGACCAATCCTGGCCGTTAACACGCGCTGAATAAGTAGGAACAGTTTCAAAAACTACATTTCATTGACTTTCTAGCGCTATCAATCCGTTTGAGTTACGACGGTTGCGTTACATATTCGTACCAACATGTATTTAGCGATATTTTGTCGCTATTACTAGGTTGCATCGCTTTTAACAGTGAAACGAATGACTGTGGGACTTAATTGAACTAATTTTAGACTGTGACCTTATAAATGTGATAAATGAGCGAATTGGTCTTCAAGGAATAACATTCTTCTCAATTTGACATGATTGCTGGAATTCAGCAATTATGTTAGGCTCTGTGGTAGCGCTTTATTTTAAAATTTAGATAAAAAAGTCTTCTTTTTACTGTCGGACCAATCCTGGCCGTTATCACGCGCTGAATAAGTAGGAACAGTTTCAAAAACTACATTTCATTGACTTTCTAGCGGTATCAATCCGTTTGAGTTACAACGGTTACTAGGTTGTATTGCTTGTAACAGTAAAACGATTGACTGTGGGACTTAATTGAAGTAACTTTGGACTGTGACCTGATAAATGTAATAAATGAGGCAATTTGACTCCAAGAAATAACATTCTTCTTAATTTGACGTGATTGCTGGAATTCAGCGATACCATTAGGCTCTGTGGTAGCGCTTCATTTAAAAATTTAGATAAATAAGTCATTCTTCACTCTCGGACGAATCCTAGCCGTTATCGCCCGCTGAAGAAATAGCGACAGTTTCAAAAACTACAATTCATTGACTTTCTAACGGTATCAGTCCGTTTGAGTTACAACGGTTGCGTCACATATTCGTCCCCAAATGTATTTAGGGATGTTTTTCTGATATCACTAGGTTGTATCGCTATTACCAGTAAAACGATTGACTGTGGCACTTAAATGAACTGATTTTGGACTGTGACCTTATAAATGTGATAAATGAGCCAATTGGACTCCCACAAATAACATTCCTCTTAATTTGACACGATTGCTTGGATTCAACGATTACAATGGGCGCTGTGGTAGCGCTTCATTAAAAAATTTAGATAAATCAGTCATATTTACTGTGGGACCAATCCTGGCCGTTAACACGCGCTGAATATGTAGGAACAGTTTCAAAAACTACATTTCATTGACTTTCTAGCGGTATCAATCCGTTTGAGTTACGACAGTTGCGTTACATATTCGTACCAACATGTATTTAGCGATATTTTATCGCTATTACTAGGTTGCATCGGTTTTAACAGTGAAACGATTGACTGTGGGACTTAATTGAACTAATTTTAGACTGTGACCTTATAAATGTGATAAATAAGCGAATTGGTCTTCAAGGAATAACATTCTTCTCAATTTGACATGATTGCTGGAATTCAGCAATTATGTTAGGCTATGTGTTAGCACTTTATTTAAAAATTTAGATAATAAAGTCTTCTTTTTACTGTGGGACCAATCCTGGCTGTTATCGCGCGGTGAATAAGTAGGAACAGTTTCAAAAAATACATTTCATTGACTTTCTAGCGGTATCAATCCGTTTGAGTTACAACGGTTACTAGGTTGTATTGCCTGTAACAGTAAAACGATTGACTGTGGGACTTAATTGAACTAACTTTGGACTGTGACCTGATAAATGTGATAAATGAGCCAATTGGTCTTCAAGGAATAACATTCTTCTCAATTTGACATGATTGCTGGAATTCAGAGATTATGTTAGGCTCTGTGGTAGCGCTTTATTTAAAAATTTAGATAAAAAAGTCATTTTTTTTACTGTGGGACCAATCCTGGCCGTTATCGCGCGCTGAAGAGATAGGGACAGTTTCAAAAACTACATTTCAATAAATTTCTAACTGTATCAGTCCGTTTGAGTCACAACAGTTGCGTCACATATAGGTTGTATTACTTGTAACAGTGAAACGATTGTCTGTGGGAATTAATTGAACTAACTTTGGACTGTGACCTGATAAATGTGATAAATGAGGCAATTGGTCTCCAAGGAAAGACATTCTTCTTAAATTGACATGATTGCTGGAATTCAGCGATACCATTAGGCTCTGTGGTAGCGCTTCATTTAAAAATTTAGATAAATATGTCATTCTTCACTCTCGGACGAATCCTAGCCGTTATTGCCCGCTGAAGAAATAGCGACAGTTTCGAAAACTACAATTCATTAACTTTCTAACGGTATCGGTTCTTTTGATTTACAACGGTTGCGTCACATATTCGTCCCCAAATGTATTTAGGGATGTTTTTCTGATATCACTAGGTTGTATCGCTTTTAACAGTAAAACGTTTGACTCTGGCACTTAAATGAACTGATTTTGGACTGTGACCTTATAAATGTGATAAATGAGCCAATTGGACTCCCACAAATAACATTCCTCTTAATTTGACACGATTGCTTGGATTCAACGATTACAATGGGCGCTGTGGTAGCGCTTCATTAAAAAATTTAGATAAATAAGTCATATTTACTGTGGGACCAATCCTGGCCGTTAACACGCGCTGAATAAGTAGGAACAGTTTCAAAAACTACATTTCATTGACTTTCTAGCGGTATCAATCCGTTTGAGTTACGACGGTTGCGTTACATATTCGTACCAACATGTATTTAGCGATATTTTATCGCTATTACTAGGTTGCATCGCTTTTAACAGTGAAACGATTGACTGTGGGACTTAATTGAACTAATTTTAGACTGTGACCTTATAAATGTGATAAATGAGCGAATTGGTCTTCAAGGAATAACATTCTTCTCAATTTGACATGATTGCTGGAATTCAGCAATTATGTTAGGCTATGTGTTAGCGCTTTATTTAAAAATTTAGATAAAAAAGTCTTCTTTTTACTGTGGGACCAATCCTGGCCGTTATCGCGCGGTGAATAAGTAGGAACAGTTTCAAAAAATACATTTCAATGACTTTCTAGCGGTATCAATCCGTTTGAGTTACAACGGTTACTAGGTTGTATTGCCTGTAACAGTAAAACGATTGACTGTGGGACTTAATTGAACTAACTTTGGACTGTGACCTGATAAATGTAATAAATGAGGCAATTTGACCCCAAGAAATAACATTCTTCTTAATTTGACGTGATTGCTGGAATTCAGCGATACCATTAGGCTCTGTGGTAGCGCTTCATTTAAAAATTTAGATAAATATGTCATTCTTCACTCTCGGACGAATCCTAGCCGTTATCGCCCGCTGAAGAAATAGCGACAGTTTCGAAAACTACAATTCATTGACTTTCTAACGGTATCGGTCCTTTTGATTTACAACGGTTGCGTCACATATTCGTCCCCAAATGTATTTAGGGATGTTTTTCTGATATCACTAGGTTGTATCGGTTTTAACAGTAAAACGTTTGACTCTGGCACTTAAATGAACTGATTTTGGACTGTGACCTTATAAATGTGATAAATGAGCCAATTGGACTCCCACAAATAACATTCCTCTTAATTTGACACGATTGCTGGAATTCAACGATTACAATGGGCGCTGTGGTAGCGCTTCATTAAAAAATTTAGATAAATAAGTCATATTCACTGTGGGACCAATCCTGGCCGTTAACACGCGCTGAATAAGTAAAAACAGTTTCAAAAACTACATTTCATTGACTTTCTAGCGGTATCAATCCGTTTGAGTTACGACGGTTGCGTTACATATTCGTACCAACATGTATTTAGCGATATTTTATCGCTATTACTAGGTTGCATCGCTTTTAACAGTGAAACGATTGACTGTGGGACTTAATTGAACTAATTTTAGACTGTGACCTTATAAATGTGATAAATGAGCCAATTGGTCTTCAAGGAAAAACATTCTTCTCAATTTGACATGATTGCTGGAATTCAGCAATTAGGTTGCATCGCTTTTAACAGTGAAACGATTGACTGTGGGACTTAATTGAACTGATTTTAGACTGTGACCTTATAAATGTGATAAATGAGCCAATTGGTCTTCAAGGAATAACATTCTTCTCAATTTGACATGATTGCTGGAATTCAAAGATTATGGTAGGCTCTGTGGTAGCGCTTTATTTAAAAATTTAGATAAAAAAGTCATTTTTTTTACTGTGGGACCGATCCTGGCCGTTATCGCGCGCTGAAGAGATAGGGACAGTTTCAAAAACTACATTTCAATAAATTTCTAACTGTATCAGTCCGTTTGAGTCACAAAAGTTGCGTCACATATAGGTTGTATTACTTGTAACAGTGAAACGATTGTCTGTGGGAATTAATTGAACTAACTTTGGACTGTGACCTGATAAATGTGATAAATGAGGCAATTGGTCTCCAAGGAAAGACATTCTTCTTAAATTGACATGATTGCTGGAATTCAGCGATAACATTAGGCTCTGTGGTAACGCTTTATTAAAAAATTTAGATAAAAAAGTCTTTTTTTACTGTGGGACACATCCTGTCCGTTATCGCGCGCTGAAGAAATAGAGAAAGTTTCAAAAACAACATTTCAATGAGTTTCTAACGGTATCAGTCCGTTTGAGTTACAACGGTTGCGTCACATATTCGTCCCCAAATGTATTTATGGATGTTTTTCTGATATTACTATGTTGCATCGCTTTTAACAGTGAAACGATTGACTATGGGACTTAATTCAACTGATTTTAGACTGTGACCTTATAAATGTGATAAATGAGACAATTGGTCTCCAAGGAATAACATTCTTCTTAATTTTACATGATTGCTGGAATTCAGCGATAACATTAGGCTCTGTGGTAGCGCTTCATTTAAAAATTTAGATAAATAAGTCATATTTACTGTTGGACCAATCCTGGCCGTTAACACGCGCTGAATAAGTAGGAACAGTTTCAAAAACTACATTTCATTGACTTTCTAGCGGTATCAATCCGTTTTAGTTACAACGGTTGCGTCACATATTCGTACCAACTTGTACTTAGCGATATTTTTCCCCTATTACTAGGTTGTTTTGCTTGTAACAGTGAAACGATTGACTGTGGGACTTGATTCAACTAAATTTGGACTGTCACCTTATAAATGTGATAAGTGAGCCAACTGGACCTCAAAAAATAACATTCTTCTTAATTTGACATGATTGCCGGAACTCGGCGATTACAATGGGCGCTGTGGTAGCGCTTCATTAAAAAATTTAGATAAAAAAGTCTTTTTTTTACTGTGGAACTAATCCTGGCCGTTATCGCGCGCTGAAGAAATAGAGAAAGTTTCAAAAACTACATTTCAATAAATTTCTAACGGTATCAGTCCGTATGAGTCACAACGGTTGCGTCACATATTCGTCCCCACATGTATTTAGGGATATTTTTTTATATAACTAGGTTGTATTGCTTGTAACAGTGAAACGATTGACTGTGGGAATTAATTGAACTAACTTTGGACTGTGACCTGATAAAAATGATAAATGAGCCAATTGGACTCCCAGAAATAACATTCATTTTTCTGATATTACTAGGTTGTAACGCTTTTAACAGTGAAACGATTGACTGTGGGACTTATTTAAACTGATTTTGGACTGTGACCTTATAAATGTGATAAATGAGCCAATTGGACTCCCACAAATAACATTCCTCTTAATTTGACTTGATTGCTGGAATTCAACGATTGCAATGTGCGCTGTGGTAGCGCTTCATTTGATCATTTAGATAAATAAGTCATATTTATTGTGGGACCTATCCTGGTCGTTAGCACGCGCTGAATAAATAGGAATAGTTTCAAAAACTACATTTCCTTGACCTTCTGACGGTATCAATACGTTTGAGTTACAACAGTTGCGTCACATATTCGTCCCCACATGTGTTTATGGATATTTTTCTGATATTACTAGGTTGTAATGCTTTTAACAGTGAAACGATTGACTGTGGGACTTATTTAAACTGATTTTGGACTGTGACCTTATAAATGTGATAAAAGAGCCAATTGGTCTCCAAGGAATAACATTCTTCTTAATTTGACATGATTGCTGGAATTCAATGATTACAAATGGCGCTGTGGTAGCGCCCCACTTAAAAACTTGATAAATAAGTCATATTTACTGTGGGACCAATCCTGGACGTTAGCACGCGCCTAATAAATAGAAGCATTTTCAAAAACTACATTTTGCTTGACTTTCTAGCGGTATCAATCCGTTTGAGTTACAACGGTTGCGTCACATGTTCGTCCCCACTTGTATTTAGTGATGTTATTCTGATATTACTAGGTTGTATCGCTTTTAACAGTGAAACGATTGACTGTGGCACTTAGATGAACTGATTTTGGACTGTGACCTTATAAATGTGATAAATGAGTCAATTGCACTCCCACAAATAACATTCCTCTTAATTTGACATGATTGCTGGAATTCAACGATTGCATCGAAACCGTTGCTCATTTCTTCATGCTACCGACCCCCTGATAACTCAAAATACCTCGACAGAAACTTTGTTTGAAAGATTTAACAATATTTTGGATGCGATTACAGCAGAGAACAAAGAAACGATTATGTGCGGGGATTTAACTGCAATTATAAGGTCCCCGGAGACCATTCCGACTTGAAAGATCTTGTAAAACTGCACGGTTTCAGTCAGTTAATAAAGTCATACACGCGAATAACAAAGAACAGTAAAACACTTATCGATTTGTTCTATACAGCAAACAAAATAGTAATTACCGATACATTGGTGCACACAAATTCCATAAGTGATCATGGTTTAATTGGCATCAATAGAAAAATGAACTGTAAACGCTATCAACCAAGAAGAAAAACGGCGCGTGATTACTCTCGATATAACAAAGAAGACTTACAGAACGAACTTCGTAACATACCTTGAGAAAACTGTTTAGCTGTCGATTTCAACAAAGGCTGGGATTTATTCAAAAATTACGTCACATCTACCATCAACAAACATTCACCACTGAAGGAGAAAAATGTTCGGGGAAAGCCCAGTCCCTGGTTGACACGAGAAATACGTCAGTTGATGCACACAAGAGATTATCAACTACGCCGCTTCAAACAAACTAGCCTTGATGCTCATTGGGACAATTATAAGAAACTCAGAAATACTGTAACAAAAAAGATACGTGCTGCAAAAGCAAACCACATCAGAAATGTATTTAAGCAATCCACTGACAAACCTAGCGACTTCTGGAAGCAAATCAAAAACTGCTATCCTACTAAGGGTACATGTGCTCCAAGTAAATTTTTCAAAATCAATGGGGAAAATGTATCGAATCCCAAATGTATATCAAATGCATTTTGTTCGTTTTTTATGAAAGTCGGATCCAAATTAGTGAACTGTAAAATCATTAATTACACATGGAAAATGTTTGACCATCGGGACCCCCTGAAGGATATAAACCGAACTAATGCAACATTTAAGTTTAAAGAATTAACAGTCCGAGAAACATTAAAAATCTTAGAATCGACAAATACATCGAAAGCGGCAGGTCCGGACACATCACCTGCACGAATTGCAAAGGATATTGCTCCCGTAATTGCAGCACCACTTACGTTCTTAATAAATGCAAGCTTGTTATCTGGCACCTTTCCAACATCAGAGAAAACTGCAAAAATTAACCCTGTGTTTAAAAATAGAGATCGCAGTAATATTGATAATTACCGTCCGATCTCTGTGCTCAACATCCTGTCGAAGACCATCGAAAGAGTCGTTTATAACCAACTAGCTGACTACCTGGAAGAAAACTTCTTCCTGAGCAAACACCAGTATGGCTTCCGCCGGAAACGTCGACTAGTGATGCAGTTACCAAACTTACAAATAACATCCGCGAAAACATGGACAAAGGCAAAGTAACAGGTGCCCTGTTTATGGACCTGAGAAAAGCATTTGACACTGTTAACCACAGTTGTTTACTTTACAAACTTCCTTACTACGGCATACTTGGTAAAGAGGTTGATTGAATATCTAGCTACTTGTTTCACCAAAGCCAAATCGTTAACGTTGATGGAGTTCTTTCTGAGAAGGAGTTTGTTACCCATGGTGTACCCCAAGGTTCGATATTGGGACCTCTGCTATTTGTCCTTCTTATAAACGACCTTCCGATCCAGCTAAATTACTGCAACGTATTAATGTATGCTGATGACACAGTGATTTATTTTTCACACAAATCGCTAACTGAGATCGAAAAATGTATAAACTCAGATGCTGAAAAAGTGTTCAGATGGATGCAAGATAACTGTCTTATCCTAAACACAAAAAAAGGAAAAACAGAATTTGTAACATTTACATCTCGATCACGTAACACCCAGATCAATATAACAATCAATAACAATGAAATCCACCAGCCTGCGTTCTACGAATATCTTGGTGTAATCATGGATAGCCATCTAAACATGAGCTCTCACCTTCAACGAATGTAGAGGCGGGTTAGTTCAAGGCTCAAAATGCTCAAGAAAGTAAGACATAACATTTCACCAATTGTTGCTGAGAAGATATTCACGTCAATTATTCAACCTCTAATTTTCTACTGCTACCCTGTTTATGGTGGCATGAGCGATACATGGCGATTGGAATTCGAATCGTTATTTCTGAAAGCAAAATTCATTGTCAAAAATCGTAAAAAATGGCCAACTTTCACAATACGACTGAAAAGAAAAATTGTTATTGACGTTTTCAAATCGTTACATTTCGAAACTGATGGGAAATATGTTATGATCAACCACTCGATAAACACTCGAGGAAAGAACTGTTCACTTCGGCTCCCATCAATTAAATCTGAAGCTGGGAGGAAATTATCATATTATCAGGGAGCAGTTATTTTTAACTCCCTACCTGTTAGTATTAGGAAAGAAACTAATTTTAATTTATTTAAAAAATTAATAAACAATTATGATTTTTAAACTTTTCTGGTTCATCCACGATGTGGGAAGGAACGGTTGACGCCATCGACACAAACAATACAATTTCCACGTCCTCTCACTGCCAAATGTATGGATTGTGTGATGGCGTCATCCGTCGTTTCTTACATCGTGTTTCTTGATATACTTGAAAATTTTCCGCACAAAGTCCTTCACAATACTTTTAATTTTGTCATATATGGTTCTCAATTGTTCATTCTCTTAAATTTTTCAATATCCGCGAATTTTACTTCTATCCGTTTAAATCTTGTAACTCAAACGGACTGATACCGTTAGAAATTCATTGAAATGTAGTTTTTGAAACTGTCTCTATTTCTTCAGCGCGCGATAACGGACAGGATGGGTCCCACAGTAAAAAAAAGACTTTTTATCTAAATTTCTAAACAAAGCGCTACCACAGAGCCTATTGTTACTGCTGAATTCCAGCAATCATGTCAAATTAAGAGGAATGTTATTTGTGGGAGACCAATTGGCTCATTTATCACATTTATAAGGTCACAGTCCAAAATCAGTTTAATTAAGTCCCACAGTCAATCGTTTCACTGTGAAAAGCGATGCAATTCGTCCCCACATGTATTTAGGAATGTTATTCTAATATTACTAGGTTGTATTTCCGCATTATTTACTAGGTTGTACTTCCACAAATAGCATTCCTCTTAATTTGACATGATTGCTAGAATTCAGCGATAACATTAGGCTCTGTGGTAGCGGTTTGATTAAAAATTTAGATAAAAAGTCTTTTTTTTACTGTGGGACCCATCCTGTCCGTTATCGCGCGTTGAAGAAATAGAGACAGTTTCAAAAACTACATTTCAATGAATTTTTAACGGTATCAGTCCGTTTGAGTTACAACGGTTGCGTGACATATTCGTCCCCACATGTATTTAGGGATGTTATTCTGATATTACTAGGTTTTATCGCTTTTAACAGTGAAACGATTGACTGTGGCAGTTAAATGAACTGAGTTTGGACTGTGACCTTATAAAATGTGATAAATGAGTCAATTGCACTCCCACAAATAACATTCCTCTTAATTTGACATGATTGCTGGAATTCAAGGATTAATATTGGCGCTGTGGTAGCGCTTCATTTAAAAATTTAGATAAATAAGTCAATCTTTACTCTGGGACGAATCCTAGCCGTTATCGCCCGCTGAAGAAATAGCGACAGTTTCAAAAACTACATTTCATTGACTTTCTAACGGTATCAATCCACTTCAGTTACAACAGTTTCGTCACATATTCGTACCAACATGTATTTTGCGATATTTTTCTCATACTACTAGGTTGCATCGCTTTTAACAGTGAAACGATTGACTGTGGGACTTAATTAAACTGGTTTTCGACTGTGACCTTATAAATGTGATAAATGAGCCAATTGGTCTCCAAGGAATAACATTCTTCTTAATTTGACATGAATGCTGGAATTCAGAGATAACATTAGGCTCTGTGGTAGCGCTTTATTTAAAAATTTAGATATAAAAGTCTTTTTTTTTACTGTGGGACCCATCCTGTCCCTGATCGCGCGCTGAAGAATTAGAGACTGTTTCAAAAACTACATTTCAATGAATTTCTAACGGTATCAGTCCGTTTTAGTTACAACGGTTGGGTCACATACTCGTCCCCACATGTATCTAGGGATATTTTTCTGATATTACTAGGTTGTATCGCTTTTAACAGTGAAACGATTGACTGTGGCAGTTAAATGAACTGATTTTGGACAGTGACCTTCTAAATGTGATAAATGAGCCAATTTGGACTGCCACAAATAAAATTCCTCTTAATTTGACATGATTGCTGGAATTCAACGATTACAATGGGCGCTGTGGTAGCGCTTCATTTAAAAATTTAGATAAAGAAGTCATTCTTTACTCTGGGACGAATCCTAGCCGTTATCGCCCGCCGAAGAAATAGCGTCAGTTTCAAAAACTACATTTCATTGACATTCTAACGGTATCAATCCGCTTTAGTTACAACTGTTGCGTCACATATTCGTACCAACTTGTATTTAGCGATATTTTTCTCATACTACTACATTGCATCGCTTTTAACAGTGAAACGATTAACTATGGGACTTAATTGAACTGATTTTGGACTGTGACCTTAAAAATGTGATAAATGAGCCAATTGGTCTCCAAGGAATAACATTCTTCTCAATTTGACATAATTGCTGGAATTCAGCGATAACGTTAGGCTCTGTGGTAGCGCTTTATTTAAATATTTACATAAAAAAGTCTTTTTTTGCTGTGGGACCCATCCGGTCCGTTATCGCGCCCTGAAGAAATAGTGACAGTTTCAAAAACAACATTTCAATGAATTTCTAACGGTATCAGTCCGTTTGAGTTGCAACGGTTGCGTCACATATTCGTCCCCACATGTATTTAGGATTATTTATCTGATATTACTAGGTTGTATCGCTTTCAACAGTGAAACGATTGGCTGTAGCACTTAAATGAACTGATTTTGGACTGTGACCTTATAAATGTGATAAATGAGCCAATTGGTCTCTAAGGAATAACATTCCTTTTATTTTGACATGATTGCTGGAATTCATTGATTACAATGGGCACTGTGGTAGCGCCTCACTTAAAAACTTAGATTAATAAGTCATATTTACTGCGGGACCAATCCTGGCCGTTTGCACGCGCTGAACAAATGGGAACAGTTTCAAAAACTACATTTCCTTGACTTTCTAGCGGTATCAATCCGTTTGAGTTACAACGGTTGCGTCACATATTCCTACCAACATTTATTTAGGGACATTCTTCTGATATTACTAGGTTACATCGATTTTAACAGTGAAACGATTGACTGTGGGACTTAATTGAACTAACTTTTGACTGTGACCTGATAAATGTGATAAATGAGACAATTGGAGTCCTAGAAATAACATTCTTTTTAATTTGACATGATTGCCGCAACTCAGCGATTACACTGGGCGCTGTGGTAGCACTTCATTTAGAAATTTAGATAAATAAGTCATTCTGTACTGGGGGACCAATCGTAGCCGTTATCGCGCCCTGATGAAATAGCGACAGGTTTAAAAACTACATTTCTTTGATTTAATAACGGTGTGAGTCCGTTTGAGTTACAACGGTTGCGTCACATCATCGTACTAACATGTTTTTAGCGATATTTTTCTGATATTACTAGGTTGCATCGCTTTTAACAGTGACACGATTGACTGTGGGACTTAATTGAACTAACTTTGGACTGTCACCTTTTAAATGTGATACGTCAGCGAACTGGACCCCAAGAATTACACATTCTTCTTAATTTGACATGATTGCTGGAATTCAGCGACAACATTAGGCTCTGTTGTAGCGCTTTATTTAAAAATTTAGATATAAAAGTCTTTTTCTTACTGTGGGACCCATCCTGTCCCTTATCGCGGGCTGAAGAATTAGAGACTGTTTCAAAAACTACATTTCAATGAATTTCTAACGGTATCAGTCCGTTTTAGTTACAACGGTTGGGTCCCATACTCGTCCCCACATGTTTTTAGCGATATTTTTCTGATATTACTAGGTTGCATCGCTTTTAACAGTGACACGATTGACTGTGGGACTTAATTGAACTAACTTTGGACTGTCACCTTATAAATGTGATACGTCAGCTAACTGGACCCCAAGAATAAAACATTCTTCTTAATTTGACATGATTTCCGAAACTCAGCGATTACACTGGCCGCTGTGGTAGCGCTTCATTTAAAAATTTAGATAAATAAGTCATTCTTTACTCTGGGACGAATCCTAGCCGTTATCGCCCACTAAAGAAATCGCGACAGTTTCAAAACTACATTTCATTGACTTTCTAACAGTATCAATCCGCTTCAGTTACAACTGTTGCGTCACATATCCGTACCAACTTGTATTTAGCGATATTTTTCTCATACTACTAGATTGCATCGCTTTTAACAGTGAAACGATTGACTGTGGGACTTAATTGAACTGATTTTCGACTGTGACCTTACAAATGTGATAAATGAGCCAATTGGTCTCCAAGGAATAACATTCTTCTTAATTTGACATGATTGCTGGAATTCAGTGACAACATTAGGTTCTGTGGTAGCGCTTTATTTAAAAATTTAGATAAAAAAGTGTTTGTTTTACTGTGGGACCAATCCTGGCCGTTAGCGCGCGCTGAGTAAAAAGGAACAGTTTCAAAAACTACATTTCCTTGACTTTCTAGCAGTATCAATCCGTTTGAGTTATAACGGTTGCGTCACATAATCGTACCAACATGTATTTAGGAACATCTTTCTGATATTACTAGGTTGCATCGATTTTAACAGTAAGACGATTGACTGTGGGACTTAATTGAACTAACTTTGGACTGTGACCTGATAAATGTGATAAATGAGACAATTGGAGTCCTAGAAAAAACATTCTTTTTAATTTGACATGATTGCCGCAACTCAGCGATTACACTGGGCGCTGTGGTAGCGCCTCACTTAAAAATTTAGATAAATAAGTCATTCTTTACTGTGGGACCAATCCTAGCCGTTATCGCGGCCTGATGAAATAGCGACAGTTTAAAAAACTACATTTCAATGAATTTCTAACGGTATCAGTCCGTTTGAGTTGCAACGGTTGCGAAACACATTCGTCCCCACATGTATTTGGGGATTCTTTTCTGATTTTACTAGGTTGTATCGCTTTCAACCTTGAAACGATTGACTGTGGCACTTAAATGAACTTATTTTAGACTGTGAACTTATTAATATGATAAATGAGCCAATTCGACTCCCACAAATAACATTCCTCTTAATTTGACATGATTGCCGAAACTCAGCGATTACACTGGGCGCTGTGGTAGCGCTTCATTTAAAAATTTAGGAAAATAAGTCATTCTTTACTCTGGGACGAATCCTAGCCGTTATCGCCCGCTAAAGAAATCGCGACAATTTCAAAAACTACATTTCATTGACTTTCTAACAGTATCAATCCGCTTCAGTTACAACTGTTGCGTCAAATATCCGTACCAACTTGGATTTAGCGATATTTTTCTCATACTACTAGGTTGCATCGCTTTTAACAGTGAAACGATTGACTGTGGAACTTAATTGAACTGATTTTGGACTGTGACCTTATAAATGTGATAAATGAGCCAATTGGTCTCCAAGGAATAACATTCTTCTTAATTTGACATGATTGCTGGAATTCAGTGACAACATTAGGTTCTGTGGTAGCGCTTTATTTAAAAATTTAGATAAAAAAGTGTTTGTTTTACTGTGGGACCAATCCTGGCCGTTAGCGCGCGCTGAGTAAATAGGAACAGTTTCAAAAACTACATTTCCTTGACTTTCTAGCAGTATCAATCCGTTTGAGTTATAACGGTTGCGTCACATATTCGTACCAACATGTATTTAGGAACATCTTTCTGATATTACTAGGTTGCATCGATTTTAACAGTAAGACGATTGACTGTGGGACTTAATTGAACTAACTTTGGACTGTGACCTGATAAATGTGATAAATGAGACAATTGGAGTCCTAGAAAAAACATTCTTTTTAATTTGACATGATTGCCGCAACTCAGCGATTACACTGGGCGCTGTGGTAGCGCCTCACTTAAAAATTTAGATAAATAAGTCATTCTTTACTGTGGGACCAATCCTAGCCGTTATCGCGCCCTGATGAAATAGCGACAGGTTTAAAAACTACATTTGTTTGATTTAATAACGGTGTGAGTCCGTTTGAGTTACAACGGTTGCGTCACATAATCGTACTAACATGTTTTTAGCGATATATTTTTAATATTACTAGGTTGCATCGCTTTTAACAGTGACACGAGTGACTGTGGGACTTAATTGAACTAACTTTGGACTGTCACCTTATAAATGTGATATGTCAGCCAACTGGACCCCAAGAATAAAACATTCTTCTTAATTTGACATGATTGCCGAAACTCAGCGATTACACTGGGCGCTGTGGTAGCGCTTCATTTAAAAATTTAGGAAAATAAGTCATTCTTTACTCTGGGACGAATCCTAGCCGTTATCGCCCGCTAAAGAAATCGCGACAATTTCAAAAACTACATTTCATTGACTTTCTAACAGTATCAATCCGCTTCAGTTACAACTGTTGCGTCAAATATCCGTACCAACTTGGATTTAGCGATATTTTTCTCATACTACTAGGTTGCATCGCTTTTAACAGTGAAACGATTGACTGTGGAACTTAATTGAACTGATTTTGGACTGTGACCTTATAAATGTGATAAATGAGCCAATTGGTCTCCAAGGAATAACATTCTTCTTAATTTGACATGATTGCTGGAATTCAGTGACAACATTAGGTTCTGTGGTAGCGCTTTATTTAAAAATTTAGATAAAAAAGTGTTTGTTTTACTGTGGGACCAATCCTGGCCGTTAGCGCGCGCTGAGTAAATAGGAACAGTTTCAAAAACTACATTTCCTTGACTTTCTAGCAGTATCAGTCTGTTTGAGTTGCAGCGGTTGCGTCACATATTCGTACCAACATGTATTTAGGGATATTTTTCTGATATTACTATGTTGCATAGCTTTTAACAGTGAATCAATTGACTGTGGGACTTAATTGAACTAACTTTGGACTGTGACCTGATAAATGTGATAAATAAGATAATTGGACCCCAAGAAATAACATTCTTCTTAATTTGACGTGATTGCCGGAACTCAGCGATCACACTGGGCGCTGTGGTAGCGGTTCATCTAAATATGTAGATAAATAAGTCATTATATATATAAATTATTGATCGGACATCTAAATATAAATTCACTCAGAAGCAAAGTACTATCCCTACAGGAAGTTGTCAAGGATCATTTGGACATTCTGCTGATATCTGAATCGAAACTTGATCAATCGTTTACCGATGCTTCAATTGCCTTAAATGGTTTCAAACGTCCCTATCGAAGAGACCGAAACAAAAATGGCGGGGGATTGGTTTTGTATGTTAATTGCGAAATAATTAGTAATGCTATAAAACTCCCTTCTTTACCTGAAGATATCGAAATAGTTGGAATCGAAGTTATCCTTCGTGCACAAAAATGGTCCGTACTGGGCATTTACAAACCACCCAATCAACGCTGCGATTATTTTCTTGAAAACCTTGGTAAAGTCCTAGATTCGTTTCATTACGAAAATTGTATAATAATGGGCGACTTCAACAGCCACGAATCCGAATTATCAATCTTAAAAACTCACTATAATCTTTCAAACTTAATTGATTCACCAACTTGTTACAAGAACCCTGCGAACCCATCCTGTATTGATCATATATGGGTTTCTGACAAGAAAAGGTTCACAAATAGCTGTGCAATAGAGACAGGACTGTCCGATTGGCACAAACTCACTGTGACTGTTATAAAAGCGGAGATGCCAAAAAAGAAACCCCGCATTATAAAGTACAGGTCTATAAAAAACTTCAATAAATCCGAATTCCAAAAAGACCTTACTAAGTCAATGGAGTTACAGGAAGTGAATTTCGCAAACCTCGATACAGCTTTTAAGAACGTAATTGAAAAACATATGCCAGTGAAGCAAAAGATGGTTAGAAACAATCATGCACCATTTATTACGAAGAGAGTACGCAAAGAAATTATGATGAGAAGTAGAAAAAGAAACGTATATAATTCGAATCCAACTGCTGAAAATTGGAACTCTTTTCGAATTCAAAGGAATAAGTGTGCAAAGATTGTCAGAGATGCAAGAAAGAATTATTACAGAAAACTTGACGTGTCGATAGTTCGAGACAACAAAGCATTTTGGAAAATCGTGAAACCAAATTTCTCCGAGTAGAGTCTTTCATGTTTTTCAGCTAAAAAGCTTTCGGATTGATTCTACTAGAGAAATGGTATTTTATTATTATATATTATTAGTTTTTTTATTAGTATATTTTATTAGTATATTTTAAATCTTTTGTACATTATCGACTATAAATAAAGCAATCTATCTATCTATCTATCTATCTATCTATCTATCTATCTATCTATCTATCTATCTATCTATCTATCTATCTATCTATCTATCTATCTATCTATCTATCTATCTATCTATCTATCTATCTATCTATCTATCTATCTATCTATCTATCTATCTATCTATCTATCTATCTATCTATCTATCTATCTATCTATCTATCTATCTATCTATCTATCTATCTATCTATCTATCTATCTATCTATCTATCTATCTATCTATCTATCTATCTATCTATCTATCTATCTATCTATCTATCTATCTATCTATCTATCTATCTATCTATCTATCTATCTATCTATCTATCTATCTATCTATCTATCTATCTATCTATCTATCTATCTATCTATCTATCTATCTATCTATCTATCTATCTATCTATCTATCTATCTATCTATCTATCTATCTATCTATCTATCTATCTATCTATCTATCTATCTATCTATCTATCTATCTATCTATCTATCTATCTATCTATCTATCTATCTATCTATCTATCTATCTATCTATCTATCTATCTATCTATCTATCTATCTATCTATCTATCTATCTATCTATCTATCTATCTATCTATCTATCTATCTATCTATCTATCTATCTATCTATCTATCTATCTATCTATCTATCTATCTATCTATCTATCTATCTATCTATCTATCTATCTATCTATCTATCTATCTATCTATCTATCTATCTATCTATCTATCTATCTATCTATCTATCTATCTATCTATCTATCTATTCTTTACTGTGGGACTAATCCTAGCCGTTAGCGCGCACTGAAGTAATAGCGACAGTTTCAAAAACTGCATTTCATTGACATTCTAACGGTATCAATCCGCTTCAGTTACAACGGATGCGTCACATATTTGTACCAACTTGTATTTAGCGATAGGTCTCTGATATTACTAGGTTGCATCGCTTTTAAAAGTGAAACAATTGACTGTGGCACTTAATTGAACTAAATTTGGACTGTCACCTGATGAATGTGATAAATGAGATAATTGGACCCCAAGAAATAAGATTCTTCTTAATTTGACGTGATTGCCGGAACTCAGCGATTGCACTGGGTGCTGTGGTAGCGCTTCATTTAAAAATTAAGAAAAGAAAGTCATTTTTTTACTGTGGGACCAATCCTAGCCTTTAGCGCGCGCTGAAGTAATAGAGACAGTTTAAAAAACTACATTTCAATGAATTTCTAACGGTATCAGTCCGTTTGAGTTGCAGCGGTTGCGTCACGTATTCGTACCAACATGTATTTAGCAATATTTTTCCGCTATTACTAGGTTGCATTGCTTTTAACAGTGAAACGACTGACTGTGGGACTTAACTGAACTGATTTTGGACTGTGACATTATAAATGTGGTATGTGAGACAATTGGACTCCAAGAAATAACATTTTTCTCAATTTGACATGATTGCCAGAACTCAGCGATTACACTGGGTGCTGTGGTAGCACTTCATTTAAAAATTTAGATAAAAAAGTCATTTTTTAATGTGGGACCAATCCTAGCCTTTATCGCGCGCTGATGAAACAGCGACAGGTGCACAAACTAAATTTCATTGACTTTCTAACGGTCTCAGTCGGTTTGAGTTACGACGGTTGGGTCACATATTCGCACCAAAATGTATTTAGGAATATTTTTCTAATATTACTAGGTTGCATCGATTTTAACAGTAAGACGATTGACTGTGGGACTTAATTGAACTAACTTTGGACTGTGACCTGATAAATATGATAAATGAGGCAATTGGAGTCCAAGAAATAACATTCTTCTTAATTTGACGTGATTGCCGGAACTCAGCTCTCACACTGGGCGCTGTGGTAGCGGTTCATCTAAAAATTCAGATAAATAAGTCATTCTTTACTGTTGGACTGATCCTAGCCGTTAGCGCGCGCTGAAGTAATAGCGACAGTTTCAAAAACTACATTTCTTTGACTTTCTAACGGTGTGAGTCCGTTTGAGTTACAACGGTTGTGTCACATATTCGTTCTAACATGTTTTCAGCGATATTTTTCTGATTATACTAGGTTGCATTGCTTTTAACAGTGAAACCATTGACTGTGGGACTTAATTGAACTAACTTTGGACTGTGACCTGATAAATGTGACAAATGACACAATTGGACCCCAAGAAATAACATTCTTCTGAATTTGACATGATTGCCGAAACTCAGCGATAGCACTGGGTGCTGCGGTAGCGCTTCATTTAAAATTTAGGAAAAGAATGTCATTTTTTACTGTGGCACCAATCCTAGCCGTTAGCGCGCTGAAGAAGTAGAGACAGCTTCAAATAATACATTTCACTGACTCTCTACTGGTGTCAGTCCGTTTGAGTTACAACGATTGAGTCACATATTCGTACCAACATGCATTTAGGAATATTCTTCTAATATTACTAGGTTGCATCCCTTTTAACAGTGAAACGATTGACTGTGGGACTTACTTCAACTAACTTTGGACTGTGACCTAATAAATGTAATAAATGAGACAATTGGAGTCCAAGAAAAACATTCTTCTAAATTTGACATGATTGCCGCAACTCAGCGGTTGCACTGGACACTGTGGTATCACTTCATTTGAAGATTTAGATAAAAAAGTCATTCTTTACTTTGGGACCAATCCTGGCAGTTATTGCGCGCTAATAAAACAGCGACACGTGTAAAAACTGAATTTCATTGACTTTCTAACGGTGTCAGTCCGTTTGAGTTACAACGGTTGGGTCACATAATCGTACTAACATGTATTTAGCGATAGTTTTCTGACATTACTAGGTTGCATCGCTTTTAACAGTGAAACGATTGACTGTGAAACTTAATTGAACTAACTTTGGATTGTGACCTGATAAATGTGATAAATGTGATAAATGACACAATTGAACCACAAGAAATAACATTCTTCTTAATTTGACGTGATTGCTGGAACTCAGCGATTGCACTGGGCGCTGTGGTAGCGCTTCATTTAAAAATTTAGATAAATAAGTCCTTCTTTACTGTGGGACCAATGCTAACCGTAATCGCGCGCTAAAAAAGTAGCGACAGTTTCAAAAACTACATTTCATTGACTTTCTAACGGTATCAATCCGCTTCAGTTCCAACGGTTGCGTCACATACTCGTACCAACTTGAATTTAGCGATATTTTTCTCCCATTACTAGGCTGCGTCGCTTTTAACAGTGAAACGAATGACTGTGGGACTAAATTGAACTGATTTTGGACTGTAACCTTATGAATGTGATAAAGTGAGACAATTGGACTACAAGAAATAACATTCTTCTTAATTTCACATGATTGCCGAAACTCAGCGATTACACTGGGCGCTGTGGTAGCGCTTCATTTAAAAATTAAGAAAAGAAAGTCATTTTTTACTGTGGGACCAATCCTAGCCGTTAGCGAGCGCTGATGAAACAACGACAGGTGCCAAAACTAAATTTAATTGACTTTCTAACGGTGTCAGTCCGTTTGAGTTAAAACGGTTGGGTCACATATTCGTGCTAACATGTATTTAGCGATATTTTTCTGATTATACTAGGTTGCATTGCTTTTAACAGTGAAACGATTGACTGTGGGACTTAATTGAACTAACTTTGGATTGTGACCTGATAATTGTGATAAATGACACAATTAGACCACAAGAAATAACATTCTTCTTAATTTGACGTGATTGCCGGAACTCAGCGATTGCACTGGGCGCTGTGGTAGCGCTTCATTTAAAAATTTAGATAAATAAGTCATTCTTTACTGTGGAACCAATCCTAGCCGTAATCGCGCGCTGAAGAAGTAGCGACAGTTTCAAAAACTACATTTCATTGACTTTCTACCGGTATCAATCCGCTTCAGTTCCAACGGTTGCGTCACATACTCGTACCAACTTGAATTTAGCGATATTTTTCTCGCATTACTAGGCTGCATCGCTTTTAACAGTCAAACGAATGACTGTGGGACTTGATTGTGCTAACTTTTAACTGTGAACGGATAAATGTGATAAATAATACAATTGCAGTCGAAGAAATAACATTCTTATTAATTTGACGTGATTGCCGGAACTGAGCGATTGCACTGGGCGCTGTTGTAGCGCTTCATTTAAAAATTTAGATAAATATGTCATTCTTTACTGTGGGACCAATCCTAGCCGTAATCGCGCACTGAAGAAGTAGCGACAGTTTCAAAAACTACATTTCATTGATTTTCTAACGGTATCAATCCGCTTCAGTTCCAACGGTTGCGTCACATACTCGTACCAACTTGAATTTAGCGATATTTTTCTCGCATTATTAGCCTGCATCGCTTTTAACAGTGAAACGAATGACTGTGGGACTAAATTGAACTGATTTTAGACTGTAACCTTATGAATGTGATAAAGTGAGACAATTGGACTACAAGAAATAACATTCTTCTTAATTTGACATGATTGCCGAAACTCAGCGATTACACTAGGCGCTGTGGTAGCGCTTCATTTAAAAATTAAGAAAAGAAAGTCATTTTTTACTGTGGGACCAATCCTAGCCGTTAGCGCGCGCTGAAGAAATAGAGACAGTTTCAAATACTACATTTCACCGACTTTCTACCGGTGTCCGTCCGTTTGAGTTACAACGGTTTGGTCACATATTCGTACCAACATGTATATAGGAATATTTCTCTAATATTACTAGGTTGCATCCCTTTTAACATTGAAACGATTGACAGTGGGACTTAATTCAACTAGCTTTGGACTGTGACCTGATAAATGTGATAAATGGGACAATTGGAGTCTAAGAATTAACATTCTTCTTATTTTGACATGATTGCCGCAACTCAGCGATTACACTGGACACTGTGGTAGCACTTCATTTAAAGATTTAGATAAAAAATTCATTCTTTACTTTGGGACCAATCCTAGCAGTTATTGCGCGCTGATGAAACAGTGACACGTGTAAAAACTGAATTTCATTGACTTTCTAACGGTGTCAGTCCGTTTGAGTTACAACGGTTGGGTCACATAATCGTACTAACATGTATTTAGCGATAGTTTTCTGACATTACTAGGTTGCATCGCTTTTAACAGTGAAACGATTGACTGTGAAACTTAATTGAACTAACTTTGGATTGTGACCTGATAAATGTGATAAATGACACAATTGGACCACAAGAAAAAACATTCTTCTTAATTTGACGTGATTGCCGGAACTCAGCGATTGCACTGGGCGCTGTGGTAGCGCTTCATTTAAAAATTTAGATAAATAAGTCATTCTTTACTGTGGAACCAATCCTAGCCGTAATCGCGCGCTGAAGAAGTAGCGACAGTTTCAAAAACTACAGTTCATTGACTTTCTAACGGTATCAATCCGTTTGAGTTACAACCGTTGGGTCACATAATCGTACTAACATGTATTTAGCGATCGTTTTCTGACATTACTAGGTTGCATCGCTTTTAACAGTGAAACGATTGACTGTGAAACTTAATAGAACTAACTTTGGATTGTGACCTGATAAATGTGATAAATGACACAATTGGACTACAAGAAATAACATTCTTCTTAATTTCACATGATTGCCGGAACTCGGTGATTACACTTGTTGCTGTGGTAGCGCTTCATTTAAAAATTTAGATAAAAAAGTCATTCTTTACTGTGGGACGAATCCTAGCCGTAATCGCGCACTGAAGAAGTAGAGACAGTTTCAAGAACTACATTTCAATGAATTTCTAACAGTATCAGTCCGTTTGAGTTACAACGGTTGCGTCCCATGTTCGTCGCCACATGAATTTAGGGATATTTTTCTGATATTACTAGGTTGTATTGCTTGTAACAGTGAAACGATTCACTGTGGGACTTAATTGAACTGATTTTGGACTGTGACCTTATAAATGTGATAAATGACCCAATTGGTCTCCAAGGAATAACATTCTTCTTAATTTTACATGATTGCTGGAATTCAGCGATAACATTAGGCTCTCTGGTAGCGTTTTATTTAAAAATTTATATAAATAAGTCATATTTACTGTGGGATCAATCCTGGCCGTTAGCACGCGCTGAATAAATAGGAACAGTTTTAAAAAACTACATTTCATTGACTTTCTAACTGTATCAATCCGTTTGAGTTACAACGGTTGCGTCACATATTCGTACCAACATGTACTTAGCGATATTTTTCCGCTATTACTAGGTTGCATCCCTTTTAACAGTGAAACGATTGACTGTGGGACTTAATTCAACTAACTTTGGACTTTGACCTAATAAATGTGATAAATAAGACAATTGGAGTCCAAGAAATAACATTCTTCTAAATTTGACATGATTGCCGCAACTCAGCGATTACACTGGACACTGTGGTAGCACTTCATTTAATGATTTAGATAAAAAAGTCATTCTTTACTTTGGGACCAATCCTAGCAGTTATTGCGCGCTGATGAAACAGCGACACGTGTAAAAACTGAATTTCATTGACTTTCTAACGGTGTCAGTCCGTTTGAGTTACAACGGTTGGGTCACATAATCGTACTAACATCTATTTAGCGATAGTTTTCTGACATTACTAGGTTGCATCGCTTTTAACAGTGAAACGATTGACTGTGAAACTTAATTGAACTAACTTTGGATTGTGACCTGATAAATGTGATAAATGACACAATTGGACCACAAGAAATAACATTCTTCTTAATTTGACGTGATTGCCGGAACTCAGCGATTGCACTGGGCGCTGTGGTAGCGCTTCATTTAAAAATTTAGATAAATAAGTCATTCTTTACTGTGGAACCAATCCTAGCCGTAATCGCGCGCTGAAGAAGTAGCGACAGTTTCAAAAACAACATTTCATTGACTTTCTAACGGTATCAATCCGCTTCAGTTCCAACGGTTGCGTCACATACTCGTACCAACTTGAATTTAGCGATATTTTTCTCGCATTTCTAGGCTGCATCGCTTTTAACAGTGAAACGAATGACTGTGGGACTTGATTGAACTAACTTTTAACTGTGAACGGATAAATGTGATAAATAATACAATTGCAGTCGAAGAAATAACATTCTTATTAATTTGACGTGATTGCCGGAACTCAGAGCATGCAGTGGGCGCTGTGGTAGCGCTTCATTTAAAAAATTAGATAAATTAGTCATTCTTTACTCGGGGACGAATCCTAGCCGTAATCGCGCGCTGATGAAACAGCGACAGGTGCAAAAACTAAATTTCATTGACTTTCTAAGGGTGCCAGTCCGTTTGAGTTACAACAGTTGGGTCGCACATTCGTACCAACATGTATTTAGGAATATTTTTCTAATATTACTAGGTTGCATCCCTTTTAACAGTGAAACGATTGACTGTGGGACTTAATTGAACTAACTTTGGACTGTGACCTGATAAATGTGATAAATGAGACAATTGAGTCTAAGAAGTAACATTCTTCTTATTTTGACATGATTGCCGCAACTCAGCGATTACACTGGGCACTGTGGTAGCACTTCATTTAAAAATTTAGATAAAAAAGTCATTCTTTACTGTGGGACGAAATCCTAGCCGTAATCGCGCGCTCAAGAAGTAGAGACAGTTTCAAGAACTACATTTCAATGAATTTCTAACAGTATCAGTCCGTTTGAGTTACAACGGTTGCGTCCCATATTCGTCGCCACATGAATTTAGGGATATTTTTCTGATATTACCAGGTTGTATTACTTGTAACAGTGAAACGATTCACTGTGGGACTTAATTGAACTGATTTTGGACTGTGACCTTATAAATGTGATAAATGAGCCAATTGGTCTCCAAGGAATAACATTCCTCTTAATTTTACTTGATTGCTGGAATTCAGCGATAACATTAGGCTCTGTGGTAGCGTTTTATTTAAAAATTTGGATAAATAAGTCATATTTACTGTGGGATCAATCCTGGCCGTTAGCACGTGCTGAATAAATAGGAACAGTTTTAAAAAACTACATTTCATTGACTTTCTAGCTGTATCAATCCGTTTGAGTTACAACGGTTGCGTCACATATTCGTACCAACATGTTCTTAGCGATATTTTTCCGCTATTACTAGGTTGCATCCCTTTTAACAGTGAAACGATTGACTGTGAAACTTAATTGAACTGATTATGGACTGTGACCTGATAAATGTGATAAATGAGCAAACTGGACCCCAAGAAATAACATTCTTCTTAGTTTGACATAATTGCCGGAACTTAGCGATTACACTGTGTGCTGTGGTAGCGCTTCATTTGAAAAATTAAATAAATAAATCATTTTTTATCGTGGGACAAATCCTGGCCGTTATCGCGCGTGGAAGAAATAGCGACAGTTTCAAAACCTACACTTCATTGACTTTCTAACGGTGTCAGTCCGTTTGAGTTACAACGGTTGGGAACATATTCGTACCAACATGTATTTAGCGATACTTCTCTGAGATTACTAGGTTGCATTGCTTTTAACAGTGAAACGATTGACTGTGGGACTTAATTGAACTGATTTTGGACTGTGACCTTATAAATGTGGTAAATGAGCCAATTGGACTCCCGGAAATAACATTCCTCTTAATTTGAAATGATTGATGGAATTCAACGATTACAATGGGCGCTGTGGTAGCGCTTCATTTAAAAATTAAGAAAAGAAAGTCATTTCTTACTGTGGAACCAATCCTAGCCGTTAGCGCGCGTGGAAGAAATAGCGACAGTTTCAAAACCTACACTTCAATGACTTTCTAACGGTGTCAGTCCGTTTGAGTTACAACGGTTGCGTCACATATTCGTCCCCACATGTATTTAGGGATAATTATCAGATGTTACTAGGTTGTATCGCTTTCAACGGTGAAACGATTGGCTGTGGCACTTAAATGAACTGATTTTGGACTGTGACCTTGTAAATGAGATAAATGAGCCAATTGGACTCCCAGAAGTAACATTCCTTTTATTTTGACATGATTGCTGGAATTCAATGATTACAATGGGCGTTGTGGTAGCGCCTCACCTAAAAACTTAGATAAATAAATCATATTTACTGTGGGACCAATCCTGGCCGTTTGCACGCGCTGAATAAATAGGAACAGTTTCAAAATCTGCATTTCCTTGACTTTCTAGCGTTATCAATCCGTGTGAGTTACAACGATTGCGTCACATATTCGTACCAACATGTATTTAGGGACATTTTTCTGATATTACTAGGTTGCATCGATTTTAACAGTGAAACGATTGACTGTGGGACTTAATTGAACTAACTTTTGACTGTGTCCTGATAAATGTGATAAATAAGACAATTGGAGTCCAAGAAATAACATTCTTTTTAATTTGACATGATTGCCGCAACTCAGCGATTACACTGGGCGCTGTGGTAGCACTTCATTTAAAAATTTAGATAAATAAGTCATTTTTTACCGTGGGACCAATCCTAGCCGTTATCGCGCCCTGATGAATTAGCGACAGGTTTAAAAACTACATTTCTTTGACTTTATACCGGTGTGAGTCCGTTTGAGTTACAACAGTTGCGTCACATAATCGTACTAACATGTTTTTAGCGATATTTTTCTGATATTACTAGGTTGCATCGCTTTTAACAGTGACACGATTGACTGTGGGACTTAATTGAACTAATTTTTGGACTGTGACCTGATAAATGTGATAAATGAGATAATTGGACCCCAAGAAATAACATTCTTCTTAATTTGACGTGATTGCCGGAACTCTTTTTTTTTTCTTTTCAATTTATTTAAAGTCGATTATTCACATATTTACAATAGTTTCCAAAAAAAAAAAAGTAATTAAGAAAACTAATCTAAATCGACTAGATTTTTTATGTTTACAATTAAATAAAATCATTTTTTTTATATATATAAACAATAATAACAACAAAGTTTTATAAAGGGACCTTACATTCATCACAGTTACATTTAGATCCGTCCCACATTTTTATCATGCTTCTAAAAACTTTAAGGTTGTCACATCGTTTCAAATGTGATGGTAGGTTATTCCAAATCTTTGGTCCATGGGCTGATAAGCTATTAGTTCCAAAAGTCGCGGTCCTTTTCCTTGAGACTATTAAATTATTTGTATTTTGTTCTCTGACTGTCCTACCGTTATCATTTAAACAAAATATATCTTTCATAAAAAGAGGGCTGCTGTTATTTATAGTTTTAGAGATTTCTATACACAATGACCGTAAGCGATTTACATTCATGTGACTCTTGCTGGAATTTTTAAGTAAATTTTCGTATGTACTTACCATATCATTGTATCATTTCGACTGTATCATTGTATCATTTCGACTTTAGATAAAGATTTAGAAGAAGAAAAATGCCATATAAGGGAACAATAATTGAAATTTGCGTAGATAAAACTTTGAACTAAAATATATTTTGCTTGAAAGGATAAGATACTTCTAAATCGAAATAAGGCATTTAGTTGAGCTGATGCTTTGCGACACAAATCACTAACGTGTCTGTCAAAATTTAATTTATTGTCTATAGTCACACCTAGTAATTTCACGTTATTTTCACTTTCAATAGTTTTATTTCCTATGTTAAATTTTAGACCTAAATTATCTGCCTTATTCTTTGTCAGAATTATCGAGTGAAACTTTTCAGGGTTTGCAATCATTTTATTCTCTTTTAACCAGGAGAGGGCAGTTTTAGCTTCGTTTTCTAAAGTATTTATCAAATTAGGAATAGAATTTGAGAAGTTGGATATTGTGTTATCATCAGCGTAATTATGTAGCTTATATTTTTCTATAAAAAGTTAGCTTCATTAAAATTTTTGTAACTTCTGTAAATAATTTTCTTGGATGCTAAGCGTGCTAAATGAGATTTTAAAAATGTTGTTACCATTTGATGATGATCACTTAATCCTGTTTCACATGTTAGTGTGTGTTGAAAACATCTGGGTCTATTTGTAAAAATGAAATCTATAGCTGTTCCGTTAGGACTAGCAAAACAAGTTTTGTTTTTGACAAGATTTTCAAGACTAAAAATATCACAGAAATTATTTAAGGTTTCGAAACCAGAATCGTTCGAGTTATGGCAATCGATATTTATATCACCCATGATTATTATGTTTTCGACTTTATAGAGATCTTATCTTATCTTTATAGAGATAGCTTTATTTAAAGCTATCTCTAATTCCTCAAAAAAGTTGTTTAAGTTTGAATAATGAGGTGGTCTATAAATACTGATAACTGTCCATTTTTTATTTCTTATCGTGAACTCTGAGCAAATGATTTCATTATTTGTTATACCCAAATCATTAACTTGTCTACAGGCTATTCCTTTCTTAACATATTCAATTAACCCTCCTTCATTTTTGTTCCTATCTTTTCTAGTTCTAATTTCATAGTTATCAATATAGAATTGTTTGTTTGGAAAACTCTCATCCAGTTTGGTTTCAGCAAATACAAAATAATCAGGTGAAAATTTTGTCAGAATTTCTCTTGCATCAATTATTTTGTTTCTGAGACTATTAATGTTTAAATAGCCTAGAAGAGGTTTGAAAGGGTACTTAATTCGTAATTTATATATTTCATCTAAAGAACTTGGGTGAGAAATATGTGTCGGATTTTGATTATTTCTATTATGACTCCCAACACATTCATCAGGAATATCAGATTTATTATCATCGCAAACTAGTCCAAGCCTATTGAATACCCCTGCTGATCTAAAAAATTATTTATAAAAGCTATAAAATTTCGTGCTAACATTATCTTACCATTCTCTCGTAAATGTATGCTATCTTTCCATAGGTGTTCTTCTCTGATATTGTTGTGTCTGATGTAGCCATAACCGTGTAGATCGGATCCTTCTCTTAATAGTTTGTTAATACTGTTTATTCTATCAGAGTCGACACGTCCGCTCGTAACCAAGGCAGAGATAAAAACTTTTTCTACTCCGTTACGCACACATTTTTTTCCGATGTCCAGGATCTGATCGGCAATTTTGTTATCTGACGCTGCATTGAGATGACTTGATAAAAAATTGTTGATTCCTACATTGATAACGACAATATCAGGTTTTTCTTGTTCCAGTGTTGGGTGTACGTAATAATTTAAGTTTTCGACACTTGCTCCTGGAAATATCTTAAATCTCACATTTCCATTTTTTATTTGCTCATTAAATTCTTTCACTCGAATACTTTTTGGTATACTATCGGTCATTATCTGTATCTTCTTAGAATGGTGTACATTTTGATGCTCATGATTTGTAGCTAATTGATCTCTTTCGGGAAACGGATTAATAACAGGGTTGGGTCTTCGTCTGTGTGTTACATTATTTTTAAAGATATTTGACGAACGAATATGGTTGTTGACATCTACGTGGTGCGTATTTTGACTCTCCTTCGTAAAATTACAATCTTGATCACCCCAACTTTGTTGATTAGAATCGTCATTATCTTCAACTCTTAGGTCGTTAAATCTGTTATGATGTAATTCTTCATTTCTATCAACTTTATTTGTAGAAAACCTTGAGGGACCTTTGATTACGTTGTTCCATTGATTATGCTGTTTAATCGATTCCACATGTTTACACGTTTCAACTGAATGATCACGTTGATTACTGTTTAAAATTTCGCTAACCAATTTTTTGTAATCCTTTATTTCTTCTTTAAGGAAATCTATTTCACTCCTCAGTTGTTTAATTAATATATTTGACGAGTTGTCCCCGATCTTGCTCAGTGTATACGAAATAAATTCTTTTAAATCGCAAACCTGTGTTGTCAAACTTTTAAATTTAATAAACTGACCAAAACTTTTAACTTCTTCCTCGTACAGATATCCACTTTTATCTTCGATTAAATCGTCAACAACATCTTTCTTTTCCTCTGAAAAAGATTCGTCTGTGTTATTTTCTTTCTCCTCTTCTACTTGTTTCACAAATAAATAACTTTCTGTACCATTTCTCTCCGTTTTGATTAATATATTCTGTTGACATAAATCTTTTAGCGTTTGCTCAATAATTTCAGGATGCAAGTCTTTTGTGTTAGTTACTATGCTGTCATAGTCAGCTTTCTTTTTCCTTCTATGTATTTCTTTAACAGAATTTAAAACAATATTTTCCAACTCCATTTGTCCACAGTCAAAACAACAAGTTTTTCAACACAGCGATTACACTGGGCGCTGTGGTAGCGCTTCATCTAAAAGTTTAGATAAATAAGTCATTCTTTACTGTGGGACCAATCCTAGCCGTTATCGCGCGCTGAAGAAACAGCGCCAGGTTCAAAAACTACATTTCATTGACTTTCTAACGGTTTCAGTCGGTTTGAGTTACAACGGTTGGGTCACATATTCGTACCAACATGTATTTAGCGATATTTTTCTGGCAATACTAGGTTGCATCGCTTTTAACAGTGAAACGATTGATTGTTGGACATATTGAACTAAATTAGGACTGTCACCTTATAAATGTGATACGTCAGCCAACTGGACCGCAAGAATAAAACATACTTCTTAATTTGACATGATTGCCGAAACTCAGCGATTACTCAGCGAAAATTTCGTGCTAACATTGTCCTACCATTCTCTCGTAAATGTATGCCATCTTTCCATAGGTGTTCTTCTCTGATATTGTTGTGTCTGATGTAGCCATAACCGTGTAGATCGGATCCTTCTCTTAATAGTTTGTTAATACTGTTTATTCTATCAGAGTCGACACGTCTGCTCGTAACCAAGGCAGAGATAAAAACTTTTTCTACTCCGTTACGCACACATTTTTTTCCGATGTCCAGGATCTGATCGGCAATTTTGTTATCTGACGCTGCATTGAGATGACTTGATAAAAAATTGTTGATTCCTACACTGATAACGACAATATCAGGTTTTTCTTGTTCCAGTGTTGGGTGTACGTAATAATTTAAGTTTTCGACACTTGCTCCTGGAAATATCTTAAATCTCACATTTCCATTTTTTATTTGCTCATTAAATTCTTCCACTCGAATACTTTTTGGTATACTATCGGTCATTATCTGTATCTTCTTAGAATGGTGTACATTTTGATGCTCATGATTTGTAGCTAATTGATCTCTTTCGGGAAACGGATTAATAACAGGGTTGGGTCTTCGTCTGTGTGTTACATTATTTTTAAAGATATTTGACGAACGAATATGGTTGTTGACATCTACGTGGTGCGTATTTTGACTCTCCTTCGTAAAATTACAATCTTGATCACCCCAACTTTGTTGATTAGAATCGTCATTATCTTCAACTCTTAGGTCGTTAAATCTGTTATGATGTAATTCTTCATTTCTATCAACTTTATTTGTAGAAAACCTTGAGGGACCTTTGATTACGTTGTTCCATTGATTATGCTGTTTAATCGATTCCACATGTTTACACGTTTCAACTGAATGATCACGTTGATTACTGTTTAAAATTTCGCTAACCAATTTTTTGTAATCCTTTATTTCTTCTTTAAGGAAATCTATTTCACTCCTCAGTTGTTTAATTAATATATTTGACGAGTTGTCCCCGATCTTGCTCAGTGTATACGAAATAAATTCTTTTAAATCGCAAACCTGTGTTGTCAAACTTTTAAATTTAATAAACTGACCAAAACTTTTAACTTCTTCCTCGTACAGATATCCACTTTTATCTTCGATTAAATCGTCAACAACATCTTTCTTTTCCTCTGAAAAAGATTCGTCTGTGTTATTTTCTTTCTCCTCTTCTACTTGTTTCACAAATAAATAACTTTCTGTACCATTTCTCTCCGTTTTGATTAATATATTCTGTTGACATAAATCTTTTAGCGTTTGCTCAATAATTTCAGGATGCAAGTCTTTTGTGTTAGTTACTATGCTGTCATAGTCAGCTTTCTTTTTCCTTCTATGTATTTCTTTAACAGAATTTAAAACAATATTTTCCAACTCCATTTGTCCACAGTCAAAACAACAAGTTTTTCAACACAGCGATTACACTGGGCGCTGTGGTAGCGCTTCATCTAAAAGTTTAGATAAATAAGTCATTCTTTACTGTGGGACCAATCCTAGCCGTTATCGCGCGCTGAAGAAACAGCGCCAGGTTCAAAAACTACATTTCATTGACTTTCTAACGGTTTCAGTCGGTTTGAGTTACAACGGTTGGGTCACATATTCGTACCAACATGTATTTAGCGATATTTTTCTGGCAATACTAGGTTGCATCGCTTTTAACAGTGAAACGATTGATTGTTGGACATATTGAACTAAATTAGGACTGTCACCTTATAAATGTGATACGTCAGCCAACTGGACCGCAAGAACAAAACATACTTCTTAATTTGACATGATTGCCGAAACTCAGCGATTACACTGGTCGCAGTGGTAGCGTTTCACTTAAAAATTTAGATAAATAAGTCATTCTTTACTCTGTGACGAATCCTAGCCGTTATTTCCCGCTAACGAAATAGCGACAGTTTCAAAAACTACATTTCATTGACTTTCTAACGGTATCAATCCGCTCCAGTTACAACTGTTGCGTCACATATCCGTACCAACTTGTATTTAGCGATATTTTTCCGCTATTACTAGGTTGCATCCCTTTTAACAGTGAAACAATTGACTGTGGGACTTAATTCAACTAACTTTGGACTTTGACCTAATAAATGTGATAAATGAGACAATTGGAGTCCAAGAAATAACATTCTTCTAAATTTGACATGATTGCCGCAACTCAGCGATTACACTGGACACTGTGGTAGCACTTCATTTAAAGATTTAGATAAAAAAGTCATTCTTTACTTTGGGACCAATCCTAGCAGTTATTGCGCGCTGATGAAACAGCGACACGTGTAAAAACTGAATTTCATTGACTTTCTAACGGTGTCAGTCCGTTTGAGTTACAACGGTTGGGTCACATAATCGTGCTAACATCTATTTAGCGATAGTTTTCTGACATTACTAGGTTGCATCGCTTTTAACAGTGAAACGATTGACTGTGAAACTTAATTGAACTAACTTTGGATTGTGACCTGATAAATGTGATAAATGACACAATTGGACCACAAGAAATAACATTCTTCTTAATTTGACGTGATTGCCGGAACTCAGCGATTGCACTGGGCGCTGTGGTAGCGCTTCATTTTAAAATTTAGATAAATAAGTCATTCTTTACTGTGTAACCAATCCTAGGCGTAATTGCGCGCTGAAGAAGTAGCGACAGTTTCAAAAACAACATTTCATTGACTTTCTAACGGTATCAATCCGCTTCAGTTCCAACTGTTGCGTCGCATACTCGTACCAACTTGAATTTAGCGATATTTTTCTCGCATTACTAGGCTGCATCGCTTTTAACAGTGAAACGAATGACTGTGGGACTTGATTGAACTAACTTTTAACTGTGAACGGATAAATGTGATAAATAATACAATTGCAGTCAAAGAAATAACATTCTTATTAATTTGACGTGATTGCCGGAACTCAGAGCATGCAGTGGGCGCTGTGGTAGCGCTTCATTTAAAAAATTAGATAAATTAGTCATTCTTTACTCGGGGACGAATCCTAGCCGTAATCGCGCGCTGATGAAACAGCGACAGGTGCAAAAACTAAATTTCATTGACTTTCTAACGGTGCTAGTCCGTTTGAGTTACAACAGTTGGGTCGCATATTCGTACCAACATGTATTTAGGAATATTTTTCTCATATTACTAGGTTGCATCCCTTTTAACAGTGAAACGATTGACTGTGGGACTTAATTGAACTAACTTTGGACTGTGACCTGATAAATGTGAT
Organism: Hydractinia symbiolongicarpus; assembly: GCF_029227915.1. NCBI lineage: Eukaryota > Metazoa > Cnidaria > Hydrozoa > Anthoathecata > Hydractiniidae > Hydractinia > Hydractinia symbiolongicarpus. The sequence goes on from NC_079877.1 coordinate 3,133,629, forward strand.
AAATGAGACAATTGAGTCTAAGAAGTAACATTCTTCTTATTTTGACATGATTGCCGCAACTCAGCGATTACACTGGGCACTGTGGTAGCACTTCATTTAAAAATTTAGATAAAAAAGTCATTCTTTACTGTGGGACGAATCCTAGCCGTAATCGCGCGCTGAAGAAGTAGAGACAGTTTCAAGAACTACATTTCAATGAATTTCTAACAGTATCAGTCCGTTTGAGTTACAACGGTTGCGTCCCATATTCGTCGCCACATGAATTTAGGGATATTTTTCTGATATTACCAGGTTGTATTGCTTGTAACAGTGAAACGATTCACTGTGGGACTTAATTGAACTGATTTTGGACTGTGACCTTATATATGTGATAAATGAGCCAATTGGTCTCCAAGGAATAACATTCTTCTTAATTTTACTTGATTGCTGGAATTCAGCGATAACATTAGGCTCTGTGGTAGCGTTTTCTTTAAAAATTTAGATAAATAAGTCATATTTACTGTGGGATCAATCCTGGCCGTTAGCACGTGCTGAATAAATAGGAACAGTTTTAAAAAACTACATTTCATTGACTTTCTAGCTGTATCAATCCGTTTGAGTTACAACGGTTGCGTCACATATTCGTACCAACATGTTCTTAGCGATATTTTTCCGCTATTACTAGGTTGCATCCCTTTTAACAGTGAAACGATTGACTGTGAAACTTAATTGAACTGATTATGGACTGTGACCTGATAAATGTGATAAATGAGCAAACTGGACCCCAAGAAATAACATTCTTCTTAGTTTGACATAATTGCCGGAACTTAGCGATTACACTGTGTGCTGTGGTAGCGCTTCATTTGAAAAATTAAATAAATAAATCATTTTTTATCGTGGGACAAATCCTGGCCGTTATCGCGCGTGGAAGAAATAGCGACAGTTTCAAAACCTACACTTCATTGACTTTCTAACGGTGTCAGTCCGTTTGAGTTACAACGGTTGGGAACATATTCGTACCAACATGTATTTAGCGATACTTCTCTGAGATTACTAGGTTGCATTGCTTTTAACAGTGAAACGATTGACTGTGGGACTTAATTGAACTGATTTTGGACTGTGACCTTATAAATGTGGTAAATGAGCCAATTGGACTCCCGGAAATAACATTCCTCTTAATTTGAAATGATTGATGGAATTCAACGATTACACTGTGTGCTGTGGTAGCGCTTTATTTGAAAAATTAAATAAATAAATCATTTTTTATCGTGGGACAAATCCTGGCCGTTATCGCGCGTGGAAGAAATAGCGACAGTTTCAAAACCTACACTTCATTGACTTTCTAACGGTGTCAGTCCGTTTGAGTTACAACGGTTGGGAACATATTCGTACCAACATGTATTTAGCGATACTTCTCTGAGATTACTAGGTTGCATTGCTTTTAACAGTGAAACGATTGACTGTGGGACTTAATTGAACTGATTTTGGACTGTGACCTTATAAATGTGGTAAATGAGCCAATTGGACTCCCGGAAATAACATTCCTCTTAATTTGAAATGATTGATGGAATTCAACGATTACAATGGGCGCTGTGGTAGCGCTTCATTTAAAAATTAAGAAAAGAAAGTCATTTCTTACTGTGGAACCAATCCTAGCCGTTAGCGCGCGTGGAAGAAATAGCGACAGTTTCAAAACCTACACTTCAATGACTTTCTAACGGTGTCAGTCCGTTTGAGTTACAACGGTTGCGTCACATATTCGTCCCCACATGTATTTAGGGATAATTATCAGATGTTACTAGGTTGTATCGCTTTCAACGGTGAAACGATTGGCTGTGGCACTTAAATGAACTGATTTTGGACTGTGACCTTGTAAATGAGATAAATGAGCCAATTGGACTCCCAGAAGTAACATTCCTTTTATTTTGACATGATTGCTGGAATTCAATGATTACAATGGGCGTTGTGGTAGCGCCTCACTTAAAAACTTAGATAAATAAATCATATTTACTGTGGGACCAATCCTGGCCGTTTGCACGCGCTGAATAAATAGGAACAGTTTCAAAATCTGCATTTCCTTGACTTTCTAGCGTTATCAATCCGTGTGAGTTACAACGATTGCGTCACATATTCGTACCAACATGTATTTAGGGACATTTTTCTGATATTACTAGGTTGCATCGATTTTAACAGTGAAACGATTGACTGTGGGACTTAATTGAACTAACTTTTGACTGTGTCCTGATAAATGTGATAAATAAGACAATTGGAGTCCAAGAAATAACATTCTTTTTAATTTGACATGATTGCCGGAACTCTTTTTTTTTTCTTTTCAATTTATTTAAAGTCGATTATTCACATATTTACAATAGTTTCCAAAAAAAAAAAAGTAATTAAGAAAACTAATCTAAATCGACTAGATTTTTTATGTTTACAATTAAATAAAATCATTTTTTTTATATATATAAACAATAATAACAACAAAGTTTTATAAAGGGACCTTACATTCATCACAGTTACATTTAGATCCGTCCCACATTTTTATCATGCTTCTAAAAACTTTAAGGTTGTCACATCGTTTCAAATGTGATGGTAGGTTATTCCAAATCTTTGGTCCCTGGGCTGATAAGCTATTAGTTCCAAAAGTCGCGGTCCTTTTCCTTGAGACTATTAAATTATTTGTATTTTGTTCTCTGACTGTCCTACCGTTATCATTTAAACAAAATATATCTTTCATAAAAAGAGGGCTGCTGTTATTTATAGTTTTAGAGATTTCTATACACAATGACCGTAAGCGATTTACATTCATGTGACTCTTGCTGGAATTTTTAAGTAAATTTTCGTATGTACTTACCATATCATTGTATCATTTCGACTGTATCATTGTATCATTTCGACTTTAGATAAAGATTTAGAAGAAGAAAAATGCCATATAAGGGAACAATAATTGAAATTTGCGTAGATAAAACTTTGAACTAAAATATATTTTGCTTGAAAGGATAAGATACTTCTAAATCGAAATAAGGCATTTAGTTGAGCTGATGCTTTGCGACACAAATCACTAACGTGTCTGTCAAAATTTAATTTATTGTCTATAGTCACACCTAGTAATTTCACGTTATTTTCACTTTCAATAGTTTTATTTCCTATGTTAAATTTTAGACCTAAATTATCTGCCTTATTCTTTGTCAGAATTATCGAGTGAAACTTTTCAGGGTTTGCAATCATTTTATTCTCTTTTAACCAGGAGAGGGCAGTTTTAGCTTCGTTTTCTAAAGTATTTATCAAATTAGGAATAGAATTTGAGAAGTTGGATATTGTGTTATCATCAGCGTAATTATGTAGCTTATATTTTTCTATAAAAAGTTAGCTTCATTAAAATTTTTGTAACTTCTGTAAATAATTTTCTTGGATGCTAAGCGTGCTAAATGAGATTTTAAAAATGTTGTTACCATTTGATGATGATCACTTAATCCTGTTTCACATGTTAGTGTGTGTTGAAAACATCTGGGTCTATTTGTAAAAATGAAATCTATAGCTGTTCCGTTAGGACTAGCAAAACAAGTTTTGTTTTTGACAAGATTTTCAAGACTAAAAATATCACAGAAATTATTTAAGGTTTCGAAACCAGAATCGTTCGAGTTATGGCAATCGATATTTATATCACCCATGATTATTATGTTTTCGACTTTATAGAGATCTTATCTTATCTTTATAGAGATAGCTTTATTTAAAGCTATCTCTAATTCCTCAAAAAAGTTGTTTAAGTTTGAATAATGAGGTGGTCTATAAATACTGATAACTGTCCATTTTTTATTTCTTATCGTGAACTCTGAGCAAATGATTTCATTATTTGTTATACCCAAATCATTAACTTGTCTACAGGCTATTCCTTTCTTAACATATTCAATTAACCCTCCTTCATTTTTGTTCCTATCTTTTCTAGTTCTAATTTCATAGTTATCAATATAGAATTGTTTGTTTGGAAAACTCTCATCCAGTTTGGTTTCAGCAAATACAAAATAATCAGGTGAAAATTTTGTCAGAATTTCTCTTGCATCAATTATTTTGTTTCTGAGACTATTAATGTTTAAATAGCCTAGAAGAGGTTTGAAAGGGTACTTAATTCGTAATTTATATATTTCATCTAAAGAACTTGGGTGAGAAATATGTGTCGGATTTTGATTATTTCTATTATGACTCCCAACACATTCATCAGGAATATCAGATTTATTATCATCGCAAACTAGTCCAAGCCTATTGAATACCCCTGCTGATCTAAAAAATTATTTATAAAAGCTATAAAATTTCGTGCTAACATTATCTTACCATTCTCTCGTAAATGTATGCCATCTTTCCATAGGTGTTCTTCTCTGATATTGTTGTGTCTGATGTAGCCATAACCGTGTAGATCGGATCCTTCTCTTAATAGTTTGTTAATACTGTTTATTCTATCAGAGTCGACACGTCCGCTCGTAACCAAGGCAGAGATAAAAACTTTTTCTACTCCGTTACGCACACATTTTTTTCCGATGTCCAGGATCTGATCGGCAATTTTGTTATCTGACGCTGCATTGAGATGACTTGATAAGAAATTGTTGATTCCTACATTGATAACGACAATATCAGGTTTTTCTTGTTCCAGTGTTGGGTGTACGTAATAATTTAAGTTTTCGACACTTGCTCCTGGAAATATCTTAAATCTCACATTTCCATTTTTTATTTGCTCATTAAATTCTTTCACTCGAATACTTTTTGGTATACTATCGGTCATTATCTGTATCTTCTTAGAATGGTGTACATTTTGATGCTCATGATTTGTAGCTAATTGATCTCTTTCGGGAAACGGATTAATAACAGGGTTGGGTCTTCGTCTGTGTGTTACATTATTTTTAAAGATATTTGACGAACGAATATGGTTGTTGACATCTACGTGGTGCGTATTTTGACTCTCCTTCGTAAAATTACAATCTTGATCACCCCAACTTTGTTGATTAGAATCGTCATTATCTTCAACTCTTAGGTCGTTAAATCTGTTATGATGTAATTCTTCATTTCTATCAACTTTATTTGTAGAAAACCTTGAGGGACCTTTGATTACGTTGTTCCATTGATTATGCTGTTTAATCGATTCCACATGTTTACACGTTTCAACTGAATGATCACGTTGATTACTGTTTAAAATTTCGCTAACCAATTTTTTGTAATCCTTTATTTCTTCTTTAAGGAAATCTATTTCACTCCTCAGTTGTTTAATTATTATATTTGACGAGTTGTCCCCGATCTTGCTCAGTGTATACGAAATAAATTCTTTTAAATCGCAAACCTGTGTTGTCAAACTTTTAAATTTAATAAACTAGCCAAAACTTTTAACTTCTTCCTCGTACAGATATCCACTTTTATCTTCGATTAAATCGTCAACAACATCTTTCTTTTCCTCTGAAAAAGATTCGTCTGTGTTATTTTCTTTCTCCTCTTCTACTTGTTTCACAAATAAATAACTTTCTGTACCATTTCTCTCCGTTTTGATTAATATATTCTGTTGACATAAATCTTTTAGCGTTTGCTCAATAATTTCAGGATGCAAGTCTTTTGTGTTAGTTACTATGCTGTCATAGTCAGCTTTCTTTTTCCTTCTATGTATTTCTTTAACAGAATTTAAAACAATATTTTCCAACTCCATTTGTCCACAGTCAAAACAACAAGTTTTTCAACACAGCGATTACACTGGGCGCTGTGGTAGCGCTTCATCTAAAAGTTTAGATAAATAAGTCATTCTTTACTGTGGGACCAATCCTAGCCGTTATCGCGCGCTGAAGAAACAGCGCCAGGTTCAAAAACTACATTTCATTGACTTTCTAACGGTTTCAGTCTGTTTGAGTTACAACGTTTGGGTCACATATTCGTACCAACATGTATTTAGCGATATTTTTCTGGCAATACTAGGTTGCATCGCTTTTAACAGTGAAACGATTGATTGTTGGACATATTGAACTAAATTAGGACTGTCACCTTATAAATGTGATACGTCAGCCAACTGGACCGCAAGAATAAAACATACTTCTTAATTTGACATGATTGCCGAAACTCAGCGATTACACTGGTCGCAGTGGTAGCGCTTCACTTAAAAATTTAGATAAATAAGTCATTCTTTACTCTGTGACGAATCCTAGCCGTTATCGCCCGCTAACGAAATAGCGACAGTTTCAAAAACTACATTTCATTGACATTCTAACGGTATCAATCCGCTCCAGTTACAACTGTTGCGTCACATATCCGTACCAACTTGTATTTAGCGATATTTTTCCGCTATTACTAGGTTGCATCCCTTTTAACAGTGAAACGATTGACTGTGGGACTTAATTCAACTAACTTTGGACTTTGACCTAATAAATGTGATAAATGAGACAATTGGAGTCCAAGAAATAACATTCTTCTAAATTTGACATGATTGCCGCAACTCAGCGATTACACTGGACACTGTGGTAGCACTTCATTTAAAGATTTAGATAAAAAAGTCATTCTTTACTTTGGGACCAATCCTAGCAGTTATTGCGCGCTGATGAAACAGCGACACGTGTAAAAACTGAATTTCATTGACTTTCTAACGGTGTCAGTCCGTTTGAGTTACAACGGTTGGGTCACATAATCGTGCTAACATCTATTTAGCGATAGTTTTCTGACATTACTAGGTTGCATCGCTTTTAACAGTGAAACGATTGACTGTGAAACTTAATTGAACTAACTTTGGATTGTGACCTGATAAATGTGATAAATGACACAATTGGACCACAAGAAATAACATTCTTCTTAATTTGACGTGATTGCCGGAACTCAGCGATTGCACTGGGCGCTGTGGTAGCGCTTCATTTTAAAATTTAGATAAATAAGTCATTCTTTACTGTGTAACCAATCCTAGGCGTAATCGCGCGCTGAAGAAGTAGCGACAGTTTCAAAAACAACATTTCATTGACTTTCTAACGGTATCAATCCGCTTCAGTTCCAACTGTTGCGTCGCATACTCGTACCAACTTGAATTTAGCGATATTTTTCTCGCATTACTAGGCTGCATCGCTTTTAACAGTGAAACGAATGACTGTGGGACTTGATTGAACTAACTTTTAACTGTGAACGGATAAATGTGATAAATAATACAATTGCAGTCAAAGAAATAACATTCTTATTAATTTGACGTGATTGCCGGAACTCAGAGCATGCAGTGGGCGCTGTGGTAGCGCTTCATTTAAAAAATTAGATAAATTAGTCATTCTTTACTCGGGGACGAATCCTAGCCGTAATCGCGCGCTGATGAAACAGCGACAGGTGCAAAAACTAAATTTCATTGACTTTCTAACGGTGCCAGTCCGTTTGAGTTACAACAGTTGGGTCGCATATTCGTACCAACATGTATTTAGGAATATTTTTCTCATATTACTAGGTTGCATCCCTTTTAACAGTGAAACGATTGACTGTGGGACTTAATTGAACTAACTTTGGACTGTGACCTGATAAATGTGATAAATGAGACAATTGAGTCTAAGAAGTAACATTCTTCTTATTTTGACATGATTGCCGCAACTCAGCGATTACACTGGGCACTGTGGTAGCACTTCATTTAAAAATTTAGATAAAAAAGTCATTCTTTACTGTGGGACGAATCCTAGCCGTAATCGCGCGCTGAAGAAGTAGAGACAGTTTCAAGAACTACATTTCAATGAATTTCTAACAGTATCAGTCCGTTTGAGTTACAACGGTTGCGTCCCATATTCGTCGCCACATGAATTTAGGGATATTTTTCTGATATTACCAGGTTGTATTGCTTGTAACAGTGAAACGATTCACTGTGGGACTTAATTGAACTGATTTTGGACTGTGACCTTATATATGTGATAAATGAGCCAATTGGTCTCCAAGGAATAACATTCTTCTTAATTTTACTTGATTGCTGGAATTCAGCGATAACATTAGGCTCTGTGGTAGCGTTTTCTTTAAAAATTTAGATAAATAAGTCATATTTACTGTGGGATCAATCCTGGCCGTTAGCACGTGCTGAATAAATAGGAACAGTTTTAAAAAACTACATTTCATTGACTTTCTAGCTGTATCAATCCGTTTGAGTTACAACGGTTGCGTCACATATTCGTCCCCACATGTATTTAGGGATAATTATCAGATGTTACTAGGTTGTATCGCTTTCAACGGTGAAACGATTGGCTGTGGCACTTAAATGAACTGATTTTGGACTGTGACCTTGTAAATGAGATAAATGAGCCAATTGGACTCCCAGAAGTAACATTCCTTTTATTTTGACATGATTGCTGGAATTCAATGATTACAATGGGCGTTGTGGTAGCGCCTCACTTAAAAACTTAGATAAATAAATCATATTTACTGTGGGACCAATCCTGGCCGTTTGCACGCGCTGAATAAATAGGAACAGTTTCAAAATCTGCATTTCCTTGACTTTCTAGCGTTATCAATCCGTGTGAGTTACAACGATTGCGTCACATATTCGTACCAACATGTATTTAGGGACATTTTTCTGATATTACTAGGTTGCATCGATTTTAACAGTGAAACGATTGACTGTGGGACTTAATTGAACTAACTTTTGACTGTGTCCTGATAAATGTGATAAATAAGACAATTGGAGTCCAAGAAATAACATTCTTTTTAATTTGACATGATTGCCGCAACTCAGCGATTACACTGGGCGCTGTGGTAGCACTTCATTTAAAAATTTAGATAAATAAGTCATTTTTTACCGTGGGACCAATCCTAGCCGTTATCGCGCCCTGATGAATTAGCGACAGGTTTAAAAACTACATTTCTTTGACTTTATACCGGTGTGAGTCCGTTTGAGTTACAACAGTTGCGTCACATAATCGTACTAACATGTTTTTAGCGATATTTTTCTGATATTACTAGGTTGCATCGCTTTTAACAGTGACACGATTGACTGTGGGACTTAATTGAACTAATTTTTGGACTGTGACCTGATAAATGTGATAAATGAGATAATTGGACCCCAAGAAATAACATTCTTCTTAATTTGACGTGATTGCCGGAACTCTTTTTTTTTTCTTTTCAATTTATTTAAAGTCGATTATTCACATATTTACAATAGTTTCCAAAAAAAAAAAAGTAATTAAGAAAACTAATCTAAATCGACTAGATTTTTTATGTTTACAATTAAATAAAATCATTTTTTTTATATATATAAACAATAATAACAACAAAGTTTTATAAAGGGACCTTACATTCATCACAGTTACATTTAGATCCGTCCCACATTTTTATCATGCTTCTAAAAACTTTAAGGTTGTCACATCGTTTCAAATGTGATGGTAGGTTATTCCAAATCTTTGGTCCCTGGGCTGATAAGCTATTAGTTCCAAAAGTCGCGGTCCTTTTCCTTGAGACTATTAAATTATTTGTATTTTGTTCTCTGACTGTCCTACCGTTATCATTTAAACAAAATATATCTTTCATAAAAAGAGGGCTGCTGTTATTTATAGTTTTAGAGATTTCTATACACAATGACCGTAAGCGATTTACATTCATGTGACTCTTGCTGGAATTTTTAAGTAAATTTTCGTATGTACTTACCATATCATTGTATCATTTCGACTGTATCATTGTATCATTTCGACTTTAGATAAAGATTTAGAAGAAGAAAAATGCCATATAAGGGAACAATAATTGAAATTTGCGTAGATAAAACTTTGAACTAAAATATATTTTGCTTGAAAGGATAAGATACTTCTAAATCGAAATAAGGCATTTAGTTGAGCTGATGCTTTGCGACACAAATCACTAACGTGTCTGTCAAAATTTAATTTATTGTCTATAGTCACACCTAGTAATTTCACGTTATTTTCACTTTCAATAGTTTTATTTCCTATGTTAAATTTTAGACCTAAATTATCTGCCTTATTCTTTGTCAGAATTATCGAGTGAAACTTTTCAGGGTTTGCAATCATTTTATTCTCTTTTAACCAGGAGAGGGCAGTTTTAGCTTCGTTTTCTAAAGTATTTATCAAATTAGGAATAGAATTTGAGAAGTTGGATATTGTGTTATCATCAGCGTAATTATGTAGCTTATATTTTTCTATAAAAAGTTAGCTTCATTAAAATTTTTGTAACTTCTGTAAATAATTTTCTTGGATGCTAAGCGTGCTAAATGAGATTTTAAAAATGTTGTTACCATTTGATGATGATCACTTAATCCTGTTTCACATGTTAGTGTGTGTTGAAAACATCTGGGTCTATTTGTAAAAATGAAATCTATAGCTGTTCCGTTAGGACTAGCAAAACAAGTTTTGTTTTTGACAAGATTTTCAAGACTAAAAATATCACAGAAATTATTTAAGGTTTCGAAACCAGAATCGTTCGAGTTATGGCAATCGATATTTATATCACCCATGATTATTATGTTTTCGACTTTATAGAGATCTTATCTTATCTTTATAGAGATAGCTTTATTTAAAGCTATCTCTAATTCCTCAAAAAAGTTGTTTAAGTTTGAATAATGAGGTGGTCTATAAATACTGATAACTGTCCATTTTTTATTTCTTATCGTGAACTCTGAGCAAATGATTTCATTATTTGTTATACCCAAATCATTAACTTGTCTACAGGCTATTCCTTTCTTAACATATTCAATTAACCCTCCTTCATTTTTGTTCCTATCTTTTCTAGTTCTAATTTCATAGTTATCAATATAGAATTGTTTGTTTGGAAAACTCTCATCCAGTTTGGTTTCAGCAAATACAAAATAATCAGGTGAAAATTTTGTCAGAATTTCTCTTGCATCAATTATTTTGTTTCTGAGACTATTAATGTTTAAATAGCCTAGAAGAGGTTTGAAAGGGTACTTAATTCGTAATTTATATATTTCATCTAAAGAACTTGGGTGAGAAATATGTGTCGGATTTTGATTATTTCTATTATGACTCCCAACACATTCATCAGGAATATCAGATTTATTATCATCGCAAACTAGTCCAAGCCTATTGAATACCCCTGCTGATCTAAAAAATTATTTATAAAAGCTATAAAATTTCGTGCTAACATTATCTTACCATTCTCTCGTAAATGTATGCTATCTTTCCATAGGTGTTCTTCTCTGATATTGTTGTGTCTGATGTAGCCATAACCGTGTAGATCGGATCCTTCTCTTAATAGTTTGTTAATACTGTTTATTCTATCAGAGTCGACACGTCCGCTCGTAACCAAGGCAGAGATAAAAACTTTTTCTACTCCGTTACGCACACATTTTTTTCCGATGTCCAGGATCTGATCGGCAATTTTGTTATCTGACGCTGCATTGAGATGACTTGATAAAAAATTGTTGATTCCTACATTGATAACGACAATATCAGGTTTTTCTTGTTCCAGTGTTGGGTGTACGTAATAATTTAAGTTTTCGACACTTGCTCCTGGAAATATCTTAAATCTCACATTTCCATTTTTTATTTGCTCATTAAATTCTTTCACTCGAATACTTTTTGGTATACTATCGGTCATTATCTGTATCTTCTTAGAATGGTGTACATTTTGATGCTCATGATTTGTAGCTAATTGATCTCTTTCGGGAAACGGATTAATAACAGGGTTGGGTCTTCGTCTGTGTGTTACATTATTTTTAAAGATATTTGACGAACGAATATGGTTGTTGACATCTACGTGGTGCGTATTTTGACTCTCCTTCGTAAAATTACAATCTTGATCACCCCAACTTTGTTGATTAGAATCGTCATTATCTTCAACTCTTAGGTCGTTAAATCTGTTATGATGTAATTCTTCATTTCTATCAACTTTATTTGTAGAAAACCTTGAGGGACCTTTGATTACGTTGTTCCATTGATTATGCTGTTTAATCGATTCCACATGTTTACACGTTTCAACTGAATGATCACGTTGATTACTGTTTAAAATTTCGCTAACCAATTTTTTGTAATCCTTTATTTCTTCTTTAAGGAAATCTATTTCACTCCTCAGTTGTTTAATTAATATATTTGACGAGTTGTCCCCGATCTTGCTCAGTGTATACGAAATAAATTCTTTTAAATCGCAAACCTGTGTTGTCAAACTTTTAAATTTAATAAACTGACCAAAACTTTTAACTTCTTCCTCGTACAGATATCCACTTTTATCTTCGATTAAATCGTCAACAACATCTTTCTTTTCCTCTGAAAAAGATTCGTCTGTGTTATTTTCTTTCTCCTCTTCTACTTGTTTCACAAATAAATAACTTTCTGTACCATTTCTCTCCGTTTTGATTAATATATTCTGTTGACATAAATCTTTTAGCGTTTGCTCAATAATTTCAGGATGCAAGTCTTTTGTGTTAGTTACTATGCTGTCATAGTCAGCTTTCTTTTTCCTTCTATGTATTTCTTTAACAGAATTTAAAACAATATTTTCCAACTCCATTTGTCCACAGTCAAAACAACAAGTTTTTCAACACAGCGATTACACTGGGCGCTGTGGTAGCGCTTCATCTAAAAGTTTAGATAAATAAGTCATTCTTTACTGTGGGACCAATCCTAGCCGTTATCGCGCGCTGAAGAAACAGCGCCAGGTTCAAAAACTACATTTCATTGACTTTCTAACGGTTTCAGTCGGTTTGAGTTACAACGGTTGGGTCACATATTCGTACCAACATGTATTTAGCGATATTTTTCTGGCAATACTAGGTTGCATCGCTTTTAACAGTGAAACGATTGATTGTTGGACATATTGAACTAAATTAGGACTGTCACCTTATAAATGTGATACGTCAGCCAACTGGACCGCAAGAATAAAACATACTTCTTAATTTGACATGATTGCCGAAACTCAGCGATTACTCAGCGAAAATTTCGTGCTAACATTGTCCTACCATTCTCTCGTAAATGTATGCCATCTTTCCATAGGTGTTCTTCTCTGATATTGTTGTGTCTGATGTAGCCATAACCGTGTAGATCGGATCCTTCTCTTAATAGTTTGTTAATACTGTTTATTCTATCAGAGTCGACACGTCTGCTCGTAACCAAGGCAGAGATAAAAACTTTTTCTACTCCGTTACGCACACATTTTTTTCCGATGTCCAGGATCTGATCGGCAATTTTGTTATCTGACGCTGCATTGAGATGACTTGATAAAAAATTGTTGATTCCTACACTGATAACGACAATATCAGGTTTTTCTTGTTCCAGTGTTGGGTGTACGTAATAATTTAAGTTTTCGACACTTGCTCCTGGAAATATCTTAAATCTCACATTTCCATTTTTTATTTGCTCATTAAATTCTTCCACTCGAATACTTTTTGGTATACTATCGGTCATTATCTGTATCTTCTTAGAATGGTGTACATTTTGATGCTCATGATTTGTAGCTAATTGATCTCTTTCGGGAAACGGATTAATAACAGGGTTGGGTCTTCGTCTGTGTGTTACATTATTTTTAAAGATATTTGACGAACGAATATGGTTGTTGACATCTACGTGGTGCGTATTTTGACTCTCCTTCGTAAAATTACAATCTTGATCACCCCAACTTTGTTGATTAGAATCGTCATTATCTTCAACTCTTAGGTCGTTAAATCTGTTATGATGTAATTCTTCATTTCTATCAACTTTATTTGTAGAAAACCTTGAGGGACCTTTGATTACGTTGTTCCATTGATTATGCTGTTTAATCGATTCCACATGTTTACACGTTTCAACTGAATGATCACGTTGATTACTGTTTAAAATTTCGCTAACCAATTTTTTGTAATCCTTTATTTCTTCTTTAAGGAAATCTATTTCACTCCTCAGTTGTTTAATTAATATATTTGACGAGTTGTCCCCGATCTTGCTCAGTGTATACGAAATAAATTCTTTTAAATCGCAAACCTGTGTTGTCAAACTTTTAAATTTAATAAACTGACCAAAACTTTTAACTTCTTCCTCGTACAGATATCCACTTTTATCTTCGATTAAATCGTCAACAACATCTTTCTTTTCCTCTGAAAAAGATTCGTCTGTGTTATTTTCTTTCTCCTCTTCTACTTGTTTCACAAATAAATAACTTTCTGTACCATTTCTCTCCGTTTTGATTAATATATTCTGTTGACATAAATCTTTTAGCGTTTGCTCAATAATTTCAGGATGCAAGTCTTTTGTGTTAGTTACTATGCTGTCATAGTCAGCTTTCTTTTTCCTTCTATGTATTTCTTTAACAGAATTTAAAACAATATTTTCCAACTCCATTTGTCCACAGTCAAAACAACAAGTTTTTCAACACAGCGATTACACTGGGCGCTGTGGTAGCGCTTCATCTAAAAGTTTAGATAAATAAGTCATTCTTTACTGTGGGACCAATCCTAGCCGTTATCGCGCGCTGAAGAAACAGCGCCAGGTTCAAAAACTACATTTCATTGACTTTCTAACGGTTTCAGTCGGTTTGAGTTACAACGGTTGGGTCACATATTCGTACCAACATGTATTTAGCGATATTTTTCTGGCAATACTAGGTTGCATCGCTTTTAACAGTGAAACGATTGATTGTTGGACATATTGAACTAAATTAGGACTGTCACCTTATAAATGTGATACGTCAGCCAACTGGACCGCAAGAATAAAACATACTTCTTAATTTGACATGATTGCCTAAACTCAGCGATTACACTGGTCGCAGTGGTAGCGTTTCACTTAAAAATTTAGATAAATAAGTCATTCTTTACTCTGTGACGAATCCTAGCCGTTATTGCCCGCTAACGAAATAGCGACAGTTTCAAAAACTACATTTCATTGACTTTCTAACGGTATCAATCCGCTCCAGTTACAACTGTTGCGTCACATATCCGTACCAACTTGTATTTAGCGATATTTTTCCGCTATTACTAGGTTGCATCCCTTTTAACAGTGAAACAATTGACTGTGGGACTTAATTCAACTAACTTTGGACTTTGACCTAATAAATGTGATAAATGAGACAATTGGAGTCCAAGAAATAACATTCTTCTAAATTTGACATGATTGCCGCAACTCAGCGATTACACTGGTCGCAGTGGTAGCGCTTCACTTAAAAATTTAGATAAATAAGTCATTCTTTACTCTGTGACGAATCCTAGCCGTTATCGCCCGCTAACGAAATAGCGACAGTTTCAAAAACTACATTTCATTGACTTTCTAACGGTATCAATCCGCTCCAGTTACAACTGTTGCGTCACATATCCGTACCAACTTGTATTTAGCGATATTTTTCCGCTATTACTAGGTTGCATCCCTTTTAACAGTGAAACAATTGACTGTGGGACTTAATTCAACTAACTTTGGATCGTGACCTGATAAATGTGATAAATGACACAATTGGACCACAAGAAATAACATTCTTCTTAATTTGACGTGATTGCCGGAACTCAGAGCATGCAGTGGGCGCTGTGGTAGCGCTTCATTTAAAAAATTAGATAAATTAGTCATTCTTTACTCGGGGACGAATCCTAGCCGTAATCGCGCGCTGATGAAACAGCGACAGGTGCAAAAACTAAATTTCATTGACTTTCTAACGGTGCCAGTCCGTTTGAGTTGCAACAGTTGGGTCGCATATTCGTACCAACATGTATTTAGGAATATTTTTCTAATATTACTAGGTTGCATCCCTTTTAACAGTGAAACGATTGACTGTGGGACTTAATTGAACTAACTTTGGACTGTGACCTGATAAATGTGATAAATGAGACAATTGAGTCTAAGAAGTAACATTCTTCTTATTTTGACATGATTGCCGCAACTCAGCGATTACACTGGGCACTGTGGTAGCACTTCATTTAAAAATTTAGATAAAAAAGTCATTCTTTACTGTGGGACGAATCCTAGCCGTAATCGCGCGCTGAAGAAGTAGAGACAGTTTCAAGAACTACATTTCAATGAATTTCTAACAGTATCAGTCCGTTTGAGTTACAACGGTTGCGTCCCATATTCGTCGCCACATGAATTTAGGGATATTTTTCTGATATTACTAGGTTGTATTGCTTGTAACAGTGAAACGATTCACTGTGGGACTTAATTGAACTGATTTTGGACTGGGACCTTATAAATGTGATAAATGAGCCAATTGGTCTCCAAGGAATAACATTCTTCTTAATTTTACTTGATTGCTGGAATTCAGCGATAACATTAGGCTCTGTGGTAGCGTTTTATTTAAAAATTTAGATAAATAAGTCATATTTACTGTGGGATCAATCCTGGCCGTTAGCACGTGCTGAATAAATTGGAACAGTTTTAAAAAACTACATTTCATTGACTTTCTAGCTGTATCAATCCGTTTGAGTTACAACGGTTGCGTCACATATTCGTACCAACATGTTCTTAGCGATATTTTTCCGCTATTACTAGGTTGCATCCCTTTCAACAGTGAAACGATTGACTGTGAAACTTAATTGAACTGATTGTGGACTGTGACCTGATAAATGTGATAAATGAGCAAACTGGACCCCAAGAAATAACATTCTTCTTAGTTTGACATAATTGCCGGAACTTAGCGATTACACTGTGTGCTGTGGTAGCGCTTCATTTGAAAATTTAAATAAATAAATCATTTTTTATCGTGGGACAAATCCTGGCCGTTATCGCGCGTGGAAGAAATAGCGACAGTTTCAAAACCTACACTTCATTGACTTTCTAACGGTGTCAGTCCGTTTGAGTTACAACGGTTGGGAACATATTCGTACCAACATGTATTTAGCGATACTTCTCTGAGATTACTAGGTTGCATTGCTTTTAACAGTGAAACGATTGACTGTGGGACTTAATTAAACTGATTTTGGACTGTGACCTTATAAATGTGGTAAATGAGCCAATTGGACTCCCGGAAATAACATTCCTCTTAATTTGAAATGATTGATGGAATTCAACGATTACAATGGGCGCTGTGGTAGCGCTTCATTTAAAAATTAAGAAAAGAAAGTCATTTCTTACTGTGGAACCAATCCTAGCCGTTAGCACGCGTGGAAGAAATAGCGACAGTTTCAAAACCTAGACTTCAATGACTTTCTAACGGTGTCAGTCCGTTTGAGTTACAACGGTTGCGTCACATATTCGTCCCCACATTTATTTAGGGATAATTATCAGATGTTACTAGGTTGTATCGCTTTCAACGGTGAAACGATTGGCTGTGGCACTTAAATGAACTGATTTTGGACTGTGACCTTGTAAATGTGATAAATGAGCCAATTGGACTCCCAGAAGTAACATTCCTTTTATTTTGACATGATTGCTGGAATTCAATGATTACAATGGGCGTTGTGGTAGCGCCTCACTTAAAAACTTAGATAAATAAATCATATTTACTGTGGGACCAATCCTGGCCGTTTGCACGCGCTGAATAAATAGGAACAGTTTCAAAATCTGCATTTCCTTGACTTTCTAGCGTTATCAATCCGTGTGAGTTACAACGGTTGCGTCACATATTCGTACCAACATGTATTTAGGGACATTTTTCTGATATTACTAGGTTGCATCGATTTTAACAGTGAAACGATTGACTGTGGGACTTAATTGAACTAACTTTTGACTGTGTCCTGATAAATGTGATAAATAAGACAATTGGAGTCCAAGAAATAACATTCTTTTTAATTTGACATGATTGCCGCAACTCAGCGATTACACTGGGCGCTGTGGTAGCACTTCATTTAAAAATTTAGATAAATAAGTCATTTTTTACCGTGGGACCAATCCTAGCCGTTATCGCGCCCTGATGAAATAGCGACAGGTTTAAAAACTACATTTCTTTGACTTTATAACGGTGTGAGTCCGTTTGAGTTACAACGGTTGCGTCACATAATCGTACTAACATGTTTTTAGCGATATTTTTCTGATATTACTAGGTTGCATCGCTTTTAACAGTGACACGATTGACTGTGGGACTTAATTGAACTAATTTTTGGACTGTGACCTGATAAATGTGATAAATGAGATAATTGGACCCCAAGAAATAACATTCTTCTTAATTTGACGTGATTGCCGGAACTCTTTTTTTTTTTCTTTTCAATTTATTTAAAGTCGATTATTCACATATTTACAATAGTTTCCAAAAAAAAAAAAGTAATTAAGAAAACTAATCTAAATCGACTAGATTTTTTATGTTTACAATTAAATAAAATCATTTTTTTTATATATATAAACAATAATAACAACAAAGTTTTATAAAGCGACCTTACATTCATCACAGTTACATTTAGATCCGTCCCACATTTTTATCATGCTTCTAAAAACTTTAAGGTTGTCACATCGTTTCAAATGTGATGGTAGGTTATTCCAAATCTTTGGTCCCTGGGCTGATAAGCTATTAGTTCCAAAAGTCGCGGTCCTTTTCCTTGAGACTATTAAATTATTTGTATTTTGTTCTCTGACTGTCCTACCGTTATCATTTAAACAAAATATATCTTTCATAAAAGAGGGCTGCTGTTATTTATAGTTTTAGAGATTTCTATACACAATGACCGTAAGCGATTTACATTCATGTGACTCTTGCTGGAATTTTTAAGTAAATTTTCGTATGTACTTACCATATCATTGTATAATTTCGACTGTATCATTGTATCATTTCGACTTTAGATAAAGATTTAGAAGAAGAAAAATGCCATATAAGGGAACAATAATTGAAATTTGCGTAGATAAAACTTTGAACTAAAATTTATTTTGCTTGAAAGGATAAGATACTTCTAAATCGAAATAAGGCATTTAGTTGCGCTGATGCTTTGCGACACAAATCACTAACGTGTCTGTCAAAATTTAATTTATTGTCTATAGTCACACCTAGTAATTTCACGTTATTTTCACTTTCAATAGTTTTATTTCCTATGTTAAATTTTAGACCTAAATTATCTGCCTTATTCTTTGTCAGAATTATCGAGTGAAACTTTTCAGGGTTTGCAATCATTTTATTCTCTTTTAACCAGGAGAGGGCAGTTTTAGCTTCGCTTTCTAAAGTATTTATCAAATTAGGAATAGAATTTGAGAAGTTGGATATTGTGTTATCATCAGCGTAATTATCTGGTTATTATATTTTTCTATAAAAAGTTGGCTTCATTAAAATTTTTGTAACTTCTGTAAATAATTTTCTTGGATGCTAAGCGTGCTAAATGAGATTTTAAAAATGTTGTTACCATTTGATGATGATCACTTAATCCTGTTTCACATGTTAGTGTGTTTTGAAAACATCTGGGTCTATTTGTAAAAATGAAATCTATAGCTGTTCCGTTAGGACTAGCAAAACAAGTTTTGTTTTTGACAAGATTTTCAAGACTAAAAATATCACAGAAATTATTTAAGGTTTCGAAACCAGAATCGTTCGAGTTATGGCAATCGATATTTATATCACCCATGATTATTATTTTTTCGACTTTATAGAGATCTTATCTTATCTTTATAGAGATAGCTTTATTTAAAGCTATCTCTAATTCCTCAAAAAAGTTGTTTAAGTTTGAATAATGAGGTGGTCTATAAATACTGATAACTGTCCATTTTTTATTTGTTATCGTGAACTCTGAGCAAATGATTTTATTATTTGTTATACCCAATTCATTAACTTGTCTACAGGCTATTCCTTTCTTAACATATTCAATTAACCCTCCTTCATTTTTGTTCCTATCTTTTCTAGTTCTAATTTCATAGTTATCAATATAGAATTGTTTGTTTGGAAAACTCTCATCCAGTTTGGTTTCAGCAAATACAAAATAATCAGGTGAAAATTTTGTCAGAATTTCTCTTGCATCAATTATTTTGTTTCTGAGACTATTAATGTTTAAATAGCCTAGAAGAGGTTTGAAAGGGTACTTAATTCGTAATTTATATATTTCATCTAAAGAACTTGGGTGAGAAATATGTGTCGGATTTTGATTATTTCTATTATGACTCCCAACACATTCATCAGGAATATCAGATTTATTATCATCGCAAGCCTATTGAATACCCCTGCTGATCTAAAAAATTATTTATAAAAGCTATAAAATTTCGTGCTAACATTATCTTACCATTCTCTCGTAAATGTATGCCATCTTTCCATAGGTGTTTTTCTCTGATATTGTTGTGTCTGATGTAGCCATAACCGTGTAGATCGGATCCTTCTCTTAATAGTTTGTTAATACTGTTTATTCTATCAGAGTCGACACGTCTGCTCGTAACCAAGGCAGAGATAAAAACTTTTTCTACTCCGTTACGCACACATTTTTTTCCGATGTCCAGGATCTGATCGGCAATTTTGTTATCTGACGCTGCATTGAGATGACTTGATAAAAGATTGTTGATTCCTACATGGATAACGACAATATCAGGTTTTTCTTGTTCCAGTGTTGAGTGTACGTAATAATTTAAGTTTTCGACACTTGCTCCTGGGAATATCTTAAATCTCACATTTCCATTTTTTATTTGCTCATTAAATTCTTTCACTCGAATACTTTTTGGTATACTATCGGTCATTATCTGTATCTTCTTAGAATGGTGTACATTTTGATGCTCATGATTTGTAGCTAATTGATCTCTTTCGGGAAACGGATTAATAACAGGGTTGGGTCTTCGTCTGTGTGTTACATTATTTTTAAAGATATTTGACGAACGAATATGGTTGTTGACATCTACGTGGTGCGTATTTTTACTCTCCTTCGTAAAATTACAATCTTGATCACCCCAACTTTGTTGATTAGAATCGTCATTATCTTCAACTCTTAGGTCGTTAAATCTGTTATGATGTAATTCTTCATTTCTATCAACTTTATTTGTAGAAAACCTTGAGGGACCTTTGATTACGTTGTTCCATTGATTATGCTGTTTAATCGATTCCACATGTTTACACGTTTCAACTGAATGATCACGTTGATTACTGTTTAAAATTTCGCTAACCAATTTTTTGTAATCCTTTATTTCTTCTTTAAGGAAATCTATTTCACTCCTCAGTTGTTTAATTAATATATTTGACGAGTTGTCCCCGATCTTGCTCAGTGTATACGAAATAAATTCTTTTAAATCGCAAACCTGTGTTGTCAAACTTTTAAATTTAATAAACTGGCCAAAACTTTTAACTTCTTCCTCGTACAGATATCCACTTTTATCTTCGATTAAATCGTCAACAACATCTTTCTTTTCCTCTGAAAAAGATTCGTCTGTGTTATTTTCTTTCTCCTCTTCTACTTGTTTCACAAATAAATAACTTTCTGTACCATTTCTCTCCGTTTTGATTAATATATTCTGTTGACATAAATCTTTTAGCGTTTGCTCAATAATTTCAGGATGCAAGTCTTTTGTGTTAGTTACTATGCTGTCATAGTCAGCTTTCTTTTTCCTTTTATGTATTTCTTTAACAGAATTTAAAACAATATTTTCCAACTCCATTTGTCCACAGTCAAAACAACAAGTTTTTCAACACAGCGATTACACTGGGCGCTGTGGTAGCGCTTCATCTAAAAGTTTAGATAAATAAGTCATTCTTTACTGTGGGACCAATCCTAGCCGTTATCGCGCGCTGAAGAAACAGCACCAGGTTCAAAAACTACATTTCATTGACTTTCTAACGGTTTCGGTCGGTTTGAGTTACAACGGTTGGGTCACATATTCGTACCAACATGCATTTAGCGATATTTTTCTAGCAATACTAGGTTGCATCGCTTTTAACAGTGAAACGATTGATTGTTGGACATATTGAACTAAATTAGGACTGTCACCTTATAAATGTGATACGTCAGCCAACTGGACCGCAAGAATAAAACATACTTCTTAATTTGACATGATTGCCGAAACTCAGCGATTACACTGGTCGCAGGGGTAGCGCTTCACTTAAAAATTTAGATAAATAAGTCATTCTTTACTCTGTGACGAATCCTAGCCGTTATCGCCCGCTAACGAAATAGCGACAGTTTCAAAAACTACATTTCATTGACTTTCTAACGGTATCAATCCGCTCCAGTTACAACTGTTGCGTCACATATCCGTACCAACTTGTATTTAGCGATATTTTTCTCATACTACTAGGTTGCATCGCTTTTAACAGTGAAACGATTGACTGTGGGACTTAATTGAACTGATTTTGGACTGTGACCTTATAAATGTGATAAATGAGCCAATTGGTCTCCAAGGAATAACATTCTTCTTAATTTGACATGATTGCTGGAATTCAACGATTATAATGGGCGCTGTGGTAGCACTTCATTAAAAAAACTTAGATAAATATGTCATATTTACTGTGGGACCAATCCTGGCCGTTAGCACGCGCTGAATAAATAGGAACAGTTTCAAAAACTACATTTCATTGACTTTCTAGCGGTATCAATCCGTTTAAGTTACAACGGTTGCGTCACCTATTCGTACCAACATGTATTTAGCGATATTTTTCGGCTATTACTAGTTACATTGCTTTTAACAGTGAAACAATTGACTGTGGGACTTAATTGAACTAAATTTGGACTGTCACCTTATAAATGTGACAAATGACACAATTGCACCCCATGAAATAACATTCTTCTTAATTTGACGTGATTGCCGGAACTCAGTGATTGCACTGGGTGCTGTGGTAGCGCTTCATTTAAATAAGAAGAAAAGAAAGTCATTTTTTACTGTGGGACCAATCCTAGCCGTTAGCGCGCGCTGAAGTAATAGCGACAGTTTCAAAATCTACATTTCATTGAGATTCTAACGGTATCAATTCGCTTCAGTTACAACGGTTGCGTCACATATTTGAACCAACTTGTACTTAGCGATAGTTTTCTGATGTTACTAGGTTGCATCGCTTTTAACAGTGAAACGATTGACTGTGGCACTTAAATGAACTGATTTTGGACTGTGACCTTATTAATGTGATAAATGAGCCAATTCGACTCCCACAAATAACATTCCTCCTAATTTGACATGATTGCCGCAACTCAGCGATTACACTGGGCACTGTGGTAGCACTTCATTTAAAAATTTAGATAAAAAAGTCATTCTTTACTGTGGGACCAATCCTAGCCGTTATCGCGCGCTGATCAAACAGCGACAGGTGCAAAAACTAAATTTCATTGACTTTCTAACCGTGTCAGTCCGTTTGATTTACAACGGTTGGGTCACATATTCGTATTAACATTTCTGATTATGCTAGGTTGCATTGCTTTTAACAGTGAAACGATTGACTGTGGGACTTAATTAAACTAACTTTGGACTGTGACCTGATAAATGTGACAAATGACACAATTGGACCTAAAGAAATAACATTCTTCTAAATTCGACATGATTGCCGCAACTCAACGATTACACTGGACACTGTGGCAGCACTTCATTTAAAGATTTAGATAAAAAGTCATTCTTTACTTTGGGACCAATCCTAGCCCTTATCGCGCGCTGATGAAACAGCGGCACGTGTCAAAACTGAATTTCATTGACTTTCTAACGGTGTCAGTCCGTTTGAGTTACAACGGTTGGGTCACATAATCGATCTAACATGTATTTAGCGATAGCTTTCTGATATTACTAGGTTGCATCACTTTTAACAGTGAAACGATTGACTATGGGACTTAATTGAATTAACTTTGGATTGTGACCTGATAAAAGTGATAAATGACACAATTGGACCACAAGAAATAGCATTCTTCTTAATTTGACGTGATTGCCGAAACTCAGCGATTGCATTGGGCGCTGTGGTAGCGCTTCATTTAAAGATTAAGAAAAGAAAGTCATTTTTTACTGTGGGACCAACCCTAGCCGTTAGCACGCCCTGAAGAAATAGAGACAGTTTTAAATACTACATTTCACTGACTTTCTACCGGTGTCAGTCCGTTTGAGTTACAACGGTTGGGTCACATATTCGTACCAACATGTATTTAGGAATATTTTTCTAATATTACTAGGTTGCATCCCTTATAACAGTGAAACGATTGACTGTGGGACTTAATTGAACTAACTTTTGACTGTGACCTAATAAATGTAATAAATAATACAATTAAAGTCCAAGAAAAAACATTCTTCTTAATTTGCCATGATTGCCGGAACTCAGCGATTGCACTTGGTGCTGTGGTAGCGCTTCATTTAAAAATTTAAAGAAATAAGTCATTTTTTACCGTGGGACCAATTCTAGCCGTTATCGCGCGCTGAAGAACTACTGACAGTTTCAAGAACTACATTTCAATGAATTTCTAACGGTCTCAGTCCGTTTGAAATACAACGGTTGCGTCACATATTCGTCCCCACATGTATTTGGGGAGGTTTACTGATTTTACTAGGTTGTAATTCTTTTAACAGTGAAACGATTGACTGTGGCGCTTAATTGAACTGATTTTGGACTGTGACCTTATTAATGTGATAAATGAGCCAATTCGACTCCCACAAATAACATTCCTCCTAATTTGACATGATTGCTGTAATTCAACGATTACAATGGGAGCTGTGGTAGCTCTTCATTTAAAAATTTACATAAATAAGTCATTCTTTACTGTGGGACCAACCCTAGCCGTTAGCACGCGCTGAAGAAATAGAGACAGTTTTAAATACTACATTTCACTGACTTTCTACTGGTGTCAGTCCGTTTGAGTTACAACGGTTGGGTCACATATTCGTACCAACATGTATTTAGGAATATTTTTCTAATATTACTAGGTTGCTTCCCTTATAACAGTGAAACGATTGACTGTGGGACTTAATTGAACTAACTTTTGACTGTGACCTAATAAATGTGATAAATAAAACAATTAAAGTCCAAGAAAAAACATTCTTCTTAATTTGCCATGATTGGCGCAACTCAGCGATTACACTGGGCACTGGGGTAGCACTTCATTTAAAAATTTAGATAAAAAAGTAATTCTTTATTGTGGGACCAATCCTAGCCGTTATCGCGCGCTGATGAAACAGCGACAGGTGCAAAATATAAATTTAATTGACTTTCTAACGGTGTCAGTCCGTTTGAGTTACAACGGTTGGGTCACATAATCGTACTAACATGTATTTAGCGATATTTCTTTGATATTACTAGGTTGCATTGCTTTTAACAGTGAAACGATTGACTGTGGGACTTAATTAAACTAACTTTGGACTGTGACCTGATAAATGTGACAAATGACACAATTGGACCTAAAGAAATAACATTCTTCTAAATTCGACATGATTGCCGCAACTCAACGATTACACTGGACACTGTGGCAGCACTTCATTTAAAGATTTAGATAAAAAGTCATTCTTTACTTTGGGACCAATCCTAGCCCTTATCGCGCGCTGATGAAACAGCGGCACGTGTCAAAACTGAATTTCATTGACTTTCTAACAGTGTCAGTCCGTTTGAGTTACAACGGTTGGGTCACATAATCGATCTAACATGTATTTAGCGATAGCTTTCTGATATTACTAGGTTGCATCACTTTTAACAGTGAAACGATTGACTATGGGACTTAATTGAATTAACTTTGGATTGTGACCTGATAAAAGTGATAAATGACACAATTGGACCACAAGAAATAGCATTCTTCTTAATTTGACGTGATTGCCGAAACTCAGCGATTGCATTGGGCGCTGTGGTAGCGCTTCATTTAAAGATTAAGAAAAGAAAGTCATTTTTTACTGTGGGACCAACCCTAGCCGTTAGCACGCCCTGAAGAAATAGAGACAGTTTTAAATACTATATTTCACTGACTTTCTACCGGTGTCAGTCCGTTTGAGTTACAACGGTTGGGTCACATATTCGTACCAACATGTATTTAGGAATATTTTTCTAATATTACTAGGTTGCATCCCTTATAACAGTGAAACGATTGACTGTGGGACTTAATTGAACTAACTTTTGACTGTGACCTAATAAATGTAATAAATAATACAATTAAAGTCCAAGAAAAAACATTCTTCTTAATTTGCCATGATTGCCGGAACTCAGCGATTGCACTTGGTGCTGTGGTAGCGCTTCATTTAAAAATTTAAAGAAATAAGTCATTTTTTACCGTGGGACCAATTCTAGCCGTTATCGCGCGCTGAAGAACTACTGACAGTTTCAAGAACTACATTTCAATGAATTTCTAACGGTCTCAGTCCGTTTGAAATACAACGGTTGCGTCACATATTCGTCCCCACATGTATTTGGGGAGGTTTACTGATTTTACTAGGTTGTAATTCTTTTAACAGTGAAACGATTGACTGTGGCGCTTAATTGAACTGATTTTGGACTGTGACCTTATTAATGTGATAAATGAGCCAATTCGACTCCCACAAATAACATTCCTCCTAATTTGAAATGATTGCTGTAATTCAACGATTACACTGGGCACTGGGGTAGCACTTCATTTAAAAATTTAGATAAAAAAGTAATTCTTTATTGTGGGACCAATCCTAGCCGTTATCGCGCGCTGATGAAACAGCGACAGGTGCAAAATATAAATTTAATTGACTTTCTAACGGTGTCAGTCCGTTTGAGTTACAACGGTTGGGTCACATAATCGTACTAACATGTATTTAGCGATATTTCTTTGATATTACTAGGTTGCATCGCTTTTAACCGTGAAACAATTGACTGTGGGACTTAATTGAACTAAATTTGGACTGTCACCTTATATATGTGATAAGTGAGCCAACTGGACTCCAAGAAACAACAATCTTCTTAATTTGACATGATTGCCGAAACTCAGCGATTACACTGGTCGCAGTGGTAGCGCTTCACTTAAAAATTTAGATAAATAAGTCATTCTTTACTCTGTGACGAATCCTAGCCGTTATCGCCCGCTAACGAAATAGCGACAGTTTCAAAAACTACATTTCATTGACTTTCTAACGGTATCAATCCGCTCCAGTTACAACTGTTGCGTCACATATCCGTACCAACTTGTATTTAGCGATATTTTTCTCATACTACTAGGTTGCATCGCTTTTAACAGTGAAACGATTGACTGTGGGACTTAATTGAACTGATTTTGGACTGTGACCTTATAAATGTGATAAATGAGCCAATTGGTCTCCAAGGAATAACATTCTTCTTAATTTGACATGATTGCTGGAATTCAACGATTATAATGGGCGCTGTGGTAGCACTTCATTAAAAAAACTTAGATAAATATGTCATATTTACTGTGGGACCAATCCTGGCCGTTAGCACGCGCTGAATAAATAGGAACAGTTTCAAAAACTACATTTCATTGACTTTCTAGCGGTATCAATCCGTTTAAGTTACAACGGTTGCGTCACCTATTCGTACCAACATGTATTTAGCGATATTTTTCGGCTATTACTAGTTGCATTGCTTTTAACAGTGAAACAATTGACTGTGGGACTTAATTGAACTAAATTTGGACTGTCACCTTATAAATGTGACAAATGACACAATTGCACCCCATGAAATAACATTCTTCTTAATTTGACGTGATTCCCGGAACTCAGCGATTGCACTGGGTGCTGTGGTAGCGCTTCATTTAAATAAGAAGAAAAGAAAGTTATTTTTTACTGTGGGACCAATCCTAGCCGTTAGCGCGCGCTGAAGTAATAGCGACAGTTTCAAAATCTACATTTCATTGACATTCTAACGGTATCAATTCGCTTCAGTTACAACGGTTGCGTCACATATTTGAACCAACTTGTACTTAGCGATAGTTTTCTGATGTTACTAGGTTGCATCGCTTTTAACAGTGAAACGATTGACTGTGGCACTTAAATGAACTGATTTTGGACTGTGACCTTATTAATGTGATAAATGAGCCAATTCGACTCCCACAAATAACATTCCTCCTAATTTGACATGATTGCTGTAATTCAACGATTACAATGAGAGCTGTGGTAGCTCTTCATTTAAAAATTTAAATAAACAAGTCATTTTTTACCGTGGGACCAATCCTAGCCGTTATCGCGTGCTGAAGAAATAGTGACAGTTTTAAAAACTACATTTCGATGAATTTCTAACGGTGTCAGTCCGTTTGAGTTACAACAGTTGGGTCACATATTCGTACCAACATGTATTTAGGAATATTTTTCTAATATTACTAGGTTGCATCACTTTTAACAGTGAAACGATTGACTGTGGGACTTAATTGAACTAACTTTGGGCTGTGACCTGATAAATGTGATAAATGAGACAATTGGCGTCCAAGAAATAACATTCTTCTTAATTTGACATGATTGCCGCAACTCAGCGATTACACTGGGCACTGTGGTAGCACTTCATTTAAAAATTTAGATAAAAAAGTCATTCTTTACTGTGGGACCAATCCTAGCCGTTATCGCGCGCTGATGAAACAGCGACAGGTGCAAAATATAAATTTAATTGACTTTCTAACGGTGTCAGTCCGTTTGAGTTATAACGGTTGGGTCACATAATCGTACTAACATGTATTTAGCGATATTTCTTTGATATTACTAGGTTGCATCGCTTTTAACCGTGAAACAATTGACTGTGGGACTTAATTGAACTAAATTTGGACTGTCACCTTATATATGTGATAAGTGAGCCAACTGGACTCCAAGAAACAACATTCTTCTTAATTTGACATGATTGCCGAAACTCAGCGATTACACTGGTCGCAGTGGTAGCGCTTCACTTAAAAATTTAGATAAATAAGTCATTCTTTACTCTGTGACGAATCCTAGCCGTTATCGCCCGCTAACGAAATAGCGACAGTTTCAAAAACTACATTTCATTGACTTTCTAACGGTATCAATCCGCTCCAGTTACAACTGTTGCGTCACATATCCGTACCAACTTGTATTTAGCGATATTTTTCTCATACTACTAGGTTGCATCGCTTTTAACAGTGAAACGATTGACTGTGGGACTTAATTGAACTGATTTTGGACTGTGACCTTATAAATGTGATAAATGAGCCAATTGGTCTCCAAGGAATAACATTCTTCTTAATTTGACATGATTGCTGGAATTCAACGATTATAATGGGCGCTGTGGTAGCACTTCATTAAAAAAACTTAGATAAATATGTCATATTTACTGTGGACCAATCCTGGCCGTTAGCACGCGCTGAATAAATAGGAACAGTTTCAAAAACTACATTTCATTGACTTTCTAGCGGTATCAATCCGTTTAAGTTACAACGGTTGCGTCACCTATTCGTACCAACATGTATTTAGCGATATTTTTCGGCTATTACTAGTTGCATTGCTTTTAACAGTGAAACAATTGACTGTGGGACTTAATTGAACTAAATTTGGACTGTCACCTTATAAATGTGACAAATGACACAATTGCACCCCATGAAATAACATTCTTCTTAATTTGACGTGATTCCCGGAACTCAGCGATTGCACTGGGTGCTGTGGTAGCGCTTCATTTAAATAAGAAGAAAAGAAAGTTATTTTTTACTGTGGGACCAATCCTAGCCGTTAGCGCGCGCTGAAGTAATAGCGACAGTTTCAAAATCTACATTTCATTGACATTCTAACGGTATCAATTCGCTTCAGTTACAACGGTTGCGTCACATATTTGAACCAACTTGTACTTAGCGATAGTTTTCTGATGTTACTAGGTTGCATCGCTTTTAACAGTGAAACGATTGACTGTGGCACTTAAATGAACTGATTTTGGACTGTGACCTTATTAATGTGATAAATGAGCCAATTCGACTCCCACAAATAACATTCCTCCTAATTTGACATGATTGCTGTAATTCAACGATTACAATGAGAGCTGTGGTAGCTCTTCATTTAAAAATTTAAATAAACAAGTCATTTTTTACCGTGGGACCAATCCTAGCCGTTATCGCGTGCTGAAGAAATAGTGACAGTTTTAAAAACTACATTTCGATGAATTTCTAACGGTGTCAGTCCGTTTGAGTTACAACAGTTGGGTCACATATTCGTACCAACATGTATTTAGGAATATTTTTCTAATATTACTAGGTTGCATCACTTTTAACAGTGAAACGATTGACTGTGGGACTTAATTGAACTAACTTTGGGCTGTGACCTGATAAATGTGATAAATGAGACAATTGGCGTCCAAGAAATAACATTCTTCTTAATTTGACATGATTGCCGCAACTCAGCGATTACACTGGGCACTGTGGTAGCACTTCATTTAAAAATTTAGATAAAAAAGTCATTCTTTACTGTGGGACCAATCCTAGCCGTTATCGCGCGCTGATGAAACAGCGACAGGTGCAAAATATAAATTTAATTGACTTTCTAACGGTGTCAGTCCGTTTGAGTTATAACGGTTGGGTCACATAATCGTACTAACATGTATTTAGCGATATTTCTTTGATATTACTAGGTTGCATCGCTTTTAACCGTGAAACAATTGACTGTGGGACTTAATTGAACTAAATTTGGACTGTCACCTTATATATGTGATAAGTGAGCCAACTGGACTCCAAGAAACAACATTCTTCTTAATTTGACATGATTGCCGAAACTCAGCGATTACACTGGTCGCAGTGGTAGCGCTTCACTTAAAAATTTAGATAAATAAGTCATTCTTTACTCTGTGACGAATCCTAGCCGTTATCGCCCGCTAACGAAATAGCGACAGTTTCAAAAACTACATTTCATTGACTTTCTAACGGTATCAATTCGCTTCAGTTACAACGGTTGCGTCACATATTTGAACCAACTTGTACTTAGCGATAGTTTTCTGATGTTACTAGGTGGCATCGCTTTTAACAGTGAAACGATTGACTGTGGCACTTAAATGAACTGATTTTGGACTGTGACCTTATTAATGTGATAAATGAGCCAATTCGACTCCCACAAATAACATTCCTCCTAATTTGACATGATTGCTGTAATTCAACGATTACAATGGGAGCTGTGGTAGCTCTTCATTTAAAAATTTAAATAAACAAGTCATTTTTTACCGTGGGACCAATCCTAGCCGTTATCGCGTGCTGAAGAAATAGTGACAGTTTCAAAAACTACATTTCGATGAATTTCTAACGGTGTCAGTCCGTTTGAGTTACAACAGTTGGGTCACATATTCGTACCAACATGTATTTAGGAATATTTTTCTAATATTACTAGGTTGCATCACTTTTAACAGTGAAACGATTGACTGTGGGACTTAATTGAACTAACTTTGCGCTGTGACCTGATAAATGTGATAAATGAGACAATTGGCGTCCAAGAAATAACATTCTTCTTAATTTGACATGATTGCCGCAACTCAGCGATTACACTGGGCACTGTGGTAGCACTTCATTTAAAAATTTAGATAAAAAAGTCATTCTTTACTGTGGGACCAATCCTAGCCGTTATCGCGCGCTGATCAAACAGCGACAGGTGCAAAAACTAAATTTCATTGACTTTCTAACCGTGTCAGTCCGTTTGATTTACAACGGTTGGGTCACATATTCGTATTAACATTTCTGATTATGCTAGGTTGCATTGCTTTTAACAGTGAAACGATTGACTGTGGGACTTAATTAAACTAACTTTGGACTGTGACCTGATAAATGTGACAAATGACACAATTGGACCTAAAGAAATAACATTCTTCTAAATTCGACATGATTGCCGCAACTCAACGATTACACTGGACACTGTGGCAGCACTTCATTTAAAGATTTAGATAAAAAGTCATTCTTTACTTTGGGACCAATCCTAGCCCTTATCGCGCGCTGATGAAACAGCGGCACGTGTCAAAACTGAATTTCATTGACTTTCTAACGGTGTCAGTCCGTTTGAGTTACAACGGTTGGGTCACATAATCGATCTAACATGTATTTAGCGATAGCTTTCTGATATTACTAGGTTGCATCACTTTTAACAGTGAAACGATTGACTATGGGACTTAATTGAATTAACTTTGGATTGTGACCTGATAAAAGTGATAAATGACACAATTGGACCACAAGAAATAGCATTCTTCTTAATTTGACGTGATTGCCGAAACTCAGCGATTGCATTGGGCGCTGTGGTAGCGCTTCATTTAAAAATTAAGAAAAGAAAGTCATTTTTTACTGTGGGACCAACCCTAGCCGTTAGCACGCCCTGAAGAAATAGAGACAGTTTTAAATACTACATTTCACTGACTTTCTACCGGTGTCAGTCCGTTTGAGTTACAACGGTTGGGTCACATAATCGATCTAACATGTATTTAGCGATAGCTTTCTGATATTACTAGGTTGCATCACTTTTAACAGTGAAACGATTAACTATGGGACTTAATTGAACTAACTTTTGACTGTGACCTAATAAATCTAATAAATAATACAATTAAAGTCCAAGAAAAAACATTCTTCTTAATTTGCCATGATTGCCGGAACTCAGCGATTGCACTTGGTGCTGTGGTAGCGCTTCATTAAAAAATTTAAAGAAATAAGTCATTTTTTACCGTGGGACCAATTCTAGCCGTTATCGCGCGCTGAAGAACTACTGACAGTTTCAAGAACTACATTTCAATGAATTTCTAACGGTCTCAGTCCGTTTGAAATACAACGGTTGCGTCACATATTCGTCCCCACATGTATTTGGGGAGGTTTACTGATTTTACTAGGTTGTAACGCTTTTAACAGTGAAACGATTGACTGTGGCGCTTAATTGAACTGATTTTGGACTGTGACCTTATTAATGTGATAAATGAGCCAATTCGACTCCCACAAATAACATTCCTCCTAATTTGACATGATTGCTGTAATTCAACGATTACAATGGGAGCTGTGGTAGCTCTTCATTTAAAAATTTACATAAATAAGTCATTCTTTACTGTGGGACCAACCCTAGCCGTTAGCACGCGCTGAAGAAATAGAGACAGTTTTAAATACTACATTTCACTGACTTTCTACCGGTGTCAGTCCGTTTGAGTTACAACGGTTGGGTCACATATTCGTACCAACATGTATTTAGGAATATTTTTCTAATATTACTAGGTTGCTTCCCTTATAACAGTGAAACGATTGACTGTGGGACTTAATTGAACTAACTTTTGACTGTGACCTAATAAATGTGATAAATAAAACAATTAAAGTCCAAGAAAAAACATTCTTCTTAATTTGCCATGATTGGCGCAACTCAGCGATTACACTGGGCATTGGGGTAGCACTTCATTTAAAAATTTAGATAAAAAAGTAATTCTTTATTGTGGGACCAATCCTAGCCGTTATCGCGCGCTGATGAAACGGCGACAGGTGCAAAATATAAATTTAATTGACTTTCTAACGGTGTCAGTCCGTTTGAGTTACAACGGTTGGGTCACATAATCGTACTAACATGTATTTAGCGATATTTCTTTGATATTACTAGGTTTCATCGCTTTTAACCGTGAAACAATTGACTGTGGGACTTAATTGAACTAAATTTGGACTGTCACCTTATATATGTGATAAGTGAGCCAACTGGACTCCAAGAAACAACATTCTTCTTAATTTGACATGATTACCGGAACTCAGCGATTACACTGGGTGCGGTGGCAACGCTTCATTTAAAAATTTAAATAAACAAGTCATTTTTTACCGTGGGACCAATCCTAGCCGTTATCGCATGCTGAAGAAATAGTGACAGTTTCAAAAACTACATTTCGATGAATTTCTAACGGTGTCAGTCCGTTTGAGTTACAACAGTTGGGTCACATATTCGTACCAACATGTATTTAGGAATATTTTTCTAATATTACTAGGTTGCATCACTTTTAACAGTGAAACGATTGACTGTGGGACTTAATTGAACTAACTTTGGGCTGTGACCTGATAAATGTGATAAATGAGACAATTGGCGTCCAAGAAATAACATTCTTCTTAATTTGACATGATTGCCGCAACTCAGCGATTACACTGGGCACTGTGGTAGCACTTCATTTAAAAATTTAGATAAAAAAGTCATTCTTTACTGTGGGACCAATCCTAGCCGTTATCGCGCGCTGATCAAACAGCGACAGGTGCAAAAACTAAACTTCATTGACTTTCTAACCGTGTCAGTCCGTTTGATTTACAACGGTTGGGTCACATATTCGTATTAACATTTCTGATTATGCTAGGTTGCATTGCTTTTAACAGTGAAACAATTGACTGTGGGACTTAATTAAACTAACTTTGGACTGTGACCTGATAAATGTGACAAATGACACAATTGGACCTAAAGAAATAACATTCTTCTAAATTCGACATGATTGCCGCAACTCAACGATTACACTGGACACTGTGGCAGCACTTCATTTAAAGATTTAGATAAAAAGTCATTCTTTACTTTGGGACCAATCCTAGCCCTTATCGCGCGCTGATGAAACAGCGGCACGTGTCAAAACTGAATTTCATTGACTTTCTAACGGTGTCAGTCCGTTTGAGTTACAACGGTTGGGTCACATAATCGATCTAACATGTATTTAGCGATAGCTTTCTGATATTACCAGGTTGCATCACTTTTAACAGTGAAACGATTGACTATGGGACTTAATTGAATTAACTTTGGATTGTGACCTGATAAAAGTGATAAATGACACAATTGGACCACAAGAAATAGCATTCTTCTTAATTTGACGTGATTGCCGAAACTCAGCGATTGCATTGGGCGCTGTGGTAGCGCTTCATTTAAAAATTAAGAAAAGAAAGTCATTTTTTACTGTGGGACCAACCCTAGCCGTTAGCACGCCCTGAAGAAATAGAGACAGTTTTAAATACTACATTTCACTGACTTTCTACCGGTGTCAGTCCGTTTGAGTTACAACGGTTGGGTCACATATTCGTACCAACATGTATTTAGGAATATTTTTCTAATATTACTAGGTTGCATCCCTTATAACAGTGAAACGATTGACTGTGGGACTTAATTGAACTAACTTTTGACTGTGACCTAATAAATGTAATAAATAATACAATTAAAGTCCAAGAAAAAACATTCTTCTTAATTTGCCATGATTGCCGGAACTCAGCGATTGCACTTGGTGCTGTGGTAGCGCTTCATTTAAAAATTTAAAGAAATAAGTCATTTTTTACCGTGGGACCAATTCTAGCCGTTATCGCATGCTGAAAAAATAGTGACAGTTTCAAAAACTACATTTCGATGAATTTCTAACGGTGTCAGTCCGTTTGAGTTACAACAGTTGGGTCACATATTCGTACCAACATGTATTTAGGAATATTTTTCTAATATTACTAGGTTGCATCACTTTTAACAGTGAAACGATTGACTGTGGGACTTAATTGAACTAACTTTGGGCTGTGACCTGATAAATGTGATAAATGAGACAATTGGCGTCCAAGAAATAACATTCTTCTTAATTTGACATGATTGCCGGAACTCAGCGATTGCACTTGGTGCTGTGGTAGCGCTTCATTTAAAAATTTAAAGAAATAAGTCATTTTTTACCGTGGGACCAATTCTAGCCGTTATCGCGCGCTGAAGAACTACTGACAGTTTCAAGAACTACATTTCAATGAATTTCTAACGGTCTCAGTCCGTTTGAAATACAACGGTTGCGTCACATATTCGTCCCCACATGTATTTGGGGAGGTTTACTGATTTTACTAGGTTGTAACGCTTTTAACAGTGAAACGATTGACTGTGGCGCTTAATTGAACTGATTTTGGACTGTGACCTTATTAATGTGATAAATGAGCCAATTCGACTCCCACAAATAACATTCCTCCTAATTTGACATGATTGCTGTAATTCAACGATTACAATGGGAGCTGTGGTAGCTCTTCATTTAAAAATTTACATAAATAAGTCATTCTTTACTGTGGGACCAACCCTAGCCGTTAGCACGCGCTGAAGAAATAGAGACAGTTTTAAATACTACATTTCACTGACTTTCTACCGGTGTCAGTCCGTTTGAGTTACAACGGTTGGGTCACATATTCGTACCAACATGTATTTAGGAATATTTTTCTAATATTACTAGGTTGCTTCCCTTATAACAGTGAAACGATTGACTGTGGGACTTAGTTGAACTAACTTTTGACTGTGACCTAATAAATGTGATAAATAAAACAATTAAAGTCCAAGAAAAAACATTCTTTTTAATTTGCCATGATTGGCGCAACTCAGCGATTACACTGGGCACTGTGGTAGCACTTCATTTAAAAATTTAGATAAAAAAGTCATTCTTTACTGTGGGACCAATCCTAGCCGTTATCGCGCGCTGATCAAACAGCGACAGGTGCAAAATATAAATTTAATTGACTTTCTAACGGTGTCAGTCCGTTTGAGTTACAACGGTTGGGTCACATAATCGTACTAACATGTATTTAGCGATATTTCTTTGATATTACTAGGTTGCATCGCTTTTAACCGTGAAACAATTGACTGTGGGACTTAATTGAACTAAATTTGGACTGTCACCTTATATATGTGATAAGTGAGCCAACTGGACTCCAAGAAACAACATTCTTCTTAATTTGACATGATTACCGGAACTCAGCGATTACACTGGGTGCTGTGGCAGCGCTTCATTTAAAAATTTAAATAAACAAGTCATTTTTTACCGTGGGACCAATCCTAGCCGTTATCGCGTGCTGAAGAAATAGTGACAGTTTCAAAAACTACATTTCGATGAATTTCTAACGGTGTCAGTCCGTTTGAGTTACAACAGTTGGGTCACATATTCGTACCAACATGTATTTAGGAATATTTTTCTAATATTACTAGGTTGCATCACTTTTAACAGTGAAACGATTGACTGTGGGACTTAATTGAACTAACTTTGGGCTGTGACCTGATAAATGTGATAAATGAGACAATTGGCGTCCAAGAAATAACATTCTTCTTAATTTGACATGATTGCCGCAACTCAGCGATTACACTGGGCACTGTGGTAGCACTTCATTTAAAAATTTAGATAAAAAAGTCATTCTTTACTGTGGGACCAATCCTAGCCGTTATCGCGCGCTGATCAAACAGCGACAGGTGCAAAAACTAAATTTCATTGACTTTCTAACCGTGTCAGTCCGTTTGATTTACAACGGTTGGGTCACATATTCGTATTAACATGTATTTAGCGATACTTTTCTGATTATGCTAGGTTGCATTGCTTTTAACAGTGAAACGATTGACTGTGGGACTTAATTGAACTAACTTTGGACTGTGACCTGATAAATGTGACAAATGACACAATTGGACCTAAAGAAATAACATTCTTCTAAATTTGACATGATTGCCGCAACTCAACGATTACACTGGACACTGTGGCAGCACTTCATTTAAAGATTTAGATAAAAAGTCATTCTTTACTTTGGGACCAATCCTAGCCGTTATCGCGCGCTGATGAAACAGTGACACGTGTCAAAACTGAATTTCATTGACTTTCTAACGGTGTCAGTCCGTTTGAGTTACAACGGTTGGGTCACATACTCGCACTAACATGTATTTAGCGATAGCTTTCTGATATTACTAGGTTGCATCACTTTTGACAGTGAAACGATTGACTGTGGGACTTAATTGAATTAACTTTGGATTGTGACCTGATAAAAGTGATAAATGACACAATTGGACCACAAGAAATAACATTCTTCTTAATTTGACGTGATTGCCGGAACTCAACCATTGCATTGGGCGCTGTGGTAGCGCTTTATTTAAAAATTAAGAAAAGAAAGTCATTTTTTACTGTGGGACCAACCCTAGCCGTTAGCACGCGCTGAAGAAATAGAGACAGTTTTAAATACTACATTTCACTGACTTTTTATCGGTGTCAGTCCGTTTGAGGTACAACGGTTGGGTCACATATTCGTACCAACATGTATTTAGGAATATTTTTCTAATATTACTAGGTTGCATCCCTTATAACAGTGAAACGATTGACTGTGGGACTTAATTGAACTAACTTTTGACTGTGACCTAATAAATGTGATAAATAAAACAATTAAAGTCCAAGAAAAAACATTCTTCTTAATTTGGCATGATTGGCGCAACTCAGCGATTACACTGGGCACTGGGGTAGCACTTCATTTAAAAATTTAGATAAAAAAGTAATTCTTTATTGTGGGACCAATCCTAGCCGTTATCGCGCGCTGATGAAACAGCGACAGGTGCAAAATATAAATTTCATTGACTTTCTAACGGTGTCAGTCCGTTTGAGTTACAACGGTTGGGTCACATATTCGTATTAACATGTATTTAGCGATACTTTTCTGATTATGCTAGGTTGCATTGCTTTTAACAGTGAAACGATTGACTGTGGGACTTAATTGAACTAACTTTGGACTGTGACCTGATAAATGTGACAAATGACACAATTGGACCTAAAGAAATAACATTCTTCTAAATTTGACATGATTGCCGCAACTCAACGATTACACTGGACACTGTGGGAGCACTTTATTTAAAGATTTAGATAAAAAGTCATTCTTTACTTTGGGACCAATCCTAGCCGTTATCGCGCGCTGATGAAACAGCGACACGTGTCAAAACTGAATTTCATTGACTTTCTAACGGTGTCAGTCCGTTTGAGTTACAACGGTTGGGTCACATAATCGCATAGTCACATAATAACATGTATTTAGCGATAGCTTTCTGATATTACTAGGTTGCATCACTTTTAACAGTGAAACGATTGACTGTGGGACTTAATTGAATTAACTTTGGATTGTGACCTGATAAAAGTGATAAATGACACAATTGGACCACAAGAAATAACATTCTTCTTAATTTGACGTGATTGCCGGAACTCAGCCATTGCATTGGGCGCTGTGGTAGCGCTTCATTTAAAAATTAAGAAAAGAAAGTCATTTTTTACTGTGGGACCAACCCTAGCCGTTAGCACGCCCTGAAGAAATAGAGACAGTTTTAAATACTACATTTCACTGACTTTCTACCGGTGTCAGTCCGTTTGAGTTACAACGGTTGGGTCACATATTCGTACCAACATGTATTTAGGAATATTTTTCTAATATTACTAGGTTGCATCCCTTATAACAGTGAAACGATTGACTGTGGGACTTAATTGAACTAACTTTTGACTGTGACCTAATAAATGTGATAAATAAAACAATTAAAGTCCAAGAAAAAACATTCTTCTTAATTTGCCATGATTGGCGCAACTCAGCGATTACACTGGGCACTGGGGTAGCACTTCATTTAAAAATTTAGATAAAAAAGTAATTCTTTATTGTGGGACCAGTCCTAGCCGTTATCGCGCGCTGATGAAACAGCGACAGGTGCAAAATATAAATTTCATTGAATTTCTAACGGTGTCAGTCCGTTTGAGTTACAACGGTTGGGTCACATAATCGTACTAACATGTATTTAGCGATATTTCTTTGATATTACTAGGTTGCATCGCTTTTAACAGTGAAACAATTGACTGTGGGACTTAATTGAACTAACTTTGGGCTGTGACCTGATAAATGTGATAAATGAGACAATTGGCGTCCAAGAAATAACATTCTTCTAAATTTGACATGATTGCCGCAACTCAACGATTACACTGGACACTGTGGGAGCACTTTATTTAAAGATTTAGATAAAAAGTCATTCTTTACTTTGGGACCAATCCTAGCCGTTATCGCGCGCTGATGAAACAGCGACACGTGTCAAAACTGAATTTCATTGACTTTCTAACGGTGTCAGTCCGTTTGAGTTACAACGGTTGGGTCACATAATCGCATAGTCACATAATAACATGTATTTAGCGATAGCTTTCTGATATTACTAGGTTGCATTACTTTTAACAGTGAAACGATTGACTGTGGGACTTAATTGAATTAACTTTGGATTGTGACCTGATAAAAGTGATAAATGACACAATTGGACCACAAGAAATAACATTCTTCTTAATTTGACGTGATTGCCGGAACTCAGCCATTGCATTGGGCGCTGTGGTAGCGCTTCATTTAAAAATTAAGAAAAGAAAGTCATTTTTTACTGTGGGACCAACCCTAGCCGTTAGCACGCCCTGAAGAAATAGAGACAGTTTTAAATACTACATTTCACTGACTTTCTACCGGTGTCAGTCCGTTTGAGTTACAACGGTTGGGTCACATATTCGTACCAACATGTATTTAGGAATATTTTTCTAATATTACTAGGTTGCATCCCTTATAACAGTGAAACGATTGACTGTGGGACTTAATTGAACTAACTTTTGACTGTGACCTAATAAATGTGATAAATAAAACAATTAAAGTCCAAGAAAAAACATTCTTCTTAATTTGCCATGATTGGCGCAACTCAGCGATTACACTGGGCACTGGGGTAGCACTTCATTTAAAAATTTAGATAAAAAAGTAATTCTTTATTGTGGGACCAGTCCTAGCCGTTATCGCGCGCTGATGAAACAGTGACACGTGTCAAAACTGAATTTCATTGACTTTCTAACGGTGTCAGTCCGTTTGAGTTACAACGGTTGGGTCACATACTCGCACTAACATGTATTTAGCGATAGCTTTCTGATATTACTAGGTTGCATCACTTTTGACAGTGAAACGATTGACTGTGGGACTTAATTGAATTAACTTTGGATTGTGACCTGATAAAAGTGATAAATGACACAATTGGACCACAAGAAATAACATTCTTCTTAATTTGACGTGATTGCCGGAACTCAACCATTGCATTGGGCGCTGTGGTAGCGCTTTATTTAAAAATTAAGAAAAGAAAGTCATTTTTTACTGTGGGACCAACCCTAGCCGTTAGCACGCGCTGAAGAAATAGAGACAGTTTTAAATACTACATTTCACTGACTTTTTATCGGTGTCAGTCCGTTTGAGGTACAACGGTTGGGTCACATATTCGTACCAACATGTATTTAGGAATATTTTTCTAATATTACTAGGTTGCATCCCTTATAACAGTGAAACGATTGACTGTGGGACTTAATTGAACTAACTTTTGACTGTGACCTAATAAATGTGATAAATAAAACAATTAAAGTCCAAGAAAAAACATTCTTCTTAATTTGGCATGATTGGCGCAACTCAGCGATTACACTGGGCACTGGGGTAGCACTTCATTTAAAAATTTAGATAAAAAAGTAATTCTTTATTGTGGGACCAATCCTAGCCGTTATCGCGCGCTGATGAAACAGCGACAGGTGCAAAATATAAATTTCATTGACTTTCTAACGGTGTCAGTCCGTTTGAGTTACAACGGTTGGGTCACATATTCGTATTAACATGTATTTAGCGATACTTTTCTGATTATGCTAGGTTGCATTGCTTTTAACAGTGAAACGATTGACTGTGGGACTTAATTGAACTAACTTTGGACTGTGACCTGATAAATGTGACAAATGACACAATTGGACCTAAAGAAATAACATTCTTCTAAATTTGACATGATTGCCGCAACTCAACGATTACACTGGACACTGTGGGAGCACTTTATTTAAAGATTTAGATAAAAAGTCATTCTTTACTTTGGGACCAATCCTAGCCGTTATCGCGCGCTGATGAAACAGCGACACGTGTCAAAACTGAATTTCATTGACTTTCTAACGGTGTCAGTCCGTTTGAGTTACAACGGTTGGGTCACATAATCGCATAGTCACATAATAACATGTATTTAGCGATAGCTTTCTGATATTACTAGGTTGCATCACTTTTAACAGTGAAACGATTGACTGTGGGACTTAATTGAATTAACTTTGGATTGTGACCTGATAAAAGTGATAAATGACACAATTGGACCACAAGAAATAACATTCTTCTTAATTTGACGTGATTGCCGGAACTCAGCCATTGCATTGGGCGCTGTGGTAGCGCTTCATTTAAAAATTAAGAAAAGAAAGTCATTTTTTACTGTGGGACCAACCCTAGCCGTTAGCACGCCCTGAAGAAATAGAGACAGTTTTAAATACTACATTTCACTGACTTTCTACCGGTGTCAGTCCGTTTGAGTTACAACGGTTGGGTCACATATTCGTACCAACATGTATTTAGGAATATTTTTCTAATATTACTAGGTTGCATCCCTTATAACAGTGAAACGATTGACTGTGGGACTTAATTGAACTAACTTTTGACTGTGACCTAATAAATGTGATAAATAAAACAATTAAAGTCCAAGAAAAAACATTCTTCTTAATTTGCCATGATTGGCGCAACTCAGCGATTACACTGGGCACTGGGGTAGCACTTCATTTAAAAATTTAGATAAAAAAGTAATTCTTTATTGTGGGACCAGTCCTAGCCGTTATCGCGCGCTGATGAAACAGCGACAGGTGCAAAATATAAATTTCATTGAATTTCTAACGGTGTCAGTCCGTTTGAGTTACAACGGTTGGGTCACATAATCGTACTAACATGTATTTAGCGATATTTCTTTGATATTACTAGGTTGCATCGCTTTTAACAGTGAAACAATTGACTGTGGGACTTAATTGAACTAACTTTGGGCTGTGACCTGATAAATGTGATAAATGAGACAATTGGCGTCCAAGAAATAACATTCTTCTAAATTTGACATGATTGCCGCAACTCAACGATTACACTGGACACTGTGGGAGCACTTTATTTAAAGATTTAGATAAAAAGTCATTCTTTACTTTGGGACCAATCCTAGCCGTTATCGCGCGCTGATGAAACAGCGACACGTGTCAAAACTGAATTTCATTGACTTTCTAACGGTGTCAGTCCGTTTGAGTTACAACGGTTGGGTCACATAATCGCATAGTCACATAATAACATGTATTTAGCGATAGCTTTCTGATATTACTAGGTTGCATTACTTTTAACAGTGAAACGATTGACTGTGGGACTTAATTGAATTAACTTTGGATTGTGACCTGATAAAAGTGATAAATGACACAATTGGACCACAAGAAATAACATTCTTCTTAATTTGACGTGATTGCCGGAACTCAGCCATTGCATTGGGCGCTGTGGTAGCGCTTCATTTAAAAATTAAGAAAAGAAAGTCATTTTTTACTGTGGGACCAACCCTAGCCGTTAGCACGCCCTGAAGAAATAGAGACAGTTTTAAATACTACATTTCACTGACTTTCTACCGGTGTCAGTCCGTTTGAGTTACAACGGTTGGGTCACATATTCGTACCAACATGTATTTAGGAATATTTTTCTAATATTACTAGGTTGCATCCCTTATAACAGTGAAACGATTGACTGTGGGACTTAATTGAACTAACTTTTGACTGTGACCTAATAAATGTGATAAATAAAACAATTAAAGTCCAAGAAAAAACATTCTTCTTAATTTGCCATGATTGGCGCAACTCAGCGATTACACTGGGCACTTGGGTAGCACTTCATTTAAAAATTTAGATAAAAAAGTAATTCTTTATTGTGGGACCAGTCCTAGCCGTTATCGCGCGCTGATGAAACAGCGACAGGTGCAAAATATAAATTTCATTGAATTTCTAACGGTGTCAGTCCGTTTGAGTTACAACGGTTGGGTCACATAATCGTACTAACATGTATTTAGCGATATTTCTTTGATATTACTAGGTTGCATCGCTTTTAACAGTGAAACAATTGACTGTGGGACTTAATTGAACTAACTTTGGGCTGTGACCTGATAAATGTGATAAATGAGACAATTGGCGTCCAAGAAATAACATTCTTCTTAATTTGACATGATTGCC
Source organism: Hydractinia symbiolongicarpus (assembly GCF_029227915.1). NCBI lineage: Eukaryota > Metazoa > Cnidaria > Hydrozoa > Anthoathecata > Hydractiniidae > Hydractinia > Hydractinia symbiolongicarpus. The sequence goes on from NC_079877.1 coordinate 3,176,976, forward strand.
GCAACTCAGCGATTACACTGGGCACTGTGGTAGCACTTCATTTAAAAATTTAGATAAAAAAGTCATTCTTTACTGTGGGACCAATCCTAGCCGTGATCGCGCGCTGATCAAACAGCGACAGGTGCAAAAACTAAATTTCATTGACTTTCTAACGGTGTCAGTCTGTTTGATTTACAACGGTTGGGTCACATATTCGTATTAACATGTATTTAGCGATACTTTTCTGATTATGTTAGGTTGCATTGCTTTTAACAGTGAAACGATTGACTGTGGGACTTAATTGAACTAATTTTGGACTGTGACCTGATAAATTTGACAAATGACACACTTGGACCTAAAGAAATAACATTCTTCTAAATTTGACATGATTGCCGCAACTCAACGATTACACTGGACACTGTGGCAGCACTTCATTTAAAGATTTAGATAAAAAGTCATTCTTTACTTTGGGACCAATCCTAGCCGTTATCGCGCGCTGATGAAACAGCGACACGTGTCAAAACTGAATTTCATTGACTTTCTAACGGTGTCAGTCCGTTTTAGTTACAACGGTTGGGTCACATAATCGCACTAACATGTATTTAGCGATAGCTTTCTGATATTACTAGGTTGCATCACTTTTAACAGTGAAACCATTGACTGTGGGACTTAATTGAATTAACTTTGGATTGTGACCTGATAAAAGTGATAAATGACACAATTGGACCACAAGAAATAACATTCTTCTTAATTTGACGTGATTGCCGGAACTCAGCCATTGCATTGGGCGCTGTGGTAGCGCTTTATTTAAAAATTAAGAAAAGAAAGTCATTTTTTACTGTGCGACCAGCCCTAGGCGTTAGCACGCGCTGAAGAAATAGAGACAGTTTTAAATACTACATTTCACTGACTTTCTACCGGTGTCAGTCAGTTTGAGGTACAACGGTTGGGTCACATATTCGTACCAACATGTATTTAGGAATATTTTTCTAATATTACTAGGTTGCATCCCTTATAACAGTGAAACGATTGACTGTGGGACTTAATTGAACTAACTTTCGAGTGTGACCTAATAAATGTGATAAATAAAACAATTAAAGTCCAAGAAAAAACATTCTTCTTAATTTTCCATGATTGGCGCAACTCAGCGACTACACTGGGCACTGGGGTAGCACTTCATTTAAAAATTTAGATAAAAAAGTAATTTTTTTATTGTGGGACCAATCCTAGCCGTTATCGCGCGCTGATGAAACAGCGACAGGTGCAAAATATAAATTTCATTGACTTTCTAACGGTGTCAGTCCGTTTGAGTTACAACGGTTGGGTCACATAATCGTACTAACATGTATTTAGCGATATTTCTTTGATATTACTAGGTTGCATCCCTTTTAACAGTGACACGATATACTGTGGGACCTAATTGAACTAACTTTGGACTGTGACCTGATAAATGTGATAAATGACACAATTGGACCAGAAGAAATATCATTCTTCTTAATTTGACGAGATTGCCGGAACTCAGCGATTGCACTGGGCGCTGTGGTAGCGCTTCATTTAAAAATTTAGATAAATAAGTCATTCTTTAGTCTGGGACGAATCCTAGACGTAATCGCGCGCTGAAGAAGTAGAGAAAGTTTCAATAACTACATTTTAATGAATCTCTAACGGTATCAGTCCGTTTGAGTTGCAACGGTTGCGTCACATATTCGTCCCCACATCTATTTGGGGATGTTTTTCTGATTTTACTAGGTTGTAACGCTTTCAACAGTGAAACGATTGACTGTGGGACTTAATTGAACTAACTTTTGACTGTGACCTAATAAATGTGATAAATAAAACAATTAAAGTCCAAGAAAAAACATTCTTCTTAATTTGCCATGATTGGCGCAACTCAGCGATTACACTGGGCACTGGGGTAGCACTTCATTTAAAAATTTAGCTAAAAAAGTAATTCTTTATTGTGGGACCAATCCTAGCCGTTATCGCGCGCTGATGAAACAGCGACAGGTGCAAAATATAAATTTCATTGACTTTCTAACGGTGTCAGTCCGTTTGAGTTACAACGGTTGGGTCACACAATCGTACTAACATGTATTTAGCGATATTTCTTTGATATTACTAGGTTGCATCCCTTTTAACAGTGACACGATATACTGTGGGACCTAATTGAACTAACTTTGGACTGTCACCTAATAAATGTGATAAATGAGACAACTGGCGTCCAAGAAATAACATTCTTCTTAATTTGACGTGATTGCCGCAACTCAGCGATTACACTGGACACTGTGGTAGCACTTCATTTAAAAATTTAGATAAAAAAGACATTATTTACTGTGGGACCAATCCTAGCCGTTATCGCGCGCTGATGAAACAGCGACAGGTGCAAAATATAAATTTCATTGACTTTCTAACGGTGTCAGTCCGTTTGAGTTACAACGGTTGGGTCACATAATCGTACTAACATGTATTTAGCGATATTTCTTTGATATTACTAGGTTGCATCCCTTTTAACAGTGACACGATATACTGTGGGACCTAATTGAACTAACTTTGGACTGTGACCTAATAAATGTGACAAATGAGACAATTGGCTTCCAAGAAATAACATTCTTCTTAATTTGACGTGATTGCCGGAACTCAGCGATTGCACTGCGCGCTGTGGTATCGCTTCATTTAAAAATTAAGAAAAGAATGTCATTTTTTACTGTGGGACCAATCCTAGCCGTTAGCGCGCGCTGAAGAGATAGAGACAGTTTCAAATACTACATTTCACTGACTCTCTACTGGTGGCAGTCCGTTTGAGTTACAACGGTTGGGTCACATATTTGTACCAACATGTATTTAGGAATATTTTATCTAATATTACTAGGTTGCATCCCTTTTAACAGTGAAACGATGGACTGTGGGACTTAATTGAAATAACTTTGGACTGTGACCTAATAAATGTGATAAATGAGACAATTGGCGTCCAAGAAATAACATTCTTCTTAATTTGACATGATTGCCGCAACTCAGCGATTACACTGGGCACTGTGGTAGCACTTCATTTAAAAATTTAGATAAAAAAGACATTATTTACTGTGGGACCAATCCTAGCCGTTATCGCGCGCTGATCAAACAGCGACAGGTGCAAAAACAAAATTTCATTGACTTTATAACCGTGTCAGTCCGTTTGAGTTACAACGGTTGGGTCACATAATCGTACTAACATGTATTTAGCGATACTTTTCTGATTATGCTAGGTTGCATCGCTTTTAACAGTGAAACGATTGACTGTGGGACTTAATTGAAATAACTTTGGACTGTGACCTAATAAATGTGATAAATGAGACAATTGGCGTCCAAGAAATAACATTCTTCTTAATTTGACATGATTGCCGCAACTCAGCGATTACACTGGGCGCTGTGGTAACGCTTCATTTAAAAATTTAGATAAATAAGTCATTCTTTACTCTGGGACGAATCCTAGCCGTAATCGCGCGCTGAAGAAGTAGAGAAAGTTTCAAGAACTACATTTCAATGAATTTCTAACGGTATCAGTCCGTTTGAGTTACAACAGTTGGGTCACATATTCGTGCCCACATGTATTTAGCGATATTGTTTTGATATTACTAGGTTGCATCCCTTTTAACAGTGACACGATATACTGTGGGACTTAATTGAGCTAACTTTGGACTGTGACCTGATAAATGTGATAAATGAGACAATTGGACCACAAGAAATATCACTTGTCTTAATTTGACGTGATTGCCGGAACTCAGCGATTGCACTGGGCGCTGTGGTTGCGCTTCATTTAAAAATTTAGATAAATAAGTCATTCTTTATTCTGGGACGAATCCTAGCTGTAATCTCGCGCTGAAGAAGTAGAGAAAGTTTCAAGAACTACATTTCAATGAATTTCTAGCTGTATCAATCCGTTTGAGTTACAACAGTTGCGTCACATATTTGTACCAACATGTATTTAGCAATATTTTTCCGCTATTACTAGGTTGCATTGCTTTTAACAGTGAAACGACTGACTGTGGGACTTAACTAAACTGATTTTGGACTATGACCTTATAAATGTGATAAGTGAGGCAATTGGACTCCAAGAAATAACATTCTTCTTAAATTGACATGGTTGCCGAAACTTAGCGATTACACTGGGCGCTATGGTAGCGCGCTTCATTTAAAAAAGAAGAAAAGAAAGTCATTTTTTACTGTAAGACCAATCCTAGCCGTTAGCGCGCGCTGAAGTAATAGCGACAGTTTCAAAAACTACATTTCATTGACATTCTAACGGTATCAATCCGCTTCAGTTACAACGATTGCGTCACATATTCGTCCCCACATGTATTTGGGGATAACTTTCTGATTTGACTAGGTTGTATCGCTTTCAACAGTGAAATGATTGACTGTGGCACTTAATTGAACTAACTTTGGACTGTGACCTGATAAATGTGATAAATGAGACAATTGGAGTCCAAGAAATAACATTCTTCTTAATTTGACATCATTGCCAGAACTCAGCTATTACACTGGGTACTGTGGTAACGCTTCAATTAAAAATTTAGATAAAAAAGTAATTCTTTATTGTGGGACCAATCCTAGCCGTTATCGCGCGCTGATGAAACAGCGACAGGTGCAAAATATAAATTTCATTGACTTGCTAACGATGTCAGTCCGTTTGAGTTACAACGGTTGGGTCACATAATCGTACTAACATGTATTTAGCGATATTTCTTTGATATTACTAGGTTGCATCCCTTTTAACTGTGACACGATATACTGTGGGACCTAATTGAACTAACTTTGGACTGTGACCTGATAAATGTGACAAATGACACAATTGGACCTCAAGAAATAACATTCTTCTTAATTTGACGTGATTGCCGGAACTCAGCGATTGCACTGGGCGCTGTGGTATCGCTTCATTTAAAAATTAAGAAAAGAATGTCATTTTTTACTGTGGGACCAATCCTAGCCGTTAGCGCGCGCTGAAGAGATAGAGACAGTTTCAAATACTACATTTTACTGACTCTCTACTGGTGGTAGTCCGTTTGAGTTACAACGGTTGGGTCACATATTTGTATCAACATGTATTTAGGAATATTTTATCTAATATTACTAGGTTACATCCCTTTTAACAGTGAAACGATTGACTGTGGGACTTAATTGAACTAAATTTAGACTGTCACCTTATAAATGTGATAAGTGAGCCAACTGGACTCCAAGAAATAACATTCGTCTTATTTTGACATGATTGGCGCAACTCAGCGATTACCATGGGCACTGGGGTAGCACTTCATTTAAAAATTTAGATAAAAAAGTATTTCTTTATTGTGGGACCAATCCTAGCCGTTATCGCGCGCTGATGAAACAGCGACAGGTGCAAAATATAAATTTCATTGACTTTCTAACGGTGTCAGTCCGTTTGAGTTACAACGGTTGGGTCACATAATCGTACTAACATGTATTTAGCGATATTTCTTTGATATTACTAGGTTGCATCCCTTTTAACAGTGACACGATATACTGTGGGACCTAATTGAACTAACTTTGGACTGTGACCTGATAAATGTGATAAATGACACAATTGGACCAGAAGAAATATCATTCTTCTTAATTTGACGAGATTGCCGGAACTCAGCGATTGCACTGGGCGCTGTGGTAGCGCTTCATTTAAAAATTTAGATAAATAAGTCATTCTTTAGTCTGGGACGAATCCTAGACGTAATCGCGCGCTGAAGAAGTAGAGAAAGTTTCAATAACTACATTTTAATGAATCTCTAACGGTATCAGTCCGTTTGAGTTGCAACGGTTGCGTCACATATTCGTCCCCACATCTATTTGGGGATGTTTTTCTGATTTTACTAGGTTGTAACGCTTTCAACAGTGAAACGATTGACTGTGGGACTTAATTGAACTAACTTTTGACTGTGACCTAATAAATGTGATAAATAAAACAATTAAAGTCCAAGAAAAAACATTCTTCTTAATTTGCCATGATTGGCGCAACTCAGCGATTACACTGGGCACTGGGGTAGCACTTCATTTAAAAATTTAGCTAAAAAAGTAATTCTTTATTGTGGGACCAATCCTAGCCGTTATCGCGCGCTGATGAAACAGCGACAGGTGCAAAATATAAATTTCATTGACTTTCTAACGGTGTCAGTCCGTTTGAGTTACAACGGTTGGGTCACACAATCGTACTAACATGTATTTAGCGATATTTCTTTGATATTACTAGGTTGCATCCCTTTTAACAGTGACACGATATACTGTGGGACCTAATTGAACTAACTTTGGACTGTGACCTAATAAATGTGATAAATGAGACAACTGGCGTCCAAGAAATAACATTCTTCTTAATTTGACGTGATTGCCGCAACTCAGCGATTACACTGGACACTGTGGTAGCACTTCATTTAAAAATTTAGATAAAAAAGACATTATTTACTGTGGGACCAATCCTAGCCGTTATCGCGCGCTGATGAAACAGCGACAGGTGCAAAATATAAATTTCATTGACTTTCTAACGGTGTCAGTCCGTTTGAGTTACAACGGTTGGGTCACATAATCGTACTAACATGTATTTAGCGATATTTCTTTGATATTACTAGGTTGCATCCCTTTTAACAGTGACACGATATACTGTAGGACCTAATTGAACTAACTTTGGACTGTGACCTAATAAATGTGACAAATGAGACAATTGGCTTCCAAGAAATAACATTCTTCTTAATTTGACGTGATTGCCGGAACTCAGCGATTGCACTGCGCGCTGTGGTATCGCTTCATTTAAAAATTAAGAAAAGAATGTCATTTTTTACTGTGGGACCAATCCTAGCCGTTAGCGCGCGCTGAAGAGATAGAGACAGTTTCAAATACTACATTTCACTGACTCTCTACTGGTGGCAGTCCGTTTGAGTTACAACGGTTGGGTCACATATTTGTACCAACATGTATTTAGGAATATTTTATCTAATATTACTAGGTTGCATCCCTTTTAACAGTGAAACGATGGACTGTGGGACTTAATTGAAATAACTTTGGACTGTGACCTAATAAATGTGATAAATGAGACAATTGGCGTCCAAGAAATAACATTCTTCTTAATTTGACATGATTGCCGCAACTCAGCGATTACACTGGGCACTGTGGTAGCACTTCATTTAAAAATTTAGATAAAAAAGACATTATTTACTGTGGGACCAATCCTAGCCGTTATCGCGCGCTGATCAAACAGCGACAGGTGCAAAAACAAAATTTCATTGACTTTATAACCGTGTCAGTCCGTTTGAGTTACAACGGTTGGGTCACATAATCGTACTAACATGTATTTAGCGATACTTTTCTGATTATGCTAGGTTGCATCGCTTTTAACAGTGAAACGATTGACTGTGGGACTTAATTGAAATAACTTTGGACTGTGACCTAATAAATGTGATAAATGAGACAATTGGCGTCCAAGAAATAACATTCTTCTTAATTTGACATGATTGCCGCAACTCAGCGATTACACTGGGCGCTGTGGTAACGCTTCATTTAAAAATTTAGATAAATAAGTCATTCTTTACTCTGGGACGAATCCTAGCCGTAATCGCGCGCTGAAGAAGTAGAGAAAGTTTCAAGAACTACATTTCAATGAATTTCTACCGGTATCAGTCCGTTTGAGTTACAACAGTTGGGTCACATATTCGTGCCCACATGTATTTAGCGATATTGTTTTGATATTACTAGGTTGCATCCCTTTTAACAGTGACACGATATACTGTGGGACTTAATTGAACTAACTTTGGACTGTGACCTGATAAATGTGATAAATGAGACAATTGGACCACAAGAAATATCACTTGTCTTAATTTGACGTGATTGCCGGAACTCAGCGATTGCACTGGGCGCTGTGGTTGCGCTTCATTTAAAAATTTAGATAAATAAGTCATTCTTTATTCTGGGACGAATCCTAGCTGTAATCTCGCGCTGAAGAAGTAGAGAAAGTTTCAAGAACTACATTTCAATGAATTTCTAGCTGTATCAATCCGTTTGAGTTACAACAGTTGCGTCACATATTCGTACCAACATGTATTTAGCAATATTTTTCCGCTATTACTAGGTTGCATTGCTTTTAACAGTGAAACGACTGACTGTGGGACTTAACTAAACTGATTTTGGACTATGACCTTATAAATGTGATAAGTGAGGCAATTGGACTCCAAGAAATAACATTCTTCTTAAATTGACATGGTTGCCGAAACTTAGCGATTACACTGGGCGCTATGGTAGCGCGCTTCATTTAAAAAAGAAGAAAAGAAAGTCATTTTTTACTGTAAGACCAATCCTAGCCGTTAGCGCGCGCTGAAGTAATAGCGACAGTTTCAAAAACTACATTTCATTGACATTCTAACGGTATCAATCCGCTTCAGTTACAACGATTGCGTCACATATTCGTCCCCACATGTATTTGGGGATGTCTTTCTGATTTGACTAGGTTGTATCGCTTTCAACAGTAAAATGATTGACTGTGGCACTTAATTGAACTAACTTTGGACTGTGACCTGATAAATGTGATAAATGAGACAATTGGAGTCCAAGAAATAACATTCTTCTTAATTTGACATGATTGCCAGAACTTAGCTATTACACTGGGTACTGTGGTAACGCTTCAATTAAAAATTTAGATAAAAAAGTAATTCTTTATTGTGGGACCAATCCTAGCCGTTATCGCGCGCTGATGAAACAGCGACAGGTGCAAAATATAAATTTCATTGACTTGCTAACGATGTCAGTCCGTTTGAGTTACAACGGTTGGGTCACATAATCGTACTAACATGTATTTAGCGATATTTCTTTGATATTACTAGGTTGCATCCCTTTTAACTGTGACATGATATACTGTGGGACCTAATTGAACTAACTTTGGACTGTGACCTGATAAATGTGACAAATGACACAATTGGACCTCAAGAAATAACATTCTTCTTAATTTGACGTGATTGCCGGAACTCAGCGATTGCACTGGGCGCTGTGGTATCGCTTCATTTAAAAATTAAGAAAAGAATGTCATTTTTTACTGTGGGACCAATCCTAGCCGTTAGCGCGCGCTGAAGAGATAGAGACAGTTTCAAATACTACATTTCACTGACTCTCTACTGGTGGTAGTCCGTTTGAGTTACAACGGTTGGGTCACATATTTGTACCAACATGTATTTAGGAATATTTTATCTAATATTACTAGGTTACATCCCTTTTAACAGTGAAACGATTGACTGTGGGACTTAATTGAACTAAATTTAGACTGTCACCTTATAAATGTGATAAGTGAGCCAACTGGACTCCAAGAAATAACATTCGTCTTATTTTGACATGATTACCGGAACTCAGCGATTAGACTGGTTGCTATGGCAGCGCTTCATTTAAAAATTTAAATAAATAAGTCATTCTTTACTGTGGGACCAATCCTAGACGTTATCGCGCGCTGATGAAACAGCGAAAGTTGCAAAATCTAAATTTCATTGAATTTCTAACGGTGTCAGTCCGTTTGAGTTACAACGGTTGGGTCACATAATCGTACTAACATGTATTTAGCGATTTTTTTTTTATATTACTAGGTTGCATCCCTTTTAACAGTGAAACGATTTACTGTGGGACTTAATTGAACTAAATTTGGACTGTGAACTGATAAATGTGATAAATGACACAATTGGACCACAAAAAATATCATTCCTCTTAATTTGACGTGATTGCCGGGACTCAGCGATTGCACTGGGCGCTGTGGTAGCGCTTCATTTAAAAATTTAGATAAATAAGTCATTCTTTACTCTGGGACGAATCCTAGCCGTAATCGCGCGCTGAAGAAGTAAAGCAAGTTTCAAGAACTACATTTCAATGAATTTCTAACGTTATCAGTCCGTTTGAGTTACAACGGTTGCGTCACATATTCGTCCCCACATGTATTTAGCGATATTTTTTTGATATTACTAGGTTGCATCCCTTTTAACAGTGACACGATATACTGTGGGACTTAATTGAACTAACTTTGGACTGTGACCTGATAAATGTGATAAATGAGACAATTGGACCACAAGAAATATCACTTGTCTTAATTTGACGTGATTGCCGGAACTCAGCGATTGCACTGGGCGCTGTGGTTGCGCTTCATTTAAAAATTTAGATAAATAAGTCATTCTTTATTCTGGGACGAATCCTAGCTGTAATCGCGCGCTGAAGAAGTAGAGAAAGTTTCAAGAACTGCATTTCAATGAATTTCTAGCTGTATCAATCCGTTTGAGTTACAACAGTTGCGTCACATATTCGTACCAACATGTATTTAGCAATATTTTTCCGCTATTACTAGGTTGCATTGCTTTTAACAGTGAAACGACTGACTGTGGGACTTAACTAAACTGATTTTGGACTATGACCTTATAAATGTGATAAGTGAGGCAATTGGACTCCAAGAAATAACATTCTTCTTAAATTGACATGGTTGCCGAAACTCAGCGATTACACTGGGCGCTATGGTAGCGCGCTTCATTTAAAAAAGAAGAAAAGAAAGTCATTTTTTACTGTAGGACCAATCCTAGCCGTTAGCGCGCGCTGAAGTAATAGCGACAGTTTCAAAAACTACATTTCATTGATATTCTAACGGTATCAATCCGCTTCAGTTACAACGATTGCGTCACATATTCGTCCCCACATGTATTTGGGGATGTCTTTCTGATTTGACTAGGTTGTATCGCTTTCAACAGTGAAACGATTGACTGTGGCACTTAATTGAACTAACTTTGGACTGTGACCTGATAAATGTGATAAATGAGACAATTGGAGTCCAAGAAATAACATTCTTCTTAATTTGACATGATTGCCAGAACTCAGCTATTACACTGGGTACTGTGGTAACGCTTCAATTAAAAATTTAGATAAAAAAGTAATTCTCTATTGTGGGACCAATCCTAGCCGTTATCGCGCGCTGATGAAACAGCGACAGGTGCAAAATATAAATTTCATTGACTTTCTAACGATGCCAGTCCGTTTGAGTTACAACGGTTGGGTCACATAATCGTACTAACATGTATTTAGCGATATTTCTTTGATATTACTAGGTTGCATCCCTTTTAACTGTGACACGATATACTGTGGGACCTAATTGAACTAACTTTGGACTGTGACCTGATAAATGTGACAAATGACACAATTGGACCTCAAGAAATAACATTCTTCTTAATTTGACGTGATTGCCGGAACTCAGCGATTGCACTGGGCGCTGTGGTATCGCTTCATTTAAAAATTAAGAAAAGAATGTCCTTTTTTACTGTGGGACGAATCCTAGCCGTTAGCGCGCTGAAGAAGTAGAGAAAGTTTCAAGAACTACATTCCAATGAATTTCTAACGGTATCAGTCCGTTTGAGTTACAACAGTTGGGTCACATATTCGTGCCCACATGTATTTAGCGATATTGTTTTGATATTACTAGGTTGCATCCCTTTTAACAGTGACACGATATACTGTGGGACTTAATTGAACTAACTTTGGACTGTGACCTGATAAATGTGATAAATGAGACAATTGGACCACAAGAAATATCACTTGTCTTAATTTGACGTGATTGCCGGAACTCAGCGATTGCACTGGGCGCTGTGGTTGCGCTTCATTTAAAAATTTAGATAAATAAGTCATTCTTTATTCTGGGACGAATCCTAGCTGTAATCTCGCGCTGAAGAAGTAGAGAAAGTTTCAAGAACTACATTTCAATGAATTTCTAGCTGTATCAATCCGTTTGAGTTACAACAGTTGCGTCACATATTCGTACCAACATGTATTTAGCAATATTTTTCCGCTATTACTAGGTTGCATTGCTTTTAACAGTGAAACGACTGACTGTGGGACTTAACTAAACTGATTTTGGACTATGACCTTATAAATGTGATAAGTGAGGCAATTGGACTCCAAGAAATAACATTCTTCTTAAATTGACATGGTTGCCGAAACTTAGCGATTACACTGGGCGCTATGGTAGCGCGCTTCATTTAAAAAAGAAGAAAAGAAAGTCATTTTTTACTGTAGGACCAATCCTAGCCGTTAGCGCGCGCTGAAGTAATAGCGACAGTTTCAAAAACTACATTTCATTGACATTCTAACGGTATCAATCCGCTTCAGTTACAACGATTGCGTCACATATTCGTCCCCACATGTATTTGGGGATGTCTTTCTGATTTGACTAGGTTGTATCGCTTTCAACAGTGAAATGATTGACTGTGGCACTTAATTGAACTAACTTTGGACTGTGACCTGATAAATGTGATAAATGAGACAATTGGAGTCCAAGAAATAACATTCTTCTTAATTTGACATGATTGCCAGAACTCAGCTATTACACTGGGTACTGTGGTAACGCTTCAATTAAAAATTTAGATAAAAAAGTAATTCTTTATTGTGGGACCAATCCTAGCCGTTATCGCGCGCTGATGAAACAGCGACAGGTGCAAAATATAAATTTCATTGACTTGCTAACGATGTCAGTCCGTTTGAGTTACAACGGTTGGGTCACATAATCGTACTAACATGTATTTAGCGATATTTCTTTGATATACTAGGTTGCATCCCTTTTAACTGTGACACGATATACTGTGGGACCTAATTGAACTAACTTTGGACTGTGACCTGATAAATGTGACAAATGACACAATTGGACCTCAAGAAATAACATTCTTCTTAATTTGACGTGATTGCCGGAACTCAGCGATTGCACTGGGCGCTGTGGTATCGCTTCATTTAAAAATTAAGAAAAGAATGTCATTTTTTACTGTGGGACCAATCCTAGCCGTTAGCGCGCGCTGAAGAGATAGAGACAGTTTCAAATACTACATTTCACTGACTCTCTACTGGTGGCAGTCCGTTTGAGTTACAACGGTTGGGTCACATATTTGTACCAACATGTATTTAGGAATATTTTATCTAATGTTACTAGGTTACATCCCTTTTAACAGTGAAACGATTGACTTTGGGACTTAATTGAACTAAATTTAGACTGTCACCTTATAAATGTGATAAGTGAGCCAACTGGACTCCAAGAAATAACATTCGTCTTATTTTGACATGATTACCGGAACTCAGCGATTAGACTGGTTGCTTTGGCAGCGCTTAATTTAAAAATTTAAATAAATAAGTCATTCTTTACTGTGGGACCAATCCTAGACGTTATCGCGTGCTGATGAAACAGCGAAAGGTGCAAAATCTAAATTTCATTGAATTTCTAACGGTGTCAGTCCGTTTGAGTTACAACGGTTGGGTCACATAATCGTACTAACATGTATTTAGCGATTTTTTTTTTATATTACTAGGTTGCATCCCTTTTAACAGTGAAACGATTTACTGTGGGACTTAATTGAACTAAATTTGGACTGTGAACTGATAAATGTGATAAATGACACAATTGGACCACAAGAAATATCATTCCTCTTAATTTGACGTGATTGCCGGGACTCAGCGATTGCACTGGGCGCTGTGGTAGCGCTTCATTTAAAAATTTAGATAAATAAGTCATTCTTTACTCTGGGACGAATCCTAGCCGTAATCGCGCGCTGAAGAAGTAAAGAAAGTTTCAAGAACTACATTTCAATGAATTTCTAACGTTATCAGTCCGTTTGAGTTACAACGGTTGCGTCACATATTCGTCCCCACATGTATTTGGGGATGTCTTTCTGATTTGACTAGGTTGTATCGCTTTTAACAGTGAAACGATTGACTGTGGGACTTAATTGAAATAACTTTGGACTGTGACCTAATAAATGTGATAAATGAGACAATTGGCGTCCAAGAAATAACATTCTTCTTAATTTGACATGATTGCCGCAACTCAGCGATTATACTGGGCATTGTGGTAGCACTTCATTAAAAAATTTAGATAAAAAAGACATTATTTACTGTGTTACCAATCCCAGCCGTTATCGCGCGCTGATCAAACAGCGACAGGTGCAAAAACTAAATTTCATTGACTTTATAACCGTGTCAGTCCGTTTGAGTTACAACGGTTGGGTCACATAATCGTACTAACATGTATTTAGCGATACTTTTCTGATTATGCTAGGTTGCATCGCTTTTAACAGTGAAACGATTGACTGTGGGACTTAATTGAACTAACTTTAGACTGTGACCTGATAAATGTGACAAATGACACAATTGGACCGCAAGAAATAACATTCTTCTTAATTTGACGTGATTGCCGGAACTCAGCGATTGCACTGGGCGCTGTGGTATCGCTTCATTTAAAAATTAAAAAAGAATGTCATTTTTTACTGTGGGACCAATCCTAGCCGTTAGCGCGCGCTGAAGAGATAGAGACAGTTTCAAATACTACATTTCACTGACTCTCTACTGGTGGCAGTCCGTTTGAGTTACAACGGTTGGGTCACATATTTGTACCAACATGTATTTAGGAATATTTTATCTAATATTACTAGGTTGCATCCCTTTTAACAGTGAAACGATTGACTGTGGGACTTAATTGAAATAACTTTGGACTGTGACCTAATAAATGTGATAAATGAGACAATTGGCGTCCAAGAAATAACATTCTTCTTAATTTGACATGATTGCCGCAACTCAGCGATTACACTGGGCACTGTGGTAGCACTTCATTTAAAAATTTAGATAAAAAAGACATTATTTACTGTGGGACCAATCCTAGTTGTTATCGCGCGCTGATCAAACAGCGACAGGTGCAAAAACTAAATTTCATTGACTTTATAACCGTGTCAGTCCGTTTGAGTTACAACGGTTGGGTCACATAATCGTACTAACATGTATTTAGCGATACTTTTCTGATTATGCTAGGTTGCATCGCTTTTAACAGTGAAACGATTGACTGTGGGACTTAATTGAACTAACTTTAGACTGTGACCTGATAAATGTGACAAATGACACAATTGGACCACAAGAAATATCATTCCTCTTAATTTGACGTGATTGCCCGAACTCGGCGATTGCACTGGGCGCTGTGGTAACGCTTCATTTAAAAATTTAGATAAATAAGTCATTCTTTACTCTGGGACGAATCCTAGCCGTAATCGCGCGCTGAAGAAGTAGAGAAAGTTTCAAGAACTACATTTCAATGAATTTCTAACGGTATCAGTCCGTTTGAGTTACAACAGTTGGGTCACATATTCGTCCCCACATGTATTTAGCGATATTTTTTTGATATTACTAGGTTGCATCCCTTTTAACAGTGACACGATATACTGTATGACTTAATTGAACTAACTTTGGACTGTGACCTGATAAATGTGATAAATGAGACAATTGGACCACAAGAAATATCACTTGTCTTAATTTGACGTGATTGCCGGAACTCAGCGATTGCACTGGGCGCTGTGGTTGCGCTTCATTTAAAAATTTAGATAAATAAGTCATTCTTTATTCTGGGACGAATCCTAGCTGTAATCGCGCGCTGAAGAAGTAGAGAAAGTTTCAAGAACTGCATTTCAATGAATTTCTAGCTGTATCAATCCGTTTGAGTTACAACAGTTGCGTCACATATTCGTACCAACATGTATTTAGCAATATTTTTCCGCTATTACTAGGTTGCATTGCTTTTAACAGTGAAACGACTGACTGTGGGACTTAACTAAACTGATTTTGGACTATGACCTTATAAATGTGATAAGTGAGGCAATTGGACTCCAAGAAATAACATTCT
This sequence comes from Hydractinia symbiolongicarpus, assembly GCF_029227915.1. Lineage (NCBI taxonomy): Eukaryota > Metazoa > Cnidaria > Hydrozoa > Anthoathecata > Hydractiniidae > Hydractinia > Hydractinia symbiolongicarpus. The sequence goes on from NC_079877.1 coordinate 3,192,631, forward strand.
TCTTAAATTGACATGGTTGCCGAAACTCAGCGATTACACTGGGCGCTATGGTAGCGCGCTTCATTTAAAAAAGAAGAAAAGAAAGTCATTTTTTACTGTAGGACCAATCCTAGCCGTTAGCGCGCGCTGAAGTAATAGCGACAGTTTCAAAAACTACATTTCATTGACATTCTAACGGTATCAATCCGCTTCAGTTACAACGATTGCGTCACATATTCGTCCCCACATGTATTTGGGGATGTCTTTCTGATTTGACTAGGTTGTATCGCTTTCAACAGTAAAACGATTGACTGTGGCACTTAATTGAACTAACTTTGGACTGTGACCTGATAAATGTGATAAATGAGACAATTGGAGTCCAAGAAATAACATTCTTCTTAATTTGACATGATTGCCAGAACTCAGCTATTACACTGGGTACTGTGGTAACGCTTCAATTAAAAATTTAGATAAAAAAGTAATTCTTTATTGTGGGACCAATCCTAGCCGTTATCGCGCGCTGATGAAACAGCGACAGGTGCAAAATATAAATTTCATTGACTTTCTAACGATGCCAGTCCGTTTGATTTACAACGGTTGGGTCACATAATCGTACTAACATGTATTTAGCGATATTTCTTTGATATTACTAGGTTGCATCCCTTTTAACTGTGACACGATAGACTGTGGGACCTAATTGAACTAACTTTTGACTGTGACCTGATAAATGTGACAAATGACACAATTGGACCTCAAGAAATAACATTCTTCTTAATTTGACGTGATTGCCGGAACTCAGCGATTGCACTGGGCGCTGTGGTATCGCTTCATTTAAAAATTAAGAAAAGAATGTCATTTTTTACTGTGGGACCAATCCTAGCCGTTAGCGCGCGCTGAAGAGATAGAGACAGTTTCAAATACTACATTTCACTGACTCTCTACTGGTGGCAGTCCGTTTGAGTTACAACGGTTGGGTCACATATTTGTACCAACATGTATTTAGGAATATTTTATCTAATATTACTAGGTTACATCCCTTTTAACAGTGAAACGATTGACTGTGGGACTTAATTGAAATAACTTTGGACTGTGACCTAATAAATGTGATAAATGAGACAATTGGCGTCCAAGAAATAACATTCTTCTTAATTTGACATGATTGCCGCAACTCAGCGATTACACTGGGCACTGTGGTAGCACTTCATTTAAAAATTTAGATAAAAAAGACATTATTTACTGTGGGACCAATCCTAGCCGTTATCGCGCGCTGATCAAACAGCGACAGGTGCAAAATATAAATTTCATTGACTTTCTAACGATGTCAGTCCGTTTGAGTTACAACGGTTGGGTCACATAATCGTACTAACATGTATTTAGCGATACTTTTCTGATTATGCTAGGTTGCATCGCTTTTAACAGTGAAACGATTGACTGTGGGACTTAATTGAACTAACTTTAGACTGTGACCTGATAAATGTGACAAATGACACAATTGGACCGCAAGAAATAACATTCTTCTTAATTTGACGTGATTGCCGGAACTCAGCGATTGCACTGGGCGCTGTGGCATCGCTTCATTTAAAAATTAAGAAAAGAATGTCATTTTTTACTGTGGGACCAATCCTAGCCGTTAGCGCGCGCTGAAGAGATAGAGACAGTTTCAAATACTACATTTCACTGACTCTCTACTGGTGGCAGTCCGTTTGAGTTACAACGGTTGGGTCACATATTTGTACCAACATGTATTTAGGAATATTTTATCTAATATTACTAGGTTACATCCCTTTTAACAGTGAAACGATTGACTGTGGGACTTAATTGAAATAACTTTGGACTGTGACCTAATAAATGTGATAAATGAGACAATTGGCGTCCAAGAAATAACATTCTTCTTAATTTGACATGATTGCCGCAACTCAGCGATTACACTGGGCACTGTGGTAGCACTTCATTTAAAAATTTAGATAAAAAAGACATTATTTACTGTGGGACCAATCCTTTCCGTTATCGCGCGCTGATCAAACAGCGACAGGTGCAAAAACTAAATTTCATTGACTTTATAACCGTGTCAGTCCGTTTGAGTTACAACGGTTGGGTCACATATTTGTACCAACATGTATTTAGGAATATTTTATCTAATATTACTAGGTTGCATCCCTGTTAACAGTGAAACGATTGACTGTGGGTCTTAATTGAAATAACTTTGGACTGTGACCTAATAAATGTGATAAATGAGACAATTGGCGTCCAAGAAATAACATTCTTCTTAATTTGACATGATTGCCGCAACTCAGCGATTACACTGGGCACTGTGGTAGCACTTCATTTAAAAATTTAGATAAAAAAGACATTATTTACTGTGGGACCAATCCTAGCCGTTATCGCGCGCTGATCAAACAGCGACAGGTGCAAAAACTAAATTTCATTGACTTTATAACCGTGTCAGTCCGTTTGAGTTACAACGGTTGGGTCACATAATCGTACTAACATGTATTTAGCGATACTTTTCTGATTATGCTAGGTTGCATCGCTTTTAACAGTGAAACGATTGACTGTGGGACTTAATTGAACTAACTTTAGACTGTGACCTGATAAATGTGACAAATGACACAATTGGACCACAAGAAATATCATTCCTCTTAATTTGACGTGATTGACGGAACTCAGCGATTGCACTGGGCGCTGTGGTAGCGCTTCATTTAAAAATTAAGAAAAGAATGTCATTTTTTACTGTGGGACCAATCCTAGCCGTTAGCGCGCGCTGAAGAGATAGAGACAGTTTCAAATACTACATTTCACTGACTCTCTACTGGTGGCAGTCCGTTTGAGTTACAACAGTTGGGTCACATATTCGTCCCCACATGTATTTAGCGATATTTTTTTGATATTACTAGGTTGCATCCCTTTTAACAGTGACACGATATACTGTGGGACTTAATTGAACTAACTTTGGACTGTGACCTGATAAATGTGATAAATGAGACAATTGGACCACAAGAAATATCATTTGTCTTAATTTGACGTGATTGCCGGAACTCAGCGATTGCACTGGGCGCTGTGGTTGCGCTTCATTTAAAAATTTAGATAAATAAGTCATTCTATATTCTGCGACGAATCCTAGCTGTAATCGCGCGCTGAAGAAGTAGAGAAAGTTTCAAGAACTACATTTCAATGGATTTCTAGCTGTATCAATCCGTTTGAGTTACAACAGTTGCGTCACATATTCGTACCAACATGTATTTAGCAATATTTTTCCGCTATTACTAGGTTGCATTGCTTTTAACAGTGAAACGACTGACTGTGGGACTTAACTAAACTGATTTTGGACTATGACCTTATAAATGTGATAAGTGAGGCAATTGGACTCCAAGAAATAACATTTTTCTTAAATTGACATGGTTGCCGAAACTCAGCGATTACACTGGGCGCTATGGTAGCGCGCTTCATTTAAAAAAGAAGAAAAGAAAGTCATTTTTTACTGTAGGACCAATCCTAGCCGGTAGCGCGCGCTGAAGTAATAGCGACAGTTTCAAAAACTACATTTCATTGACATTCTAACGGTATCAATCCGCTTCAGTTACAACGATTGCGTCACATATTTGTACCAACTTGTATTTAGCCATAGTTTTCTGATGTTACTAGGTTGCATCGCTTTTAACAGTGAAACAATTGACTGTGGGACTTAATTGAACTAAATTTAGACTGTCACCTTATAAATGTGATAAGTGAGCCAACTGGACTCCAAGAAATAACATTCGTCTTAATTTGACATGATTACCGGAACTCAGAGATTAGACTGGTTGCTTTGGCAGCGCTTCACTTAAAAATTTAAATAAATAAGTCATTCTTTACTGTGGGACCAATCCTAGACGTTATCGCGCGCTGATGAAACAGCGAAAGGTGCAACATCTAAATTTCATTGAATTTCTAACGGTGTCAGTCCGTTTGAGTTACAACGGTTGGGTCACATTATCGTACTAACATGTATTTAGCGATTTTTTTTTTATATTACTAGGTTGCATCCCTTTTAACAGTGAAACGATTTACTGTGGGACTTAATTGAACTAAATTTGGACTGTGAACTGATAAATGTGATAAATGACACAATTGGACCACAAGAAATATCATTCCTCTTAATTTGACGTGATTGCCGGGACTCAGCGATTGCACTGGGCGCTGTGGTAGCGCTTCATTTAAAAATTTAGATAAATAAGTCATTCTTTACTCTGGGACGAATCCTAGCCGTAATCGCGCGCTGAAGAAGTAAAGAAAGTTTCAAGAACTACATTTCAATGAATTTCTAACGTTATCAGTTCGTTTGAGTTACAACGGTTGCGTCACATATTCGTCCCCACATGTATTTGGGGATGTCTTTCTGATTTGACTATGTTGTATCGCTTTCAGTAGTGAAACGATTGACTGTGGCACTTAATTGAACTAACTTTGGACTGTGACCTGATAAATGTGATAAATGAGACAATTGGGGTCCAAGAAATAACATTCTTCTTAATTTGACATGAGTGCCACACCTCAAGGATTGCACTTGGCGCTGTGGTAGCGCTTCATTTGAAAATTAAGAAAAGAAAGTCATTTTTTACTGTGGGACCAATCCTAGCTGTTATCGCGCGTTGAAGAAATAGAGACAGTTTCAAAAACTACATTTTATTGACATTCTAACGGTATCAATCCGCTTCAGTTACAACGATTGCGTCACAAATTTGTACCAACTTGTATTTAGCCATAGTTTTCTGATGTTACTAAGTTGTATCGCTTTTAGCAGTGAAACAATTGACTGTGGGACTTAATTGAACTAAATTTAGACTGTCACCTTATAAATGTGATAAGTGAGCCAACTGGACTCCAAGAAATAACATTCGTCTTAATTTGACACGATTACCGGAACTCAGCAATTAGACTGGTTGCTTTGGCAGCGCTTCATTTAAAAATTTAAATAAATAAGTCATTCTTTACTGTGGGACCAATCCTAGAGGTTATCGCGCGCTGATGAAACAGCGAAAGGTGCAAAATCTAAATTTCATTGAATTTCTAACGGTGGCAGTCCGTTTGAGTTACAACAGTTGGGTCACATATTCGTCCCCACATGTATTTAGCGATATTTTTTTGATATTACTAGGTTGCATCCCTTTTAACAGTGACACGATATACTGTGGGACTTAATTGAACTAACTTTGGACTGTGACCTGATAAATGTGATAAATGAGACAATTGGACCACAAGAAATATCATTTGTCTTAATTTGACGTGATTGCCGGAACTCAGCGATTGCACTGGGCGCTGTGGTTGCGCTTCATTTAAAAATTTAGATAAATAAGTCATTTTTTATTCTGGGACGAATCCTAGCTGTAATCGCGCGCTGCAGAAGTAGAGAAAGTTTCAAAAACTACATTTCAATGGATTTTTAGCTGTATCAATCCGTTTGAGTTACAACAGTTGCGTCACATATTCGTACCAACATGTATTTAGCAATATTTTTCCGCTATTACTAGGTTGCATTGCTTTTAACAGTGAAACGACTGACTGTGGGACTTAACTAAACTGATTTTGGACTATGACCTTATAAATGTGATAAGTGAGGCAATTGGACTCCAAGAAATAACATTCTTCTTAAATTGACATGGTTGCCGAAACTCAGCGATTACACTGGGCGCTATGGTAGCGCGCTTCATTTAAAAATTTAGATAAATAAGTCATTCTTTACTCTGGGACGAATCCTAGCCGTAATCGCGCGCTGAAGAAGTAAAGAAAGTTTCAAGAACTACATTTCAATGAATTTCTAACGTTATCAGTTCGTTTGAGTTACAACGGTTGCGTCACATATTCGTCCCCACATGTATTTGGGGATGTCTTTCTGATTTGACTAGGTTGTATCGCTTTCAACAGTGAAACGATTGACTGTGGCACTTAATTGAACTAACTTTGGACTGTGACCTGATAAATGTGATAAATGAGACAATTGGGGTCCAAGAAATAACATTCTTCTTAATTTGACATGAGTGCCGCAACTCAAGGATTGCACTTGGCGCTGTGGTAGCGCTTCATTTGAAAATTAAGAAAAGAAAGTCATTTTTTACTATGGGACCAATCCTAGCTGTTATCGCGCGTTGAAGAAATAGAGACAGTTTCAAAAACTACTTTTTATTGACATTCTAACGGTATCAATCCGCTTCAGTTACAACGATTGCGTCACAAATTTGTACCAACTTGTATTTAGCCATAGTTTTCTGATGTTACTAGGTTGTATCGCTTTTAACAGTGAAACAATTGACTGTGGGACTTAATTGAACTAAATTTAGACTGTCACCTTATAAATGTGATAAGTGAGCCAACTGGACTCCAAGAAATAACCTTCGTCTTAATTTGACATGATTACCGGAACTCAGCAATTAGACTGGTTGCTTTGGCAGCGCTTCATTTAAAAATTTAAATAAATAAGTCATTCTTTACTGTGGGACCAATCCTAGACGTTATCGCGCGCTGATGAAACAGCGAAAGGTGCAAAATCTAAATTTCATTGACTTTATAACCGTGTCAGTCCGTTTGAGTTACAACGGTTGGGTCACATAATCGTACTAACATGTATTTAGCGATACTTTTCTAATTATGCTAGGTTGCATCGCTTTTAACAGTGAAACGAATGACTGTGGGACTTAATTGAACTAACTTTAGACTGTGACCTGATAAATGTGACAAATGACACAATTGGACCACAAGAAATATCATTCCTCTTAATTTGACGTGATTGCCCGAACTCAGCGATTGCACTGGGCGCTGTGGTAACGCATCATTTAAAAATTTAGATAAATAAGTCATTCTTTACTCTGGGACGAATCCTAGCCGTAATCGCGCGCTGAAGAAGTAGAGAAAGTTTCAAGAACTACGTTTCAATGAATTTCTAACGGTATCAGTCCGTTTGAGTTACAACGGTTGGGTCACATATTCGTCCCCACATGTATTTAGCGATATTTTTTTGATATTACTAGGTTGCATCCCTTTTAACAGTGACACGATATACTGTGGGACTTAATTGAACTAACTTTGGACTGTGACCTGATAAATGTGATTAATGAGACAATTGGACCACAAGAAATATCATTTGTCTTAATTTGACGTGATTGCCGGAACTCAGCGATTGCACTGGGCGCTGTGGTTGCGCTTCATTTAAAAATTTAGATAAATAAGTCATTCTTTATTCTGGGACTAATCCTAGCTGTAATCGCGCGCTGAAGAAGCAGAGAAAGTTTCAAGAACTACATTTTAATAAATTTCTAGCTGTATCAATCCGTTTGAGTTACAACAGTTGCGTCACATATTCGTACCAACATGTATTTAGCAATATTTTTCCGCTATTACTAGGTTGCATTGCTTTTAACAGTGAAACGACTGACTGTGGGAGTTAACTAAACTGATTTTTGACTATGACCTTTTAAGTGTGATAAGTGAGGCAATTGGACTCCAAGAAATAACATTCTTCTTAAATTGACATGGTTGCCGAAACTCAGCGATTACACTGGGCGCTATGGTAGCGCGCTTCATTTAAAAAAGAAGAAAAGAAAGTCATTTTTTACTGTAGGACCAATCCTAGCCGGTAGCGCGCGCTGAAGTAATAGCGACAGTTTCAAAAACTACATTTCATTGACATTCTAACGGTATCAATCCGCTTCAGTTACAACGATTGCGTCACATATTTGTACCAACTTGTATTTAGCCATAGTTTTCTGATGTTACTAGGTTGCATCGCTTTGAACAGTGAAACGATTGACTGTGGCACTTAATTGAACGAACTTTGGACTGTGACCTGATAAATGTGATAAATGAGACAATTGGAGTCCAAGAAATAACATTCTTCTTAACTTGACATGAGTGCCGCAACTCAACGATTGCACTTGGCGCTGTGGTAGCGCTTCATTTGAAAATTAAGAAAAGAAAGTCATTTTTACTGTGGGACCAATCCTAGCTGTTATCGCGCGTTGAAGAAATAGAGACAGTTTCAAAAACTACATTTCATTGACTTTCTAGCGGTATCAATCCACTGGAGTTACAACGGTTGGCTCACATAATCGTACCAACATGTATTTAGCGATATTTTTCCGCTATTACTAGGTTGCATCGCTTTTAACAGTGAAACGAATGACTGTGGGACTTGATTGAACTGATTTTGGATTGTGACATTGTAAATGTGATAAATGAGCTAATTGGACAGCCACAAATAACATTCCTCTTAATTTGACATGATTGCTGGAATTCAACGATTGCACTGGGCGCTGTGGTAGCGCTTCATTTAAAAATTTAGATAATTAAGTCATATTTACTGTGGGACCAATCCTGGCCGTTAGCACGCGCTGAATAAAGAGGACCCAGTTTCAAAAACTACATTTCATTGACTTTCTAGCTTGATCAATCTGTTTGAGTTACAACGTTTGCGTCACATATTTGTACCAACTTGTATTTAGCCATAGTCTTCTGATGTTACTAGGTTGCATCGCTTTTAACAGTGAAACAATTGACTGTGGGACTTAATTGAACTAAATTTAGACTGTCACCTTATAAATGTGATAAGTGTGCCAACTGGACTCCAAGAAATAACATTCGTCTTAATTTGACATGATTACCGGAACTCAGCGATTAGACTGGTTGCTTTGGCAGCGCTTCATTTAAAAATTTAAATAAAGAAGTCATTCTTTACTGTGGGACCAATCCTAGACGTTATCGCGCGCTGATGAAACAGCGAAAGGTGCAAAATCTAAATTTCATTGAATTTCTAACGGTGTCAGTCCGTTTGAGTTACAACGGTTGGGTCACATAATCGTCCCCACATGTATTTGGGGATGTCTTTCTGATTTGACTAGGTTGTATCGCTTTCAACAGTGAAACGATTGACTGTGGCACTTAATTGAACTAACTTTGGACTGTGACCTGATAATTGTGATAAATGAGACAATTGGAGTCCAAGAAATAACATTCTTCTTAATTTGACATGAGTGCCGCAACTCAACGATTGCACTTGGCGCTGTGGTAGCGCTTCATTTGAAAATTAAGAAAAGAAAGTCATTTTTTACTGTGGGACCAATCCTAGCTGTTATCGCGCGTTGAAGAAATAGAGACAGTTTTAAAAACTACATTTCATTGACTTTCTAGCGGTATCAATCCACTGGAGTTACAACGGTTGGCTCACATAATCGTACCAACATGTATTTAGCGATATTTTTCCGCTATTACTAGGTTGCATCGCTTTTAACAGTGAAACGAATGACTGTGGGACTTGATTGAACTGATTTTGGATTGTGACCGTATAAATGTGATAAATGAGCTAATTGGACTGCCACAAATAACATTCCTCTTAATTTGACATGATTGCTGGAATTCAACGATTACAATGGGCGCTGTGGTAGCGCTTCATTTAAAAATTTAGATAAATAAGTCATATTTACTGTGGAAGCAACCCTGGCCGTTATCGCGCGCTGAAGAAATAGAGACAGTTTCAACAACTACATTTCAATGAATTTCTAACCCTATCAGTTCGTTTGAGTTCCAACGGTTGCGTCACATATTCGTCTCCACATGTATTTAGGGATATTTTTCTGATATTACTAGGTTGTATCGCTTTTAACAGTGAAACGATAGACTGTGGCACTTAAATGAACTGATTTTGGACTGTGACCTTATAAATGCGATAAATGAGCCAAATGGACTCCCCGAAATAATATTCCTCCTAATTTGAAATGATTGCTGGAATTCAACGATTACAATGGGCGCTGTGGTAGCGCTTCATTTAAAAATTTACATAAATAAGTCATTTTTTACCGTGGGACAAATCCTAGCCGTTATCGCGCGCTGAAGAAATAGAGACAGTTTCAAAAACTACATATCAATAAATTTCTAACAGTATCAGTCCGTTTGAGTTACAACGGTTGGGTCACATATTCATCCCCACATGTATTTAGGGATGTTTTTCTGATATTATTAGCTTGTATCGCCTTTAACAGTGAAACGATTGACTTTGGCACTTAAATGAACTGATTTTGGACTATGACCTTGTAATTGTGACAAAAGAGCAAATTGGACTGCCACAAATAACATTCCTCTTAATTTGACATGATTGCTGGAATTCAACGATTGCACTGGGCGCTGTGGTAGCGCTTCATTTAAAAATTTAGATAATTAAGTCATATTTACTGTGGGACCAATCCTGACCGTTAGCACGCGCTGAATAAAGAGGACCCAGTTTCAAAAACTACATTTCATTGACTTTCTAGCTTGATCAATCTGTTTGAGTTACAACGGTTGCGTCACATATTCGTACCAACATGTATTTAGCCATATTTTTCCGCTATTACTAGGTTGTATCGCTTTCAACAGTGAAACGATTGACTGTGGCACTTAATTGAACTAACTTTGGACTGTGACCTGATAAATGTGACAAATGACACAATTGGACCGCAAGAAATAACATTCTTCTTAATTTGACGTGATTGCCGGAACTCAGCGATTGCACTGGGCGCTGTGGTATCGCTTCATTTAAAAATTAAGAAAAGAATGTCATTTTTTGCTGTGGGACCAATCCTAGCCGTTAGCGCGCGCTAAAGAGATAGAGACAGTTTCAAATACTACATTTCACTGACTCTCTACTGGTGGCAGTCCGTTTGAGTTACAACGGTTGGGTCACATATTTGTACCAACATGTATTTAGGAATATTTTATCTAATATTACTAGGTTGCATCCCTTTTAACAGTGAAACGATTGACTGTGGGACTTAATTGAAATAACTTTGGACTGTGACCTAATAAATGTGATAAATGAGACAATTGGCGTCCAAGAAATAACATTCTTCTTAATTTGACATGATTGCCGCAACTCAGCGATTACACTGGGCACTGTGGTAGCACTTCATTTAAAAATTTAGATAAAAAAGACATTATTTACTGTGGGACCAATCCTAGCCGTTATCGCGCGCTGATCAAACAGCGACAGGTGCAAAAACTAAATTTCATTGACTTTATAACCGTGTCAGTCCGTTTGAGTTACAACGGTTGGGTCACATAATCGTACTAACATGTATTTAGCGATACTTTTCTAATTATGCTAGGTTGCATCGCTTTTAACAGTGAAACGAGTGACTGTGGGACTTAATTGAACTAACTTTAGACTGTGACCTGATAAATGTGACAAATGACACAATTGGACCACAAGAAATATCATTCCTCTTAATTTGACGTGATTGCCCGAACTCAGCGATTGCACTGGGCGCTGTGGTAACGCTTCATTTAAAAATTTAGATAAATAAGTCATTCTTTACTCTGGGACGAATCCTAGCCGTAATCGCGCGCTGAAGAAGTAGAGAAAGTTTCAAGAACTACGTTTCAATGAATTTCTAACGGTATCAGTCCGTTTGAGTTACAACGGTTGGGTCACATATTCGTCCCCACATGTATTTAGCGATATTTTTTTGATATTACTAGGTTGCATCCCTTTTAACAGTGACACGATATACTGTGGGACTTAATTGAACTAACTTTGGACTGTGACCTGATAAATGTGATAAATGAGACAATTGGACCACAAGAAATATCATTTGTCTTAATTTGACGTGATTGCCGGAACTCAGCGATTGCACTGGGTGCTGTGGTTGCGCTTCATTTAAAAATTTAGATAAATAAGTCATTCTTTATTCTGGGACTAATCCTAGCTGTAATCGCGCGCTGAAGAAGTAGAGAAAGTTTCAAGAACTACATTTTAATAAATTTCTAGCTGTATCAATCCGTTTGAGTTACAACAGTTGCGTCACATATTCGTACCAACATGTATTTAGCAATATTTTTCCGCTATTACTAGGTTGCATTGCTTTTAACAGTGAAACGACTGACTGTGGGACTTAACTAAACTGATTTTTGACTATGACCTTTTAAGTGTGATAAGTGAGGCAATTGGACTCCAAGAAATAACATTCTTCTTAAATTGACATGGTTGCCGAAACTCAGCGATTACACTGGGCGCTATGGTAGCGCGCTTCATTTAAAAAAGAAGAAAAGAAAGTCATTTTTTACTGTAGGACCAATCCTAGCCGGTAGCGCGCGCTGAAGTAATAGCGACAGTTTCAAAAACTACATTTCATTGACATTCTAACGGTATCAATCCGCTTCAGTTACAACGATTGCGTCACATATTTGTACCAACTTGTATTTAGCCATAGTTTTCTGATGTTACTAGGTTGCATCGCTTTTAACAGTGAAACGATTGACTGTGGCACTTAATTGAACGAACTTTGGACTGTGACCTGATAAATGTGATAAATGAGACAATTGGAGTCCAAGAAATAACATTCTTCTTAACTTGACATGAGTGCCGCAACTCAACGATTGCACTTGGCGCTGTGGTAGCGCTTCATTTGAAAATTAAGAAAAGAAAGTCATTTTTACTGTGGGACCAATCCTAGCTGTTATCGCGCGTTGAAGAAATAGAGACAGTTTCAAAAACTACATTTCATTGACTTTCTAGCGGTATCAATCCACTGGAGTTACAACGGTTGGCTCACATAATCGTACCAACATGTATTTAGCGATATTTTTCCGCTATTACTAGGTTGCATCGCTTTTAACAGTGAAACGAATGACTGTGGGACTTGATTGAACTGATTTTGGATTGTGACCTTGTAAATGTGATAAATGAGCTAATTGGACAGCCACAAATAACATTCCTCTTAATTTGACATGATTGCTGGAATTCAACGATTGCACTGGGCGCTGTGGTAGCGCTTCATTTAAAAATTTAGATAATTAAGTCATATTTACTGTGGGACCAATCCTGGCCGTTAGCACGCGCTGAATAAAGAGGACCCAGTTTCAAAAACTACATTTCATTGACTTTCTAGCTTGATCAATCTGTTTGAGTTACAACGGTTGCGTCACATATTTGTACCAACTTGTATTTAGCCATAGTCTTCTGATGTTACTAGGTTGCATCGCTTTTAACAGTGAAACAATTGACTGTGGGACTTAATTGAACTAAATTTAGACTGTCACCTTATAAATGTGATAAGTGTGCCAACTGGACTCCAAGAAATAACATTCGTCTTAATTTGACATGATTACCGGAACTCAGCGATTAGACTGGTTGCTTTGGCAGCGCTTCATTTAAAAATTTAAATAAATAAGTCATTCTTTACTGTGGGACCAATCCTAGACGTTATCGCGCGCTGATGAAACAGCGAAAGGTGCAAAATCTAAATTTCATTGAATTTCTAACGGTGTCAGTCCGTTTGAGTTACAACGGTTGGGTCACATAATCGTCCCCACATGTATTTGGGGATGTCTTTCTGATTTGACTAGGTTGTATCGCTTTCAACAGTGAAACGATTGACTGTGGCACTTAATTGAACTAACTTTGGACTGTGACCTGATAATTGTGATTAATGAGACAATTGGAGTCCAAGAAATAACATTCTTCTTAATTTGACATGAGTGCCGCAACTCAACGATTGCACTTGGCGCTGTGGTAGCGCTTCATTTGAAAATTAAGAAAAGAAAGTCATTTTTTACTGTGGGACCAATCCTAGCTGTTATCGCGCGTTGAAGAAATAGAGACAGTTTTAAAAACTACATTTCATTGACTTTCTAGCGGTATCAATCCACTGGAGTTACAACGGTTGGCTCACATAATCGTACCAACATGTATTTAGCGATATTTTTCCGCTATTACTAGGTTGCATCGCTTTTAACAGTGAAACGAATGACTGTGGGACTTGATTGAACTGATTTTGGATTGTGACCGTATAAATGTGATAAATGAGCTAATTGGACTGCCACAAATAACATTCCTCTTAATTTGACATGATTGCTGGAATTCAACGATTACAATGGGCGCTGTGGTAGCGCTTCATTTAAAAATTTAGATAAATAAGTCATATTTACTGTGGAAGCAACCCTGGCCGTTATCGCGCGCTGAAGAAATAGAGACAGTTTCAAAAACTACATTTCAATGAATTTCTAACCCTATCAGTTCGTTTGAGTTCCAACGGTTGCGTCACATATTCGTCTCCACATGTATTTAGGGATATTTTTCTGATATTACTAGGTTGTATCGCTTTTAACAGTGAAACGATAGACTGTGGCACTTAAATGAACTGATTTTGGACTGTGACCTTATAAATGCGATAAATGAGCCAAATGGACTCCCCGAAATAATATTCCTCCTAATTTGAAATGATTGCTGGAATTCAACGATTACAATGGGCGCTGTGGTAGCGCTTCATTTAAAAATTTACATAAATAAGTCATTTTTTACCGTGGGACAAATCCTAGCCGTTATCGCGCGCTGAAGAAATAGAGACAGTTTCAAAAACTACATATCAATAAATTTCTAACAGTATCAGTCCGTTTGAGTTACAACGGTTGGGTCACATATTCATCCCCACATGTATTTAGGGATGTTTTTCTGATATTATTAGCTTGTATCGCCTTTAACAGTGAAACGATTGACTTTGGCACTTAAATGAACTGATTTTGGACTATGACCTTGTAATTGTGACAAAAGAGCAAATTGGACTGCCACAAATAACATTCCTCTTAATTTGACATGATTGCTGGAATTCAACGATTGCACTGGGCGCTGTGGTAGCGCTTCATTTAAAAATTTAGATAATTAAGTCATATTTACTGTGGGACCAATCCTGACCGTTAGCACGCGCTGAATAAAGAGGACCCAGTTTCAAAAACTACATTTCATTGACTTTCTAGCTTGATCAATCTGTTTGAGTTACAACGGTTGCGTCACATATTCGTACCAACATGTATTTAGCCATATTTTTCCGCTATTACTAGGTTGCATCGCTTTTAACAGTGAAACGATTGACTGTGGGACTTAATTTAACTGACTTTGAACTGTGACCTTATAAATGTGATAAGTGAGACAATTGGACTCCAAGAAATAACATTCTTCTTAATTTGACATGATTGCCGAAACTCAGCGATTACACTGGGCGCTGTGGTAGCACGCTTCATTTAAAAAAGAAGAAAAGAAAGTCATTTTTTACTGTAGGACCAATCCTAGCCGTTAGCGCGCGCTGAAGTAATAGCGACAGTTTCAAAAACTACATTTCATTGACATTCTAACGGTATCAATCCGCTTCAGTTACAACGATTGCGTCACATATTTGTACCAACTTGCATTTAGCCATAGTTTTCTGATGTTACTTGGTTGCATCGCTTTTAACAGCGAAACAATTGATTGTGGGACTTAATTGAACTAAATTTGGACTGTCACCTTATGAATGTGATAAGTAAGCCAACTGGACTCCAAGAAATATCATTCCTCTTAATTTGACGTGATTGCCCGAACTCAGCGATTGCACTGGGCGCTGTGGTAACGCTTCATTTAAAAATTTAGATAAATAAGTCATTCTTTACTCTGGGACGAATCCTAGCCGTAATCGCGCGCTGAAGAAGTAGAGAAAGTTTCAAGAACTACATTTCAATGAATTTCTAACGGTATCAGTCCGTTTGAGTTACAACGGTTGGGTCACATATTCGTCCCCACATGTATTTAGCGATATTTTTTCGATATTACTAGGTTGCATCCCTTTTAACAGTGACAAGATATACTGTGGGACTTAATTGAACTAACTTTGGACTGTGACCTGATAAAGGTGATAAATGAGACAATCGGACCACAAGAAATATCATTCGTCTTAATTTGACGTGATTGCCGGAACTCACCGATTGCACTGGGCGCTGTGGTAGCGCTTCATTTAAAAATTTAGATAAATAAGTCATTCTTTACTCTGGGACGAATCCTAGCCGTAATCGCGCGCTGAAGAAGTAGAAAAAGTTTCAAGAACTACATTTCAATGAATTTCTAACGGTATCAGTCCGTTTGAGTTACAACGGTTGCGTCACATATTCGTCTCCACATGTATTTAGGGATATTTTTCTGATATTACTAGGTTGTATCCCTTTTATCAGTGACACGATATACTGTGGGACTTAACTGAACTAACTTTGGACTGTGACCTGATAAATGTAATAAATGAGACAATTGGACCACAAGAAATATCATTCATCCTAATTTGACGTGATTGCCGGAACTCAACGATTACAATGGGAGCTGTGGTAGCTCTTCATTTAAAAATTTACATAAATAAGTCATATTTACTGTGGGACCAATCCTGGCCGTTAGCACGCGCTAAATAAATAGGAACGGCTTATAAGACTACATATCATTGACTTTCTAGCTGTATCAATCCGTTTGAGTTACAACAGTTGCGTCACATATTCGTACCAACATGTATTTAGCGAAATTCTTCCGCTATTACTAGGTTGCATCGCTTTTAACAGTGAAACGAATGACTGTGGGACTTGATTGAACTGATTTTGGATTGTGACCTTATAAATGTGATAAATGAGCTAATTGGACTGCCACTAATAACATTCATCTTAATTTGACATGATTGCTGGAATTCAACGATTGCACTGGGCGCTGTGGTAGCGCTTCATTTAAAAATTTAGATAATTAAGTCATATTTACTGTGGGACCAATCCTGACCGTTAGCACGCGCTGAATAAAGAGGACCCAGTTTCAAAAACTACATTTCATTGACTTTCTAGCTTGATCAATCTGTTTGAGTTACAACGGTTGGGTCACATAATCGTACTAACATGTATTTAGCGATATTTCTTTGATATTACTAGGTTTCATCGCTTTTAACCGTGAAACAATTGACTGTGGGACTTAATTGAACTAAATTTGGACTGTCACCTTATGAATGTGATAAGTAAGCCAACTGGACTCCAAGAAATATCATTCCTCTTAATTTGACGTGATTGCCCGAACTCAGCGATTGCACTGGGCGCTGTGGTAACGCTTCATTTAAAAATTTAGATAAATAAGTCATTCTTTACTCTGGGACGAATCCTAGCCGTAATCGCGCGCTGAAGAAGTAGAGAAAGTTTCAAGAACTACATTTCAATGAATTTCTAACGGTATCAGTCGCTGAATAATAAGGAACAGTTTCAAAAACTACATTTCATTGACTTTCTAACGGTGTCAGTCCGTTTGAGTTACAACGGTTGGTAACATATTCGTACCAGCATGTATTTAGCGATATTTCTCTGAGATTACTATGTTGCATCGCTTTTAACAGTGAAACGATTGACTGTGGGACTTGATTGAACAAAGTTTGGACTGTCACCTTATAAATGTGATAAGTGAGCCAACTGGACACCAAGAAATATCATTCTTCTTAATTTGTAATGATTGCCAGAACTTAGCGATTACACTGGGTACCGTAATAGCGCTTCATCTAAAAATTTAAATAATTAAGTCATTTTTTACCGTGGGAGCAATCCTAGCCGTTATCGCGCGCTGAAGAAATAGAGACAGTTTCAAAAACTACATTTCAATGAATTTCTAACTGTATCAGTCCGTTTGAGTTAAAACGGTTGCGTCACATATTCGTCTCCACATGTATTTAGGGATATTTTTCTGATATTACTAGGTTGCATCGCTTTTAACAGTGAAACGATAGACTGTGGCACTTAAATGAACTGATTTTGGACTGTGACATGATGAATGTGATAAATGACACAATTGAACTCCCACAAAGAACATTCCTCCTAATTTGACATGATTGCTGGAATTCAACGATTACATTGGACTCCAAGAAATAACATTCTTCTTAAATTGACATGGTTGCCGAAACTCAGCGATTACATTGGGCGCTATGGTAGCGCGCTTTATTTAAAAAAGAAGAAAAGAAAGTCATTTTTTACTGTAGGACCAATCCTAGCCGTTAGCGCGCGCTGAAGTAATAGCGACAATTTCAAAAACTACATTTCATTGACATTCTAACGGTATCAATCCGCTTCAGTTACAACGATTGCGTCACATATTTGTACCAACTTGTATTTAGCCATAGTTTTCTGATGTTACTAGGTTGCATCGCTTTTAACAGTGAAACAATTGACTGTGGGACTTAATTGAACTAAATTTAGACTGTCACCTTATAAATGTGATAAGTGAGCCAACTGGACTCCAAGAAATAACATTCGTCTTAATTTGACATGATTACCGGAACTCAGCGATTAGACTGGTTTCTTTGGCAGCGCTTCATTTAAAAATTTAAATAAATAAGTCATTCTTTACTGTTGGACCAATCCTAGACGTTATCGCGCGCTGATGAAACAGCGAAAGGTGCAAAATCTAAATTTCACTGACTCTCTACTGGTGGCAGTCCGTTTGAGTTACAACGGTTGGGTCACATATTTGTACCAACATGTATTTAGGAATATTTTATCTAATATTACTAGGTTGCATCCCTTTTAACAGTGAAACGATTGACTGTGGGTCTTAATTGAAATAACTTTGGACTGTGACCTAATAAATGTGATAAATGAGACAATTGGCGTCCAAGAAATAACATTCTTCTTAATTTGACATGATTGCCGCAACTCAGCGATTACATTGGGCGCTATGGTAGCGCGCTTTATTTAAAAAAGAAGAAAAGAAAGTCATTTTTTACTGTAGGACCAATCCTAGCCGTTAGCGCGCGCTGAAGTAATAGCGACAGTTTCAAAAACTACATTTCAATGACTTTATAACCGTGTCAGTCCGTTTGAGTTACAACGGTTGGGTCACATAATCGTACTAACATGTATTTAGCGATACTTTTCTGATTATGCTAGGTTGCATCGCTTTTAACAGTGAAACGATTGACTGTGGGACTTAATTGAACTAACTTTAGATTGTGACCTGATAAATGTGACAAATGACACAATTGGACCACAAGAAATATCATTCCTCTTAATTTGACGTGATTGCCGGAACTCAGCGATTGCACTGGGCGCTGTGGTAGCGCTTCATTTAAAAATTAAGAAAAGAATGTCATTTTTTACTGTGGGACCAATCCTAGCCGTTAGCGCGCGCTGAAGAGATAGAGACAGTTTCAAATACTACATTTCACTGACTCTCTACTGGTGGCAGTCCGTTTGAGTTACAACAGTTGGGTCACATATTCGTCCCCACATGTATTTAGCGATATTTTTTTGATATTACTAGGTTGCATCCCTTTTAACAGTGACACGATATACTGTGGGACTTAATTGAACTAACTTTGGACTGTGACCTGATAAATGTGATAAATGAGACAATTGGACCACAAGAAATATCATTTGTCTTAATTTGACGTGATTGCCGGAACTCAGCGATTGCACTGGGCGCTGTGGTTGCGCTTCATTTAAAAATTTAGATAAATAAGTCATTCTTTATTCTGGGACGAATCCTAGCTGTAATCGCGCGCTGAAGAAGTAGAGAAAGTTTCAAGAACTACATTTCAATGGATTTCTAGCTGTATCAATCCGTTTGAGTTACAACAGTTGCGTCACATATTCGTACCAACATGTATTTAGCAATATTTTTCCGCTATTACTAGGTTGCATTGCTTTTAACAGTGAAACGACTGACTGTGGGACTTAACTAAACTGATTTTGGACTATGACCTTATAAATGTGATAAGTGAGGCAATTGGACTCCAAGAAATAACATTTTTGTTAAATTGACATGGTTGCCGAAACTCAGCGATTACACTGGGCGCTATGGTAGCGCGCTTCATTTAAAAAAGAAGAAAAGAAAGTCATTTTTTACTGTAGGACCAATCCTAGCCGGTAGCGCGCGCTGAAGTAATAGCGACAGTTTCAAAAACTACATTTCATTGACATTCTAACGGTATCAATCCGCTTCAGTTACAACGATTGCGTCACATATTTGTACCAACTTGTATTTAGCCATAGTTTTCTGATGTTACTAGGTTGCATCGCTTTTAACAGTGAAACAATTGACTGTGGGACTTAATTGAACTAAATTTAGACTGTCACCTTATAAATGTGATAAGTGAGCCAACTGGACTCCAAGAAATAACATTCGTCTTAATTTGACATGATTACCGGAACTCAGAGATTAGACTGGTTGCTTTGGCAGCGCTTCACTTAAAAATTTAAATAAATAAGTCATTCTTTACTGTGGGACCAATCCTAGACGTTATCGCGCGCTGATGAAACAGCGAAAGGTGCAACATCTAAATTTCATTGAATTTCTAACGGTGTCAGTCCGTTTGAGTTACAACGGTTGGGTCACATTATCGTACTAACATGTATTTAGCGATTTTTTTTTTATATTACTAGGTTGCATCCCTTTTAATAGTGAAACGATTTACTGTGGGACTTAATTGAACTAAATTTGGACTGTGAACTGATAAATGTGATAAATGACACAATTGGACCACAAGAAATATCATTTCTCTTAATTTGACGTGATTGCCGGGACTCAGCGATTGCACTGGGCGCTGTGGTAGCGCTTCATTTAAAAATTTAGATAAATAAGTCATTCTTTACTCTGGGACGAATCCTAGCCGTAATCGCGCGCTGAAGAAGTAAAGAAAGTTTCAAGAACTACATTTCAATGAATTTCTAACGTTATCAGTTCGTTTGAGTTACAACGGTTGCGTCACATATTCGTCCCCACATGTATTTGGGGATGTTTTTCTGATTTGACTAGGTTGTATCGCTTTCAGCAGTGAAACGATTGACTGTGGCACTTAATTGAACTAACTTTGGACTGTGACCTGATAAATGTGATAAATGAGACAATTGGGGTCCAAGAAATAACATTCTTCTTAATTTGACATGAGTGCCACAACTCAAGGATTGCACTTGGCGCTGTGGTAGCGCTTCATTTGAAAATTAAGAAAAAAAAGTCATTTTTTACTGTGGGACCAATCCTAGCTGTTATCGCGCGTTGAAGAAATAGAGACAGTTTCAAAAACTACATTTTATTGACATTCTAACGGTATCAATCCGCTTCAGTTACAACGATTGCGTCACAAATTTGTACCAACTTGTATTTAGCCAT
The DNA here is from genome assembly GCF_029227915.1 of Hydractinia symbiolongicarpus. NCBI lineage: Eukaryota > Metazoa > Cnidaria > Hydrozoa > Anthoathecata > Hydractiniidae > Hydractinia > Hydractinia symbiolongicarpus. Next base: position 3,213,524 of record NC_079877.1, read on the forward strand.
AGTTTTCTGATGTTACTAGGTTGTATCGCTTTTAGCAGTGAAACAATTGACTGTGGGACTTAATTGAACTAAATTTAGACTGTCACCTTATGAATGTGATAAGTGAGCCAACTGGACTCCAAGAAATAACATTCGTCTTAATTTGACATGATTACCGGAACTCAGCAATTAGACTGGTTGCTTTGGCAGCGCTTCATTTAAAAATTTAAATAAATAAGTCATTCTTTACTGTGGGACCAATCCTAGAGGTTATCGCGCGCTGATGAAACAGCGAAAGGTGCAAAATCTAAATTTCATTGAATTTCTAACGGTGGCAGTCCGTTTGAGTTACAACAGTTGGGTCACATATTCGTCCCCACATGTATTTAGCGATATTTTTTTGATATTACTAGGTTGCATCCCTTTTAACAGTGACACGATATACTGTGGGACTTAATTGAACTAACTTTGGACTGTGACCTGATAAATGTGATAAATGAGACAATTGGACCACAAGAAATATCATTTGTCTTAATTTGACGTGATTGCCGGAACTCAGCGATTGCACTGGGCGCTGTGGTTGCGCTTCATTTAAAAATTTAGATAAATAAGTCATTTTTTATTCTGGGACGAATCCTAGCTGTAATCGCGCGCTGCAGAAGTAGAGAAAGTTTCAAAAACTACATTTCAATGGATTTCTAGCTGTATCAATCCGTTTGAGTTACAACAGTTGCGTCACATATTCGTACCAACATGTATTTAGCAATATTTTTCCGCTATTACTAGGTTGCATTGCTTTTAACAGTGAAACGACTGACTGTGGGACTTAACTAAACTGATTTTGGACTATGACCTTATAATTGTGATAAGTGAGGCAATTGGACTCCAAGAAATAACATTCTTCTTAAATTGACATGGTTGCCGAAACTCAGCGATTACACTGGGCGCTATGGTAGCGCGCTTCATTTAAAAAAGAAGAAAAGAAAGTCATTTTTTACTGTAGGACCAATCCTAGCCGGTAGCGCGCGCTGAAGTAATAGCGACAGTTTCAAAAACTACATTTCATTGACATTCTAACGGTATCAATCCGCTTCAGTTACAACGATTGCGTCACATATTTGTACCAACTTGTATTTAGCCATAGTTTTCTGATGTTACTAGGTTGCATCGCTTTTAACAGTGAAACAATTGACTGTGGGACTTAATTGAACTAAATTTAGACTGTCACCTTATAAATGTGATAAGTGAGCCAACTGGACTCCAAGAAATAACATTCGTCTTAATTTGACATGATTACCGGAACTCAGAGATTAGACTGGTTGCTTTGGCAGCGCTTCACTTAAAAATTTAAATAAATAAGTCATTCTTTACTGTGGGACCAATCCTAGACGTTATCGCGCGCTGATGAAACAGCGAAAGGTGCAAAATCTAAATTTCATTGAATTTCTAACGGTGTCAGTCCGTTTGAGTTACAACGGTTGGGTCACATAATCGTACTAACATGTATTTAGCGATTTTTTTCTGATGTTACTAGGTTGCATCGCTTTTAACAGTGAAACAATTGACTGTGGGACTTAATTGAACTAAATTTAGACTGTCACCTTATAAATGTGATAAGTGAGCCAACTGGACTCCAAGAAATAACATTCGTCTTAATTTGACGTGATTGCCGGAACTCAGCGATTGCACTGGGCGCTGTGGTTGCGCTTCATTTAAAAATTTAGATAAATAAGTCATTCTTTACTCTGGGACGAATCCTAGCCGTAATCGCGCGCTGAAGAAGTAAAGAAAGTTTCAAGAACTACATTTCAATGAATTTCTAACGTTATCAGTTCGTTTGAGTTACAACGGTTGCGTCACATATTCGTCCCCACATGTATTTGGGGATGTCTTTCTGATTTGACTAGGTTGTATCGCTTTCAACAGTGAAACGATTGACTGTGGCACTTAATTGAACTAACTTTGGACTGTGACCTGATAAATGTGATAAATGAGACAATTGGGGTCCAAGAAATAACATTCTTCTTAATTTGACATGAGTGCCGCAACTCAAGGATTGCACTTGGCGCTGTGGTAGCGCTTCATTTAAAAATTAAGAAAAGAAAGTCATTTTTTACTATGGGACCAATCCTAGCTGTTATCGCGCGTTGAAGAAATAGAGACAGTTTCAAAAACTACTTTTTATTGACATTCTAACGGTATCAATCCGCTTCAGTTACAACGATTGCGTCACATATTTGTACCAACTTGTATTTAGCCATAGTTTTCTGATGTTACTAGGTTGCATCGCTTTTAACAGTGAAACAATTGACTGTGGGACTTAATTGAACTAAATTTAGACTGTCACCTTATAAATGTGATAAGTGAGCCAACTGGACTCCAAGAAATAACATCCGTCTTAATTTGACATGATTACCGGAACTCAGAGATTAGACTGGTTGCTTTGGCAGCGCTTCACTTAAAAATTTAAATAAATAAGTCATTCTTTACTGTGGGACCAATCCTAGACGTTATCGCGCGCTGATGAAACAGCGAAAGGTGCAAAATCTAAATTTCATTGAATTTCTAACGGTGTCAGTCCGTTTGAGTTACAACGGTTGGGTCACATAATCGTACTAACATGTATTTAGCGATTTTTTTCTGATGTTACTAGGTTGCATCGCTTTTAACAGTGAAACAATTGACTGTGGGACTTAATTGAACTAAATTTAGACTGTCACCTTATAAATGTGATAATTGAGCCAACTGGACTCCAAGAAATAACATTCGTCTTAATTTGACGTGATTGCCGGAACTCAGCGATTGCACTGGGCGCTGTGGTTGCGCTTCATTTAAAAATTTAGATAAATAAGTCATTCTTTACTCTGGGACGAATCCTAGCCGTAATCGCGCGCTGAAGAAGTAAAGAAAGTTTCAAGAACTACATTTCAATGAATTTCTAACGTTATCAGTTCGTTTGAGTTACAACGGTTGCGTCACATATTCGTCCCCACATGTATTTGGGGATGTCTTTCTGATTTGACTAGGTTGTATCGCTTTCAACAGTGAAAGATTGACTGTGGCACTTAATTGAACTAACTTTGGACTGTGACCTGATAAATGTGATAAATGAGACAATTGGGGTCCAAGAAATAACATTCTTCTTAATTTGACATGAGTGCCGCAACTCAAGGATTGCACTTGGCGCTGTGGTAGCGCTTCATTTGAAAATTAAGAAAAGAAAGTCATTTTTTACTATGGGACCAATCCTAGCTGTTATCGCGCGTTGAAGAAATAGAGACAGTTTCAAAAACTACTTTTTATTGACATTCTAACGGTATCAATCCGCTTCAGTTACAACGATTGCGTCACAAATTTGTACCAACTTGTATTTAGCCATAGTTTTCTGATGTTACTAGGTTGTATCGCTTTTAACAGTGAAACAATTGACTGTGGGACTTAATTGAACTAAATTTAGACTGTCACCTTATAAATGTGATAAGTGAGCCAACTGGACTCCAAGAAATAACATTCGTCTTAATTTGACATGATTACCGGAACTCAGCAATTAGACTGGTTGCTTTGGCAGCGCTTCATTTAAAAATTTAAATAAATAAGTCATTCTTTACTGTGGGACCAATCCTAGACGTTATCGCGCGCTGATGAAACAGCGAAAGGTGCAAAATCTAAATTTCATTGAATTTCTAACGGTGTCAGTCCGTTTGAGTTACAACGGTTGGGTCACATAATCGTACTAACATGTATTTAGCGATTTTTTTTTGATATTACTAGGTTGCATCCCTTTTAACAGTGAAACGATTTACTGTGGGACTTAATTGAACTAAATTTAGACTGTCACCTTATAAATGGGATAAGTGAGCCAACTGGACCACAAGAAATATCATTCCTCTTAATTTGACGTGATTGCCGGAACTCAGCGATTGCACTGGGCGCTGTGGTAGCGCTTCATTTAAAAATTTAGATAAATAAGTCATTCTTTACTCTGGGACGAAACCTAGCCGTAATCGCGCGCTGAAGAAGTAAAGAAAGTTTCAAGAACTACATTTCAATGAATTTCTAACGTTATCAGTCCCTTTGAGTTACAACGGTTGCGTCACATATTCGTCCCCACATGTATTTGGGGATGTCTTTCTGATTTGACTAGGTTGTATCGCTTTCAACAGTGAAACGATTGACTGTGGCACTTAATTGAACTAACTTTGGACTGTGACCTGATAAATGTGACAAATGACACAATTGGACCGCAAGAAATAACATTCTTCTTAATTTGACGTGATTGCCGGAACTCAGCGATTGCACTGGGCGCTGTGGTATCGCTTCATTTAAAAATTAAGAAAAGAATGTCATTTTTTGCTGTGGGACCAATCCTAGCCGTTAGCGCGCGCTAAAGAGATAGAGACAGTTTCAAATACTACATTTCACTGACTCTCTACTGGTGGCAGTCCGTTTGAGTTACAACGGTTGGGTCACATATTTGTACCAACATGTATTTAGGAATATTTTATCTAATATTACTAGGTTGCATCCCTTTTAACAGTGAAACGATTGACTGTGGGACTTAATTGAAATAACTTTGGACTGTGACCTAATAAATGTGATAAATGAGACAATTGGCGTCCAAGAAATAACATTCTTCTTAATTTGACATGATTGCCGCAACTCAGCGATTACACTGGGCACTGTGGTAGCACTTCATTTAAAAATTTAGATAAAAAAGACATTATTTACTGTGGGACCAATCCTAGCCGTTATCGCGCGCTGATCAAACAGCGACAGGTGCAAAAACTAAATTTCATTGACTTTATAACCGTGTCAGTCCGTTTGAGTTACAACGGTTGGGTCACATAATCGTACTAACATGTATTTAGCGATACTTTTCTAATTATGCTAGGTTGCATCGCTTTTAACAGTGAAACGAGTGACTGTGGGACTTAATTGAACTAACTTTAGACTGTGACCTGATAAATGTGACAAATGACACAATTGGACCACAAGAAATATCATTCCTCTTAATTTGACGTGATTGCCCGAACTCAGCGATTGCACTGGGCGCTGTGGTAACGCTTCATTTAAAAATTTAGATAAATAAGTCATTCTTTACTCTGGGACGAATCCTAGCCGTAATCGCGCGCTGAAGAAGTAGAGAAAGTTTCAAGAACTACGTTTCAATGAATTTCTAACGGTATCAGTCCGTTTGAGTTACAACGGTTGGGTCACATATTCGTCCCCACATGTATTTAGCGATATTTTTTTGATATTACTAGGTTGCATCCCTTTTAACAGTGACACGATATACTGTGGGACTTAATTGAACTAACTTTGGACTGTGACCTGATAAATGTGATAAATGAGACAATTGGACCACAAGAAATATCATTTGTCTTAATTTGACGTGATTGCCGGAACTCAGCGATTGCACTGGGCGCTGTGGTTGCGCTTCATTTAAAAATTTAGATAAATAAGTCATTCTTTATTCTGGGACGAATCCTAGCTGTAATCGCGCGCTGAAGAAGTAGAGAAAGTTTCAAGAACTACATTTCAATGGATTTCTAGCTGTATCAATCCGTTTGAGTTACAACAGTTGCGTCACATATTCGTACCAACATGTATTTAGCAATATTTTTCCGCTATTACTAGGTTGCATTGCTTTTAACAGTGAAACGACTGACTGTGGGACTTAACTAAACTGATTTTGGACTATGACCTTATAAATGTGATAAGTGAGGCAATTGGACTCCAAGAAATAACATTTTTGTTAAATTGACATGGTTGCCGAAACTCAGCGATTACACTGGGCGCTATGGTAGCGCGCTTCATTTAAAAAAGAAGAAAAGAAAGTCATTTTTTACTGTAGGACCAATCCTAGCCGGTAGCGCGCGCTGAAGTAATAGCGACAGTTTCAAAAACTACATTTCATTGACATTCTAACGGTATCAATCCGCTTCAGTTACAACGATTGCGTCACATATTTGTACCAACTTGTATTTAGCCATAGTTTTCTGATGTTACTAGGTTGCATCGCTTTTAACAGTGAAACAATTGACTGTGGGACTTAATTGAACTAAATTTAGACTGTCACCTTATAAATGTGATAAGTGAGCCAACTGGACTCCAAGAAATAACATTCGTCTTAATTTGACATGATTACCGGAACTCAGAGATTAGACTGGTTGCTTTGGCAGCGCTTCACTTAAAAATTTAAATAAATAAGTCATTCTTTACTGTGGGACCAATCCTAGACGTTATCGCGCGCTGATGAAACAGCGAAAGGTGCAACATCTAAATTTCATTGAATTTCTAACGGTGTCAGTCCGTTTGAGTTACAACGGTTGGGTCACATTATCGTACTAACATGTATTTAGCGATTTTTTTTTTATATTACTAGGTTGCATCCCTTTTAATAGTGAAACGATTTACTGTGGGACTTAATTGAACTAAATTTGGACTGTGAACTGATAAATGTGATAAATGACACAATTGGACCACAAGAAATATCATTTCTCTTAATTTGACGTGATTGCCGGGACTCAGCGATTGCACTGGGCGCTGTGGTAGCGCTTCATTTAAAAATTTAGATAAATAAGTCATTCTTTACTCTGGGACGAATCCTAGCCGTAATCGCGCGCTGAAGAAGTAAAGAAAGTTTCAAGAACTACATTTCAATGAATTTCTAACGTTATCAGTTCGTTTGAGTTACAACGGTTGCGTCACATATTCGTCCCCACATGTATTTGGGGATGTTTTTCTGATTTGACTAGGTTGTATCGCTTTCAGCAGTGAAACGATTGACTGTGGCACTTAATTGAACTAACTTTGGACTGTGACCTGATAAATGTGATAAATGAGACAATTGGGGTCCAAGAAATAACATTCTTCTTAATTTGACATGAGTGCCACAACTCAAGGATTGCACTTGGCGCTGTGGTAGCGCTTCATTTGAAAATTAAGAAAAAAAAGTCATTTTTTACTGTGGGACCAATCCTAGCTGTTATCGCGCGTTGAAGAAATAGAGACAGTTTCAAAAACTACATTTTATTGACATTCTAACGGTATCAATCCGCTTCAGTTACAACGATTGCGTCACAAATTTGTACCAACTTGTATTTAGCCATAGTTTTCTGATGTTACTAGGTTGTATCGCTTTTAGCAGTGAAACAATTGACTGTGGGACTTAATTGAACTAAATTTAGACTGTCACCTTATGAATGTGATAAGTGAGCCAACTGGACTCCAAGAAATAACATTCGTCTTAATTTGACATGATTACCGGAACTCAGCAATTAGACTGGTTGCTTTGGCAGCGCTTCATTTAAAAATTTAAATAAATAAGTCATTCTTTACTGTGGGACCAATCCTAGAGGTTATCGCGCGCTGATGAAACAGCGAAAGGTGCAAAATCTAAATTTCATTGAATTTCTAACGGTGGCAGTCCGTTTGAGTTACAACAGTTGGGTCACATATTCGTCCCCACATGTATTTAGCGATATTTTTTTGATATTACTAGGTTGCATCCCTTTTAACAGTGACACGATATACTGTGGGACTTAATTGAACTAACTTTGGACTGTGACCTGATAAATGTGATAAATGAGACAATTGGACCACAAGAAATATCATTTGTCTTAATTTGACGTGATTGCCGGAACTCAGCGATTGCACTGGGCGCTGTGGTTGCGCTTCATTTAAAAATTTAGATAAATAAGTCATTTTTTATTCTGGGACGAATCCTAGCTGTAATCGCGCGCTGCAGAAGTAGAGAAAGTTTCAAAAACTACATTTCAATGGATTTCTAGCTGTATCAATCCGTTTGAGTTACAACAGTTGCGTCACATATTCGTACCAACATGTATTTAGCAATATTTTTCCGCTATTACTAGGTTGCATTGCTTTTAACAGTGAAACGACTGACTGTGGGACTTAACTAAACTGATTTTGGACTATGACCTTATAATTGTGATAAGTGAGGCAATTGGACTCCAAGAAATAACATTCTTCTTAAATTGACATGGTTGCCGAAACTCAGCGATTACACTGGGCGCTATGGTAGCGCGCTTCATTTAAAAAAGAAGAAAAGAAAGTCATTTTTTACTGTAGGACCAATCCTAGCCGGTAGCGCGCGCTGAAGTAATAGCGACAGTTTCAAAAACTACATTTCATTGACATTCTAACGGTATCAATCCGCTTCAGTTACAACGATTGCGTCACATATTTGTACCAACTTGTATTTAGCCATAGTTTTCTGATGTTACTAGGTTGCATCGCTTTTAACAGTGAAACAATTGACTGTGGGACTTAATTGAACTAAATTTAGACTGTCACCTTATAAATGTGATAAGTGAGCCAACTGGACTCCAAGAAATAACATTCGTCTTAATTTGACATGATTACCGGAACTCAGAGATTAGACTGGTTGCTTTGGCAGCGCTTCACTTAAAAATTTAAATAAATAAGTCATTCTTTACTGTGGGACCAATCCTAGACGTTATCGCGCGCTGATGAAACAGCGAAAGGTGCAAAATCTAAATTTCATTGAATTTCTAACGGTGTCAGTCCGTTTGAGTTACAACGGTTGGGTCACATAATCGTACTAACATGTATTTAGCGATTTTTTTCTGATGTTACTAGGTTGCATCGCTTTTAACAGTGAAACAATTGACTGTGGGACTTAATTGAACTAAATTTAGACTGTCACCTTATAAATGTGATAAGTGAGCCAACTGGACTCCAAGAAATAACATTCGTCTTAATTTGACGTGATTGCCGGAACTCAGCGATTGCACTGGGCGCTGTGGTTGCGCTTCATTTAAAAATTTAGATAAATAAGTCATTCTTTACTCTGGGACGAATCCTAGCCGTAATCGCGCGCTGAAGAAGTAAAGAAAGTTTCAAGAACTACATTTCAATGAATTTCTAACGTTATCAGTTCGTTTGAGTTACAACGGTTGCGTCACATATTCGTCCCCACATGTATTTGGGGATGTCTTTCTGATTTGACTAGGTTGTATCGCTTTCAACAGTGAAACGATTGACTGTGGCACTTAATTGAACTAACTTTGGACTGTGACCTGATAAATGTGATAAATGAGACAATTGGGGTCCAAGAAATAACATTCTTCTTAATTTGACATGAGTGCCGCAACTCAAGGATTGCACTTGGCGCTGTGGTAGCGCTTCATTTAAAAATTAAGAAAAGAAAGTCATTTTTTACTATGGGACCAATCCTAGCTGTTATCGCGCGTTGAAGAAATAGAGACAGTTTCAAAAACTACTTTTTATTGACATTCTAACGGTATCAATCCGCTTCAGTTACAACGATTGCGTCACATATTTGTACCAACTTGTATTTAGCCATAGTTTTCTGATGTTACTAGGTTGCATCGCTTTTAACAGTGAAACAATTGACTGTGGGACTTAATTGAACTAAATTTAGACTGTCACCTTATAAATGTGATAAGTGAGCCAACTGGACTCCAAGAAATAACATCCGTCTTAATTTGACATGATTACCGGAACTCAGAGATTAGACTGGTTGCTTTGGCAGCGCTTCACTTAAAAATTTAAATAAATAAGTCATTCTTTACTGTGGGACCAATCCTAGACGTTATCGCGCGCTGATGAAACAGCGAAAGGTGCAAAATCTAAATTTCATTGAATTTCTAACGGTGTCAGTCCGTTTGAGTTACAACGGTTGGGTCACATAATCGTACTAACATGTATTTAGCGATTTTTTTCTGATGTTACTAGGTTGCATCGCTTTTAACAGTGAAACAATTGACTGTGGGACTTAATTGAACTAAATTTAGACTGTCACCTTATAAATGTGATAAGTGAGCCAACTGGACTCCAAGAAATAACATTCGTCTTAATTTGACGTGATTGCCGGAACTCAGCGATTGCACTGGGCGCTGTGGTTGCGCTTCATTTAAAAATTTAGATAAATAAGTCATTCTTTACTCTGGGACGAATCCTAGCCGTAATCGCGCGCTGAAGAAGTAAAGAAAGTTTCAAGAACTACATTTCAATGAATTTCTAACGTTATCAGTTCGTTTGAGTTACAACGGTTGCGTCACATATTCGTCCCCACATGTATTTGGGGATGTCTTTCTGATTTGACTAGGTTGTATCGCTTTCAACAGTGAAAGATTGACTGTGGCACTTAATTGAACTAACTTTGGACTGTGACCTGATAAATGTGATAAATGAGACAATTGGGGTCCAAGAAATAACATTCTTCTTAATTTGACATGAGTGCCGCAACTCAAGGATTGCACTTGGCGCTGTGGTAGCGCTTCATTTGAAAATTAAGAAAAGAAAGTCATTTTTTACTATGGGACCAATCCTAGCTGTTATCGCGCGTTGAAGAAATAGAGACAGTTTCAAAAACTACTTTTTATTGACATTCTAACGGTATCAATCCGCTTCAGTTACAACGATTGCGTCACAAATTTGTACCAACTTGTATTTAGCCATAGTTTTCTGATGTTACTAGGTTGTATCGCTTTTAACAGTGAAACAATTGACTGTGGGACTTAATTGAACTAAATTTAGACTGTCACCTTATAAATGTGATAAGTGAGCCAACTGGACTCCAAGAAATAACATTCGTCTTAATTTGACATGATTACCGGAACTCAGCAATTAGACTGGTTGCTTTGGCAGCGCTTCATTTAAAAATTTAAATAAATAAGTCATTCTTTACTGTGGGACCAATCCTAGACGTTATCGCGCGCTGATGAAACAGCGAAAGGTGCAAAATCTAAATTTCATTGAATTTCTAACGGTGTCAGTCCGTTTGAGTTACAACGGTTGGGTCACATAATCGTACTAACATGTATTTAGCGATTTTTTTTTGATATTACTAGGTTGCATCCCTTTTAACAGTGAAACGATTTACTGTGGGACTTAATTGAACTAAATTTAGACTGTCACCTTATAAATGGGATAAGTGAGCCAACTGGACCACAAGAAATATCATTCCTCTTAATTTGACGTGATTGCCGGAACTCAGCGATTGCACTGGGCGCTGTGGTAGCGCTTCATTTAAAAATTTAGATAAATAAGTCATTCTTTACTCTGGGACGAAACCTAGCCGTAATCGCGCGCTGAAGAAGTAAAGAAAGTTTCAAGAACTACATTTCAATGAATTTCTAACGTTATCAGTCCCTTTGAGTTACAACGGTTGCGTCACATATTCGTCCCCACATGTATTTGGGGATGTCTTTCTGATTTGACTAGGTTGTATCGCTTTCAACAGTGAAACGATTGACTGTGGCACTTAATTGAACTAACTTTGGACTGTGACCTGATAAATGTGACAAATGACACAATTGGACCGCAAGAAATAACATTCTTCTTAATTTGACGTGATTGCCGGAACTCAGCGATTGCACTGGGCGCTGTGGTATCGCTTCATTTAAAAATTAAGAAAAGAATGTCATTTTTTGCTGTGGGACCAATCCTAGCCGTTAGCGCGCGCTAAAGAGATAGAGACAGTTTCAAATACTACATTTCACTGACTCTCTACTGGTGGCAGTCCGTTTGAGTTACAACGGTTGGGTCACATATTTGTACCAACATGTATTTAGGAATATTTTATCTAATATTACTAGGTTGCATCCCTTTTAACAGTGAAACGATTGACTGTGGGACTTAATTGAAATAACTTTGGACTGTGACCTAATAAATGTGATAAATGAGACAATTGGCGTCCAAGAAATAACATTCTTCTTAATTTGACATGATTGCCGCAACTCAGCGATTACACTGGGCACTGTGGTAGCACTTCATTTAAAAATTTAGATAAAAAAGACATTATTTACTGTGGGACCAATCCTAGCCGTTATCGCGCGCTGATCAAACAGCGACAGGTGCAAAAACTAAATTTCATTGACTTTATAACCGTGTCAGTCCGTTTGAGTTACAACGGTTGGGTCACATAATCGTACTAACATGTATTTAGCGATACTTTTCTAATTATGCTAGGTTGCATCGCTTTTAACAGTGAAACGAGTGACTGTGGGACTTAATTGAACTAACTTTAGACTGTGACCTGATAAATGTGACAAATGACACAATTGGACCACAAGAAATATCATTCCTCTTAATTTGACGTGATTGCCCGAACTCAGCGATTGCACTGGGCGCTGTGGTAACGCTTCATTTAAAAATTTAGATAAATAAGTCATTCTTTACTCTGGGACGAATCCTAGCCGTAATCGCGCGCTGAAGAAGTAGAGAAAGTTTCAAGAACTACGTTTCAATGAATTTCTAACGGTATCAGTCCGTTTGAGTTACAACGGTTGGGTCACATATTCGTCCCCACATGTATTTAGCGATATTTTTTTGATATTACTAGGTTGCATCCCTTTTAACAGTGACACGATATACTGTGGGACTTAATTGAACTAACTTTGGACTGTGACCTGATAAATGTGATAAATGAGACAATTGGACCACAAGAAATATCATTTGTCTTAATTTGACGTGATTGCCGGAACTCAGCGATTGCACTGGGCGCTGTGGTTGCGCTTCATTTAAAAATTTAGATAAATAAGTCATTCATTATTCTGGGACTAATCCTAGCTGTAATCGCGCGCTGAAGAAGTAGAGAAAGTTTCAAGAACTACATTTTAATAAATTTCTAGCTGTATCAATCCGTTTGAGTTACAACAGTTGCGTCACATATTCGTACCAACATGTATTTAGCAATATTTTTCCGCTATTACTAGGTTGCATTGCTTTTAACAGTGAAACGACTGACTGTGGGACTTAACTAAACTGATTTTTGACTATGACCTTTTAAGTGTGATAAGTGAGGCAATTGGACTCCAAGAAATAACATTCTTCTTAAATTGACATGGTTGCCGAAACTCAGCGATTACACTGGGCGCTATGGTAGCGCGCTTCATTTAAAAAAGAAGAAAAGAAAGTCATTTTTTACTGTAGGACCAATCCTAGCCGGTAGCGCGCGCTGAAGTAATAGCGACAGTTTCAAAAACTACATTTCATTGACATTCTAACGGTATCAATCCGCTTCAGTTACAACGATTGCGTCACATATTTGTACCAACTTGTATTTAGCCATAGTTTTCTGATGTTACTAGGTTGCATCGCTTTTAACAGTGAAACGATTGACTGTGGCACTTAATTGAACGAACTTTGGACTGTGACCTGATAAATGTGATAAATGAGACAATTGGAGTCCAAGAAATAACATTCTTCTTAACTTGACATGAGTGCCGCAACTCAACGATTGCACTTGGCGCTGTGGTAGCGCTTCATTTGAAAATTAAGAAAAGAAAGTCATTTTTACTGTGGGACCAATCCTAGCTGTTATCGCGCGTTGAAGAAATAGAGACAGTTTCAAAAACTACATTTCATTGACTTTCTAGCGGTATCAATCCACTGGAGTTACAACGGTTGGCTCACATAATCGTACCAACATGTATTTAGCGATATTTTTCCGCTATTACTAGGTTGCATCGCTTTTAACAGTGAAACGAATGACTGTGGGACTTGATTGAACTGATTTTGGATTGTGACCTTGTAAATGTGATAAATGAGCTAATTGGACAGCCACAAATAACATTCCTCTTAATTTGACATGATTGCTGGAATTCAACGATTGCACTGGGCGCTGTGGTAGCGCTTCATTTAAAAATTTAGATAATTAAGTCATATTTACTGTGGGACCAATCCTGGCCGTTAGCACGCGCTGAATAAAGAGGACCCAGTTTCAAAAACTACATTTCATTGACTTTCTAGCTTGATCAATCTGTTTGAGTTACAACGGTTGCGTCACATATTTGTACCAACTTGTATTTAGCCATAGTCTTCTGATGTTACTAGGTTGCATCGCTTTTAACAGTGAAACAATTGACTGTGGGACTTAATTGAACTAAATTTAGACTGTCACCTTATAAATGTGATAAGTGTGCCAACTGGACTCCAAGAAATAACATTCGTCTTAATTTGACATGATTACCGGAACTCAGCGATTAGACTGGTTGCTTTGGCAGCGCTTCATTTAAAAATATAAATAAATAAGTCATTCTTTACTGTGGGACCAATCCTAGACGTTATCGCGCGCTGATGAAACAGCGAAAGGTGCAAAATCTAAATTTCATTGAATTTCTAACGGTGTCAGTCCGTTTGAGTTACAACGGTTGGGTCACATAATCGTCCCCACATGTATTTGGGGATGTCTTTCTGATTTGACTAGGTTGTATCGCTTTCAACAGTGAAACGATTGACTGTGGCACTTAATTGAACTAACTTTGGACTGTGACCTGATAATTGTGATAAATGAGACAATTGGAGTCCAAGAAATAACATTCTTCTTAATTTGACATGAGTGCCGCAACTCAACGATTGCACTTGGCGCTGTGGTAGCGCTTCATTTGAAAATTAAGAAAAGAAAGTCATTTTTTACTGTGGGACCAATCCTAGCTGTTATCGCGCGTTGAAGAAATAGAGACAGTTTTAAAAACTACATTTCATTGACTTTCTAGCGGTATCAATCCACTGGAGTTACAACGGTTGGCTCACATAATCGTACCAACATGTATTTAGCGATATTTTTCCGCTATTACTAGGTTGCATCGCTTTTTACAGTGAAACGAATGACTGTGGGACTTGATTGAACTGATTTTGGATTGTGACCGTATAAATGTGATAAATGAGCTAATTGGACTGCCACAAATAACATTCCTCTTAATTTGACATGATTGCTGGAATTCAACGATTACAATGGGCGCTGTGGTAGCGCTTCATTTAAAAATTTAGATAAATAAGTCATATTTACTGTGGAAGCAACCCTGGCCGTTATCGCGCGCTGAAGAAATAGAGACAGTTTCAAAAACTACATTTCAATGAATTTCTAACCCTATCAGTTCGTTTGAGTTACAACGGTTGCGTCACATATTCGTCTCCACATGTATTTAGGGATATTTTTCTGATATTACTAGGTTGCATCGCTTTTAACAGTGAAACGAATGACTGTGGGACTTAACTAAACTGATTTTTGACTATGACCTTTTAAGTGTGATAAGTGAGGCAATTGGACTCCAAGAAATAACATTCTTCTTAAATTGACATGGTTGCCGAAACTCAGCGATTACACTGGGCGCTATGGTAGCGCGCTTCATTTAAAAAAGAAGAAAAGAAAGTCATTTTTTACTGTAGGACCAATCCTAGCCGGTAGCGCGCGCTGAAGTAATAGCGACAGTTTCAAAAACTACATTTCATTGACATTCTAACGGTATCAATCCGCTTCAGTTACAACGATTGCGTCACATATTTGTACCAACTTGTATTTAGCCATAGTTTTCTGATGTTACTAGGTTGCATCGCTTTTAACAGTGAAACGATTGACTGTGGCACTTAATTGAACGAACTTTGGACTGTGACCTGATAAATGTGATAAATGAGACAATTGGAGTCCAAGAAATAACATTCTTCTTAACTTGACATGAGTGCCGCAACTCAACGATTGCACTTGGCGCTGTGGTAGCGCTTCATTTGAAAATTAAGAAAAGAAAGTCATTTTTACTGTGGGACCAATCCTAGCTGTTATCGCGCGTTGAAGAAATAGAGACAGTTTCAAAAACTACATTTCATTGACTTTCTAGCGGTATCAATCCACTGGAGTTACAACGGTTGGCTCACATAATCGTACCAACATGTATTTAGCGATATTTTTCCGCTATTACTAGGTTGCATCGCTTTTAACAGTGAAACGAATGACTGTGGGACTTGATTGAACTGATTTTGGATTGTGACCTTGTAAATGTGATAAATGAGCTAATTGGACAGCCACAAATAACATTCCTCTTAATTTGACATGATTGCTGGAATTCAACGATTGCACTGGGCGCTGTGGTAGCGCTTCATTTAAAAATTTAGATAATTAAGTCATATTTACTGTGGGACCAATCCTGGCCGTTAGCACGCGCTGAATAAAGAGGACCCAGTTTCAAAAACTACATTTCATTGACTTTCTAGCTTGATCAATCTGTTTGAGTTACAACGGTTGCGTCACATATTTGTACCAACTTGTATTTAGCCATAGTCTTCTGATGTTACTAGGTTGCATCGCTTTTAACAGTGAAACAATTGACTGTGGGACTTAATTGAACTAAATTTAGACTGTCACCTTATAAATGTGATAAGTGTGCCAACTGGACTCCAAGAAATAACATTCGTCTTAATTTGACATGATTACCGGAACTCAGCGATTAGACTGGTTGCTTTGGCAGCGCTTCATTTAAAAATATAAATAAATAAGTCATTCTTTACTGTGGGACCAATCCTAGACGTTATCGCGCGCTGATGAAACAGCGAAAGGTGCAAAATCTAAATTTCATTGAATTTCTAACGGTGTCAGTCCGTTTGAGTTACAACGGTTGGGTCACATAATCGTCCCCACATGTATTTGGGGATGTCTTTCTGATTTGACTAGGTTGTATCGCTTTCAACAGTGAAACGATTGACTGTGGCACTTAATTGAACTAACTTTGGACTGTGACCTGATAATTGTGATAAATGAGACAATTGGAGTCCAAGAAATAACATTCTTCTTAATTTGACATGAGTGCCGCAACTCAACGATTGCACTTGGCGCTGTGGTAGCGCTTCATTTGAAAATTAAGAAAAGAAAGTCATTTTTTACTGTGGGACCAATCCTAGCTGTTATCGCGCGTTGAAGAAATAGAGACAGTTTTAAAAACTACATTTCATTGACTTTCTAGCGGTATCAATCCACTGGAGTTACAACGGTTGGCTCACATAATCGTACCAACATGTATTTAGCGATATTTTTCCGCTATTACTAGGTTGCATCGCTTTTTACAGTGAAACGAATGACTGTGGGACTTGATTGAACTGATTTTGGATTGTGACCGTATAAATGTGATAAATGAGCTAATTGGACTGCCACAAATAACATTCCTCTTAATTTGACATGATTGCTGGAATTCAACGATTACAATGGGCGCTGTGGTAGCGCTTCATTTAAAAATTTAGATAAATAAGTCATATTTACTGTGGAAGCAACCCTGGCCGTTATCGCGCGCTGAAGAAATAGAGACAGTTTCAAAAACTACATTTCAATGAATTTCTAACCCTATCAGTTCGTTTGAGTTACAACGGTTGCGTCACATATTCGTCTCCACATGTATTTAGGGATATTTTTCTGATATTACTAGGTTGTATCGCTTTTAACAGTGAAACGATAGACTGTGGCACTTAAATGAACTGATTTTGGACTGTGACCTTATAAATGCGATAAATGAGCCAAATGGACTCCCCGAAATAATATTCCTCCTAATTTGAAATGATTGCTGGAATTCAACGATTACAATGGGCGCTGTGGTAGCGCTTCATTTAAAAATTTACATAAATAAGTCATTTTTTACCGTGGGACAAATCCTAGCCGTTATCGCGCGCTGAAGAAATAGAGACAGTTTCAAAAACTACATATCAATAAATTTCTAACAGTATCAGTCCGTTTGAGTTACAACGGTTGGGTCACATATTCATCCCCACATGTATTTAGGGATGTTTTTCTGATATTATTAGCTTGTATCGCCTTTAACAGTGAAACGATTGACTTTGGCACTTAAATGAACTGATTTTGGACTGTGACCTTGTAATTGTGACAAAAGAGCAAATTGGACTGCCACAAATAACATTCCTCTTAATTTGACATGATTGCTGGAATTCAACGATTGCACTGGGCGCTGTGGTAGCGCTTCATTTAAAAATTTAGATAATTAAGTCATATTTACTGTGGGACCAATCCTGACCGTTAGCACGCGCTGAATAAAGAGGACCCAGTTTCAAAAACTACATTTCATTGACATTCTAACGGTATCAATCCGCTTCAGTTACAACGATTGCGTCACATATTTGTACCAACTTGCATTTAGCCATAGTTTTCTGATGTTACTTGGTTGCATCGCTTTTAACAGCGAAACAATTGATTGTGGGACTTAATTGAACTAAATTTGGACTGTCACCTTATGAATGTGATAAGTAAGCCAACTGGACTCCAAGAAATATCATTCCTCTTAATTTGACGTGATTGCCCGAACTCAGCGATTGCACTGGGCGCTGTGGTAACGCTTCATTTAAAAATTTAGATAAATAAGTCATTCTTTACTCTGGGACGAATCCTAGCCGTAATCGCGCGCTGAAGAAGTAGAGAAAGTTTCAAGAACTACATTTCAATGAATTTCTAACGGTATCAGTCCGTTTGAGTTACAACGGTTGGGTCACATATTCGTCCCCACATGTATTTAGCGATATTTTTTCGATATTACTAGGTTGCATCCCTTTTAACAGTGACAAGATATACTGTGGGACTTAATTGAACTAACTTTGGACTGTGACCTGATAAAGGTGATAAATGAGACAATCGGACCACAAGAAATATCATTCGTCTTAATTTGACGTGATTGCCGGAACTCAGCGATTGCACTGGGCGCTGTGGTAGCGCTTCATTTAAAAATTTAGATAAATAAGTCATTCTTTACTCTGGGACGAATCCTAGCCGTAATCGCGCGCTGAAGAAGTAGAAAAAGTTTCAAGAACTACATTTCAATGAATTTCTAACGGTATCAGTCCGTTTGAGTTACAACGGTTGCGTCACATATTCGTCTCCACATGTATTTAGGGATATTTTTCTGATATTACTAGGTTGTATCCCTTTTATCAGTGACACGATATACTGTGGGACTTAACTGAACTAACTTTGGACTGTGACCTGATAAATGTGATAAATGAGACAATTGGACCACAAGAAATATCATTCATCTTAATTTGACGTGATTGCCGGAACTCAACGATTACAATGGGAGCTGTGGTAGCTCTTCATTTAAAAATTTACATAAATAAGTCATATTTACTGTGGGACCAATCCTGGCCGTTAGCACGCGCTAAATAAATAGGAACGGCTTATAAGACTACATATCATTGACTTTCTAGCTGTATCAATCCGTTTGAGTTACAACAGTTGCGTCACATATTCGTACCAACATGTATTTAGCGAAATTTTTCCGCTATTACTAGGTTGCATCGCTTTTAACAGTGAAACGAATGACTGTGGGACTTGATTGAACTGATTTTGGATTGTGACCTTATAAATGTGATAAATGAGCTAATTGGACTGCCACTAATAACATTCATCTTAATTTGACATGATTGCTGGAATTCAACGATTGCACTGGGCGCTGTGGTAGCGCTTCATTTAAAAATTTAGATAATTAAGTCATATTTACTGTGGGACCAATCCTGACCGTTAGCACGCGCTGAATAAAGAGGACCCAGTTTCAAAAACTACATTTCATTGACTTTCTAGCTTGATCAATCTGTTTGAGTTACAACGGTTGCGTCACATATTCGTACCAACATGTATTTAGCCATATTTTTCCGCTGTTACTAGGTTGCATCGCTTTTAACAGTGAAACGATTGACTGTGGGACTTAATTTAACTGACTTTGAACTGTGACCTTATAAATGTGATAAGTGAGACAATTGGACTCCAAGAAATAACATTCTTCTTAATTTGACATGATTGCCGAAACTCAGCGATTACACTGGGCGCTGTGGTAGCGCGCTTCATTTAAAAAAGAAGAAAAGAAAGTCATTTTTTACTGTAGAACCAATCCTAGCCGTTAGCGCGCGCTGAAGTAATAGCGACAGTTTCAAAAACTACATTTCATTGACATTCTAACGGTATCAATCCGCTTCAGTTACAACGATTGCGTCACATATTTGTACCAACTTGCATTTAGCCATAGTTTTCTGATGTTACTTGGTTGCATCGCTTTTAACAGCGAAACAATTGATTGTGGGACTTAATTGAACTAAATTTGGACTGTCACCTTATGAATGTGATAAGTAAGCCAACTGGACTCCAAGAAATATCATTCCTCTTAATTTGACGTGATTGCCCGAACTCAGCGATTGCACTGGGCGCTGTGGTAACGCTTCATTTAAAAATTTAGATAAATAAGTCATTCTTTACTCTGGGACGAATCCTAGCCGTAATCGCGCGCTGAAGAAGTAGAGAAAGTTTCAAGAACTACATTTCAATGAATTTCTAACGGTATCAGTCCGTTTGAGTTACAACGGTTGGGTCACATATTCGTCCCCACATGTATTTAGCGATATTTTTTCGATATTACTAGGTTGCATCCCTTTTAACAGTGACAAGATATACTGTGGGACTTAATTGAACTAACTTTGGACTGTGACCTGATAAAGGTGATAAATGAGACAATCGGACCACAAGAAATATCATTCGTCTTAATTTGACGTGATTGCCGGAACTCAGCGATTGCACTGGGCGCTGTGGTAGCGCTTCATTTAAAAATTTAGATAAATAAGTCATTCTTTACTCTGGGACGAATCCTAGCCGTAATCGCGCGCTGAAGAAGTAGAAAAAGTTTCAAGAACTACATTTCAATGAATTTCTAACGGTATCAGTCCGTTTGAGTTACAACGGTTGCGTCACATATTCGTCTCCACATGTATTTAGGGATATTTTTCTGATATTACTAGGTTGTATCGCTTTTAACAGTGAAACGATAGACTGTGGCACTTAAATGAAATGATTTTGGACTGTGACCTTATAAATGCGATAAATGAGCTAATTGGACTGCCACAAATAACATTCCTCTTAATTTGACATGATTGCTGAAATTCAACGATTACAATGGGCGCTGTGGTAGCGCTTCATTTAAAAATTTAGATAAATAAGTCATATTTACTGTGGAAGCAATCCTGGCCGTTATCGCGCGCTGAAGAAATAGAGACAGTTTCAAAAACTACATTTCAATGAATTTCTAACCCTATCAGTCCGTTTGAGTTACAACGGTTGCGTCACATATTCGTCTCCACATGTATTTAGGGATATTTTTCTGATATTACTAGGTTGTATCGCTTTTAACAGTGAAACGATAGATTGTGGCACTTAAATGAACTGATTTTGGACTGTGACCTTATAAATGCGATAAGTGAGCCAAATGGACTCCCCGAAATAATATTCCTCCTAATTTGAAATGATTGCTGGAATTCAACGATTACAATGGGCGCTGTGGTAGCGCTTCATTTAAAAATTTACATAAATAAGTCATTTTTTACCGTGGGACAAATCCTAGCCGTTATCGCGCGCTGAAGAAATAGAGACAGTTTCAAAAACTACATATCAATAAATTTCTAACAGTATCAGTCCATTTGAGTTACAACGGTTGGGTCACATATTCATCCCCACATGTATTTAGGGATGTTTTTCTGATATTATTAGCTTGTATCGCCTTTAACAGTTAAACGATTGACTTTGGCACTCAAATGAACTGATTTTGGACTGTGACCTTGTAATTGTGACAAAAGAGCCAATTGGACTGCCACAAATAACATTCCTCTTAATTTGACATGATTGCTGGAATTCAACGATTGCACTGGGCGCTGTGGTAGCGCTTCATTTAAAAATTTAGATAAATAAGTCATATTTACTGTGGAAGCAATCCTGGCCGTTAGCACGCGCTGAATAATAAGGAACAGTTTCAAAAACTACATTTCATTGACT
Source organism: Hydractinia symbiolongicarpus (assembly GCF_029227915.1). NCBI lineage: Eukaryota > Metazoa > Cnidaria > Hydrozoa > Anthoathecata > Hydractiniidae > Hydractinia > Hydractinia symbiolongicarpus. Next base: position 3,235,092 of record NC_079877.1, read on the forward strand.
TTCTAACGGTGTCAGTCCGTTTGAGTTACAACGGTTGGTAACATATTCGTACCAGCATGTATTTAGCGATATTTCTCTGAGATTACTATGTTGCATCGCTTTTAACAGTGAAACGATTGACTGTGGGACTTGATTGAACAAAGTTTGGACTGTCACCTTATAAATGTGATAAGTGAGCCAACTGGACACCAAGAAATATCATTCTTCTTAATTTGTAATGATTGCCAGAACTTAGCGATTACACTGGGTACCGTAATAGCGCTTCATCTAAAAATTTAAATAATTAAGTCATTTTTTACCGTGGGAGCAATCCTAGCCGTTATCGCGCGCTGAAGAAATAGAGACAGTTTCAAAAACTACATTTCATTGACTTTCTAGCGGTATCAATCCGCTGGAGTTACAACGGTTGTGTCACATAATTGTCCCCACATGTATTTAGAGATGTTTTTCTGATATTATTAGCTTGTATCGCTTTTAACAGTGAAACGATTTCTTACTGTTGGACCAATCCTCGCCGTTATTGCGCGCTAAAGAATTAGCGACAGGTTCAAAAACTACATTTCATTGACTTTCTAACGGTGTCAGTCCGCTTGAGTTACAACTGTTGGGAACATATTCGTACCAACATGTGTTTAGCGATATTTCTCTGAGATTACTAGGTTGCATCGCTTTTAACAGTGAAACGATTGACTGTGGGACTTGATTGAACAAAATTTGGCCTGTCACCTTATAAATGTGATAAGTGAGCCAACTGGACCCCAAGAAAGAACATTCTTCTTAATTTGACATGATTGCCAGAACTCAGCTATTACACTGGGTACTGTGGTAGCGCTTCAATTACAAATTTAAATAATTAAGTCATTTTTTACCGTGGGACCAATCCTAGCCGTTATCGCGCGCTGAAGATATAGAGACAGTTTCAAAAACTACATTTCAATGAATTTCTAACCCTATCAGTCCGTTTGAGTTACAACGGTTGCGTCACATATTCGTCTCCACATGTATTTAGGGATATTTTTCTGATATTACTAGGTTGTATCGCTTTTAACAGTGAAACGATAGACTGTGGCACTTAAATGAACCGATTTTAGACTGTGACCTTATAAATGCGATAAATGATCCAAATGGACTCCCGGAAATAACATTCCTCTTAATTTGAAATGATTGCTGGAATTCAACGATTACAATGGGCGATGTGGCAGCGCTTTATTTAAAAATTTAAATAAATAAGTCATTTTTTACCGTGGGACAAATCCTAGCCGTTATCCCGCGCTGAAGAAATAGAGACAGTTTCAAAAACTACATATCAATAAATTTCTAACAGTATCAGTCCGTTTGAGTTACAACGGTTGTGTCACATATTCATCCCCACATGTATTTAGGGATGTTTTTCTGATATTATTAGCTTGTATCGCTTTTAACAGTGAAACGATTGACTGTGGCTTTTAAATGAACTGATTTTGGACTGTGACCTTATAAATGTGATAAGTGAGACAATTGGACTCCAAGAAATAACATTCTTCTTATATTTGACATGATTGCCGAAACTCAGCGATTACACTGGGCGCTGTGGTAGCGCGCTTCATTTAAAAAAGAAGAAAAGAAAGTCAATTTTTACTGTAGGACCAATCCTAGCCGTTAGCGCGCGCTGAAGTAATAGCGACAGTTTCCAAAACTACATTTCATTGACATTCTAACGGTATCAATCCGCTTCAGTTACAACGATTGCGTCACATATTTGTACCAACTTGTGTTTAGCCATAGTTTTCTGATGTTACTAGGTTGCATCGCTTTTAAGAGTAAAACAATTGACTGTGGGACTTAATTGAACTAAATTTGGACTGTCACCTTATAAATGTTACAAGTGAGCCAACTGGACTCCAAGAAATAACATTCGTCTTAATTTGACATGATTACCGGAACTCAGCGATTACACTGGTTGCTTTGGCAGCCTTCATTTAAAAATTTAAATAAATAAGTCATTCTTTACTGTGGGACCAATCCTAGACGTTATCGCGCGCTGATGAAACAGCGAAAGGTGCAAAATCTAATTTTCATTGACTTTCCAACGGTGTCAGTCCGTTTGAGTTACAACGGTTGGGTCACATAATCGTACTAACATATATTTAGCCATATTTTTTTGATATTACTAGGTTGCATCCCTTTTAACAGTGAAACGATTTACTGTGGGACTTAATTGAACTAACTTTGGACTGTGAACTGATAAATGTGATAAATGACACAATTGGACCACAAGAAATATCATTCCTCTTAATTTGACGTGATTGCCGGAACTCAGCGATTGCACTGGTCGCTGTGGTAGCGCTTCATTTAAAAATTTAGATAAGTAAGTCATTCTTTACTCTGGGAGGAATCCTAGCCGTAATTGCGCGCTGAAGAAGTAGAGAAAGTTTCAAGAACTACATTTCAATGAATTTCTAACGTTATCAGTCCGTTTGAGTTACAACGGTTGCGTCACATATTCGTACCCACATGTATTTGGGGATGTTTTTCTGATTTGACTAGGTTGTATTGCTTTCAACAGTGAAACGATTGACTGTGGCACTTAATTGAACTAACTTTGGACTGTGACCTGATAAATGTGATAAATGAGACAATTGGAGTCCAAGAAATAACATTCTTCTTAATTTGACATGAGTGCCGCAACGCAACGATTGCACTTGGCGCTGTGATAGCGCTTCATTTAAAAATTAAGAAAAGAAAGTCATTTTTTACTGTGGGACCAATCCTAGCCGTTATTGCGCGTTGAAGAAATAGAGACAGTTTCAAAAACTACATTTCATTGACTTTCTAGCGGTATCAATCCACTGGAGTTACAACGGTTGGGTCACATAATCGTACCAACATGTATTTAGCGATATCTTTCCGCTATTACTAGGTTGCATCGCTTTTAACAGTGAAACGAATGACTGTGGGACTTGATTGAACTGATTTTGGATTGTGACCTTATAAATGTGATAAATGAGCTAATTAGACTGCCACAATTAACATTCCTCTTAATTTGACATGATTGCTGGAATTCAACCATTACAATGGGCGCTGTGGTAGCGCTTCATTTAAAAATTTAGATAAATAAGTCATTTTTTACCGTGGGACAAATCCTAGCCAATAGCACGCGCTGAACAATGAGGAACAGTTTCAAAAACTACATTTCAATGAATTTCTAACGGTATCAGTCCGTTTGAGTTACAACGGTTGCGTCACATATTCGTCTCCACATGTATTTAGGGATATTTTTCTGATATTACTAGGTTGTATCGCTTTTAACAGTAAAACGATAGACTGTGGCACTTAAATAAACTGATTTTGGACTGTGACCTGATAAATGTAATAAATGACACAATTGAACTCCCACAAAGAACATTCCTCCTAATTTGACATGATTGCTGTAATTCCACGATTACAATGGGCGATGCGGTAGCGTTTTATTTGAAAATTAAGAAAAGAAAGTCATTTTTTACTGTAGGACCAATCCTAGCTGTTACCGCGCATTGAAGAAATAGAGACAGTTTCAAAAACTACATTTCATTGACTTTCTAGCGGTATCAATCCGCTGGAGTTACAACGGTTGTGTCACATAATTGTCCCCACATGTATTTAGAGATGTTTTTCTGATATTATTAGCTTGTATCGCTTTTAACAGTGAAACGATTTTTTACTGTGGGACCAATCCTAGCCGTTATTGCGCCCTGAAGAATTAGCGACAGGTTCAAAAACTACATTTCATTGACTTTCTAACGGTGTCAGTCCGCTTGAGTTACAAATGTTGGAAACATATTCGTACCAACATGTACTTAGCGATATTTCTCTGAGATTACTAGGTTGCATCGCTTTTAACACTGAAACGATTGACTGTGGGACTTGATTGAACAAAATTTGGCCTGTCACCTTATAAATGTGATAAGTGAACCAACTGGACCCCAAGAAATAACATTCTTCTTAATTTGACATGATTGCCAGAACTCAGCAATTACACTGGGCACTGTGGTAGCGCTTCAATTTAAAATTTAAATAATTAAGTCATTTTTTACCGTGGGACCAATCCTAGCCGTTATCGCGCGCTGAAGAAATAGAGACAGTTTCAAGAACTACATTTCAATGAATTTCTAACGTTATCAGTCCGTTTGAGTTACAACGGTTGCGTCACATATTCGTCCCCACATGTATTTGGGGATGTTTTTCTGATTTGACTAGGTTGTATTGCTTTCAACAGTGAAACTATTGACTGTGGCACTTAATTGAACTAACTTTGGACTGTGACCTGATAAATGTGATAAATGAGACAATTGGAGTTCAAGAAATAACATTCTTTTTAATTTGACATGAGCGCCGCAACGCAACGATTGCACTTGGCGCTGTGATAGCGCTTCATTTAAAAATTAAGAAAAGAAAGTCATTTTTTACTGTGGGACCAATCCTACCCGTTATTGCGCGTTGAAGAAATAGAGACAGTTTCAAAAACTACATTTCATTGACTTTCTAGCGGTATCAATCCACTGGAGTTACAACGGTTGGGTCACATAATCGTACCAACATGTATTTAGCGATATCTTTCCGCTATTACTAGGTTGCATCGCTTTTAACAGTGAAACAAATGACTGTGGGACTTGATTGAACTGATTTTGGATTGTGACCTTATAAATGTGATAAATGAGCTAATTGGACTGCCACAATTAACATTCCTCTTAATTTGACATGATTGCTGGAATTCAACCATTACAATGGGCGCTGTGGTAGCGCTTCATTTAAAAATTTAGATAAATAAGTCATATTTACTGTGGAACCAATCCTGGCCGATAGCACGCGCTGAACAATGAGGAACAGTTTCAAAAACTACATTTCATTGACTTTCTAACGGTGTCAGTCCGTTTGAGTTACAACGGTTGGTAATATATTCGTACCAGCATGTATTTAGCGATATTTCTCTGAGATTACTAGGTTACATCGCTTTTAACAGTGAAACGATTGACTGTGGGACTTGATTGAACAAAGTTTGGACTGTCACCTTATAAATGTGATAAGTGAGCCAACTGGACCCCAAAAAATAACATTCTTCTTAAATTGAAATGATTGCCAGAACTTAGCGATTACACTGGGTACCGTAATAGCGCTTCATTTAAAAATTTAAATAAATAAGTCATTTTTTACCGTGGGACCAATCCTAGCCGTTATTACGCGCTGAAGAAATAGAGACAGTTTCAAAAACTACATTTCAATGAATTTCTAACGGTATCAGTCCATTTGAGTTACAACGGTTGCGTCACATATTCGTCTCCACATGTATTTAGGGATATTTTTCTGATATTACTAGGTTGTATCGCTTTTAACAGTGAAACGATAGACTGTGGCACTTAAATGAACTGATTTTGGACTGTGACCTGATAAAAGTAATAAATGACACAATTGAACTCCCACAAAGAACATTCCTCCTAATTTGACATGATTGCTGTAATTCCACGATTACAATGGGCGATGCGGTAGCGTTTTATTTGAAAATTAAGAAAAGAAAGTCATTTTTTACTGTAGGACCAATCCTAGCTGTTACCGCGCGTTGAAAAAATAGAGACAGTTTCAAAAACTACATTTCATTGACTTTCTAGCGGTATCAATCCGCTGGAGTTACAACGGTTGTGTCACATAATTGTCCCCACATGTATTTAGAGATGTTTTTCTGATATTATTAGCTTGTATCGCTTTTAACAGTGAAACGATTTTTTACTGTGGGACCAATCCTAGCCGTTATTGCGCCCTGAAGAATTAGCGACAGGTTCAAAAACTACATTTCATTGACTTTCTAACGGTGTCAGTCCGCTTGAGTTACAACTGTTGGAAACATATTCGTACCAACATGTACTTAGCGATATTTCTCTGAGATTACTAGGTTGCATCGCTTTTAACAGTGAAACGATTGACTGTGGGACTTGATTGAACAAAATTTGGCCTGTCACCATATAAATGTGATAAGTGAGCCAACTGGACCCCAAGAAATAACATTCTTCTTAATTTGACATGATTGCCAGAACTCAGCAATTACACTGGGCACTGTGGTAGCGCTTCAATTTAAAATTTAAATAATTAAGTCATTTTTTACCGTGGGACCAATCCTAGCCGTTATCGCGCGCTGAACAAATAGAGACAGTTTCAAAAACTACATTTCAATGAATTTCTAACGCTATCAGTCCGTTTGAGTTACAACGGTTGCGTCACATATTCGTCTCCACATGTTTTTAGGGATATTTTTCTGATATTACTAGGTTGTATAGCTTTTAACAGTGAAACGATAGACTGTGGCACTTGATTGAACAAAATTTGGCCTGTCACCTTATAAATGTGATAAGTGAGTCAACTGGACCCCAAGAAATAACATTCTTCTTAATTTGACATGATTGCCAGAACTCAGCTATTGCACTGGGTACTGTGGTAGCGCTTCAATTTCAAATTTGAATAATTAAGTCATTTTTTACCGTGGGACCAATCCTAGCCGTTATCGCGCGCTAAAGAAATAGAGACAGTTTCAAAAACTACATTTCAATGAATTTCTAACCCTATCAGTCCGTTTGAGTTACAACGGTTGCGTCACATATTCGTCTCCACATGTATTTAGGGATATTTTTCTGATATTACTAGCTTGTATCGCTTTTAACAGTGAAACGATAGATTGTGGCACTTAAATGAACTCACTTTAGACTGTGACCTTGTAATTGTGACAAATGAGCCAATTGGACTGCCAGAAATAACATTCCTCTTAATTTGACATGATTGCTGGAATTCAACGATTGCACTGGGCGCTGTGGTAGCGCTTCATTTAAAAATTTAGATAATTAAGTCATATTTACTGTGGGACCAATCCTGGCCGTTAGCACGCGCTGAATAAAGAGGAACAGTTTCAAAAACTACATTTCATTGACTTTCTAGCTTGATCAATCTGTTTGAGTTACAACGGTTGCGTCACATATTCGTACCAACATGTATTTAGCCATATTTTTCCGCCATTACTAGGTAGCATCGCTTTTAACAGTGAAACGATTGACTGTGGGACTTAATTTAACTGATTTTGAACTGTGACCTTATAAATGTGATATGTGAGACAATTGGACTCCAAGAAATAACATTCTTCTTAATTTGACATGATTGCCAAAACTCAGGGATTACACTGGGCGCTGTGGTAGCGCTTTATTTAAAAATTAAGATAAGAAAGTCATTTTTTACTGTGGGACCAATCCTAGCCGTTAGCGCGCGCCGAAGAAATAGCGACAGTTTCAAAAACTCCATTTCACTGAATTTCTAACGGTGTCAGTCCGTTTGCGTTACAACGGTTGGGAACATATTCGTACCAACAAGTATTTAGCGATACTTCTCTGAGATTACTAGGTTGCATCGCTTTTAACAGTGAAACGATTGACTGTGAGACTTGATTGAACAAAATTTGGCCTGTCACCTTAAAAATGTGATAAGTGAGGCAACTGGACCCCAAGAAATAACATTCTTCTTAATTTGACATGATGCCCAGAACTCAGCGATTACACTGGGTACTGTGGTAGCGCTTCAATTAAAAATTTAAATAATTAGTCATTTTTTAACGTGGGACCAATCCTAGCCGTTATCGCGCGCTGAAGAAATAGAGACAGTGTCAAAAACTATATTTCAATGAATTTCTAACGCTATCAGTCCGTTTGAGTTACAACGGTTGCGTCACATATTCGTCTCCACATGTATTTAGGGATATTTTTCTGATATTACTAGGTTGTATCGCTTTTAACAGTGAAACGATAGACTGTGGCACTTAAATGAACTGATTTTGGACTGTGACCTTATAAATGTGATAAATGAGCCAATTGGACTCCCGGAACTAACATTCCTAATAATTTGAAATGATTGCTGGAATTCAACGATTACAATGGGCGCTGTGGTAGCGCTTCATTTGAAAATATAAATAAATAAGTCATTTTTTTCCGTGGGACAAGTCCTAGCCGTTATCGCGCGCTGAAGAAATAGAGACAGTTTCAAAAATTACATATCAATAAATTTCTAACGGTATCAGTCCGTTTGAGTTACAACGGTTGGGTCACATATTCGTCCCCACATGTATTTAGGGATGTTTTTCTGATATTATTAGCTTGTATCGCTTTTAACAGTGAAACGATTGACTGTGGCACTTAAATGAACTGATTTTGGACTGTGACCTTGTAATTGTGATAAATGAGCCAATTAGACTGCCACAAATAACATTCCTCTTAATTTGACTTGATTGCTGGAATTCAACGATTACAATGGGCGCTGTGGTACCTCTTCATTTGAAACTTTAAATAAATAAGTCATTTTTTACGGTGGGACAAATCCTGGCCGTTATCGCGCGCTGAAGAAATAGAAACAGTTTCAAAAACTATATATCAATAAATTTCTAACAGTATCATTCCGTTTGAGTTACAACGGTTGCGTCACATATTCGTACCAACATGTATTTAGCGATATTTTTCCGATATTACTAGGTTGCATCGCTTTTAACAGTGAAACGATTGACTGTGGGACTTAATTTAACTGATTTTGAACTGTGACCTTATAAATGTTATATGTGAGACAATTGGACTCCAAGAAATAACATTCTTCTTAATTTGACATGATTGCCGAAACTCAGGGATTACACTGGGCGCTGTGGTAGCGCTTTATTTAAAAATTAAGATAAGAAAGTCATTTTATACTGTGGGACCAATCCTAGCCGTTGGCGCGCGCCGAAAAAATAGCGACTGTTTCAAAAACTCCATTTCACTGAATTTCTAACCCTATCAGTCCGTTTGAGTTACAACGGTTGCGTCACATATTCGTCTCCACATGCATTTAGGGATATTTTTCTGATATTACTAGGTTGTATTGCTTTTAACAGTGAAACGATTGACTGTGGCACTTAAATGAACTGATTTTGGACTGTGACCTTGTAATTGTGATAAATGAGCCAATTAGACTGCCACAAATAACATTCCTCTTAATTTGACATGATTGCTGGAATTCAACGATTACAATGGGCGATGTGTTAGCTCTTCATTTGAAATTTTAAATAAATAAGTCATTTTTTACCGTGGGACAAATCCTGGCCGTTATCGCGCGCTGAAGAAATAGAAACAGTTTCAAAAACTACATATCAATAAATTTCTAACGGTATCATTCCGTTTGAGTTACAACGGTTGCGTCACATGTTCGTACCAACATGTATTTAGCGATATTTTTCCGATATTACTAGGCTGCATCGCTTTAAACAGTGAAACGGTTGACTGTGGGACTTAATTTAGCTGATTTTGGACTGTGACCTTATAAATGTGATAAATGAGACAATTGGAGTCCAAGAAATAACATTCTTCTTAATTTGACATGAGTGCCGCAACTCAACGATTGCACTTGGCGCTGTGGTAGCGCTTCATTTGAAAATTAAGAAAAGAAAGTCATTTTTTACTGTGGGACCAATCCTTTTTGAAATGATTGCTGGAATTCAACGATTACAATGGGCGCTGTGGTAGCGCTTCATTTGAAAATATAAATAAATAAGTCATTTTTTTCCGTGGGACAAGTCCTAGCCGTTATCGCGCGCTGAAGAAATAGAGACAGTTTCAAAAATTACATATCAATAAATTTCTAACGGTATCAGTCCGTTTGAGTTACAACGGTTGGGTCACATATTCGTCCCCACATGTATTTAGGGATATTTTTCTGATATTACTAGGTTGCATCGCTTTTAACAGTGAAACGATTGACTGTGGGACTTAATTTAACTGATTTTGAACTGTGACCTTATAAATGTTATATGTGAGACAATTGGACTCCAAGAAATAACATTCTTCTTAATTTGACATGATTGCCGAAACTCAGGGATTACACTGGGCGCTGTGGTAGCGCTTTATTTAAAAATTAAGATAAGAAAGTCATTTTATACTGTGGGACCAATCCTAGCCGTTGGCGCGCGCCGAAAAAATAGCGACTGTTTCAAAAACTCCATTTCACTGAATTTCTAACCCTATCAGTCCGTTTGAGTTACAACGCTTGCGTCACATATTCGTCTCCACATGCATTTAGGGATATTTTTCTGATATTACTAGGTTGTATTGCTTTTAACAGTGAAACGATTGACTGTGGCACTTAAATGAACTGATTTTGGACTGTGACCTTGTAATTGTGATAAATGAGCCAATTAGACTGCCACAAATAACATTCCTCTTAATTTGACATGATTGCTGGAATTCAACGATTACAATGGGCGATGTGTTAGCTCTTCATTTGAAATTTTAAATAAATAAGTCATTTTTTACCGTGGGACAAATCCTGGCCGTTATCGCGCGCTGAAGAAATAGAAACAGTTTCAAAAACTACATATCAATAAATTTCTAACGGTATCATTCCGTTTGAGTTACAACGGTTGCGTCACATGTTCGTACCAACATGTATTTAGCGATATTTTTCCGATATTACTAGGCTGCATCGCTTTAAACAGTGAAACGGTTGACTGTGGGACTTAATTTAGCTGATTTTGGACTGTGACCTTATAAATGTGATAAGTGAGACATTTGGACTCCAAGAAATAACATTCTCCTTAATTTGACATGATTGCCGAAACTCAGGGATTACACTGGGCGCTGTGGTAGCGCTTCATTTAAAAATTTAAATAATTAAGTCATTTTTTACCGTGGGACCAATCCTAGCCGTTATCGCGCGCTGAAGAAATAGAGACAGTGTCAAAAACTATATTTCAATGAATTTCTAACACTATCAGTCCGTTTGAGTTACAACGGTTGCGTCACATATTCGTCTCCACATGTATTTAGGGATATTTTTCTGATATTACTAGGTTGTATCGCTTTTAACAGTGAAACGATAGACTGTGGCACTTAAATGAACTGATTTTGGACTGTGACCTTATAAATGTGATAAATGAGACAATTGGAGTCCAAGAAATAACATTCTTCTTAATTTGACATGAGTGCCGCAACTCAACGATTGCACTTGGCGCTGTGGTAGCGCTTCATTTGAAAATTAAGAAAAGAAAGTCATTTTTTACTGTGGGACCAATCCTAGCTGTTATCGCGCGTTGAAGAAATAGAGACAGTTTTAAAAACTACATTTCATTGACTTTCTAGCGGTATCAATCCACTGGAGTTACAACGGTTGGCTCACATAATCGTACCAACATGTATTTAGCGATATTTTTCCGCTATTACTAGGTTGCATCGCTTTTTACAGTGAAACGAATGACTGTGGGACTTGATTGAACTGATTTTGGATTGTGACCGTATAAATGTGATAAATGAGCTAATTGGACTGCCACAAATAACATTCCTCTTAATTTGACATGATTGCTGGAATTCAACGATTACAATGGGCGCTGTGGTAGCGCTTCATTTAAAAATTTAGATAAATAAGTCATATTTACTGTGGAAGCAACCCTGGCCGTTATCGCGCGCTGAAGAAATAGAGACAGTTTCAAAAACTACATTTCAATGAATTTCTAACCCTATCAGTTCGTTTGAGTTACAACGGTTGCGTCACATATTCGTACCAACATGTATTTAGCCATATTTTTCCGCTGTTACTAGGTTGCATCGCTTTTAACAGTGAAACGATTGACTGTGGGACTTAATTTAACTGACTTTGAACTGTGACCTTATAAATGTGATAAGTGAGACAATTGGACTCCAAGAAATAACATTCTTCTTAATTTGACATGATTGCCGAAACTCAGCGATTACACTGGGCGCTGTGGTAGCGCGCTTCATTTAAAAAAGAAGAAAAGAAAGTCATTTTTTACTGTAGAACCAATCCTAGCCGTTAGCGCGCGCTGAAGTAATAGCGACAGTTTCAAAAACTACATTTCATTGACATTCTAACGGTATCAATCCGCTTCAGTTACAACGATTGCGTCACATATTTGTACCAACTTGCATTTAGCCATAGTTTTCTGATGTTACTTGGTTGCATCGCTTTTAACAGCGAAACAATTGATTGTGGGACTTAATTGAACTAAATTTGGACTGTCACCTTATGAATGTGATAAGTAAGCCAACTGGACTCCAAGAAATATCATTCCTCTTAATTTGACGTGATTGCCCGAACTCAGCGATTGCACTGGGCGCTGTGGTAACGCTTCATTTAAAAATTTAGATAAATAAGTCATTCTTTACTCTGGGACGAATCCTAGCCGTAATCGCGCGCTGAAGAAGTAGAGAAAGTTTCAAGAACTACATTTCAATGAATTTCTAACGGTATCAGTCCGTTTGAGTTACAACGGTTGGGTCACATATTCGTCCCCACATGTATTTAGCGATATTTTTTCGATATTACTAGGTTGCATCCCTTTTAACAGTGACAAGATATACTGTGGGACTTAATTGAACTAACTTTGGACTGTGACCTGATAAAGGTGATAAATGAGACAATCGGACCACAAGAAATATCATTCGTCTTAATTTGACGTGATTGCCGGAACTCAGCGATTGCACTGGGCGCTGTGGTAGCGCTTCATTTAAAAATTTAGATAAATAAGTCATTCTTTACTCTGGGACGAATCCTAGCCGTAATCGCGCGCTGAAGAAGTAGAAAAAGTTTCAAGAACTACATTTCAATGAATTTCTAACGCTATCAGTCCGTTTGAGTTACAACGGTTGCGTCACATATTCGTCTCCACATGTATTTAGGGATATTTTTCTGATATTACTAGGTTGTATCGCTTTTAACAGTGAAACGATAGACTGTGGCACTTAAATGAAATGATTTTGGACTGTGACCTTATAAATGCGATAAATGAGCTAATTGGACTGCCACAAATAACATTCCTCTTAATTTGACATGATTGCTGAAATTCAACGATTACAATGGGCGCTGTGGTAGCGCTTCATTTAAAAATTTAGATAAATAAGTCATATTTACTGTGGAAGCAATCCTGGCCGTTATCGCGCGCTGAAGAAATAGAGACAGTTTCAAAAACTACATTTCAATGAATTTCTAACCCTATCAGTCCGTTTGAGTTACAACGGTTGCGTCACATATTCGTCTCCACATGTATTTAGGGATATTTTTCTGATATTACTAGGTTGTATCGCTTTTAACAGTGAAACGATAGACTGTGGCACTTAAATGAACTGATTTTGGACTGTGACCTTATAAATGCGATAAATGAGCCAAATGGACTCCCCGAAATAATATTCCTCCTAATTTGAAATGATTGCTGGAATTCAACGATTACAATGGGCGCTGTGGTAGCGCTTCATTTAAAAATTTACATAAATAAGTCATTTTTTACCGTGGGACAAATCCTAGCCGTTATCGCGCGCTGAAGAAATAGAGACAGTTTCAAAAACTACATATCAATAAATTTCTAACAGTATCAGTCCATTTGAGTTACAACGGTTGGGTCACATATTCATCCCCACATGTATTTAGGGATGTTTTTCTGATATTATTAGCTTGTATCGCCTTTAACAGTTAAACGATTGACTTTGGCACTCAAATGAACTGATTTTGGACTGTGACCTTGTAATTGTGACAAAAGAGCCAATTGGACTGCCACAAATAACATTCCTCTTAATTTGACATGATTGCTGGAATTCAACGATTGCACTGGGCGCTGTGGTAGCGCTTCATTTAAAAATTTAGATAAATAAGTCATATTTACTGTGGAAGCAATCCTGGCCGTTAGCACGCGCTGAATAATAAGGAACAGTTTCAAAAACTACATTTCATTGACTTTCTAACGGTGTCAGTCCGTTTGAGTTACAACGGTTGGTAACATATTCGTACCAGCATGTATTTAGCGATATTTCTCTGAGATTACTATGTTGCATCGCTTTTAACAGTGAAACGATTGACTGTGGGACTTGATTGAACAAAGTTTGGACTGTCACCTTATAAATGTGATAAGTGAGCCAACTGGACACCAAGAAATATCATTCTTCTTAATTTGTAATGATTGCCAGAACTTAGCGATTACACTGGGTACCGTAATAGCGCTTCATCTAAAAATTTAAATAATTAAGTCATTTTTTACCGTGGGAGCAATCCTAGCCGTTATCGCGCGCTGAAGAAATAGAGACAGTTTCAAAAACTACATTTCATTGACTTTCTAGCGGTATCAATCCGCTGGAGTTACAACGGTTGTGTCACATAATTGTCCCCACATGTATTTAGAGATGTTTTTCTGATATTATTAGCTTGTATCGCTTTTAACAGTGAAACGATTTTTTACTGTGGGACCAATCCTAGCCGTTATTGCGCGCTAAAGAATTAGCGACAGGTTCAAAAACTACATTTCATTGACTTTCTAACGGTGTCAGTCCGCTTGAGTTACAACTGTTGGGAACATATTCGTACCAACATGTGTTTAGCGATATTTCTCTGAGATTACTAGGTTGCATCGCTTTTAACAGTGAAACGATTGACTGTGGGACTTGATTGAACAAAATTTGGCCTGTCACCTTATAAATGTGATAAGTGAGCCAACTGGACCCCAAGAAAGAACATTCTTCTTAATTTGACATGATTGCCAGAACTCAGCTATTACACTGGGTACTGTGGTAGCGCTTCAATTACAAATTTAAATAATTAAGTCATTTTTTACCGTGGGACCAATCCTAGCCGTTATCGCGCGCTGAAGATATAGAGACAGTTTCAAAAACTACATTTCAATGAATTTCTAACCCTATCAGTCCGTTTGAGTTACAACGGTTGCGTCACATATTCGTCTCCACATGTATTTAGGGATATTTTTCTGATATTACTAGGTTGTATCGCTTTTAACAGTGAAACGATAGACTGTGGCACTTAAATGAACCGATTTTAGACTGTGACCTTATAAATGCGATAAATGATCCAAATGGACTCCCGGAAATAACATTCCTCTTAATTTGAAATGATTGCTGGAATTCAACGATTACAATGGGCGATGTGGCAGCGCTTTATTTAAAAATTTAAATAAATAAGTCATTTTTTACCGTGGGACAAATCCTAGCCGTTATCCCGCGCTGAAGAAATAGAGACAGTTTCAAAAACTACATATCAATAAATTTCTAACAGTATCAGTCCGTTTGAGTTACAACGGTTGTGTCACATATTCATCCCCACATGTATTTAGGGATGTTTTTCTGATATTATTAGCTTGTATCGCTTTTAACAGTGAAACGATTGACTGTGGCTTTTAAATGAACTGATTTTGGACTGTGACCTTATAAATGTGATAAGTGAGACAATTGGACTCCAAGAAATAACATTCTTCTTATATTTGACATGATTGCCGAAACTCAGCGATTACACTGGGCGCTGTGGTAGCGCGCTTCATTTAAAAAAGAAGAAAAGAAAGTCATTTTTTACTGTAGGACCAATCCTAGCCGTTAGCGCGCGCTGAAGTAATAGCGACAGTTTCCAAAACTACATTTCATTGACATTCTAACGGTATCAATCCGCTTCAGTTACAACGATTGCGTCACATATTTGTACCAACTTGTGTTTAGCCATAGTTTTCTGATGTTACTAGGTTGCATCGCTTTTAAGAGTAAAACAATTGACTGTGGGACTTAATTGAACTAAATTTGGACTGTCACCTTATAAATGTTACAAGTGAGCCAACTGGACTCCAAGAAATAACATTCGTCTTAATTTGACATGATTACCGGAACTCAGCGATTACACTGGTTGCTTTGGCAGCCTTCATTTAAAAATTTAAATAAATAAGTCATTCTTTACTGTGGGACCAATCCTAGACGTTATCGCGCGCTGATGAAACAGCGAAAGGTGCAAAATCTAATTTTCATTGACTTTCCAACGGTGTCAGTCCGTTTGAGTTACAACGGTTGGGTCACATAATCGTACTAACATATATTTAGCCATATTTTTTTGATATTACTAGGTTGCATCCCTTTTAACAGTGAAACGATTTACTGTGGGACTTAATTGAACTAACTTTGGACTGTGAACTGATAAATGTGATAAATGACACAATTGGACCACAAGAAATATCATTCCTCTTAATTTGACGTGATTGCCGGAACTCAGCGATTGCACTGGTCGCTGTGGTAGCGCTTCATTTAAAAATTTAGATAAGTAAGTCATTCTTTACTCTGGGAGGAATCCTAGCCGTAATTGCGCGCTGAAGAAGTAGAGAAAGTTTCAAGAACTACATTTCAATGAATTTCTAACGTTATCAGTCCGTTTGAGTTACAACGGTTGCGTCACATATTCGTACCCACATGTATTTGGGGATGTTTTTCTGATTTGACTAGGTTGTATTGCTTTCAACAGTGAAACGATTGACTGTGGCACTTAATTGAACTAACTTTGGACTGTGACCTGATAAATGTGATAAATGAGACAATTGGAGTCCAAGAAATAACATTCTTCTTAATTTGACATGAGTGCCGCAACGCAACGATTGCACTTGGCGCTGTGATAGCGCTTCATTTAAAAATTAAGAAAAGAAAGTCATTTTTTACTGTGGGACCAATCCTAGCCGTTATTGCGCGTTGAAGAAATAGAGACAGTTTCAAAAACTACATTTCATTGACTTTCTAGCGGTATCAATCCACTGGAGTTACAACGGTTGGGTCACATAATCGTACCAACATGTATTTAGCGATATCTTTCCGCTATTACTAGGTTGCATCGCTTTTAACAGTGAAACGAATGACTGTGGGACTTGATTGAACTGATTTTGGATTGTGACCTTATAAATGTGATAAATGAGCTAATTAGACTGCCACAATTAACATTCCTCTTAATTTGACATGATTGCTGGAATTCAACCATTACAATGGGCGCTGTGGTAGCGCTTCATTTAAAAATTTAGATAAATAAGTCATTTTTTACCGTGGGACAAATCCTAGCCAATAGCACGCGCTGAACAATGAGGAACAGTTTCAAAAACTACATTTCAATGAATTTCTAACGGTATCAGTCCGTTTGAGTTACAACGGTTGCGTCACATATTCGTCTCCACATGTATTTAGGGATATTTTTCTGATATTACTAGGTTGTATCGCTTTTAACAGTGAAACGATAGACTGTGGCACTTAAATAAACTGATTTTGGACTGTGACCTGATAAATGTAATAAATGACACAATTGAACTCCCACAAAGAACATTCCTCCTAATTTGACATGATTGCTGTAATTCCACGATTACAATGGGCGATGCGGTAGCGTTTTATTTGAAAATTAAGAAAAGAAAGTCATTTTTTACTGTAGGACCAATCCTAGCTGTTACCGCGCGTTGAAGAAATAGAGACAGTTTCAAAAACTACATTTCATTGACTTTCTAGCGGTATCAATCCGCTGGAGTTACAACGGTTGTGTCACATAATTGTCCCCACATGTATTTAGAGATGTTTTTCTGATATTATTAGCTTGTATCGCTTTTAACAGTGAAACGATTTTTTACTGTGGGACCAATCCTAGCCGTTATTGCGCCCTGAAGAATTAGCGACAGGTTCAAAAACTACATTTCATTGACTTTCTAACGGTGTCAGTCCGCTTGAGTTACAAATGTTGGAAACATATTCGTACCAACATGTACTTAGCGATATTTCTCTGAGATTACTAGGTTGCATCGCTTTTAACACTGAAACGATTGACTGTGGGACTTGATTGAACAAAATTTGGCCTGTCACCTTATAAATGTGATAAGTGAACCAACTGGACCCCAAGAAATAACATTCTTCTTAATTTGACATGATTGCCAGAACTCAGCAATTACACTGGGCACTGTGGTAGCGCTTCAATTTAAAATTTAAATAATTAAGTCATTTTTTACCGTGGGACCAATCCTAGCCGTTATCGCGCGCTGAAGAAATAGAGACAGTTTCAAGAACTACATTTCAATGAATTTCTAACGTTATCAGTCCGTTTGAGTTACAACGGTTGCGTCACATATTCGTCCCCACATGTATTTGGGGATGTTTTTCTGATTTGACTAGGTTGTATTGCTTTCAACAGTGAAACTATTGACTGTGGCACTTAATTGAACTAACTTTGGACTGTGACCTGATAAATGTGATAAATGAGACAATTGGAGTTCAAGAAATAACATTCTTTTTAATTTGACATGAGCGCCGCAACGCAACGATTGCACTTGGCGCTGTGATAGCGCTTCATTTAAAAATTAAGAAAAGAAAGTCATTTTTTACTGTGGGACCAATCCTAGCCGTTATTGCGCGTTGAAGAAATAGAGACAGTTTCAAAAACTACATTTCATTGACTTTCTAGCGGTATCAATCCACTGGAGTTACAACGGTTGGGTCACATAATCGTACCAACATGTATTTAGCGATATCTTTCCGCTATTACTAGGTTGCATCGCTTTTAACAGTGAAACAAATGACTGTGGGACTTGATTGAACTGATTTTGGATTGTGACCTTATAAATGTGATAAATGAGCTAATTGGACTGCCACAATTAACATTCCTCTTAATTTGACATGATTGCTGGAATTCAACCATTACAATGGGCGCTGTGGTAGCGCTTCATTTAAAAATTTAGATAAATAAGTCATATTTACTGTGGAACCAATCCTGGCCGATAGCACGCGCTGAACAATGAGGAACAGTTTCAAAAACTACATTTCATTGACTTTCTAACGGTGTCAGTCCGTTTGAGTTACAACGGTTGGTAATATATTCGTACCAGCATGTATTTAGCGATATTTCTCTGAGATTACTAGGTTACATCGCTTTTAACAGTGAAACGATTGACTGTGGGACTTGATTGAACAAAGTTTGGACTGTCACCTTATAAATGTGATAAGTGAGCCAACTGGACCCCAAAAAATAACATTCTTCTTAAATTGAAATGATTGCCAGAACTTAGCGATTACACTGGGTACCGTAATAGCGCTTCATTTAAAAATTTAAATAAATAAGTCATTTTTTACCGTGGGACCAATCCTAGCCGTTATTACGCGCTGAAGAAATAGAGACAGTTTCAAAAACTACATTTCAATGAATTTCTAACGGTATCAGTCCATTTGAGTTACAACGGTTGCGTCACATATTCGTCTCCACATGTATTTAGGGATATTTTTCTGATATTACTAGGTTGTATCGCTTTTAACAGTGAAACGATAGACTGTGGCACTTAAATGAACTGATTTTGGACTGTGACCTGATAAAAGTAATAAATGACACAATTGAACTCCCACAAAGAACATTCCTCCTAATTTGACATGATTGCTGTAATTCCACGATTACAATGGGCGATGCGGTAGCGTTTTATTTGAAAATTAAGAAAAGAAAGTCATTTTTTACTGTAGGACCAATCCTAGCTGTTACCGCGCGTTGAAAAAATAGAGACAGTTTCAAAAACTACATTTCATTGACTTTCTAGCGGTATCAATCCGCTGGAGTTACAACGGTTGTGTCACATAATTGTCCCCACATGTATTTAGAGATGTTTTTCTGATATTATTAGCTTGTATCGCTTTTAACAGTGAAACGATTTTTTACTGTGGGACCAATCCTAGCCGTTATTGCGCCCTGAAGAATTAGCGACAGGTTCAAAAACTACATTTCATTGACTTTCTAACGGTGTCAGTCCGCTTGAGTTACAACTGTTGGAAACATATTCGTACCAACATGTACTTAGCGATATTTCTCTGAGATTACTAGGTTGCATCGCTTTTAACAGTGAAACGATTGACTGTGGGACTTGATTGAACAAAATTTGGCCTGTCACCATATAAATGTGATAAGTGAGCCAACTGGACCCCAAGAAATAACATTCTTCTTAATTTGACATGATTGCCAGAACTCAGCAATTACACTGGGCACTGTGGTAGCGCTTCAATTTAAAATTTAAATAATTAAGTCATTTTTTACCGTGGGACCAATCCTAGCCGTTATCGCGCGCTGAAGAAATAGAGACAGTTTCAAAAACTACATTTCAATGAATTTCTAACGCTATCAGTCCGTTTGAGTTACAACGGTTGCGTCACATATTCGTCTCCACATGTTTTTAGGGATATTTTTCTGATATTACTAGGTTGTATAGCTTTTAACAGTGAAACGATAGACTGTGGCACTTGATTGAACAAAATTTGGCCTGTCACCTTATAAATGTGATAAGTGAGTCAACTGGACCCCAAGAAATAACATTCTTCTTAATTTGACATGATTGCCAGAACTCAGCTATTGCACTGGGTACTGTGGTAGCGCTTCAATTTCAAATTTGAATAATTAAGTCATTTTTTACCGTGGGACCAATCCTAGCCGTTATCGCGCGCTAAAGAAATAGAGACAGTTTCAAAAACTACATTTCAATGAATTTCTAACCCTATCAGTCCGTTTGAGTTACAACGGTTGCGTCACATATTCGTCTCCACATGTATTTAGGGATATTTTTCTGATATTACTAGCTTGTATCGCTTTTAACAGTGAAACGATAGATTGTGGCACTTAAATGAACTCACTTTAGACTGTGACCTTGTAATTGTGACAAATGAGCCAATTGGACTGCCAGAAATAACATTCCTCTTAATTTGACATGATTGCTGGAATTCAACGATTGCACTGGGCGCTGTGGTAGCCCTTCATTTAAAAATTTAGATAATTAAGTCATATTTACTGTGGGACCAATCCTGGCCGTTAGCACGCGCTGAATAAAGAGGAACAGTTTCAAAAACTACATTTCATTGACTTTCTAGCTTGATCAATCTGTTTGAGTTACAACGGTTGCGTCACATATTCGTACCAACATGTATTTAGCCATATTTTTCCGCCATTACTAGGTAGCATCGCTTTTAACAGTGAAACGATTGACTGTGGGACTTAATTTAACTGATTTTGAACTGTGACCTTATAAATGTGATATGTGAGACAATTGGACTCCAAGAAATAACATTCTTCTTAATTTGACATGATTGCCAAAACTCAGGGATTACACTGGGCGCTGTGGTAGCGCTTTATTTAAAAATTAAGATAAGAAAGTCATTTTTTACTGTGGGACCAATCCTAGCCGTTAGCGCGCGCCGAAGAAATAGCGACAGTTTCAAAAACTCCATTTCACTGAATTTCTAACGGTGTCAGTCCGTTTGCGTTACAACGGTTGGGAACATATTCGTACCAACATGTATTTAGCGATACTTCTCTGAGATTACTAGGTTGCATCGCTTTTAACAGTGAAACGATTGACTGTGAGACTTGATTGAACAAAATTTGGCCTGTCACCTTAAAATTGTGATAAGTGAGGCAACTGGACCCCAAGAAATAACATTCTTCTTAATTTGACATGATGCCCAGAACTCAGCGATTACACTGGGTACTGTGGTAGCGCTTCAATTAAAAATTTAAATAATTAGTCATTTTTTAACGTGGGACCAATCCTAGCCGTTATCGCGCGCTGAAGAAATAGAGACAGTGTCAAAAACTATATTTCAATGAATTTCTAACGCTATCAGTCCGTTTGAGTTACAACGGTTGCGTCACATATTCGTCTCCACATGTATTTAGGGATATTTTTCTGATATTACTAGGTTGTATCGCTTTTAACAGTGAAACGATAGACTGTGGCACTTAAATGAACTGATTTTGGACTGTGACCTTATAAATGTGATAAATGAGCCAATTGGACTCCCGGAACTAACATTCCTAATAATTTGAAATGATTGCTGGAATTCAACGATTACAATGGGCGCTGTGGTAGCGCTTCATTTGAAAATATAAATAAATAAGTCATTTTTTTCCGTGGGACAAGTCCTAGCCGTTATCGCGCGCTGAAGAAATAGAGACAGTTTCAAAAATTACATATCAATAAATTTCTAACGGTATCAGTCCGTTTGAGTTACAACGGTTGGGTCACATATTCGTCCCCACATGTATTTAGGGATGTTTTTCTGATATTATTAGCTTGTATCGCTTTTAACAGTGAAACGATTGACTGTGGCACTTAAATGAACTGATTTTGGACTGTGACCTTGTAATTGTGATAAATGAGCCAATTAGACTGCCACAAATAACATTCCTCTTAATTTGACTTGATTGCTGGAATTCAACGATTACAATGGGCGCTGTGGTACCTCTTCATTTGAAACTTTAAATAAATAAGTCATTTTTTACGGTGGGACAAATCCTGGCCGTTATCGCGCGCTGAAGAAATAGAAACAGTTTCAAAAACTATATATCAATAAATTTCTAACAGTATCATTCCGTTTGAGTTACAACGGTTGCGTCACATATTCGTACCAACATGTATTTAGCGATATTTTTCCGATATTACTAGGTTGCATCGCTTTTAACAGTGAAACGATTGACTGTGGGACTTAATTTAACTGATTTTGAACTGTGACCTTATAAATGTTATATGTGAGACAATTGGACTCCAAGAAATAACATTCTTCTTAATTTGACATGATTGCCGAAACTCAGGGATTACACTGGGCGCTGTGGTAGCGCTTTATTTAAAAATTAAGATAAGAAAGTCATTTTATACTGTGGGACCAATCCTAGCCGTTGGCGCGCGCCGAAAAAATAGCGACAGTTTCAAAAACTCCATTTCACTGAATTTCTAACCCTATCAGTCCGTTTGAGTTACAACGGTTGCGTCACATATTCGTCTCCACATGCATTTAGGGATATTTTTCTGATATTACTAGGTTGTATTGCTTTTAACAGTGAAACGATTGACTGTGGCACTTAAATGAACTGATTTTGGACTGTGACCTTGTAATTGTGATAAATGAGCCAATTAGACTGCCACAAATAACATTCCTCTTAATTTGACATGATTGCTGGAATTCAACGATTACAATGGGCGATGTGTTAGCTCTTCATTTGAAATTTTAAATAAATAAGTCATTTTTTACCGTGGGACAAATCCTGGCCGTTATCGCGCGCTGAAGAAATAGAAACAGTTTCAAAAACTACATATCAATAAATTTCTAACGGTATCATTCCGTTTGAGTTACAACGGTTGCGTCACATGTTCGTACCAACATGTATTTAGCGATATTTTTCCGATATTACTAGGCTGCATCGCTTTAAACAGTGAAACGGTTGACTGTGGGACTTAATTTAGCTGATTTTGGACTGTGACCTTATAAATGTGATAAGTGAGACATTTGGACTCCAAGAAATAACATTCTCCTTAATTTGACATGATTGCCGAAACTCAGGGATTACACTGGGCGCTGTGGTAGCGCTTCATTTAAAAATTTAAATAATTAAGTCATTTTTTACCGTGGGACCAATCCTAGCCGTTATCGCGCGCTGAAGAAATAGAGACAGTGTCAAAAACTATATTTCAATGAATTTCTAACACTATCAGTCCGTTTGAGTTACAACGGTTGCGTCACATATTCGTCTCCACATGTATTTAGGGATATTTTTCTGATATTACTAGGTTGTATCGCTTTTAACAGTGAAACGATAGACTGTGGCACTTAAATGAACTGATTTTGGACTGTGACCTTATAAATGTGATAAATGAGACAATTGGAGTCCAAGAAATAACATTCTTCTTAATTTGACATGAGTGCCGCAACTCAACGATTGCACTTGGCGCTGTGGTAGCGCTTCATTTGAAAATTAAGAAAAGAAAGTCATTTTTTACTGTGGGACCAATCCTAGCTGTTATCGCGCGTTGAAGAAATAGAGACAGTTTTAAAAACTACATTTCATTGACTTTCTAGCGGTATCAATCCACTGGAGTTACAACGGTTGGCTCACATAATCGTACCAACATGTATTTAGCGATATTTTTCCGCTATTACTAGGTTGCATCGCTTTTTACAGTGAAACGAATGACTGTGGGACTTGATTGAACTGATTTTGGATTGTGACCGTATAAATGTGATAAATGAGCTAATTGGACTGCCACAAATAACATTCCTCTTAATTTGACATGATTGCTGGAATTCAACGATTACAATGGGCGCTGTGGTAGCGCTTCATTTAAAAATTTAGATAAATAAGTCATATTTACTGTGGAAGCAACCCTGGCCGTTATCGCGCGCTGAAGAAATAGAGACAGTTTCAAAAACTACATTTCAATGAATTTCTAACCCTATCAGTTCGTTTGAGTTACAACGGTTGCGTCACATATTCGTCTCCACATGTATTTAGGGATATTTTTCTGATATTACTAGGTTGTATCGCTTTTAACAGTGAAACGATAGACTGTGGCACTTAAATGAACTGATTTTGGAATGTGACCTTATAAATGCGATAAATGAGCCAAATGGACTCCCCGAAATAATATTCCTCCTAATTTGAAATGATTGCTGGAATTCAACGATTACAATGGGCGCTGTGGTAGCGCTTCATTTAAAAATTTACATAAATAAGTCATTTTTTACCGTGGGACAAATCCTAGCCGTTATCGCGCGCTGAAGAAATAGAGACAGTTTCAAAAACTACATATCAATAAATTTCTAACAGTATCAGTCCGTTTGAGTTACAACGGTTGGGTCACATATTCATCCCCACATGTATTTAGGGATGTTTTTCTGATATTATTAGCTTGTATCGCCTTTAACAGTGAAACGATTGACTTTGGCACTTAAATGAACTGATTTTGGACTGTGACCTTGTAATTGTGACAAAAGAGCAAATTGGACTGCCACAAATAACATTCCTCTTAATTTGACATGATTGCTGGAATTCAACGATTGCACTGGGCGCTGTGGTAGCGCTTCATTTAAAAATTTAGATAATTAAGTCATATTTACTGTGGGACCAATCCTGACCGTTAGCACGCGCTGAATAAAGAGGACCCAGTTTCAAAAACTACATTTCATTGACTTTCTAGCTTGATCAATCTGTTTGAGTTACAACGGTTGCGTCACATATTCGTACCAACATGTATTTAGCCATATTTTTCCGCTATTACTAGGTTGCATCGCTTTTAACAGTGAAACGATTGACTGTGGGACTTAATTTAACTGACTTTGAACTGTGACCTTATAAATGTGATAAGTGAGACAATTGGACTCCAAGAAATAACAATCTTCTTAATTTGACATGATTGCCGAAACTCAGCGATTACACTGGGCGCTGTGGTAGCGCGCTTCATTTAAAAAAGAAGAAAAGAAAGTCATTTTTTACTGTAGGACCAATCCTAGCCGTTAGCGCGCGCTGAAGTAATAGCGACAGTTTCAAAAACTACATTTCATTGACATTCTAACGGTATCAATCCGCTTCAGTTACAACGATTGCGTCACATATTTCTACCAACTTGCATTTAGCCATAGTTTTCTGATGTTACTTGGTTGCATCGCTTTTAACAGCGAAACAATTGATTGTGGGACTTAATTGAACTAACTTTGGACTGTGACCTGATAAAGGTGATAAATGAGACAATCGGACCACAAGAAATATCATTCGTCTTAATTTGACGTGATTGCCGGAACTCAGCGATTGCACTGGGCGCTGTGGTAGCGCTTCATTTAAAAATTTAGATAAATAAGTCATTCTTTACTCTGGGACGAATCCTAGCCGTAATCGCGCGCTGAAGAAGTAGAAAAAGTTTCAAGAACTACATTTCAATGAATTTCTAACGCTATCAGTCCGTTTGAGTTACAACGGTTGCGTCACATATTCGTCTCCACATGTATTTAGGGATATTTTTCTGATATTACTAGGTTGTATCGCTTTTAACAGTGAAACGATAGACTGTGGCACTTAAATGAAATGATTTTGGACTGTGACCTTATAAATGCGATAAATGAGCTAATTGGACTGCCACAAATAACATTCCTCTTAATTTGACATGATTGCTGAAATTCAACGATTACAATGGGCGCTGTGGTAGCGCTTCATTTAAAAATTTAGATAAATAAGTCATATTTACTGTGGAAGCAATCCTGGCCGTTATCGCGCGCTGAAGAAATAGAGACAGTTTCAAAAACTACATTTCAATGAATTTCTAACCCTATCAGTCCGTTTGAGTTACAACGGTTGCGTCACATATTCGTCTCCACATGTATTTAGGGATATTTTTCTGATATTACTAGGTTGTATCGCTTTTAACAGTGAAACGATAGACTGTGGCACTTAAATGAACTGATTTTGGACTGTGACCTTATAAATGCGATAAATGAGCCAAATGGACTCCCCGAAATAATATTCCTCCTAATTTGAAATGATTGCTGGAATTCAACGATTACAATGGGCGCTGTGGTAGCGCTTCATTTAAAAATTTACATAAATAAGTCATTTTTTACCGTGGGACAAATCCTAGCCGTTATCGCGCGCTGAAGAAATAGAGACAGTTTCAAAAACTACATATCAATAAATTTCTAACAGTATCAGTCCATTTGAGTTACAACGGTTGGGTCACATATTCATCCCCACATGTATTTAGGGATGTTTTTCTGATATTATTAGCTTGTATCGCCTTTAACAGTTAAACGATTGACTTTGGCACTCAAATGAACTGATTTTGGACTGTGACCTTGTAATTGTGACAAAAGAGCCAATTGGACTGCCACAAATAACATTCCTCTTAATTTGACATGATTGCTGGAATTCAACGATTGCACTGGGCGCTGTGGTAGCGCTTCATTTAAAAATTTAGATAAATAAGTCATATTTACTGTGGAAGCAATCCTGGCCGTTAGCACGCGCTGAATAATAAGGAACAGTTTCAAAAACTACATTTCATTGACTTTCTAACGGTGTCAGTCCGTTTGAGTTACAACGGTTGGTAACATATTCGTACCAGCATGTATTTAGCGATATTTCTCTGAGATTACTATGTTGCATCGCTTTTAACAGTGAAACGATTGACTGTGGGACTTGATTGAACAAAGTTTGGACTGTCACCTTATAAATGTGATAAGTGAGCCAACTGGACACCAAGAAATATCATTCTTCTTAATTTGTAATGATTGCCAGAACTTAGCGATTACACTGGGTACCGTAATAGCGCTTCATCTAAAAATTTAAATAATTAAGTCATTTTTTACCGTGGGAGCAATCCTAGCCGTTATCGCGCGCTGAAGAAATAGAGACAGTTTCAAAAACTACATTTCATTGACTTTCTAGCGGTATCAATCCGCTGGAGTTACAACGGTTGTGTCACATAATTGTCCCCACATGTATTTAGAGATGTTTTTCTGATATTATTAGCTTGTATCGCTTTTAACAGTGAAACGATTTCTTACTGTTGGACCAATCCTCGCCGTTATTGCGCGCTAAAGAATTAGCGACAGGTTCAAAAACTACATTTCATTGACTTTCTAACGGTGTCAGTCCGCTTGAGTTACAACTGTTGGGAACATATTCGTACCAACATGTGTTTAGCGATATTTCTCTGAGATTACTAGGTTGCATCGCTTTTAACAGTGAAACGATTGACTGTGGGACTTGATTGAACAAAATTTGGCCTGTCACCTTATAAATGTGATAAGTGAGCCAACTGGACCCCAAGAAAGAACATTCTTCTTAATTTGACATGATTGCCAGAACTCAGCTATTACACTGGGTACTGTGGTAGCGCTTCAATTACAAATTTAAATAATTAAGTCATTTTTTACCGTGGGACCAATCCTAGCCGTTATCGCGCGCTGAAGATATAGAGACAGTTTCAAAAACTACATTTCAATGAATTTCTAACCCTATCAGTCCGTTTGAGTTACAACGGTTGCGTCACATATTCGTCTCCACATGTATTTAGGGATATTTTTCTGATATTACTAGGTTGTATCGCTTTTAACAGTGAAACGATAGACTGTGGCACTTAAATGAACCGATTTTAGACTGTGACCTTATAAATGCGATAAATGATCCAAATGGACTCCCGGAAATAACATTCCTCTTAATTTGAAATGATTGCTGGAATTCAACGATTACAATGGGCGATGTGGCAGCGCTTTATTTAAAAATTTAAATAAATAAGTCATTTTTTACCGTGGGACAAATCCTAGCCGTTATCCCGCGCTGAAGAAATAGAGACAGTTTCAAAAACTACATATCAATAAATTTCTAACAGTATCAGTCCGTTTGAGTTACAACGGTTGTGTCACATATTCATCCCCACATGTATTTAGGGATGTTTTTCTGATATTATTAGCTTGTATCGCTTTTAACAGTGAAACGATTGACTGTGGCTTTTAAATGAACTGATTTTGGACTGTGACCTTATAAATGTGATAAGTGAGACAATTGGACTCCAAGAAATAACATTCTTCTTATATTTGACATGATTGCCGAAACTCAGCGATTACACTGGGCGCTGTGGTAGCGCGCTTCATTTAAAAAAGAAGAAAAGAAAGTCATTTTTTACTGTAGGACCAATCCTAGCCGTTAGCGCGCGCTGAAGTAATAGCGACAGTTTCCAAAACTACATTTCATTGACATTCTAACGGTATCAATCCGCTTCAGTTACAACGATTGCGTCACATATTTGTACCAACTTGTGTTTAGCCATAGTTTTCTGATGTTACTAGGTTGCATCGCTTTTAAGAGTAAAACAATTGACTGTGGGACTTAATTGAACTAAATTTGGACTGTCACCTTATAAATGTTACAAGTGAGCCAACTGGACTCCAAGAAATAACATTCGTCTTAATTTGACATGATTACCGGAACTCAGCGATTACACTGGTTGCTTTGGCAGCCTTCATTTAAAAATTTAAATAAATAAGTCATTCTTTACTGTGGGACCAATCCTAGACGTTATCGCGCGCTGATGAAACAGCGAAAGGTGCAAAATCTAATTTTCATTGACTTTCCAACGGTGTCAGTCCGTTTGAGTTACAACGGTTGGGTCACATAATCGTACTAACATATATTTAGCCATATTTTTTTGATATTACTAGGTTGCATCCCTTTTAACAGTGAAACGATTTACTGTGGGACTTAATTGAACTAACTTTGGACTGTGAACTGATAAATGTGATAAATGACACAATTGGACCACAAGAAATATCATTCCTCTTAATTTGACGTGATTGCCGGAACTCAGCGATTGCACTGGTCGCTGTGGTAGCGCTTCATTTAAAAATTTAGATAAGTAAGTCATTCTTTACTCTGGGAGGAATCCTAGCCGTAATTGCGCGCTGAAGAAGTAGAGAAAGTTTCAAGAACTACATTTCAATGAATTTCTAACGTTATCAGTCCGTTTGAGTTACAACGGTTGCGTCACATATTCGTACCCACATGTATTTGGGGATGTTTTTCTGATTTGACTAGGTTGTATTGCTTTCAACAGTGAAACGATTGACTGTGGCACTTAATTGAACTAACTTTGGACTGTGACCTGATAAATGTGATAAATGAGACAATTGGAGTCCAAGAAATAACATTCTTCTTAATTTGACATGAGTGCCGCAACGCAACGATTGCACTTGGCGCTGTGATAGCGCTTCATTTAAAAATTAAGAAAAGAAAGTCATTTTTTACTGTGGGACCAATCCTAGCCGTTATTGCGCGTTGAAGAAATAGAGACAGTTTCAAAAACTACATTTCATTGACTTTCTAGCGGTATCAATCCACTGGAGTTACAACGGTTGGGTCACATAATCGTACCAACATGTATTTAGCGATATCTTTCCGCTATTACTAGGTTGCATCGCTTTTAACAGTGAAACGAATGACTGTGGGACTTGATTGAACTGATTTTGGATTGTGACCTTATAAATGTGATAAATGAGCTAATTAGACTGCCACAATTAACATTCCTCTTAATTTGACATGATTGCTGGAATTCAACCATTACAATGGGCGCTGTGGTAGCGCTTCATTTAAAAATTTAGATAAATAAGTCATTTTTTACCGTGGGACAAATCCTAGCCAATAGCACGCGCTGAACAATGAGGAACAGTTTCAAAAACTACATTTCAATGAATTTCTAACGGTATCAGTCCGTTTGAGTTACAACGGTTGCGTCACATATTCGTCTCCACATGTATTTAGGGATATTTTTCTGATATTACTAGGTTGTATCGCTTTTAACAGTGAAACGATAGACTGTGGCACTTAAATAAACTGATTTTGGACTGTGACCTGATAAATGTAATAAATGACACAATTGAACTCCCACAAAGAACATTCCTCCTAATTTGACATGATTGCTGTAATTCCACGATTACAATGGGCGATGCGGTAGCGTTTTATTTGAAAATTAAGAAAAGAAAGTCATTTTTTACTGTAGGACCAATCCTAGCTGTTACCGCGCGTTGAAGAAATAGAGACAGTTTCAAAAACTACATTTCATTGACTTTCTAGCGGTATCAATCCGCTGGAGTTACAACGGTTGTGTCACATAATTGTCCCCACATGTATTTAGAGATGTTTTTCTGATATTATTAGCTTGTATCGCTTTTAACAGTGAAACGATTTTTTACTGTGGGACCAATCCTAGCCGTTATTGCGCCCTGAAGAATTAGCGACAGGTTCAAAAACTACATTTCATTGACTTTCTAACGGTGTCAGTCCGCTTGAGTTACAAATGTTGGAAACATATTCGTACCAACATGTACTTAGCGATATTTCTCTGAGATTACTAGGTTGCATCGCTTTTAACACTGAAACGATTGACTGTGGGACTTGATTGAACAAAATTTGGCCTGTCACCTTATAAATGTGATAAGTGAACCAACTGGACCCCAAGAAATAACATTCTTCTTAATTTGACATGATTGCCAGAACTCAGCAATTACACTGGGCACTGTGGTAGCGCTTCAATTTAAAATTTAAATAATTAAGTCATTTTTTACCGTGGGACCAATCCTAGCCGTTATCGCGCGCTGAAGAAATAGAGACAGTTTCAAGAACTACATTTCAATGAATTTCTAACGTTATCAGTCCGTTTGAGTTACAACGGTTGCGTCACATATTCGTCCCCACATGTATTTGGGGATGTTTTTCTGATTTGACTAGGTTGTATTGCTTTCAACAGTGAAACTATTGACTGTGGCACTTAATTGAACTAACTTTGGACTGTGACCTGATAAATGTGATAAATGAGACAATTGGAGTTCAAGAAATAACATTCTTTTTAATTTGACATGAGCGCCGCAACGCAACGATTGCACTTGGCGCTGTGATAGCGCTTCATTTAAAAATTAAGAAAAGAAAGTCATTTTTTACTGTGGGACCAATCCTAGCCGTTATTGCGCGTTGAAGAAATAGAGACAGTTTCAAAAACTACATTTCATTGACTTTCTAGCGGTATCAATCCACTGGAGTTACAACGGTTGGGTCACATAATCGTACCAACATGTATTTAGCGATATCTTTCCGCTATTACTAGGTTGCATCGCTTTTAACAGTGAAACAAATGACTGTGGGACTTGATTGAACTGATTTTGGATTGTGACCTTATAAATGTGATAAATGAGCTAATTGGACTGCCACAATTAACATTCCTCTTAATTTGACATGATTGCTGGAATTCAACCATTACAATGGGCGCTGTGGTAGCGCTTCATTTAAAAATTTAGATAAATAAGTCATATTTACTGTGGAACCAATCCTGGCCGATAGCACGCGCTGAACAATGAGGAACAGTTTCAAAAACTACATTTCATTGACTTTCTAACGGTGTCAGTCCGTTTGAGTTACAACGGTTGGTAATATATTCGTACCAGCATGTATTTAGCGATATTTCTCTGAGATTACTAGGTTACATCGCTTTTAACAGTGAAACGATTGACTGTGGGACTTGATTGAACAAAGTTTGGACTGTCACCTTATAAATGTGATAAGTGAGCCAACTGGACCCCAAAAAATAACATTCTTCTTAAATTGAAATGATTGCCAGAACTTAGCGATTACACTGGGTACCGTAATAGCGCTTCATTTAAAAATTTAAATAAATAAGTCATTTTTTACCGTGGGACCAATCCTAGCCGTTATTACGCGCTGAAGAAATAGAGACAGTTTCAAAAACTACATTTCAATGAATTTCTAACGGTATCAGTCCATTTGAGTTACAACGGTTGCGTCACATATTCGTCTCCACATGTATTTAGGGATATTTTTCTGATATTACTAGGTTGTATCGCTTTTAACAGTGAAACGATAGACTGTGGCACTTAAATGAACTGATTTTGGACTGTGACCTGATAAAAGTAATAAATGACACAATTGAACTCCCACAAAGAACATTCCTCCTAATTTGACATGATTGCTGTAATTCCACGATTACAATGGGCGATGCGGTAGCGTTTTATTTGAAAATTAAGAAAAGAAAGTCATTTTTTACTGTAGGACCAATCCTAGCTGTTACCGCGCGTTGAAAAAATAGAGACAGTTTCAAAAACTACATTTCATTGACTTTCTAGCGGTATCAATCCGCTGGAGTTACAACGGTTGTGTCACATAATTGTCCCCACATGTATTTAGAGATGTTTTTCTGATATTATTAGCTTGTATCGCTTTTAACAGTGAAACGATTTTTTACTGTGGGACCAATCCTAGCCGTTATTGCGCCCTGAAGAATTAGCGACAGGTTCAAAAACTACATTTCATTGACTTTCTAACGGTGTCAGTCCGCTTGAGTTACAACTGTTGGAAACATATTCGTACCAACATGTACTTAGCGATATTTCTCTGAGATTACTAGGTTGCATCGCTTTTAACAGTGAAACGATTGACTGTGGGACTTGATTGAACAAAATTTGGCCTGTCACCATATAAATGTGATAAGTGAGCCAACTGGACCCCAAGAAATAACATTCTTCTTAATTTGACATGATTGCCAGAACTCAGCAATTACACTGGGCACTGTGGTAGCGCTTCAATTTAAAATTTAAATAATTAAGTCATTTTTTACCGTGGGACCAATCCTAGCCGTTATCGCGCGCTGAAGAAATAGAGACAGTTTCAAAAACTACATTTCAATGAATTTCTAACGCTATCAGTCCGTTTGAGTTACAACGGTTGCGTCACATATTCGTCTCCACATGTTTTTAGGGATATTTTTCTGATATTACTAGGTTGTATAGCTTTTAACAGTGAAACGATAGACTGTGGCACTTGATTGAACAAAATTTGGCCTGTCACCTTATAAATGTGATAAGTGAGTCAACTGGACCCCAAGAAATAACATTCTTCTTAATTTGACATGATTGCCAGAACTCAGCTATTGCACTGGGTACTGTGGTAGCGCTTCAATTTCAAATTTGAATAATTAAGTCATTTTTTACCGTGGGACCAATCCTAGCCGTTATCGCGCGCTAAAGAAATAGAGACAGTTTCAAAAACTACATTTCAATGAATTTCTAACCCTATCAGTCCGTTTGAGTTACAACGGTTGCGTCACATATTCGTCTCCACATGTATTTAGGGATATTTTTCTGATATTACTAGCTTGTATCGCTTTTAACAGTGAAACGATAGATTGTGGCACTTAAATGAACTCACTTTAGACTGTGACCTTGTAATTGTGACAAATGAGCCAATTGGACTGCCAGAAATAACATTCCTCTTAATTTGACATGATTGCTGGAATTCAACGATTGCACTGGGCGCTGTGGTAGCGCTTCATTTAAAAATTTAGATAATTAAGTCATATTTACTGTGGGACCAATCCTGGCCGTTAGCACGCGCTGAATAAAGAGGAACAGTTTCAAAAACTACATTTCATTGACTTTCTAGCTTGATCAATCTGTTTGAGTTACAACGGTTGCGTCACATACTCGTACCAACATGTATTTAGCCATATTTTTCCGCCATTACTAGGTAGCATCGCTTTTAACAGTGAAACGATTGACTGTGGGACTTAATTTAACTGATTTTGAACTGTGACCTTATAAATGTGATATGTGAGACAATTGGACTCCAAGAAATAACATTCTTCTTAATTTGACATGATTGCCAAAACTCAGGGATTACACTGGGCGCTGTGGTAGCGCTTTATTTAAAAATTAAGATAAGAAAGTCATTTTTTACTGTGGGACCAATCCTAGCCGTTAGCGCGCGCCGAAGAAATAGCGACAGTTTCAAAAACTCCATTTCACTGAATTTCTAACGGTGTCAGTCCGTTTGCGTTACAACGGTTGGGAACATATTCGTACCAACATGTATTTAGCGATACTTCTCTGAGATTACTAGGTTGCATCGCTTTTAACAGTGAAACGATTGACTGTGAGACTTGATTGAACAAAATTTGGCCTGTCACCTTAAAATTGTGATAAGTGAGGCAACTGGACCCCAAGAAATAACATTCTTCTTAATTTGACATGATGCCCAGAACTCAGCGATTACACTGGGTACTGTGGTAGCGCTTCAATTAAAAATTTAAATAATTAGTCATTTTTTAACGTGGGACCAATCCTAGCCGTTATCGCGCGCTGAAGAAATAGAGACAGTGTCAAAAACTATATTTCAATGAATTTCTAACGCTATCAGTCCGTTTGAGTTACAACGGTTGCGTCACATATTCGTCTCCACATGTATTTAGGGATATTTTTCTGATATTACTAGGTTGTATCGCTTTTAACAGTGAAACGATAGACTGTGGCACTTAAATGAACTGATTTTGGACTGTGACCTTATAAATGTGATAAATGAGCCAATTGGACTCCCGGAACTAACATTCCTAATAATTTGAAATGATTGCTGGAATTCAACGATTACAATGGGCGCTGTGGTAGCGCTTCATTTGAAAATATAAATAAATAAGTCATTTTTTTCCGTGGGACAAGTCCTAGCCGTTATCGCGCGCTGAAGAAATAGAGACAGTTTCAAAAATTACATATCAATAAATTTCTAACGGTATCAGTCCGTTTGAGTTACAACGGTTGGGTCACATATTCGTCCCCACATGTATTTAGGGATGTTTTTCTGATATTATTAGCTTGTATCGCTTTTAACAGTGAAACGATTGACTGTGGCACTTAAATGAACTGATTTTGGACTGTGACCTTGTAATTGTGATAAATGAGCCAATTAGACTGCCACAAATAACATTCCTCTTAATTTGACTTGATTGCTGGAATTCAACGATTACAATGGGCGCTGTGGTACCTCTTCATTTGAAACTTTAAATAAATAAGTCATTTTTTACGGTGGGACAAATCCTGGCCGTTATCGCGCGCTGAAGAAATAGAAACAGTTTCAAAAACTATATATCAATAAATTTCTAACAGTATCATTCCGTTTGAGTTACAACGGTTGCGTCACATATTCGTACCAACATGTATTTAGCGATATTTTTCCGATATTACTAGGTTGCATCGCTTTTAACAGTGAAACGATTGACTGTGGGACTTAATTTAACTGATTTTGAACTGTGACCTTATAAATGTTATATGTGAGACAATTGGACTCCAAGAAATAACATTCTTCTTAATTTGACATGATTGCCGAAACTCAGGGATTACACTGGGCGCTGTGGTAGCGCTTTATTTAAAAATTAAGATAAGAAAGTCATTTTATACTGTGGGACCAATCCTAGCCGTTGGCGCGCGCCGAAAAAATAGCGACAGTTTCAAAAACTCCATTTCACTGAATTTCTAACCCTATCAGTCCGTTTGAGTTACAACGGTTGCGTCACATATTCGTCTCCACATGCATTTAGGGATATTTTTCTGATATTACTAGGTTGTATTGCTTTTAACAGTGAAACGATTGACTGTGGCACTTAAATGAACTGATTTTGGACTGTGACCTTGTAATTGTGATAAATGAGCCAATTAGACTGCCACAAATAACATTCCTCTTAATTTGACATGATTGCTGGAATTCAACGATTACAATGGGCGATGTGTTAGCTCTTCATTTGAAATTTTAAATAAATAAGTCATTTTTTACCGTGGGACAAATCCTGGCCGTTATCGCGCGCTGAAGAAATAGAAACAGTTTCAAAAACTACATATCAATAAATTTCTAACGGTATCATTCCGTTTGAGTTACAACGGTTGCGTCACATGTTCGTACCAACATGTATTTAGCGATATTTTTCCGATATTACTAGGCTGCATCGCTTTAAACAGTGAAACGGTTGACTGTGGGACTTAATTTAGCTGATTTTGGACTGTGACCTTATAAATGTGATAAGTGAGACATTTGGACTCCAAGAAATAACATTCTCCTTAATTTGACATGATTGCCGAAACTCAGGGATTACACTGGGCGCTGTGGTAGCGCTTCATTTAAAAATTTAAATAATTAAGTCATTTTTTACCGTGGGACCAATCCTAGCCGTTATCGCGCGCTGAAGAAATAGAGACAGTGTCAAAAACTATATTTCAATGAATTTCTAACACTATCAGTCCGTTTGAGTTACAACGGTTGCGTCACATATTCGTCTCCACATGTATTTAGGGATATTTTTCTGATATTACTAGGTTGTATCGCTTTTAACAGTGAAACGATAGACTGTGGCACTTAAATGAACTGATTTTGGACTGTGACCTTATAAATGTGATAAATGAGACAATTGGAGTCCAAGAAATAACATTCTTCTTAATTTGACATGAGTGCCGCAACTCAACGATTGCACTTGGCGCTGTGGTAGCGCTTCATTTGAAAATTAAGAAAAGAAAGTCATTTTTTACTGTGGGACCAATCCTAGCTGTTATCGCGCGTTGAAGAAATAGAGACAGTTTTAAAAACTACATTTCATTGACTTTCTAGCGGTATCAATCCACTGGAGTTACAACGGTTGGCTCACATAATCGTACCAACATGTATTTAGCGATATTTTTCCGCTATTACTAGGTTGCATCGCTTTTTACAGTGAAACGAATGACTGTGGGACTTGATTGAACTGATTTTGGATTGTGACCGTATAAATGTGATAAATGAGCTAATTGGACTGCCACAAATAACATTCCTCTTAATTTGACATGATTGCTGGAATTCAACGATTACAATGGGCGCTGTGGTAGCGCTTCATTTAAAAATTTAGATAAATAAGTCATATTTACTGTGGAAGCAACCCTGGCCGTTATCGCGCGCTGAAGAAATAGAGACAGTTTCAAAAACTACATTTCAATGAATTTCTAACCCTATCAGTTCGTTTGAGTTACAACGGTTGCGTCACATATTCGTCTCCACATGTATTTAGGGATATTTTTCTGATATTACTAGGTTGTATCGCTTTTAACAGTGAAACGATAGACTGTGGCACTTAAATGAACTGATTTTGGAATGTGACCTTATAAATGCGATAAATGAGCCAAATGGACTCCCCGAAATAATATTCCTCCTAATTTGAAATGATTGCTGGAATTCAACGATTACAATGGGCGCTGTGGTAGCGCTTCATTTAAAAATTTACATAAATAAGTCATTTTTTACCGTGGGACAAATCCTAGCCGTTATCGCGCGCTGAAGAAATAGAGACAGTTTCAAAAACTACATATCAATAAATTTCTAACAGTATCAGTCCGTTTGAGTTACAACGGTTGGGTCACATATTCATCCCCACATGTATTTAGGGATGTTTTTCTGATATTATTAGCTTGTATCGCCTTTAACAGTGAAACGATTGACTTTGGCACTTAAATGAACTGATTTTGGACTGTGACCTTGTAATTGTGACAAAAGAGCAAATTGGACTGCCACAAATAACATTCCTCTTAATTTGACATGATTGCTGGAATTCAACGATTGCACTGGGCGCTGTGGTAGCGCTTCATTTAAAAATTTAGATAATTAAGTCATATTTACTGTGGGACCAATCCTGACCGTTAGCACGCGCTGAATAAAGAGGACCCAGTTTCAAAAACTACATTTCATTGACTTTCTAGCTTGATCAATCTGTTTGAGTTACAACGGTTGCGTCACATATTCGTACCAACATGTATTTAGCCATATTTTTCCGCTATTACTAGGTTGCATCGCTTTTAACAGTGAAACGATTGACTGTGGGACTTAATTTAACTGACTTTGAACTGTGACCTTATAAATGTGATAAGTGAGACAATTGGACTCCAAGAAATAACAATCTTCTTAATTTGACATGATTGCCGAAACTCAGCGATTACACTGGGCGCTGTGGTAGCGCGCTTCATTTAAAAAAGAAGAAAAGAAAGTCATTTTTTACTGTAGGACCAATCCTAGCCGTTAGCGCGCGCTGAAGTAATAGCGACAGTTTCAAAAACTACATTTCATTGACATTCTAACGGTATCAATCCGCTTCAGTTACAACGATTGCGTCACATATTTGTACCAACTTGCATTTAGCCATAGTTTTCTGATGTTACTTGGTTGCATCGCTTTTAACAGCGAAACAATTGATTGTGGGACTTAATTGAACTAAATTTGGACTGTCACCTTATGAATGTGATAAGTAAGCCAACTGGACTCCAAGAAATATCATTCCTCTTAATTTGACGTGATTGCCCGAACTCAGCGATTGCACTGGGCGCTGTGGTAACGCTTCATTTAAAAATTTAGATAAATAAGTCATTCTTTACTCTGGGACGAATCCTAGCCGTAATCGCGCGCTGAAGAAGTAGAGAAAGTTTCAAGAACTACATTTCAATGAATTTCTAACGGTATCAGTCCGTTTGAGTTACAACGGTTGGGTCACATATTCGTCCCCACATGTATTTAGCGATATTTTTTCGATATTACTAGGTTGCATCCCTTTTAACAGTGACAAGATATACTGTGGGACTTAATTGAACTAACTTTGGACTGTGACCTGATAAAGGTGATAAATGAGACAATCGGACCACAAGAAATATCATTCGTCTTAATTTGACGTGATTGCCGGAACTCAGCGATTGCACTGGGCGCTGTGGTAGCGCTTCATTTAAAAATTTAGATAAATAAGTCATTCTTTACTCTGGGACGAATCCTAGCCGTAATCGCGCGCTGAAGAAGTAGAAAAAGTTTCAAGAACTACATTTCAATGAATTTCTAACGGTATCAGTCCGTTTGAGTTACAACGGTTGCGTCACATATTCGTCTCCACATGTATTTAGGGATATTTTTCTGATATTACTAGGTTGTATCCCTTTTATCAGTGACACGATATACTGTGGGACTTAACTGAACTAACTTTGGACTGTGACCTGATAAATGTGATAAATGAGACAATTGGACCACAAGAAATATCATTCATCTTAATTTGACGTGATTGCCGGAACTCAACGATTACAATGGGAGCTGTTGTAGCTCTTCATTTAAAAATTTACATAAATAAGTCATATTTACTGTGGGACCAATCCTGGCCGTTAGCACGCGCTAAATAAATAGGAACGGCTTATAAGACTACATATCATTGACTTTCTAGCTGTATCAATCCGTTTGAGTTACAACAGTTGCGTCACATATTCGTACCAACATGTATTTAGCGAAATTTTTCCGCTGTTACTAGGTTGCATCGCTTTTAACAGTGAAACGAATGACTGTGGGACTTGATTGAACTGATTTTGGATTGTGACCTTATAAATGTGATAAATGAGCTAATTGGACTGCCACTAATAACATTCATCTTAATTTGACATGATTGCTGGAATTCAACGTTTGCACTGGGCGCTGTGGTAGCGCTTCATTTAAAAATTTAGATAATTAAGTCATATTTACTGTGGGACCAATCCTGACCGTTAGCACGCGCTGAATAAAGAGGACCCAGTTTCAAAAACTACATTTCATTGACTTTCTAGCTTGATCAATCTGTTTGAGTTACAACGGTTGCGTAACATATTCGTACCAACATGTATTTAGCCATATTTTTCCGCTGTTACTAGGTTGCATCGCTTTTAACAGTGAAACGATTGACTGTGGGACTTAATTTAACTGACTTTGAACTGTGACCTTATAAATGTGATAAGTGAGACAATTGGACTCCAAGAAATAACATTCTTCTTAATTTGACATGATTGCCGAAACTCAGCGATTACACTGGGCGCTGTGGTAGCGCGCTTCATTTAAAAAAGAAGAAAAGAAAGTCATTTTTTACTGTAGAACCAATCCTAGCCGTTAGCGCGCGCTGAAGTAATAGCGACAGTTTCAAAAACTACATTTCATTGACATTCTAACGGTATCAATCCGCTTCAGTTACAACGATTGCGTCACATATTTGTACCAACTTGCATTTAGCCATAGTTTTCTGATGTTACTTGGTTGCATCGCTTTTAACAGCGAAACAATTGATTGTGGGACTTAATTGAACTAAATTTGGACTGTCACCTTATGAATGTGATAAGTAAGCCAACTGGAATCCAAGAAATATCATTCCTCTTAATTTGACGTGATTGCCCGAACTCAGCGATTGCACTGGGCGCTGTGGTAACGCTTCATTTAAAAATTTAGATAAATAAGTCATTCTTTACTCTGGGACGAATCCTAGCCGTAATCGCGCGCTGAAGAAGTAGAGAAAGTTTCAAGAACTACATTTCAATGAATTTCTAACGGTATCAGTCCGTTTGAGTTACAACGGTTGGGTCACATATTCGTCCCCACATGTATTTAGCGATATTTTTTCGATATTACTAGGTTGCATCCCTTTTAACAGTGACAAGATATACTGTGGGACTTAATTGAACTAACTTTGGACTGTGACCTGATAAAGGTGATAAATGAGACAATCGGACCACAAGAAATATCATTCGTCTTAATTTGACGTGATTGCCGGAACTCAGCGATTGCACTGGGCGCTGTGGTAGCGCTTCATTTAAAAATTTAGATAAATAAGTCATTCTTTACTCTGGGACGAATCCTAGCCGTAATCGCGCGCTGAAGAAGTAGAAAAAGTTTCAAGAACTACATTTCAATGAATTTCTAACGGTATCAGTCCGTTTGAGTTACAACGGTTGCGTCACATATTCGTCTCCACATGTATTTAGGGATATTTTTCTGATATTACTAGGTTGTATCGCTTTTAACAGTGAAACGATAGACTGTGGCACTTAAATGAAATGATTTTGGACTGTGACCTTATAAATGCGATAAATGAGCTAATTGGACTGCCACAAATAACATTCCTCTTAATTTGACATGATTGCTGAAATTCAACGATTACAATGGGCGCTGTGGTAGCGCTTCATTTAAAAATTTAGATAAATAAGTCATATTTACTGTGGAAGCAATCCTGGCCGTTATCGCGCGCTGAAGAAATAGAGACAGTTTCAAAAACTACATTTCAATGAATTTCTAACCCTATCAGTCCGTTTGAGTTACAACGGTTGCGTCACATATTCGTCTCCACATGTATTTAGGGATATTTTTCTGATATTACTAGGTTGTATCGCTTTTAACAGTGAAACGATAGACTGTGGCACTTAAATGAACTGATTTTGGACTGTGACCTTATAAATGCGATAAATGAGCCAAATGGACTCCCCGAAATAATATTCCTCCTAATTTGAAATGATTGCTGGAATTCAACGATTACAATGGGCGCTGTGGTAGCGCTTCATTTAAAAATTTACATAAATAAGTCATTTTTTACCGTGGGACAAATCCTAGCCGTTATCGCGCGCTGAAGAAATAGAGACAGTTTCAAAAACTACATATCAATAAATTTCTAACAGTATCAGTCCATTTGAGTTACAACGGTTGGGTCACATATTCATCCCCACATGTATTTAGGGATGTTTTTCTGATATTATTAGC
The DNA here is from genome assembly GCF_029227915.1 of Hydractinia symbiolongicarpus. Taxonomy (NCBI): domain Eukaryota; kingdom Metazoa; phylum Cnidaria; class Hydrozoa; order Anthoathecata; family Hydractiniidae; genus Hydractinia; species Hydractinia symbiolongicarpus. Next base: position 3,276,585 of record NC_079877.1, read on the forward strand.
TTGTATCGCCTTTAACAGTTAAACGATTGACTTTGGCACTCAAATGAACTGATTTTGGACTGTGACCTTGTAATTGTGACAAAAGAGCCAATTGGACTGCCACAAATAACATTCCTCTTAATTTGACATGATTGCTGGAATTCAACGATTGCACTGGGCGCTGTGGTAGCGCTTCATTTAAAAATTTAGATAAATAAGTCATATTTACTGTGGAAGCAATCCTGGCCGTTAGCACGCGCTGAATAATAAGGAACAGTTTCAAAAACTACATTTCATTGACTTTCTAACGGTGTCAGTCCGTTTGAGTTACAACGGTTGGTAACATATTCGTACCAGCATGTATTTAGCGATATTTCTCTGAGATTACTATGTTGCATCGCTTTTAACAGTGAAACGATTGACTGTGGGACTTGATTGAACAAAGTTTGGACTGTCACCTTATAAATGTGATAAGTGAGCCAACTGGACACCAAGAAATATCATTCTTCTTAATTTGTAATGATTGCCAGAACTTAGCGATTACACTGGGTACCGTAATAGCGCTTCATCTAAAAATTTAAATAATTAAGTCATTTTTTACCGTGGGAGCAATCCTAGCCGTTATCGCGCGCTGAAGAAATAGAGACAGTTTCAAAAACTACATTTCAATGAATTTCTAACGGTATCAGTCCGTTTGAGTTAAAACGGTTGCGTCACATATTCGTCTCCACATGTATTTAGGGATATTTTTCTGATATTACTAGGTTGCATCGCTTTTAACAGTGAAACGATAGACTGTGGCACTTAAATGAACTGATTTTGGACTGTGACATGATGAATGTGATAAATGACACAATTGAACTCCCACAAAGAACATTCCTCCTAATTTGACATGATTGCTGGAATTCAACGATTACAATGGGCGCTGTGGTAGCGCTTTATTTGAAAATTAAGAAAAGAGAGTCATTTTTTACTGTGAGACCAATCCTAGCTGTTACCGCGCGTTGAAGAAATAGAGACAGTTTCAAAAACTACATTTCATTGACTTTCTAGCGGTATCAATCCGCTGGAGTTACAACGGTTGTGTCACATAATTGTCCCCACATGTATTTAGAGATGTTTTTCTGATATTATTAGCTTGTATCGCTTTTAACAGTGAAACGATTTTTTACTGTTGGACCAATCCTCGCCGTTATTGCGCGCTAAAGAATTAGCGACAGGTTCAAAAACTACATTTCATTGACTTTCTAACGGTGTCAGTCCGCTTGAGTTACAACTGTTGGGAACATATTCGTACCAACATGTGTTTAGCGATATTTCTCTGAGATTACTAGGTTGCATCGCTTTTAACAGTGAAACGATTGACTGTGGGACTTGATTGAACAAAATTTGGCCTGTCACCTTATAAATGTGATAAGTGAGCCAACTGGACCCCAAGAAAGAACATTCTTCTTAATTTGACATGATTGCCAGAACTCAGCTATTACACTGGGTACTGTGGTAGCGCTTCAAATACAAATTTAAATAATTAAGTCATTTTTTACCGTGGGACCAATCCTAGCCGTTATCGCGCGCTGAAGATATAGAGACAGTTTCAAAAACTACATTTCAATGAATTTCTAACCCTATCAGTCCGTTTGAGTTACAACGGTTGCGTCACATATTCGTCTCCACATGTATTTAGGGATATTTTTCTGATATTACTAGGTTGTATCGCTTTTAACAGTGAAACGATAGACTGTGGCACTTAAATGAACCGATTTTAGACTGTGACCTTATAAATGCGATAAATGAGCCAAATGGACTCCCGGAAATAACATTCCTCTTAATTTGAAATGATTGCTGGAATTCAACGATTACAATGGGCGATGTGGCAGCGCTTTATTTAAAAATTTCAATAAATAAGTCATTTTTTACCGTGGGACAAATCCTAGCCGTTATCCCGCGCTGAAGAAATAGAGACAGTTTCAAAAACTACATATCAATAAATTTCTAACAGTATCAGTCCGTTTGAGTTACAACGGTTGTGTCACATATTCATCCCCACATGTATTTAGGGATGTTTTTCTGATATTATTAGCTTGTATCGCTTTTAACAGTGAAACGATTGACTGTGGCTTTTAAATGAACTGATTTTGGACTGTGACCTTATAAATGTGATAAGTGAGACAATTGGACTCCAAGAAATAACATTCTTCTTATATTTGACATGATTGCCGAAACTCAGCGATTACACTGGGCGCTGTGGTAGCGCGCTTCATTTAAAAAAGAAGAAAAGAAAGTCATTTTTTACTGTAGGACCAATCCTAGCCGTTAGCGCGCGCTGAAGTAATAGCGACAGTTTCCAAAACTACATTTCATTGACATTCTAACGGTATCAATCCGCTTCAGTTACAACGATTGCGTCACATATTTGTACCAACTTGTGTTTAGCCATAGTTTTCTGATGTTACTAGGTTGCATCGCTTTTAAGAGTGAAACAATTGACTGTGGGACTTAATTGAACTAAATTTGGACTGTCACCTTATAAATGTTACAAGTGAGCCAACTGGACTCCAAGAAATAACATTCGTCTTAATTTGACATGATTACCGGAACTCAGCGATTACACTGGTTGCTTTGGCAGCCTTCATTTAAAAATTTAAATAAATAAGTCATTCTTTACTGTGGGACCAATCCTAGACGTTATCGCGCGCTGATGAAACAGCGAAAGGTGCAAAATCTAATTTTCATTGACTTTCCAACGGTGTCAGTCCGTTTGAGTTACAACGGTTGGGTCACATAATCGTACTAACATATATTTAGCCATATTTTTTTGATATTACTAGGTTGCATCCCTTTTAACAGTGAAACGATTTACTGTGGGACTTAATTGAACTAACTTTGGACTGTGAACTGATAAATGTGATAAATGACACAATTGGACCACAAGAAATATCATTCCTCTTAATTTGACGTGATTGCCGGAACTCAGCGATTGCACTGGTCGCTGTGGTAGCGCTTCATTTAAAAATTTAGATAAGTAAGTCATTCTTTACTCTGGGAGGAATCCTAGCCGTAATTGCGCGCTGAAGAAGTAGAGAAAGTTTCAAGAACTACATTTCAATGAATTTCTAACGTTATCAGTCCGTTTGAGTTACAAGGTTGCGTCACATATTCGTACCCACATGTATTTGGGGATGTTTTTCTGATTTGACTAGGTTGTATTGCTTTCAACAGTGAAACGATTGACTGTGGCACTTAATTGAACTAACTTTGGACTGTGACCTGATAAATGTGATAAATGAGACAATTGGAGTCCAAGAAATAACATTCTTCTTAATTTGACATGAGTGCCGCAACGCAACGATTGCACTTGGCGCTGTGATAGCGCTTCATTTAAAAATTAAGAAAAGAAAGTCATTTTTTACTGTGGGACCAATCCTAGCCGTTATTGCGCGTTGAAGAAATAGAGACAGTTTCAAAAACTACATTTCATTGACTTTCTAGCGGTATCAATCCACTGGAGTTACAACGGTTGGGTCACATAATCGTACCAACATGTATTTAGCGATATCTTTCCGCTATTACTAGGTTGCATCGCTTTTAACAGTGAAACGAATGACTGTGGGACTTGATTGAACTGATTTTGGATTGTGACCTTATAAATGTGATAAATGAGCTAATTAGACTGCCACAATTAACATTCCTCTTAATTTGACATGATTGCTGGAATTCAACCATTACAATGGGCGCTGTGGTAGCGCTTCATTTAAAAATTTAGATAAATAAGTCATATTTACTGTGGAACCAATCCTGGCCAATAGCACGCGCTGAACAAGGAGGAACAGTTTCAAAAACTACATTTCAATGAATTTCTAACGGTATCAGTCCGTTTGAGTTACAACGGTTGCGTCACATATTCGTCTCCACATGTATTTAGGGATATTTTTCTGATATTACTAGGTTGTATCGCTTTTAACAGTGAAACGATAGACTGTGGCACTTAAATGAACTGATTTTGGACTGTGACCTGATAAATGTAATAAATGACACAATTGAACTCCCACAAAGAACATTCCTCCTAATTTGACATGATTGCTGTAATTCCACGATTACAATGGGCGATGCGGTAGCGTTTTATTTGAAAATTAAGAAAAGAAAGTCATTTTTTACTGTAGGACCAATCCTAGCTGTTACCGAGCGTTGAAGAAATAGAGACAGTTTCAAAAACTACATTTCATTGACTTTCTAGCGGTATCAATCCGCTGGAGTTACAACGGTTGTGTCACATAATTGTCCCCACATGTATTTAGAGATGTTTTTCTGATATTATTAGCTTGTATCGCTTTTAACAGTGAAACGATTTTTTACTGTGGGACCAATCCTAGCCGTTATTGCGCCCTGAAGAATTAGCGACAGGTTCAAAAACTACATTTCATTGACTTTCTAACGGTGTCAGTCCGCTTGAGTTACAAATGTTGGAAACATATTCGTACCAACATGTACTTAGCGATATTTCTCTGAGATTACTAGGTTGCATCGCTTTTAACACTGAAACGATTGACTGTGGGACTTGATTGAACAAAATTTGGCCTGTCACCTTATAAATGTGATAAGTGAACCAACTGGACCCCAAGAAATAACATTCTTCTTAATTTGACATGATTGCCAGAACTCAGCAATTACACTGGGCACTGTGGTAGCGCTTCAATTTAAAATTTAAATAATTAAGTCATTTTTTACCGTGGGACCAATCCTAGCCGTTATCGCGCGCTGAAGAAATAGAGACAGTTTCAAGAACTACATTTCAATGAATTTCTAACGTTATCAGTCCGTTTGAGTTACAACGGTTGCGTCACATATTCGTCCCCACATGTATTTGGGGATGTTTTTCTGATTTGACTAGGTTGTATTGCTTTCAACAGTGAAACTATTGACTGTGGCACTTAATTGAACTAACTTTGGACTGTGACCTGATAAATGTGATAAATGAGACAATTGGAGTTCAAGAAATAACATTCTTTTTAATTTGACATGAGCGCCGCAACGCAACGATTGCACTTGGCGCTGTGATAGCGCTTCATTTAAAAATTAAGAAAAGAAAGTCATTTTTTACTGTGGGACCAATCCTAGCCGTTATTGCGCGTTGAAGAAATAGAGACAGTTTCAAAAACTACATTTCATTGACTTTCTAGCGGTATCAATCCACTGGAGTTACAACGGTTGGGTCACATAATCGTACCAACATGTATTTAGCGATATCTTTCCGCTATTACTAGGTTGCATCGCTTTTAACAGTGAAACGAATGACTGTGGGACTTGATTGAACTGATTTTGGATTGTGACCTTATAAATGTGATAAATGAGCTAATTGGACTGCCACAATTAACATTCCTCTTAATTTGACATGATTGCTGGAATTCAACCATTACAATGGGCGCTGTGGTAGCGCTTCATTTAAAAATTTAGATAAATAAGTCATATTTACTGTGGAACCAATCCTGGCCGATAGCACGCGCTGAACAATGAGGAACAGTTTCAAAAACTACATTTCATTGACTTTCTAACGGTGTCAGTCCGTTTGAGTTACAACGGTTGGTAATATATTCGTACCAGCATGTATTTAGCGATATTTCTCTGAGATTACTAGGTTACATCGCTTTTAACAGTGAAACGATTGACTGTGGGACTTGATTGAACAAAGTTTGGACTGTCACCTTATAAATGTGATAAGTGAGCCAACTGGACCCCAAAAAATAACATTCTTCTTAAATTGAAATGATTGCCAGAACTTAGCGATTACACTGGGTACCGTAATAGCGCTTCATTTAAAAATTTAAATAAATAAGTCATTTTTTACCGTGGGACCAATCCTAGCCGTTATTACGCGCTGAAGAAATAGAGACAGTTTCAAAAACTACATTTCAATGAATTTCTAACGGTATCAGTCCATTTGAGTTACAACGGTTGCGTCACATATTCGTCTCCACATGTATTTAGGGATATTTTTCTGATATTACTAGGTTGTATCGCTTTTAACAGTGAAACGATAGACTGTGGCACTTAAATGAACTGATTTTGGACTGTGACCTGATAAAAGTAATAAATGACACAATTGAACTCCCACAAAGAACATTCCTCCTAATTTGACATGATTGCTGTAATTCCACGATTACAATGGGCGATGCGGTAGCGTTTTATTTGAAAATTAAGAAAAGAAATTCATTTTTTACTGTAGGACCAATCCTAGCTGTTACCGCGCGTTGAAGAAATAGAGACAGTTTCAAAAACTACATTTCATTGACTTTCTAGCAGTATCAATCCGCTGGAGTTACAACGGTTGTGTCACATAATTGTCCCCACATGTATTTAGAGATGTTTTTCTGATATTATTAGCTTGTATCGCTTTTAACAGTGAAACGATTTTTTACTGTGGGACCAATCCTAGCCGTTATTGCGCCCTGAAGAATTAGCGACAGGTTCAAAAACTACATTTCATTGACTTTCTAACGGTGTCAGTCCGCTTGAGTTACAACTGTTGGAAACATATTCGTACCAACATGTACTTAGCGATATTTCTCTGAGATTACTAGGTTGCATCGCTTTTAACAGTGAAACGATTGACTGTGGGACTTGATTGAACAAAATTTGGCCTGTCACCATATAAATGTGATAAGTGAGCCAACTGGACCCCAAGAAATAACATTCTTCTTAATTTGACATGATTGCCAGAACTCAGCAATTACACTGGGCACTGTGGTAGCGCTTCAATTTAAAATTTAAATAATTAAGTCATTTTTTACCGTGGGACCAATCCTAGCCGTTATCGCGCGCTGAAGAAATAGAGACAGTTTCAAAAACTACATTTCAATGAATTTCTAACGCTATCAGTCCGTTTGAGTTACAACGGTTGCGTCACATATTCGTCTCCACATGTTTTTAGGGATATTTTTCTGATATTACTAGGTTGTATAGCTTTTAACAGTGAAACGATAGACTGTGGCACTTGATTGAACAAAATTTGGCCTGTCACCTTATAAATGTGATAAGTGAGTCAACTGGACCCCAAGAAATAACATTCTTCTTAATTTGACATGATTGCCAGAACTCAGCTATTGCACTGGGTACTGTGGTAGCGCTTCAATTTCAAATTTGAATAATTAAGTCATTTTTTACCGTGGGACCAATCCTAGCCGTTATCGCGCGCTAAAGAAATAGAGACAGTTTCAAAAACTACATTTCAATGAATTTCTAACCCTATCAGTCCGTTTGAGTTACAACGGTTGCGTCACATATTCGTCTCCACATGTATTTAGGGATATTTTTCTGATATTACTAGCTTGTATCGCTTTTAACAGTGAAACGATAGATTGTGGCACTTAAATGAACTGATTTTGGACTGTGACTTTATAAATGCGATAAATGAGCCAAATGGACTCCCGGAAATAACATTCCTCTTAATTTGAAATGATTGCTGTAATTCAACGATTACAATGGGCGCTGTGGTAGCACTTTATTTAAAAATTTAAAGAAATAAGTCATTTTTTACCGTGGGACAAATCATAGCCGTTATCGCGCGCTGAAGAAATAAAGACAGTTTCAAAAACTACATATCAATAATTTTCTAGCAGTATCAGTTCGTTTGAGTTACAACGGTTGGGTCACATATTCATCCCCACATGTATTTAGGGATGTTTTTCTGATATTATTAGCTTGTATCGCTTTTAACAGTGAAACGATTGACTGTGGCACTTAAATGAACTCACTTTAGACTGTGACCTTGTAATTGTGACAAATGAGCCAATTGGACTGCCAGAAATAACATTCCTCTTAATTTGACATGATTGATGGAATTCAACGATTGCACTGGGCGCTGTGGTAGCGCTTCATTTAAAAATTTAGATAATTAAGTCATATTTACTGTGGGACCAATCCTGGCCGTTAGCACGCGCTGAATAAAGAGGAACAGTTTCAAAAACTACATTTCATTGACTTTCTAGCTTGATCAATCTGTTTGAGTTACAACGGTTGCGTCACATATTCGTACCAACATGTATTTAGCCATATTTTTCCGCCATTACTAGGTAGCATCGCTTTTAACAGTGAAACGATTGACTGTGGGACTTAATTTAAGTGATTTTGAACTGTGACCTTATAAATGTGATATGTGAGACAATTGGACTCCAAGAAATAACATTCTTCTTAATTTGACATGATTGCCAAAACTCAGGGATTACACTGGGCGCTGTGGTAGCGCTTCAATTAAAAATTTAAATAATTAGTCATTTTTTAACGTGGGACCAATCCTAGCCGTTATCGCGCGCTGAAGAAATAGAGACAGTGTCAAAAACTATAATTCAATGAATTTCTAACGCTATCAGTCCGTTTGAGTTACAACGGTTGCGTCACATATTCGTCTCCACATGTATTTAGGGATATTTTTCTGATATTACTAGGTTGTATCGCTTTTAACAGTGAAACGATAGACTGTGGCACTTAAATGAACTGATTTTGGACTGTGACCTTATAAATGTGATAAATGAGCCAATTGGACTCCCGGAACTAACATTCCTATTAATTTGAAATGATTGCTGGAATTCAACGATTACAATGGGCGCTGTGGTAGCGCTTCATTTGAAAATTTAAATAAATAAGTCATTTTTTTCCGTGGGACAAGTCCTAGCCGTTATCGCGCGCTGAAGAAATAGAGACAGTTTCAAAAATTACATATCAATAAATTTCTAACGGTATCAGTCCGTTTGAGTTACAACGGTTGGGTCACATATTCGTCCCCACATGTATTTAGGGATGTTTTTCTTATATTATTAGCTTGTATCGCTTTTAACAGTGAAACGATTGACTGTGGCACTTAAATGAACTGATTTTGGACTGTGACCTTGTAATTGTGATAAATGAGCCAATTAGACTGCCACAAATAACATTCCTCTTAATTTGACTTGATTGCTGGAATTCAACGATTACAATGGGCGCTGTGGTACCTCTTCATTTGAAACTTTAAATAAATAAGTCATTTTTTACGGTGGGACAAATCCTGGCCGTTATCGCGCGCTGAAGAAATAGAAACAGTTTCAAAAACTATATATCAATAAATTTCTAACAGTATCATTCCGTTTGAGTTACAACGGTTGCGTCACATATTCGTACCAACATGTATTTAGCGATATTTTTCCGATATTACTAGGTTGCATCGCTTTTAACAGTGAAACGATTGACTGTGGGACTTAATTTAACTGATTTTGAACTGTGACCTTATAAATGTTATATGTGAGACAATTGGACTCCAAGAAATAACATTCTTCTTAATTTGACATGATTGCCGAAACTCAGGGATTACACTGGGCGCTGTGGTAGCGCTTTATTTAAAAATTAAGATAAGAAAGTCATTTTATACTGTGGGACCAATCCTAGCCGTTCGCGCGCGCCGAAAAAATAGCGACAGTTTCAAAAACTCCATTTCACTGAATTTCTAACCCTATCAGTCCGTTTGAGTTACAACGGTTGCGTCACATATTCGTCTCCACATGCATTTAGGGATATTTTTCTGATATTACTAGGTTGTATTGCTTTTAACAGTGAAACGATTGACTGTGGCACTTAAATGAACTGATTTTGGACTGTGACCTTGTAATTGTGATAAATGAGCCAATTAGACTGCCACAAATAACATTCCTCTTAATTTGACATGATTGCTGGAATTCAACGATTACAATGGGCGCTGTGGGAGCTCTTCATTTGAAATTTTAAATAAATAAGTCATTTTTTACCGTGGGACAAATCCTGGCCGTTATCGCGCGCTGAAGAAATAGAAACAGTTTCAAAAACTACATATCAATAAATTTCTAACGGTATCATTCCGTTTGAGTTACAACGGTTGCGTCACATATTCGTACCAACATGTATTTAGCGATATTTTTCCGATATTACTAGGCTGCATCGCTTTAAACAGTGAAACGGTTGACTGTGGGACTTAATTTAGCTGATTTTGGACTGTGACCTTATAAATGTGATAAGTGAGACATTTGGACTCCAAGAAATAACATTCTCCTTAATTTGACATGATTGCCGAAACTCAGGGATTACACTGGGCGCTGTGGTAGCGCTTCATTTAAAAATTAAGAAAAGAAAGTCATTTTTACTGTGGGACCAATCCTAGCCGTTAGCGCGCGCCGAAGAAATAGCGACAGTTTCAAAAACTCCATTTCACTGAATTTCTAACGGTGTCAGTCCGTTTGAGTTACAACGGTTGGGAACATATTCGTACCAACATGTATTTAGCGATACTTCTCTGAGATTACTAGGTTGCATCGCTTTTAACAGTGAAACGATTGACTGTGAGACTTGATTGAACAAAATTTGGCCTGTCACCTTATAAATGTGATAAGTGAGGCAACGGGACCCCAAGAAATAACATTCTTCTTAATTTGACATGATGCCCAGAACTCAGCGATTACACTGGGTACTGTGGTAACTCTTCAATTAAAAATTTAAATAATTAAGTCATTTTTTACCGTGGGACCAATCCTAGCCGTTATCGCGCGCTGAAGAAATAGAGACAGTGTCAAAAACTATATTTCAATGAATTTCTAACACTATCAGTCCGTTTGAGTTACAACGGTTGCGTCACATATTCGTCTCCACATGTATTTAGGGATATTTTTCTGATATTACTAGGTTGTATCGCTTTTAACAGTGAAACGATAGACTGTGGCACTTAAATGAACTGATTTTGGACTGTGACCTTATAAATGTGATAAATGAGCCAATTGGACTCCCGGAACTAACATTCCTAATAATTTGAAATGATTGCTGGAATTCAACGATTACAATGGGCGCTGTGGTAGCGCTTCATTTGAAAATTTAAATAAATAAGTCATTTTTTTCCGTGGGACAAGTCCTAGCCGTTATCGCGCGCTGAAGAAATAGAGACAGTTTCAAAAATTACATATCAATAAATTTCTAACGGTATCAGTCCGTTTGAGTTACAACGGTTGGGTCACATATTCGTCCCCACATGTATTTAGGGATGTTTTTCTGATATTATTAGCTTGTATCGCTTTTAACAGTAAAACGATTGACTGTGGCACTTAAATGAACTGATTTTGGACTGTGACCTTGTAATTGTGATAAATGAGCCAATTAGACTGCCACAAATAACATTCCTCTTAATTTGACTTGATTGCTGGAATTCAACGATTACAATGGGCGCTGTGGTAGCTCTTCATTTGAAAATTTAAATAAATAAGTCATTTTTTACGGTGGGACAAATCCTGGCCGTTATCGCGCGCTGAAGAAATAGAAACAGTTTCAAAAACTATATATCAATAAATTTCTAACGGTATCATTCCGTTTGAGTTACAACGGTTGCGTCACATATTCGTACCAACATGTATTTAGCGATATTTTTCCGATATTACTAGGTTGCATCGCTTTTAACAGTGAAACGATTGACTGTGGGACTTAATTTAACTGATTTTGAACTGTGACCTTATAAATGTTATATGTGAGACAATTGGACTCCAAGAAATAACATTCTTCTTAATTTGACATGATTGCCGAAACTCAGGGATTACACTGTGCGCTGTGGTAGCGCTTTATTTAAAAATTAAGATAAGAAAGTCATTTTTTACTGTGGGACCAATCCTAGCCGTTGGCGCGCGCCGAAAAGATAGCGACAGTTTCAAAAACTCCATTTCACTGAATTTCTAACGGTGTCAGTCCGTTTGAGTTACAACGGTTGGGAACATATTCGTACCAACATGTATTTAGCGATACTTCTCTGAGATTACTAGGTTGCATTGCTTTTAACAGTGAAACGATTGACTGTGAGACTTGATTGAACAAAATTTGGCCTGTCACCTTATAAATGTGATAAGTGAGGCAACTGGACCCCAAGAAATAACATTCTTCTTAATTTGACATGATTGCCAGAACTCAGCGATTACACTGGGTACTGTGGTAGCGCTTCAATTAAAAATTTAAATAATTAAGTCATTTTTTACCGTGGGACAAATCCTAGCCGTTATCGCGCGCTGAACAGATAGAGACAGTTTCAAAAACTACATTTCAATGAATTTCTAACCCTATCAGTCCGTTTGAGTTACAACGGTTGCGTCACATATTCGTCTCCACATGCATTTAGGGATATTTTTCTGATATTACTAGGTTGTATCGCTTTTAACAGTGAAACGATTGACTGTGGCACTTAAATGAACTGATTTTGGACTGTGACCTTGTAATTGTGATAAATGAGCCAATTAGACTGCCACAAATAACATTCCTCTTAATTTGACATGATTGCTGGAATTCAACGATTACAATGGGCGCTGTGGTAGCTCTTCATTTGAAATTTTAAATAAATAAGTCATTTTTTACCGTGGGACAAATCCTGGCCGTTATCGCGCGCTGAAGAAATAGAAACAGTTTCAAAAACTACATATCAATAAATTTCTAACGGTATCATTCCGTTTGAGTTACAACGGTTGCGTCACATATTCGTACCAACATGTATTTAGCGATATTTTTCCGATATTACTAGGCTGCATCGCTTTAAACAGTGAAACGGTTGACTGTGGGACTTAATTTAGCTGATTTTGGACTGTGACCTCATATATGTGGTAAGTGAGACATTTGGACTCCAAGAAATAACATTCTCCTTAATTTGACAAGATTGCCGAAACTCAGGGATTACACTGGGCGCTGTGGTAGCGCTTCATTTAAAAATTAAGAAAAGAAAGTCATTTTTACTGTGGAAGCAATCCTAGCTGTTAGCACGCGCTGAAGAAGTAGCGACAGTTTCAAAAACTACATTTCATTGACTTTCTAACGGTATCAGTCCGCTTCAGTTACAACGGTTGCGTTACATATTTGTATCAACTTGTATTTAGCGGTATTTTTCTCATATTACTAGATTGCATCGCTTTTAACAGTGAAACGATTGGCTGTGGGACTTAATTGAACTGATTTTGGACTGTGATCTTATAAATGTGATAAGTGAGACAATTGGACTCCAAGAAATAGATTGGTCCCACAGTAAAAAATGACTTATTTATCTTAATTTTTAAATAAAGCGTTACCACAGCGCCCAGTGTAATCGCTGAGTTCCAGCAATCATGTCAAATTAAGAGGAATGTTAATTGTGGCAGTCCAATTAGCTCATTTATCACATTTATAAGGTCACAATCCAAAATCAGTTCAATCAAGTCCCACAGTCATTCGTTTCACTGTTAAAAGCGATGCAACTTAGTAATATCGGAAAAAGATTACTAAATACATGTTGGTGCGAATGTGTGACACAACCGTGGTAACTCAAACGGATTAACACTGCTAGAAAGTCAATGAAATGGAGACTTTGAAACTGTCTCTATATCTTCAGCGCGCGCTAACGGCTGGGATTGGTCCCACAGTAGAAATTACTTATTTATCTAAATTTTTAAATGAACCGCTACCACAGGGTACAGTGTAATCGCTGAGTTCCGGCCATCATGTCAAATTAACGAGAATGTCATTTCTTGTACTCAAACTGGCTCATTTATCACATTTATAAGGTCAAAGTCCAAAATCAGTTCAATTAAGTCCCACAGTCAAACGTTTCACTCTTGAAAGCGATGCAACCTAGTAATATCGGAATACTATCGCTAAATACATGTTGGTACGAATATGTGACGCAACCGTTGTAACTCAAACGGATTTATACCGCTAGAAAGTCAATGAAATGTAGTCTTTGAAACTGTCTCTATTTCTTCAGCGCGCGATAACGGCTAGGATAAGTCCCACAGTAAAAAATGACATATTTATCTTTGTTTTTAAATAAAGCGCTACCACAGCGCCCAGTGTAATCGCTGAGTTCCAGCAATCATGTCAAATTAAGAAGAATGTTATTTCTTGTAGTCAAACTGGCTCATTTATCACATTTGTAAGGTCAAAGTCCAAAATCAGTTCAATTAAGTCCCACAGTCAAACGTTTCACTGTTGAAAGCGATGCAACCTAGTAATATCCGAATACTATCGCTAAATACATGTTGGTACGAATATGTGACGCAACCGTTGTAACTCAAACGGATTTATACCGCTAGAAAGTCAATGAAATGTAGTCTTTGAAACTGTCTCTATTTCTTCAGCGCGCGATAACGGCTAGGATTGGTCCCACAGTAAAAAATGACTTATTTATCTTGTTTTGATGTATATTCGTGAGGATATAAGTTACCAACGACGGTATGATCTAGAAACTGAAGGAATTGAAGGTATCTGGATAGAAATTCTTATTCCTAACACAAAATCAATTTTATTATGTTCAGCATATAAACCCCCTGATAACTCAAAGTACATCGACATAAACTTCGTAGCAAAACTTAATGACATGATAACAACCGTTACGGATGAAGGTAAAGAATGCTTAATTACCGGTGATCTAAATTGTAACTATTTGAAAGCAAACGACCATGTCGATATAAAAGATATTTTTGCTACTAATGGTTTTAAACAAATGATAAAAGAAGCAACGAGAAGTATTAGTAAAACGTTAATCGATATCTTTTTGACAACAGATTCAACAAAAATATCAAAATCTTTTGTTGATGCCAACTCCATCAGTGACCACGACCTTGTGGGAATTGTTCGTAAAATGCATGTAAAGAAATACGCTTCTCGTAAATTGTTTACTCGTGATTATTCAAAATTTAACAAGGATCTTTTTAAGAATGAACTTAGAAATGTGCCGTGGAAAAATTGCTTTGTTGAAGATAATATGAATTCATCATGGAACTTGTTCAAACATTATTTGACAATTGTTATCAACAAACATGCACCATTAGTTGAAAGGAAAATTCGAGGTATGCAGAATCCTTGGATGTCGAGAGATATTAAAACGAAAATAAACACTCGTGATTATTATCTCCGTTGTGCAAAACGTACAAATAGTGAAAATGACTGGTCAAGTTACAGAAGAGTGCGAAATCTCGTGTCGTATCTCATTCGACAAGCAAAAGCAAAACATGTCCGCTCACTTTTTTGGGAGAACGGTACCAGCCCGAAAGACTTCTGGAAGCAAATCAAAAAGTCGTATCCTGTAAAAAACAATGAAAGTGCATCTAGATCATTTAAAATTGGAAATGAAACTATCACAGATAAGAAGCTAATAGCTGATGGATTCTGCCACTTTTTTGCAACAGTAGGATCTACACTTGTAAATTCCATCCAATCTATCACGAATTTAACATGGTTGCCATTTAATGGAGCCTTTTATCTAACTAACGTCAATCCACAACATTTATCATTCAAATTCCAACATGTTGAAATTTCAGAGACGAGCAAAGTGTTGAAAGAAATTAATTCATCAAAAGCTTCCGGTATTGACGATCTCAAAAAAAAACTGCCAAAGTAACACCTATATACAAGTCAGAAGCAAAACATTTGTTCTCAAATTATCGTCCAATATCCGTCCTCAACGTGATATCGAAAGTAGTTGAAAAAATTGCCTCTGATCAACTATGACAGTACTTTGAATCGAACGGCCTCTTCAGTCCTTATCAATATGGCTTCCGTAAGAAAAGATCCACATAGCACGCTGTTACCAACCTAGTCAACCATATACGTAATAACATGGACAAAGGAAACAAGACTGGAGTACTTTATATGGACTTTTCTAAAGCATTTGACACCGTACACCATTCATGTTTACTTCACAAATTACCATACTACAGTATAACAGAGAATGAGCTATCATGGATAAGTGACTATTTATTCAATAGATCCCAATTAGTAAATTTTGCAGGTACCAGTTCTAGAACGGAGAGTATCACTCATGGTGTTCCACAGGGATCCATTCTTGGCCCTCTTTTGTTCATCATTCTTCTGAATGATTTGCATTTTCGATTAAAGAACTGCTCTATTTTGAAATACGCTGATGACACAGTGTTGTACTACTCTCATAAAAACGAACGTCACATTGTATCCGTTATTAACAAAGAAGCTGATGTTGTACAATCCTGGATTAGAGATAATTGTCTTATTCTCAACATGAAAAAAGGAAAAACCGAATTTGTTATGTATAGAAATAGATTGTCAAATGTGGATGATTGTAATGTTGAAATTTTATCTACTACCATCAGCCAGTCTGATACTTACGAATATCTTGGTATAACGTTAGATTCTCATCTGAACCTGAACGAACACTACAGCAAGGTGTATAAGAAGATTTGCTCTCGTATATACTTATTGAAGAAATTACGACATCAGATTTCTCCTGTGGTAGCTAATTCCATATATAACGCGTTGATCAAACCAATATTTCACTACTGTTATCCTGTATATTGTAACCAAAGTAATTCTTGGAAAATGAAATTTGAAGGACTTCATAATCATGCTAACACTATCATTCATAATACTGGAGAACATTCGATTTCTATTGAAAACGAACGTAAAAGAAAAGCTGTCACAGATGTTTTCAAGATTCTCCATAAAATTGATAACGTTAGCAATATTCAATACGAGCTGGTGAATCATAATATCAACACGAGAGGCAACAAGTCGCAGATAAGATTACCAAAAGTTAGAACAGAAGCTGGCCGAAAGACTACGAGCTACTATGGTGCACAATTGTTCAATACACTGAACTTGGATGTACGAAATGAAAAATCTTTTGTCAATTTTAAACGGTATATTTCTAAGCACGAATGGTAATATATATTCATATGTGACATATGTATTGTGCCTAGCCAATCATGATTTTCCTGGTAGTCTTTCTTTCATAACTTCAATCGGTGTTTCTATCACTTCTCACGCCTCTTTTGAAACAGTATCATTGTGTATGATGATGTCTGAACTTGTGCTTTCTTAGTAGTCTGTCATAGCATTTCACCTCAGTTGGTGTTTTAACAATTCTGATGCCTCTTTTTGACTCAGTGTCTGAAAATTTTATTTTAATAACTTATTTATTTACTTGATTATTTGACACATTTTAATATATATAGTCACACATTCACACTTACGATCAACTATGCCATTCTCCTTCACAGTGACTTATCCTGATACGTGCCTACTTGCTTACTCATCACTCGTCTTTATCCAAGAGTGCTGCACTTACTAACTATGCCTCTTCGAAACAAAATTTTTATAGAATTTTTAGCTTTTACTTTCATTTATTTTTGTACAGGTCCTGCATTGATACCAGATATGTATATATTCTGACGTAGTCAACCTGTGTAAATATGAATAATAATTAATTTTTGAATAAAGCGTTACCACAGCGCCCAGTGTAATCGCTGAGTTCCAGCAATCACGTCAAATTAAGAAGAAAGTTATTCCTTGGAGACCAATTGGCTCATTTATCACATTTATAAGGTCACAGTCCAAAATCAGTTCAATTAATTCCCACAGTCAATCGTTTCACTGTTAAAAGCAATACAACTTAGTAATATTGGAAAAAATCATTAAACCCATGTTGGTACGAATACGTGACGCAACCGTTGTAACTCAAACGGATTGACACCGTTAGAAAGTCAATGAAATGTAGTTTTTGACACTGTCTCTATTTCTTCAGCGCGAACTAACGGCTAGGATTGGTCCCACAGTAAAGAATGACTTATTTATCTTAATTTTTAAATAAAGCGCTACCGCAGCGCCCAGTGTAATCACTGAGTTCCAGCAATCATGTCAAATTAAGAAGAATGTTACTTCTTGTAGTCAAAATGGCTCATTTATCACATTTATAAGGTCAAAGTCCAAAATAGTTCAATTAAGTCCCACAGTCAATCGTTTCACTGTTCAAAGCGATGCAACTTAGTAATATCGGAAAAAAATTACTAAATACATGTTGGTGCAAATGTGTGACACAACCGTGGTAACTCAAACGGATTGACACCGTGAGAAAGTCAATGAAATGTAGTTTTTGACACTGTCTCTATTTCTTCAGCGCGCGATAACGGCTAGGATTGGTCCCACAGCAAAAAATGACTTATTTATCTTAATTTTTAAATAAAGCGTTACCACAGCGCCCAGTGTAATCGCTGAGTTCTAGCAATCATGTCAAATTAAGGAGAATGTCATTTTTTGTAGTCAAAATGACTCATTTATTATATTTATAAGGTCAAAGTCCAAAATCAGTTCAATTAAGTCCCACAGTCAATCGTTTCA
Source organism: Hydractinia symbiolongicarpus (assembly GCF_029227915.1). Lineage (NCBI taxonomy): Eukaryota > Metazoa > Cnidaria > Hydrozoa > Anthoathecata > Hydractiniidae > Hydractinia > Hydractinia symbiolongicarpus. The sequence goes on from NC_079877.1 coordinate 3,294,696, forward strand.
CTGTTGAAAGCGATGCAACTTAGTAATATCGGAAAAAAATTACTAAATACATGTTGGTGCGAATGTGTGACACAACCGTTGGAACTCAAACGGATTGACACCGCTAGAAAGTCAATGAAATGGAGATTTTGAAACTGTCTCTATATCTTCAGCGCGCGCTAACGGCTGGGATTGGTCCCACAGTAGAAATGACTTATTTCTCTAAATTTTTAAATGAACCGCTACCACAGGGTCCAGTGTAATCGCTGAGTTCTGACAATCATGTCAAATTAAAAAGAATGTTCTTTCTTGGAGTCCAATTGTCTCATTTATCACACTTATGAGGTCACAGTCCGAAATAGTTCAATTAAGTCCCACAGTCAATTCTTTCACTGTTGAAAGCGATACAACTTAGTAAGATCGGAAGAAAATCACTAAATACATGTTGGTACGAATATGCGACGCAACCGTTGTAACTCAAACGGATTGACACCGTTAGAAAATCAATGAAATGTAGTTTTTGAAGCTGTCTCTATTTCTTCAGCGCGCGATAACGGCTAGGATTGGTCCCACAGCAACAAATGACTTATTTATCTTAATTTTTAAATAAAGCGTTACCACAGCGCCCAGTGTAATCGCTGAGTTCTAGCAATCATGTCAAATAAAGGAGAGTGTCATTTCTTGTAGTCAAAATGACTCATTTATCACATTTATAAGGTTAAAGTCCAAAATCAGTTCAATTAAGTCCCACAGTCAATCGTTTCACTGTTGAAAGCGATAGAACTTAGTAATATCGATAGAAAATCACTAAATACATGTTGGTACGATTATGCGACGCAACCGTTGTAACTCAAATGGATTGACACCGTTAGAACATCAATGAAATGTAGTTTTTAAAACTGTCTCTATTTCTTCAGCGCGCGATAACGGCTAGGATAAGTCCCACAGTAAAAAATGACTTATTTATCTTAATTTTTAAATAAAGCGTTACCACAGCGCCCAGTGTAATCGCTGAGTTCCAGCAATCACGTCAAATTAAGAAGAAAGTTATTCCTTGGAAACCAATTGGCTCATTTATCACATTTATAAGGTCACAGTCCAAAATCAGTTCAATTAATTCCCACAGTCAATCGTTTCACTGTTAAAAGCAATACAACTTAGTAATTTTGGAAAAAATCATTAAACCCATGTTGGTACGAATATGTGACGCAACCGTTGTAACTCAAACGGATTGACACCGTGAGAAAGTCAATGAAATGTAGTTTTTGACACTGTCTCTATTTCTTCAGCGCGCGATAACGGCTAGGATTGGTCCCACAGCAAAAAATGACTTATTTATCTTAATTTTTAAATAAAGCGTTACCACAGCGCCCAGTGTAATCGCTGAGTTCTAGCAATCATGTCAAATTAAGGAGAATGTCATTTTTTGTAGTCAAAATGACTCATTTATTATATTTATAAGGTCAAAGTCCAAAATCAGTTCAATTAAGTCCCACAGTCAATCGTTTCACTGTTGAAAGCGATGCAACTTAGTAATATCGGAAAAAAATTACTAAATACATGTTGGTGCGAATGTGTGACACAACCGTTGGAACTCAAACGGATTGACACCGCTAGAAAGTCAATGAAATGGAGATTTTGAAACTGTCTCTATATCTTCAGCGCGCGCTAACGGCTGGGATTGGTCCCACAGTAGAAATGACTTATTTATCTAAATTTTTAAATGGACCGCTACCACAGGGTCCAGTGTAATCGCTGAGTTTTGGCAATCATGTCAAATTAAAAAGAATGTTCTTTCTTGGAGTCCAATTGTCTCATTTATCACACTTATGAGGTCACAGTCCAAAGTAGTTCAATTAAGTCCCACAGTCAATCGTTTCACTGTTAAAAGCAATACAACTTAGCAATATCGGAAGAAAATCACTAAATACATGTTGGTACGAATATGTGACGCAACCGTTGTAACTTAAACGGATTGACCCCGTTAGAAAGTCAATGAAATGTAGTTTTTGAAACTGTCTCTATTTCTACAATGCGCGATAACGGCTAGGATTGGTCCCACAGTAAAAAATGACTTATTTTCTTAATTTTTAAATAAAGCGCTACCACAGCGCCCAGTGTAATCGCTGAGTTCCAGCAATCACATTTATAAGGTCACAGTCCAGAATCAGTTCAATTAATTCCCACAGTCAATCGTTTCACTGTTAAAAGCAATACAACTTAGTAATATTGGAAAAAATCATTAAACCCATGTTGGTACGAATATGTGACGCAACCGTTGTAACTCAAACGGATTGACACCGTGAGAAAGTCAATGAAATGTAGTTTTTGACACTGTCTCTATTTCTTCAGCGCGCGATAACGGCTAGGATTGGTCCCACAGCAAAAAATGACTTATTTATCTTAATTCTTAAATAAAGCGTTACCACAGCGCCCAGTGTAATCGCTGAGTTCTAGCAATCATGTCAAATTAAGGAGAATGTCATTTTTTGTAGTCAAAATGACTCATTTATTATATTTATAAGGTCAAAGTCCAAAATCAGTTCAATTAAGTCCCACAGTCAATCGTTTCACTGTTGAAAGCGATGCAACTTAGTAATATCGGAAAAAAATTACTAAATACATGTTGGTGCGAATGTGTGACACAACCGTTGGAACTCAAACGGATTGACACCGCTAGAAAGTCAATGAAATGGAGATTTTGAAACTGTCTCTATATCTTCAGCGCGCGCTAACGGCTGGGATTGGTCCCACAGTAGAAATGACTTATTTATCTAAATTTTTAAATGGACCGCTACCACAGGGTCCAGTGTAATCGCTGAGTTTTGGCAATCATGTCAAATTAAAAAGAATGTTCTTTCTTGGAGTCCAATTGTCTCATTTATCACACTTATGAGGTCACAGTCCAAAGTAGTTCAATTAAGTCCCACAGTCAATCGTTTCACTGTTAAAAGCAATACAACTTAGCAATATCGGAAGAAAATCACTAAATACATGTTGGTACGAATATGTGACGCAACCGTTGTAACTTAAACGGATTGACACCGTTAGAAAGTCAATGAAATGTAGTTTTTGAAACTGTCTCTATTTCTACAATGCGCGATAACGGCTAGGATTGGTCCCACAGTAAAAAATGACTTATTTTCTTAATTTTTAAATAAAGCGCTACCACAGCGCCCAGTGTAATCGCTGAGTTCCAGCAATCACATTTATAAGGTCACAGTCCAGAATCAGTTCAAATAATTCCCACATTCAATCGTTTCACTGTTGAAAGCCATACTACTTAGTAATATGGGAAGAAAATCACTAAATACATGTTGGTACGAATATGCGACGCAGCCGTTGTAACTCAAACGGATTGACACCCTTAGAAAATCAATGAAATGTAGTTTTTGAAACTGTCTCTATTTCTTCAGCGCGCGATAACGGCTAGGATTGGTCCCACATTAAAAAATGACTTATTTATCTTAATTTTTAAATAAAGCGTTACCACAGCGCCCAATGTAATCGCTGAGTTCCACCAATCACGTCAAATTAAGAAGAAAGTTATTCCTTGGAGACCAATTGGCTCATTTATCACATTTATAAGGTCACAGTCCAAAATCAGTTCAATTAATTCCCACGGTCAATCGTTTCACTGTTAAAAGCAATACAACTTAGTAATATTGGAAGAAAATCACTAAATACATGTTGGTGCGAATATGTGACGCAACCGTTGTAACTTAAACGGATTGACACCGTTAGAAAGTCAATGAAATGTAGTTTTTGAAACTGTCTCTATTTCTACAATGCGCGATAACGGCTAGGATTGGTCCCACAGTAAAAAATGACTTATTTTCTTAATTTTTAAATAAAGCGCTACCACAGCGCCCAGTGTAATCGCTGAGTTCCAGCAATCACATTTATAAGGTCACAGTCCAGAATCAGTTCAAATAATTCCCACATTCAATCGTTTCACTGTTGAAAGCGATACAACTTAGTAATATCGGAAGAAAATCACTAAATACATGTTGGTACGAATATGCAACGCAACCGTTGTAACTCAAACGGATTGACACCGTTAGAAAATCAATGAAATGTAGTTTTTGAAACTGTCTCTATTTCTTTACCGCGCGATAACGGCTAGGATTGGTCCCACAGTAAAAAATGACTTATTTATCTTAATTTTTAAATAAAGCGTTACCACAGCGCCCAGTGTAATCGCTGAGTTCCAGCAATCACGTCAAATTAAGAAGAAAGTTATTCCTTGGAGACCAATTGGCTCATTTATCACATTTATAAGGTCACAGTCCAAAATCAGTTCAATTAATTCCCACAGTCAATCGTTTCACTGTTAAAAGCAATGCAACTTAGTAATATTGGAAAAAATCATTAAACCCATGTTGGTATGAATATGTGACGCAACCGTTGTAACTCAAACGGATTGACACCGTGAGAAAGTCAATGAAATGTAGTTTTTGACACTGTCTCTATTTCTTCAGCGCGCGATAACGGCTAGGATTGGTCCCACAGCAAAAAATGACTTATTTATCTTAATTCTTAAATAAAGCGTTACCACAGCGCCCAGTGTAATCGCTGAGTTCTAGCAATCATGTCAAATTAAGGAGAATGTCATTTTTTGTAGTCAAAATGACTCATTTATTATATTTATAAGGTCAAAGTCCAAAATCAGTTCAATTAAGTCCCACAGTCAATCGTTTCACTGTTGAAAGCGATGCAACTTAGTAATATCGGAAAAAAATTACTAAATACATGTTGGTGCGAATGTGTGACACAACCGTTGGAACTCAAACGGATTGACACCGCTAGAAAGTCAATGAAATGGAGATTTTGAAACTGTCTCTATATCTTCAGCGCGCGCTAACGGCTGGGATTGGTCCCACAGTAGAAATGACTTATTTATCTAAATTTTTAAATGGACCGCTACCACAGGGTCCAGTGTAATCGCTGAGTTTTGGCAATCATGTCAAATTAAAAAGAATGTTCTTTCTTGGAGTCCAATTGTCTCATTTATCACACTTATGAGGTCACAGTCCAAAGTAGTTCAATTAAGTCCCACAGTCAATCGTTTCACTGTTAAAAGCAATACAACTTAGCAATATCGGAAGAAAATCACTAAATACATGTTGGTACGAATATGTGACGCAACCGTTGTAACTTAAACGGATTGACACCGTTAGAAAGTCAATGAAATGTAGTTTTTGAAACTGTCTCTATTTCTACAATGCGCGATAACGGCTAGGATTGGTCCCACAGTAAAAAATGACTTATTTTCTTAATTTTTAAATAAAGCGCTACCACAGCGCCCAGTGTAATCGCTGAGTTCCAGCAATCACATTTATAAGGTCACAGTCCAGAATCAGTTCAAATAATTCCCACATTCAATCGTTTCACTGTTGAAAGCGATACAACTTAGTAATATCGGAAGAAAATCACTAAATACATGTTGGTACGAATATGCAACGCAACCGTTGTAACTCAAACGGATTGACACCGTTAGAAAATCAATGAAATGTAGTTTTTGAAACTGTCTCTATTTCTTTACCGCGCGATAACGGCTAGGATTGGTCCCACAGTAAAAAATGACTTATTTATCTTAATTTTTAAATAAAGCGTTACCACAGCGCCCAGTGTAATCGCTGAGTTCCAGCAATCACGTCAAATTAAGAAGAAAGTTATTCCTTGGAGACCAATTGGCTCATTTATCACATTTATAAGGTCACAGTCCAAAATCAGTTCAATTAATTCCCACAGTCAATCGTTTCACTGTTAAAAGCAATGCAACTTAGTAATATTGGAAAAAATCATTAAACCCATGTTGGTATGAATATGTGACGCAACCGTTGTAACTCAAACGGATTGACACCGTGAGAAAGTCAATGAAATGTAGTTTTTGACACTGTCTCTATTTCTTCAGCGCGCGATAACGGCTAGGATTGGTCCCACAGCAAAAAATGACTTATTTATCTTAATTCTTAAATAAAGCGTTACCACAGCGCCCAGTGTAATCGCTGAGTTCTAGCAATCATGTCAAATTAAGGAGAATGTCATTTTTTGTAGTCAAAATGACTCATTTATTATATTTATAAGGTCAAAGTCCAAAATCAGTTCAATTAAGTCCCACAGTCAATCGTTTCACTGTTGAAAGCGATGCAACTTAGTAATATCGGAAAAAAATTACTAAATACATGTTGGTGCGAATGTGTGACACAACCGTTGGAACTCAAACGGATTGACACCGCTAGAAAGTCAATGAAATGGAGATTTTGAAACTGTCTCTATATCTTCAGCGCGCGCTAACGGCTGGGATTGGTCCCACAGTAGAAATGACTTATTTATCTAAATTTTTAAATGGACCGCTACCACAGGGTCCAGTGTAATCGCTGAGTTTTGGCAATCATGTCAAATTAAAAAGAATGTTCTTTCTTGGAGTCCAATTGTCTCATTTATCACACTTATGAGGTCACAGTCCAAAGTAGTTCAATTAAGTCCCACAGTCAATCGTTTCACTGTTAAAAGCAATACAACTTAGCAATATCGGAAGAAAATCACTAAATACATGTTGGTACGAATATGTGACGCAACCGTTGTAACTTAAACGGATTGACACCGTTAGAAAGTCAATGAAATGTAGTTTTTGAAACTGTCTCTATTTCTACAATGCGCGATAACGGCTAGGATTGGTCCCACAGTAAAAAATGACTTATTTTCTTAATTTTTAAATAAAGCGCTACCACAGCGCCCAGTGTAATCGCTGAGTTCCAGCAATCACATTTATAAGGTCACAGTCCAGAATCAGTTCAAATAATTCCCACATTCAATCGTTTCACTGTTGAAAGCCATACTACTTAGTAATATGGGAAGAAAATCACTAAATACATGTTGGTACGAATATGCGACGCAGCCGTTGTAACTCAAACGGATTGACACCCTTAGAAAATCAATGAAATGTAGTTTTTGAAACTGTCTCTATTTCTTCAGCGCGCGATAACGGCTAGGATTGGTCCCACATTAAAAAATGACTTATTTATCTTAATTTTTAAATAAAGCGTTACCACAGCGCCCAATGTAATCGCTGAGTTCCACCAATCACGTCAAATTAAGAAGAAAGTTATTCCTTGGAGACCAATTGGCTCATTTATCACATTTATAAGGTCACAGTCCAAAATCAGTTCAATTAATTCCCACGGTCTATCGTTTCACTGTTAAAAGCAATACAACTTAGTAATATTGGAAGAAAATCACTAAATACATGTTGGTGCGAATATGTGACGCAACCGTTGTAACTTAAACGGATTGACACCGTTAGAAAGTCAATGAAATGTAGTTTTTGAAACTGTCTCTATTTCTACAATGCGCGATAACGGCTAGGATTGGTCCCACAGTAAAAAATGACTTATTTTCTTAATTTTTAAATAAAGCGCTACCACAGCGCCCAGTGTAATCGCTGAGTTCCAGCAATCACATTTATAAGGTCACAGTCCAGAATCAGTTCAAATAATTCCCACATTCAATCGTTTTACTGTTGAAAGCGATACAACTTAGTAATATCGGAAGAAAATCACTAAATACATGTTGGTACGAATATGCAACGCAACCGTTGTAACTCAAACGGATTGACACCGTTAGAAAATCAATGAAATGTAGTTTTTGAAACTGTCTCTATTTCTTTACCGCGCGATAACGGCTAGGATTGGTCCCACAGTAAAAAATGACTTATTTATCTTAATTTTTAAATAAAGCGTTACCACAGCGCCCAGTGTAATCGCTGAGTTCCAGCAATCACGTCAAATTAAGAAGAAAGTTATTCCTTGGAGACCAATTGGCTCATTTATCACATTTATAAGGTCACAGTCCAAAATCAGTTCAATTAATTCCCACAGTCAATCGTTTCACTGTTAAAAGCAATGCAACTTAGTAATATTGGAAAAAATCATTAAACCCATGTTGGTATGAATATGTGACGCAACCGTTGTAACTCAAACGGATTGACACCGTGAGAAAGTCAATGAAATGTAGTTTTTGACACTGTCTCTATTTCTTCAGCGCGCGATAACGGCTAGGATTGGTCCCACAGCAAAAAATGACTTATTTATCTTAATTTTTAAATAAAGCGTTACCACAGCGCCCAGTGTAATCGCTGAGTTCTAGCAATCATGTCAAATTAAGGAGAATGTCATTTTTTGTAGTCAAAATGACTCATTTATTATATTTATAAGGTCAAAGTCCAAAATCAGTTCAATTAAGTCCCACAGTCAATCGTTTCACTGTTGAAAGCGATGCAACTTAGTAATATCGGAAAAAAATTACTAAATACATGTTGGTGCAAATGTGTGACACAACCGTTGGAACTCAAACGGATTGACACCGCTAGAAAGTCAATGAAATGGAGATTTTGAAATTGTCTCTATATCTTTAGCGCGCGCTAACGGCTGGGATTGGTCCCACAGTAGAAATGACTTATTTATCTAAATTTTTAAACGAACCGCTACCACAGGGTCCAGTGTAATCGCTGAGTTCCGGCAATCATGTCAAATTAAAAAGAATGTTCTTTGTTGGAGTCCAATTGTCTCATTTATCACACTTATGAGGTCACAGTCCAAAGTAGTTCAATTAAGTCCCACAGTCAATCGTTTCACTGTTAGAAGCGATGCAACCTAGTAATATTAGAAAAATATCGCTAAATACATGTTGGTACGAATATGTGAACCAACCGTTGTAACTCAAACGGATTGACACCGTTAGAAAGTCAAAGAAATGCACTTTTTGAAGCTGTCTCTATTTCTTCAGCGCGAACTAACGGCTAGGATTGGTCCCACAGTAAAAACTGACTTATTCATCTTATTTTTTAAATAAAGCGCTACCAAAGCGCCCAGTGTAATCGCTGAGTTCCAGCAATCATGTCAAATTAAGAAGAATGTTATTTTTTGTAGTCAAACTGGCTCATTTATCACATTTATAAGGTCAAAGTCCTAAATCAGTTCAATTAAGTCCCACAGTCCCACGTTTCACTGTTAGAAGCGATGCAACCTAGTAATATCCGAATACTTTCTCTAAAAACATGTTGGTTCGAATGTGTGACGCAACCGTTGCAACTGAAACAGATTTATACCGCTAGAAAGTCAATGAAATGTAGTCTTTGGATATGTTCCTATTTTTTCAGCGTGTCGTAACGACCAGGATTGGTCCCACAGTAAGAAAAGACATATTTATCTAAATATTTAAAAAAAGCGCTACCACAGAGCCTAATGTAATCGCTGAATTCCAGCAATCATGTCAAATTAAGAAGAATGTTATTCCTTTGAGACCAATTGCCTCATTTATCACATTTATAAGGTCACAGTTCAAAATCTGTTCAAATAATTCCAACAGTCAATCGTTTCACTGTTAGAACGATGCAACCTAGTAATATCTGAAAAATATCGCTAAATACATGTTGGTACGAATATGTGACCCAACCGTTTTAACTCAAACGGATTGACACAGTTAGAAAGTCAATGAAATGTACTTTTTGAAGCTGTCTCTATTTCTTCAGCGCAAACTGCCGGCTAGGATTGGTCCCACAGTAATGTTATTCCTTGGAGACCAATTGGCTCCTTTATCACATTTATAAGGTCAAAGTCCAAAATAGTTCAATTAAGTCCCGCAGTCAATCGTTTCACTGTTGAAAGCGATGCAACTTAGTAATATCGGAAAAAAATTACTAAATACATGTTGGTGCGAATGTGTGACACAACCGTGGTAACTCAAACGGATTGACACCGCTAGAAAGTCAATGAAATGGAGATTTTGAAATTGTCTCTTTATCTTTAGCGCGCGCTAACGGCTGGGATTGGTCCCACAGTAGAAATGACTTATTTACCTAAATTTTTAAATGAACCGCCACCACAGGGTCCAGTGTAATCGCTGAGTTCCGGCAATCATGTCAAATTAAAAAGAATGTTCTTTGTTGGAGTCCAATTGTCTCATTTATCACACTTATGAGGTCACAGTCCAAAGTAGTTCAATTAAGTCCCACAGTCAAACGTTTCACTGTTAAAAGCGATGCAACCTAGTAATATTAGAAAAATATCGCTAAATACATGTTGGTACGAATATGTGACGCAACCGTTGCAAATCAAACGGATTTATACCACTAGAAAGTCAATGAAATGTAGTCTTTGGAGCTGTTCCTATTTGTTCAGCGTGTGGTAACGGCAAGGATTGGTCCCACACTAAGGAAAGACTTATTTGTGTAAATTTTCAAACAAAGCGCTACCACAGAGCTTAATGTAATCGCTGAATTCCAGCAATAATGTCAAATTACGAAGAATGTTATTCCTTGGAGACCAATTGGCTCCTTTATCACATTTATAAGGTCAAAGTCCAAAATAGTTCAATTAAGTCCCGCAGTCAATCGTTTCACTGTTGAAAGCGATGCAACTTAGTAATATCGGAAAAAAATTACTAAATACATGTTGGTGCGAATGTGTGACACAACCGTGGTAACTCAAACGGATTGACACCGCTAGAAAGTCAATGAAATGGAGATTTTGAAATTGTCTCTATATCTTTAGCGCGCGCTAACGGCTGGGATTGGTCCCACAGTAGAAATGACTTATTTACCTAAATTTTTAAATGAACCGCCACCACAGGGTCCAGTGTAATCGCTGAGTTCCGGCAATCATGTCAAATTAAAAAGAATGTTCTTTGTTGGAGTCCAATTGTCTCATTTATCACACTTATGAGGTCACAGTCCAAAGTAGTTCAATTAAGTCCCACAGTCAATCGTTTCACTGTTAGAAGCGATGCAACCTAGTAATATCTGAAAAATATCGCTAAATACATGTTGGTACGAATATGTGACCCAACCGTTTTAACTCAAACGGATTGACACAGTTAGAAAGTCAATGAAATGTACTTTTTGAAGCTGTCTCTATTTCTTCAGCGCAAACTGCCGGCTAGGATTGGTCCCACAGTAAAAAATGACTTATTCATCTTAATTTTTAAATAAAGCGCTACCAAATCGCCCAGTGTAATCGCTGAGTTCCAGCAATCTTGTCAAATTAAGAAGAATGTTATTTCTTGTAGTTAAACTGACTCATTTATCACATTTAAAAGGTCAAAGTCCAAAATCAGTTCAATTAAGTCCCACAGTCAAACGTTTCACTGTTAAAAGCGATGCAACCTAGTAATATCCGAATACTATCGCTAAATACATGTTGGTACGAATATGCGACGCAACCCTTGTAACTCAAATGGATTGACACCGTTAGAAAATCAATGAAATGTAGTTTTTGAAACTTTCTCTATTTCTTCAGCGCGCGATAACGGCTAGGATTGGTCCCACAGTAAAAAATGACTTATTTATTTAATTTTTAAATAAAGCGTTACCACAGCGCCCAGTGTAATCGCTGAGTTCTAGCAATCATGTCAAATTAAGGAGAATGTCACTTCTTGTAGTCAAAATGACTCAATTATCACATTTATAAGGTCAAAGACCAAAATCAGTTCAATTTAGTCGGACAGTCAAAAAGCGATACAACTTAGTAATATCGGAAAAAAATCACTAAATACATGTTGGTACGAATGTGTGGCGCAACCGTTGTAACTCATACAGATTGACACCGTTAGAAAGTCAATGAAATGGAGTTTTTGAAACTGTCTCTATATTTTCAGCGCGCGCTAACAGCTGGGATTAGTCCCACAGTAAAAATGACTTATTTATTTAAATTTTTCAATGAATGGCTACCACAGGGTCCAGTGTAATCGCTGAGTTCCTGCAATCATGTCAAATTAAGAAGAATGTTATTTCTTGTAGTCAAACTGGCTCATTTATCACATTTATAAAGTCAAAGTCGAAAATCAGTTCAATTAAGTCCCACAGTCAAACGTTTCACTGTTAAAAGCGAGGCAACCTAGTAATATCCGAATACTATCGCTAAATACATGTTGGTACGAATATGTGACGCAACCGTTGCAACTCAAACGGATTTATACAACTAGAAAGTCAATGAAATGTAGTCTTTGGAGCTGTTCCTATTTATTCAGCGTGTGGTAACGGCAAGGATTGGTCCCACACTAAGGAAAGACTTATTTGTGTAAATTTTCAAACAAAGCGCTACCACAGAGCTTAATGTAATCGCTGAATTCCAGCAATAATGTCAAATTACGAAGAATGTTATTCCTTGGAGACCAATTCGCTCCTTTATCACATATATAAGGTCACAGTCAAAATCAGTTAAAATAATTCCCACAGTCAATCGTTTCACTGTTAGAACGATGCAACCTAGTAATATCTGAAAAATATCGCTAAATACATGTTGGTACGAATATGTGACCCAACCGTTTTAACTCAAACGGATTGACACAGTTAGAAAGTCAATGAAATGTACTTTTTGAAGCTGTCTCTATTTCTTCAGCGCAAACTGACGGCTAGGATTGGTCCCACAGTAAAAAATGGCTTATTCATCTTAATTTTTAAATAAAGCGCTACCAAATCGCCCAGTGTAATCGCTGAGTTCCAGCAATCATGTCAAATTAAGAAGAATGTTATTTCTTGTAGTTAAACTGACTAATTTATCACATTTAAAAGATCAAAGGCCAAAATCAGTTCAATTAAGTCCCACAGTCAAACGTTTCACTGTTAAAAGCGATGCAACCTAGTAATATCAGAATACTATCGCTAAATACATGTTGGTACGAATATGTGACGCAACCGTTGTAACTCAAACGGATTGACACCGTTAGAAAGTCAATGAAATGTACTTTTTGAAGCTGTCTCTATTTTTTCAGCGCAAACTAACGGCTAGGATTGGTCCCACAGTAAAAAATGACTTATTCATCTTAATTTTTAAATAAAGCGCTACCACAGCGCCAAGAGTAATCGCTGAGTTCCAGCAATCATGTCAAATTAAGAAGAATGTTATTCCTTGGAGACCAATTGGCGCATTTATCACATTTATAAGGTCACAGTCCAGAATCAGTTAAATTAATTACCACAGACAATCGTTTCACTGTTAAAAGCGATACAACTTAGTAATATCGGAAGAAAATCACTAAATACATGTTGGTACGAATATGTGACGCAACCGTTGCAAGTGAAACCGATTGACACCGTTAGAAAGTCAATGAAATGTAGTTTTTGAAACTGTCTCTATTTCTTCAGCGCGCGATAACGGCCAGGATTGGTCTCACAGTAAAGAAAAACTTATTTATCTAATTTTTTAAATAAAGTGCTACCATAGAGCCTAATGTTATCGCTGAATTCCAGCAATCATGTCATATTAAGACGAATGTTATTCCTTGGAGACCAATTGCCTCATTTATCACATTTATAAGGTCACAGTCCAGAATCAGTTCAATTAATTCCCACAGTCAATCGTTTCACTGTTAAAAGCGATCCAACTTAGTAATATCGGTAGAAAATCACAAAATACATTTTGGTACGAGTAGGTGACGCAACTGTTGTAACACAAACGGATAGACACCGTTAGAAAATCAATGAAATGTGGTTTTTGAAACTGTCTCTATTTCTTCAGCGCGCAATAACGGCTAGGATTGGTCCCACAGCAAAAAATGACTTATTTATCTTAATTTTTAAATAAAGCGCTACCAAATCGCCCAGTGTAATCGCTGAGTTCCAGCAAACTTGTCAAATTAAGAAGAATGTTATTTCTTGTAGTTAAACTGACTCATTTATCACATTTAAAAGGTCAAAGTCCAAAATCAGTTCAATTAAGTCACACAGTCAAACGTTTCACTGTTAAAAGCGATGCAACCTAGTAATATCCGAATACTATCGCTAAATACATGTTGGTACGAATATGCGACGCAACCCTTGTAACTCAAATGGATTGACACCGTTAGAAAATCAATGAAATGTAGTTTTTGAAACTGTCTCTATTTCTTCAGCGTGCGATAACGGCTAGGATTGGTCCCACAGTAAAAAATGACTTATTTATTTAATTTTTAAATAAAGCGTTACCACAGCGCCCAGTGTAATCGCTGAGTTCTAGCAATCATGTCAAATTAAGGAGAATGTCACTTCTTGTAGTCAAAATGACTCATTTATCACATTTATAAGGTCAAAGACCAAAATCAGTTCAATTTAGTCGGACAGTCAAAAAGCGATACAACTTAGTAATATCGGAAAAAAATCACTAAATACATGTTGGTACGAATGTGTGGCGCAACCGTTGTAACTCATACAGATTGACACCGTTAGAAAGTCAATGAAATGGAGTTTTTGAAACTGTCTATATATTTTCAGCGCGCGCTAACAGCTGGGATTGGTCCCACAGTAAAAATGACGTATTTATTTAAATTTTTCAATGAATCGCTACCACAGGGTCCAGTGTAATCGCTGAGTTCCAGCAATCATGTCAAATTAAGAAGAATGTTATTTCTTGTAGTCAAACTGGCTCATTTATCACATTTATAAAGTCAAAGTCGAAAATCAGTTCAATTAAGTCCCACAGTCAAACGTTTCACTGTTAAAAGCGAGGCAACCTAGTAATATCCGAATACTATCGCTAAATACATGTTGGTACGAATATGTGACGCAACCGTTGCAACTCAAACGGATTTATACCACTAGAAAGTCAATGAAATGTAGTCTTTGGAGCTGTTCCTATTTATTCAGCGTGTGGTAACGGCCAGGATTGGTCCCACAGTAAGGAAAGACTTATTTGTGTAAAGTTTCAAACGAAGCGCCACCACAGAGCTTAATGTAATCGCTGAATTCCAGCAATAATGTCAAATTACGAAGAATGTTATTCCTTGGAGACCAATTGGCTCCTTTATCACATATATAAGGTCACAGTCAAAATCAGTTCAAATAATTCCCACAGTCAATCGTTTCACTGTTAGAACGATGCAACCTAGTAATATCTGAAAAATATCGCTAAATACATGTTGGTACGAATATGTGACCCAACCGTTTTAACTTAAACGGATTGACACAGTTAGAAAGTCAATGAAATGTACTTTTTGAAGCTGTCTCTATTTCTTCAGCGCAAACTGACGGCTAGGATTGGTCCCACAGTAAAAAATGACTTATTCATCTTAATTTTTAAATAAAGCGCTACCAAATCGCCCAGTGTAATCGCTGAGTTCCAGCAATCATGTCAAATTAAGAAGAATGTTATTTCTTGTAGTTAAACTGACTCATTTATCACATTTAAAAGGTCAAAGGCCAAAATCAGTTCAATTAAGTCCCACAGTCAAACGTTTCACTGTTAAAAGCGATGCAACCTAGTAATATCCGAATACTATCGGTAAATACATGTTGGTACGAATATGTGACGCAACCGTTGTAACTCAAACGGATTGACACCGTTAGAAAGTCAATGAAATGGAGATTTTGAAACTGTCTCTATATCTCCAGCGCACGCTAACTGCTTGGATTGGTCCCACAGTAAAAATGACTGATTTATTTAAAATTTTAAATGAATCGCTACCACATTGTCCAGTGTAATCGCTGAGTTTCGGCAATCATGTCAAATTAAGAAGAATGTTCTTTCTTGGAGTCCAATTGTCTCATTTATCACACTTATGAGGTCACAGTCCAAAGTTAGTTCAATTAAGTCCCACAGTCAATCGTTTCACTGTTAGAACGATGCAACCTAGTAATATCCGAAAAATATCGCTAAATACATGTTGGTACGAATATGTGACCGAACCGTTGTAACTCAAACGGATTGACACCGTTAGAAAGTCAATGAAATGTACTTTTTGAAGCTGTCTCTATTTTTCCAGCGTAAACTAACGGCTAGGATTGGTCCCACAGTAAAAAATGACTTATTCATCTTAATTTTTACATAAAGCGCTACCACAGCGCCAAGAGTAATCGCTGAGTTCCAGCAATCATGTCAAATTAAGAAGAATGTTATTCCTTGGAGACCAATTGGCGCATTTATCACATTTATAAGGTCACACTCCAGAATCAGTTAAATTAATTCCCACAGACAATCGTTTCACTGTTAAAAGCGATACAACTTAGTAATATCGGAAGAAAATCACTAAATGCATGTTGGTACGAATATGTGACGCAACCGTTGCAACTGAAACCGATTGACACCGTTAGAAAGTCAATGAAATGTAGTTTTTAAAACTGCCTCTATTTCTTCAGCGCGCGATAACGGCCAGGATTGGTCTCACAGGAAAGAAAAACTTATTTATCTAATTTTTTAAATAAAGTGCTACCACAGAGCCTAATGTTATCGCTGAATTCCAGCAATCATGTCATAATAAGACGAATGTTATTCCTTGGAGACCAATTGCCTCATTTATCACATTTATAAGGTCACAGTCCAGAATCAGTTCAATTAATTCCCACAGTCAATCGTTTCACTGTTAAAAGCGATCCAACTTAGTAATATCGGTAGAAAATCACAAAATACATTTTGGTACGAGTAGGTGACGCAACTGTTGTAACACAAACGGATAGACACCGTTAGAAAATCAATGAAATGTGGTTTTTGAAACTGTCTCTATTTCTTCAGCGCGCAATAACGGCTAGGATTGGTCCCACAGAAAAAAATGACTTATTTATCTTAATTTTTAAATAAAGCGCTACCACAGCGCCCAGTGTAATCGCTGAGTTCCAGTAATGATGTCAAATTAAGAAGAATGTTATTTCTTGGAGTCCAATTGTCTCACTTATAACATTTGTAAGGTCAAAGTCCAAAATCAGTTCAATTA
This sequence comes from Hydractinia symbiolongicarpus, assembly GCF_029227915.1. Taxonomy (NCBI): domain Eukaryota; kingdom Metazoa; phylum Cnidaria; class Hydrozoa; order Anthoathecata; family Hydractiniidae; genus Hydractinia; species Hydractinia symbiolongicarpus. Next base: position 3,311,358 of record NC_079877.1, read on the forward strand.
AGTCCCACAGTCAAACGTTTCACAGTTAAAAGCGATGCAACCTAATAATATCCGATTACTATCGCTAAATACATGTTGGTACGAATATGTGACGCAACCGTTGTAACTCAAACGGATTGACATCGTTAGAAAGTCAATGAAATGGAGTTTTTGAAACTGTCTCTATATCTTCAGCGCACGCTAACGGCTAGGATTGGTCCCACAGTAAGAAAAGACTTATTTATCTAAATTTTTAAAAAAAGCGCTACCACAGAGCCTAATGTAATCGCTGAATTCCAGCAATCATGTCAAATTAAGAAGAATGTTATTCCTTTGAGACCAATTGCCTCATTTATCACATTTATAAGGTCACAGTTCAAAATCTGTTCAAATAATTCTAACAGTCAATCATTTCACTGTTAGAACGATGCAACCTAGTAATATCTGAAAAATATCGCTAAATCATGTTGGTACGAATATGTGACCCAACCGTTTTAACTCAAACGGATTGACACAGTTAGAAAGTCAATGAAATGTACTTTTTGAAGCTGTCTCTATTTCTTCAGCGCAAACTGACGGCTAGGATTGGTCCCACAGTAAAAAATGACTTATTCATCTTAATTTTTAAATAAAGCGCTACCAAATCGCCCAGTGTAATCGCTGAGTTCCAGGAATCATGTCAAATTAAGAAGAATGTTATTTCTTGTAGTTAAACTGACTCATTTATCACATTTAAAAGGTCAAAGTCTAAAATCAGTTCAATTAAGTCCCACAGTCAAACGTTTCACTGTTAAAAGCGATGCAACCTAGTAATATCCGAATACTATCGCTAAATACATGTTGGTAAGAATATGCGACGCAACCCTTGTAACTCAAATGGATTGACACCATTAGAAAATCAATGAAATGTAGTTTTTGAAACTGTCTCTATTTCTTCAGCGCGCGATAACGGCTAGGATTGGTCCCACAGTAAAAAATGACTTATTTATCTTAATTTTTAAATGAATCGCTACCACATTGTCCAGTGTAATCGCTGAGTTTCGGCAATCATGTCAAATTAAGAAGAATGTTCTTTCTTGGAGTCCAATTGTCTCATTTATCACACTTATGAGGTCACAGTCCAAAGTTAGTTCAATTAAGTCCCACAGTCAATCGTTTCACTGTTAGAACGATGCAACCTAGTAATATCCGAAAAATATCGCTAAATACATGTTGGTACGAATATGTGACCCAACCGTTGTAACTCAAACGGATTGACACCGTTAGAAAGTCAATGAAATGTACGTTTTGAAGCTGTCTCTATTTTTTCAGCGCAAACTAACGGCTAGGATTGGTCCCACAGTAAAAAATGACTTATTCATCTTAATTTTTAAATAAAGCGCTACCACAGCGCCAAGAGTAATCGCTGAGTTCCAGCAATCATGTCAAATTAAGAAGAATGTTATTCCTTGGAGAACAATTGGCGCATTTATCACATTTATAAGGTCACAGTCCAGAATCAGTTAAATTAATTCCCACAGACAATCGTTTCACTGTTAAAAGCGATACAACTTAGTAATATCGGAAGAAAATCACTAAATACATGTTGGTACGAATATGTGACGCAACCGTTGCAACTGAAACCGATTGACACCGTTAGAAAGTCAATGAAATGTAGTTTTTGAAACTGTCTCTATTTCTTCAGCGCGCGATAACGGCCAGGATTGGTCTCACAGGAAAGAAAAACTTATTTATCTAATTTTTTAAATAAAGTGCTACCACAGAGCCTAATGTTATCGCTGAATTCCAGCAATCATGTCATAATAAGACGAATGTTATTCCTTGGAGACCAATTGCCTCATTTATCACATTTATAAGGTCACAGTCCAGAATCAGTTCAATTAATTCCCACAGTCAATCGTTTCACTGTTAAAAGCGATCCAACTTAGTAATATCGGTAGAAAATCACAAAATACATTTTGGTACGAGTAGGTGACGCAACTGTTGTAACACAAACGGATAGACACCGTTAGAAAATCAATGAAATGTGGTTTTTGAAACTGTCTCTATTTCTTCAGCGCGCAATAACGGCTAGGATTGGTCCCACAGAAAAAAATGACTTATTTATCTTAATTTTTAAATAAAGCGCTACCACTGCGCCCAGTGTAATCGCTGAGATCCAGTAATGATGTCAAATTAAGAAGAATGTTATTTCTTGGAGTCCAATTGTCTCACTTATAACATTTGTAAGGTCAAAGTCCAAAATCAGTTCAATTAAGTCCCACAGTCAAACGTTTCACAGTTAAAAGCGATGCAACCTAATAATATCCGATTACTATCGCTAAATACATGTTGGTACGAATATGTGACGCAACCGTTGTAACTCAAACGGATTGACATCGTTAGAAAGTCAATGAAATGGAGTTTTTGAAACTGTCTCTATATCTTCAGCGCACGCTAACGGCTAGGATTGGTCCCACAGTAAGAAAAGACTTATTTATCTAAATTTTTAAAAAAAGCGCTACCACAGAGCCTAATGTAATCGCTGAATTCCAGCAATCATGTCAAATTAAGAAGAATGTTATTCCTTTGAGACCAATTGCCTCATTTATCACATTTATAAGGTCACAGTTCAAAATCTGTTCAAATAATTCCAACAGTCAATCGTTTCACTGTTAGAACGATGCAACCTAGTAATATCTGAAAAATATCGCTAAATCATGTTGGTACGAATATGTGACCCAACCGTTTTAACTCAAACGGATTGACACAGTTAGAAAGTCAATGAAATGTACTTTTTGAAGCTGTCTCTATTTCTTCAGCGCAAACTGACGGCTAGGATTGGTCCCACAGTAAAAAATGACTTATTCATCTTAATTTTTAAATAAAGCGCTACCAAATCGCCCAGTGTAATCGCTGAGTTCCAGGAATCATGTCAAATTAAGAAGAATGTTATTTCTTGTAGTTAAACTGACTCATTTATCACATTTAAAAGGTCAAAGTCCAAAATCAGTTCAATTAAGTCCCGCAGTCAAAAGTTTCACTGTTAAAAGCGATGCAACCTAGTAATATCCGAATACTATCGCTAAATACATGTTGGTAAGAATATGCGACGCAACCCTTGTAACTCAAATGGATTGACACCGTTAGAAAATCAATGAAATGTAGTTTTTGAAACTGTCTCTATTTCTTCAGCGCGCGATAACGGCTAGGATTGGTCCCACAGTAAAAAATGACTTATTTATCTTAATTTTTAAATAAAGCGTTACCACAGCGCCCAGTGTAATCGCTGAGTTCTAGCAATCATGTCAAATTAAGGAGAATGTCACTTCTTGTAGTCAAAATGACTCATTTATCACATTTATAAGGTCAAAGACCAAAATCAGTTCAATTTAGTCGGACAGTCAAAAAGCGATACAACTTAGTAATATCGGAAAAAAATCACTAAATACATGTTGGTACGAATGTGTGGCGCAACCGTTGTAACTCATACAGATTGACACCGTTAGAAAGTCAATGAAATGGAGTTTTTGAAACTGTCTCTATATTTTCAGCGCGCGCTAACAGCTGGGATTGGTCCTACAGTAAAAATGACGTATTTATTTAAATTTTTCAATGAATCGCTACCACAGGGTCCAGTGTAATCGCTGAGTTCCAGCAATCATGTCAAATTAAGAAGAATGTTATTTCTTGTAGTCAAACTGGCTCATTTATCACATTTATAAAGTCAAAGTCGAAAATCAGTTCAATTAAGTCCCACAGTCAATCGTTTCACTGTTAAAAGCGATCCAACTTAGTAATATCGGTAGAAAATCACAAAATACATTTTGGTACGAGTAGGTGACGCAACTGTTGTAACACAAACGGATAGACACCGTTAGAAAATCAATGAAATGTGGTTTTTGAAACTGTCTCTATTTCTTCAGCGCGCAATAACGGCTAGGATTGGTCCTACAGAAAAAAATGACTTATTTATCTTAATTTTTAAATAAAGCGCTACCACAACGCCCAGTGTAATCGCTGAGTTCCAGTAATGATGTCAAATTAAGAAGAATGTTATTTCTTGGAGTCCAATTGTCTCACTTATAACATTTGTAAGGTCAAAGTCCAAAATCAGTTCAATTAAGTCCCACAGTCAAACGTTTCACAGTTAAAAGCGATGCAACCTAATAATATCCGATTACTATCGCTAAATACATGTTGGTACGAATATGTGACGCAACCGTTGTAACTCAAACGGATTGACATCGTTAGAAAGTCAATGAAATGGAGTTTTTGAAACTGTCTCTATATCTTCAGCGCACGCTAACGGCTAGGATTGGTCCCACAGTAAGAAAAGACTTATTTATCTAAATTTTTAAAAAAAGCGCTACCACAGAGCCTAATGTAATCGCTGAATTCCAGCAATCATGTCAAATTAAGAAGAATGTTATTCCTTTGAGACCAATTGCCTCATTTATCACATTTATAAGGTCACAGTTCAAAATCTGTTCAAATAATTCTAACAGTCAATCGTTTCACTGTTAGAACGATGCAACCTAGTAATATCTGAAAAATATCGCTAAATCATGTAGGTACGAATATGTGACCCAACCGTTTTAACTCAAACGGATTGACACAGTTAGAAAGTCAATGAAATGTACTTTTTGAAGCTGTCTCTATTTCTTCAGCGCAAACTGACGGCTAGGATTGGTCCCACAGTAAAAAATGACTTATTCATCTTAATTTTTAAATAAAGCGCTACCAAATCACCCAGTGTAATCGCTGAGTTCCAGGAATCATGTCAAATTAAGAAGAATGTTATTTCTTGTAGTTAAACTGACTCATTTATCACATTTAAAAGGTCAAAGTCCAAAATCAGTTCAATTAAGTCCCACAGTCAAACGTTTCACTGTTAAAAGCGATGCAACCTAGTAATATCCGAATACTATCGCTAAATACATGTTGGTAAGAATATGCGACGCAACCCTTGTAACTCAAATGGATTGACACCGTTAGAAAATCAATGAAATGTAGTTTTTGAAACTGTCTCTATTTCTTCAGCGCGCGATAACGGCTAGGATTGGTCCCACAGTAAAAAATGACTTAGTTATCTTAATTTTTAAATGAATCGCTACCACATTGTCCAGTGTAATCGCTGAGTTTCGGCAATCATGTCAAATTAAGAAGAATGTTCTTTCTTGGAGTCCAATTGTCTCATTTATCACACTTATGAGGTCACAGTCCAAAGTTAGTTCAATTAAGTCCCACAGTCAATCGTTTCACTGTTAGAACGATGCAACCTAGTAATATCCGAAAAATATCGCTAAATACATGTTGGTACGAATATGTGACCCAACCGTTGTAACTCAAACGGATTGACACCGTTAGAAAGTCAATGAAATGTACTTTTTGAAGCTGTCTCTATTTTTTCAGCGCAAACTAACGGCTAGGATTGGTCCCACAGTAAAAAATGACTTATTCATCTTAATTTTTAAATAAAGCGCTACCACATAGATTGCTTTATTTATAGTCGATAATGTACAAAAGATTTAAAATGTACTAATAAAATATACTAATAAAAAAAACTAATAATATATAATAATAAAATACCATTTCTCTAGTAGAATCAATCCGGAAGCTTTTTGGCTGAAAAACATGAAAGACTCTACTGGAGAAGATGGTTAGTCTATTAAGACTAATTAAAATCGACTGTTTAAACAAAACGAATCTAGGACTTTACCAAGGTTTTCAAGAAAATAATCGCGGCGTTGATTGGGTGGTTTGTAAATGCCCAGTACAGCCCATTTTTGTGCACGAAGGATAACTTCGATCCCAACTATTTCGATATCTTCAGGTAAAGAAAGGAGTTTTATAGCATTACTAATTATTTCGCAATTAACATACAAAACCAATCCCCCGCCATTTTTGTTTCGGTCTCTTCGATAGGGACTTTTGAAACCATTTAAGGCAATTGAAGCATCGGTAAACGATTGATCAAGTTTCGATTCAGATATCAGCAGAATGTCCAAATGATCCTTGACAACCTCCTGTAAGGATAGTACTTTGCTTCTGAGTGAATTTATATTTAGATGTCCGATCAATAATTTTGTGGGGTGCAATTTTTTATGTTTAATAGCGCGCAATCGTCAGCCACTATAATTTGTTGTTCTGACGAAACGTTGGATCCATGCTCGACTTGTAAGTATTTTTCTAAATGTCCGGTGAGGTTTTTAATTAGATTTTTTGTCCCTTGTTTGTTTAAATGAAGCTTACTGGCATTGAGATGATTACACGTGATGTTGTTATGCTGTATAAAGCCAATGTTTCGTTGAATACATAATTCACGTAAAAAACTGTTTACATAACCCGCCTTCATTTTCAATTTATCATCCCTCGTTATTATTTCAGAAACTGAAACAATCATGTTTTTTCCCGTAATAACTTCAGTTGTCATATTTACAATTTTTGAAGCAATATTTTTAGGAGTTTCGTTAGACGGTAAATCGTTCGTTCCAATATGAATAATTAAATGATCAGGATTAACTTCGTCCAGCGTTGGTTTCAAATAATTTACCATGTGCGCCGTTTTTGCACCAGAAAATGACTTGACAATTATTTTTTGCTTTGATGTCAATTTGTTGTTAATTTTCCAGTGTGAGACATGCTTTAACATGCTATCTCCCACAATACAAGTTACGCTGTTTGATTCGGCAGGAATGGTTTCATCGCCTGTAGTTCTGCAAGCTTCATGATTCGTAATGGTCGGAAGGTTGTTATAGCCAGCAAGTTTTTCTAATCTATCTTTTAACGACTTTTGGTTTTTTTTTCCATATAATAAATTTTCTTTTCTGTGCATTTCTAATTTCAAATAGCTGTTTAGATAATGATTGTTTTCTCTCACTGTTCTTAGCTGAAGAAAATGATGATTGGTGTATAGAAATGTTGTTTATTTCTGTATCAAGAGAATTTTCGATAGAGTCATTAAGAGGATCATCGGACGTGTTTGTAGCAATACAAATTGGTGATAAGTTTGATAAAGAAGACGATGATCGATCTTTTGAATCTATGATAAATTGATCATCTGGGACTGACGCAATTTTTGAATAGTCTGTGAACTTGCGTGAGTTTGTATCTGTAGAGGAAATTAACCCCGTCACGGAACAATGATTTTTCAGTTTAAAATGTTCGAAACATTTCATGTAAATTTCCATACAGTTCGTCATTTCCCGTAACTGAGATTTTAAAACAATATTTTCCTTTTTGAGGTCATGAATACATGTTTCCAAATACTTCAATTTTTCGCAGTGTTGAGATTCTCTAAGTTTTTGTATGTCTTTAGTGATACTCAACTGAAACTTTTCGAACATACTTCTTAAATCAAAATTCTCACCATTTACATCAACTTCGATGGTTTCATCTTCAGGTAGTACAATGCCATCTCTGTCAATATTTGAATTCAAATTTTCGGTATTAGAGCATTCATGATCCAAGCTACTCACGGAGCGAGTAATAATACGTCTTGCCACCGCCATTTTTTTTGTAGCTGTAGGGACCTTAAACTCAGGGACCTAGAAATAGTGTGAGTTTTTTATCTGTCACAGCGCCAAGAGTAATCGCTGAGTTCCAGCAATCATGTCAAATTAAGAAGAATGTTATTCCTTGGAGACCAATTGGCGCATTTATCACATTTATAAGGTCACAGTCCAGAATCAGTTAAATTAATTCCCACAGACAATCGTTTCACTGTTAAAAGCGATACAACTTAGTAATATCGGAAGAAAATCACTAAATACATGTTGGTACGAATATGTGACGCAACCGTTGCAACTGAAACCGATTGACACCGTTAGAAAGTCAATGAAATGTAGTTTTTGAAACTGTCTCTATTTCTTCAGCGCCCGATAACGGCCAGGATTGGTCTCACAGGAAAGAAAAACTTATTTATCTAATTTTTTAAATAAAGTGCTACCACAGAGCCTAATGTTATCGCTGAATTCCAGCAATCATGTCATAATAAGACGAATGTTATTCCTTGGAGACCAATTGCCTCATTTATCACATTTATAAGGTCACAGTCCAGAATCAGTTCAATTAATTCCCACAGTCAATCGTTTCACTGTTAAAAGCGATCCAACTTAGTAATATCGGTGGAAAATCACAAAATACATTTTGGTACGAGTAGGTGACGCAACTGTTGTAACACAAACGGATAGACACCGTTAGAAAATCAATGAAATGTGGTTTTTGAAACTGTCTCTATTTCTTCAGCGCGCAATAACGGCTAGGATTGGTCCCACAGAAAAAAATGACTTATTTATCTTAATTTTTAAATAAAGCGCTACCACAGCGCCCAGTGTAATCGCTGAGTTCCAGTAATGATGTCAAATTAAGAAGAATGTTATTTCTTGGAGTCCAATTGTCTCACTTATAACATTTGTAAGGTCAAAGTCCAAAATCAGTTCAATTAAGTCCCACAGTCAAACGTTTCACAGTTAAAAGCGATGCAACCTAATAATATCCGATTACTATCGCTAAAAACATGTTGGTACGAATATGTGACGCAACCGTTGTAACTCAAACGGATTGACATCGTTAGAAAGTCAATGAAATGGAGTTTTTGAAACTGTCTCTATATCTTCAGCGCACGCTAACGGCTAGGATTGGTCCCACAGTAAGAAAAGACTTATTTATCTAAATTTTTAAAAAAAGCGCTACCACAGAGCCTAATGTAATCGCTGAATTCCAGCAATCATGTCAAATTAAGAAGAATGTTATTCCTTTGAGACCAATTGCCTCATTTATCACATTTATAAGGTCACAGTTCAAAATCTGTTCAAATAATTCCAACAGTCAATCGTTTCACTGTTAGAACGATGCAACCTAGTAATATCTGAAAAATATCGCTAAATCATGTTGGTACGAATATGTGACCCAACCGTTTTAACTCAAACGGATTGACACAGTTAGAAAGTCAATGAAATGTACTTTTTGAAGCTGTCTCTATTTCTTCAGCGCAAACTGACGGCTAGGATTGGTCCCACAGTAAAAAATGACTTATTCATCTTAATTTTTAAATAAAGCGCTACCAAATCGCCCAGTGTAATCGCTGAGTTCCAGGAATCATGTCAAATTAAGAAGAATGTTATTTCTTGTAGTTAAACTGACTCATTTATCACATTTAAAAGGTCAAAGTCCAAAATCAGTTCAATTAAGTCCCGCAGTCAAAAGTTTCACTGTTAAAAGCGATGCAACCTAGTAATATCCGAATACTATCGCTAAATACATGTTGGTAAGAATATGCGACGCAACCCTTGTAACTCAAATGGATTGACACCGTTAGAAAATCAATGAAATGTAGTTTTTGAAACTGTCTCTATTTCTTCAGCGCGCGATAACGGCTAGGATTGGTCCCACAGTAAAAAATGACTTATTTATCTTAATTTTTAAATAAAGCGTTACCACAGCGCCCAGTGTAATCGCTGAGTTCTAGCAATCATGTCAAATTAAGGAGAATGTCACTTCTTGTAGTCAAAATGACTCATTTATCACATTTATAAGGTCAAAGACCAAAATCAGTTCAATTTAGTCGGACAGTCAAAAAGCGATACAACTTAGTAATATCGGAAAAAAATCACTAAATACATGTTGGTACGAATGTGTGGCGCAACCGTTGTAACTCATACAGATTGACACCGTTAGAAAGTCAATGAAATGGAGTTTTTGAAACTGTCTCTATATTTTCAGCGCGCGCTAACAGCTGGGATTGGTCCCACAGTAAAAATGACGTATTTATTTAAATTTTTCAATGAATCGCTACCACAGGGTCCAGTGTAATCGCTGAGTTCCAGCAATCATGTCAAATTAAGAAGAATGTTATTTCTTGTAGTCAAACTGGCTCATTTATCACATTTATAAAGTCAAAGTCGAAAATCAGTTCAATTAAGTCCCACAGTCAATCGTTTCACTGTTAAAAGCGATCCAACTTAGTAATATCGGTAGAAAATCACAAAATACATTTTGGTACGAGTAGGTGACGCAACTGTTGTTACACAAACGGATAGACACCGTTAGAAAATCAATGAAATGTGGTTTTTGAAACTGTCTCTATTTCTTCAGCGCGCAATAACGGCTAGGATTGGTCCCACAGAAAAAAATGACTTATTTATCTTAATTTTTAAATAAAGCGCTACCACAGCGCCCAGTGTAATCGCTGAGTTCCAGTAATGATGTCAAATTAAGAAGAATGTTATTTCTTGGAGTCCAATTGTCTCACTTATAACATTTGTAAGGTCAAAGTCCAAAATCAGTTCAATTAAGTCCCACAGTCAAACGTTTCACAGTTAAAAGCGATGCAACCTAATAATATCCGATTACTATCGCTAAATACATGTTGGTACGAATATGTGACGCAACCGTTGTAACTCAAACGGATTGACATCGTTAGAAAGTCAATGAAATGGAATTTTTGAAACTGTCTCTATATCTTCAGCGCACGCTAACGGCTAGGATTGGTCCCACAGTAAGAAAAGACTTATTTATCTAAATTTTTAAAAAAAGCGCTACCACAGAGCCTAATGTAATCGCTGAATTCCAGCAATCATGTCAAATTAAGAAGAATGTTATTCCTTTGAGACCAATTGCCTCATTTATCACATTTATAAGGTCACAGTTCAAAATCTGTTCAAATAATTCCAACGGTCAATCGTTTCACTGTTAGAACGATGCAACCTAGTAATATCCGAAAAATATCGCTAAATACATGTTGGTACGAATATGTGACCCAACCGTTGTAACTCAAACGGATTGACACCGTTAGAAAGTCAATGAAATGTACTTTTTGAAGCTGTCTCTATTTTTTCAGCGCAAACTAACGGCTAGGATTGGTCCCACAGTAAAAAATGACTTATTCATCTTAATTTTTAAATAAAGCGCTACCACATAGATTGCTTTATTTATAGTCGATAATGTACAAAAGATTTAAAATGTACTAATAAAATATACTAATAAAAAAAACTAATAATATATAATAATAAAATACCATTTCTCTAGTAGAATCAATCCGGAAGCTTTTTGGCTGAAAAACATGAAAGACTCTACTGGAGAAGATGGTTAGTCTATTAAGACTAATTAAAATCGACTGTTTAAACAAAACGAATCTAGGACTTTACCAAGGTTTTCAAGAAAATAATCGCGGCGTTGATTGGGTGGTTTGTAAATGCCCAGTACAGCCCATTTTTGTGCACGAAGGATAACTTCGATCCCAACTATTTCGATATCTTCAGGTAAAGAAAGGAGTTTTATAGCATTACTAATTATTTCGCAATTAACATACAAAACCAATCCCCCGCCATTTTTGTTTCGGTCTCTTCGATAGGGACGTTTGAAACCATTTAAGGCAATTGAAGCATCGGTAAACGATTGATCTAGTTTCGATTCAGATATCAGCAGAATGTCCAAATGATCCTTGACAACCTCCTGTAAGGATAGTACTTTGCTTCTGAGTGAATTTATATTTAGATGTCCGATCAATAATTTTGTGGGGTGCAATTTTTTATGTTTAATAGCGCGCAATCGTCAGCCACTATAATTTGTTGTTCTGACGAAACGTTGGATCCATGCTCGACTTGTCAGTATTTTTCTAAATGTCCGGTGAGGTTTTTAATTAGATTTTTTGTCCCTTGTTTGTTTAAATGAAGCTTACTGGCATTGAGATGATTACACGTGATGTTGTTATGCTGTATAAAGCCAATGTTTCGTTGAATACATAATTCACGTAAAAAACTGTTTACATAACCCGCCTTCATTTTCAATTTATCATCCCTCGTTATTATTTCAGAAACTGAAACAATCATGTTTTTTCCCGTAATAACTTCAGTTGTCATATTTACAATTTTTGAAGCAATATTTTTAGGAGTTTCGTTAGACGGTAAATCGTTCGTTCCAATATGAATAATTAAATGATCAGGATTAACTTCGTCCAGCGTTGGTTTCAAATAATTTACCATGTGCGCCGTTTTTGCACCAGAAAATGACTTGACAATTATTTTTTGCTTTGATGTCAATTTGTTGTTAATTTTCCAGTGTGAGACATGCTTTAACATGCTATCTCCCACAATACAAGTTACGCTGTTTGATTCGGCAGGAATGGTTTCATCGCCTGTAGTTCTGCAAGCTTCATGATTCGTAATGGTCGGAAGGTTGTTATAGCCAGCAAGTTTTTCTAATCTATCTTTTAACGACTTTTGGTTTTTTTTTCCATATAATAAATTTTCTTTTCTGTGCATTTCTAATTTCAAATAGCTGTTTAGATAATGATTGTTTTCTCTCACTGTTCTTAGCTGAAGAAAATGATGATTGGTGTATAGAAATGTTGTTTATTTCTGTATCAAGAGAATTTTCGATAGAGTCATTAAGAGGATCATCGGACGTGTTTGTAGCAATACAAATTGGTGATAAGTTTGATAAAGAAGACGATGATCGATCTTTTGAATCTATGATAAATTGATCATCTGGGACTGACGCAATTTTTGAATAGTCTGTGAACTTGCGTGAGTTTGTATCTGTAGAGGAAATTAACCCCGTCACGGAACAATGATTTTTCAGTTTAAAATGTTCGAAACATTTCATGTAAATTTCCATACAGTTCGTCATTTCCCGTAACTGAGATTTTAAAACAATATTTTCCTTTTTGAGGTCATGAATACATGTTTCCAAATACTTCAATTTTTCGCAGTGTTGAGATTCTCTAAGTTTGTGTATGTCTTTAGTGATACTCAACTGAAACTTTTCGAACATACATCTTAAATCAAAATTCTCACCATTTACATCAACTTCGATGGTTTCATCTTCAGGTAGTACAATGCCATCTCTGTCAATATTTGAATTCAAATTTTCGGTATTAGAGCATTCATGATCCAAGCTACTCACGGAGCGAGTAATAATACGTCTTGCCACCGCCATTTTTTTTGTAGCTGTAGGGACCTTAAACTCAGGGACCTAGAAATAGTGTGAGTTTTTTATCTGTCACAGCGCCAAGAGTAATCGCTGAGTTCCAGCAATCATGTCAAATTAAGAAGAATGTTATTCCTTGGAGACCAATTGGCGCATTTATCACATTTATAAGGTCACAGTCCAGAATCAGTTAAATTAATTCCCACAGACAATCGTTTCACTGTTAAAAGCGATACAACTTAGTAATATCGGAAGAAAATCACTAAATACATGTTGGTACGAATATGTGACGCAACCGTTGCAACTGAAACCGATTGACACCGTTAGAAAGTCAATGAAATGTAGTTTTTGAAACTGTCTCTATTTCTTCAGCGCGCGATAACGGCCAGGATTGGTCTCACAGGAAAGAAAAACTTATTTATCTAATTTTTTAAATAAAGTGCTACCACAGAGCCTAATGTTATCGCTGAATTCCAGCAATCATGTCATAATAAGACGAATGTTATTCCTTGGAGACCAATTGCCTCATTTATCACATTTATAAGGTCACAGTCCAGAATCAGTTCAATTAATTCCCACAGTCAATCGTTTCACTGTTAAAAGCGATCCAACTTAGTAATATCGGTGGAAAATCACAAAATACATTTTGGTACGAGTAGGTGACGCAACTGTTGTAACACAAACGGATAGACACCGTTAGAAAATCAATGAAATGTGGTTTTTGAAACTGTCTCTATTTCTTCAGCGCGCAATAACGGCTAGGATTGGTCCCACAGAAAAAAATGACTTATTTATCTTAATTTTTAAATAAAGCGCTACCACAGCGCCCAGTGTAATCGCTGAGTTCCAGTAATGATGTCAAATTAAGAAGAATGTTATTTCTTGGAGTCCAATTGTCTCACTTATAACATTTGTAAGGTCAAAGTCCAAAATCAGTTCAATTAAGTCCCACAGTCAAACGTTTCACAGTTAAAAGCGATGCAACCTAATAATATCCGATTACTATCGCTAAATACATGTTGGTACGAATATGTGACGCAACCGTTGTAACTCAAACGGATTGACATCGTTAGAAAGTCAATGAAATGGAGTTTTTGAAACTGTCTCTATATCTTCAGCGCACGCTAACGGCTAGGATTGGTCCAACAGTAAGAAAAGACTTATTTTTCTAAATTTTTAAAAAAAGCGCTACCACAGAGCCTAATGTAATCGCTGAATTCCAGCAATCATGTCAAATTAAGAAGAATGTTATTCCTTTGAGACCAATTGCCTCATTTATCACATTTATAAGGTCACAGTTCAAAATCTGTTCAAATAATTCCAACAGTCAATCGTTTCACTGTTAGAACGATGCAACCTAGTAATATCTGAAAAATATCGCTAAATCATGTTGGTACGAATATGTGACCCAACCGTTTTAACTCAAACGGATTGACACAGTTAGAAAGTCAATGAAATGTACTTTTTAAAACTGTCTCTATTTCTTCAGCGCAAACTGACGGCTAAGATTGGTCCCACAGTAAAAAATGACTTATTCATCTTAATTTTTAAATAAAGCGCTACCAAATCGCCCAGTGTAATCGCTGAGTTCCAGGAATCATGTCAAATTAAGAAGAATGTTATTTCTTGTAGTTAAACTGACTCATTTATCACATTTAAAAGGTCAAAGTCCAAAATCAGTTCAATTAAGTCCCACAGTCAAACGTTTCACTGTTAAAAGCGATGCAACCTAGTAATATCCGAATACTATCGCTAAATACATGTTGGTAAGAATATGCGACGCAACCCTTGTAACTCAAATGGATTGACACCGTTAGAAAATCAATGAAATGTAGTTTTTGAAACTGTCTCTATTTCTTCAGCGCGCGATAACGGCTAGGATTGGTCCCACAGTAAAAAATGACTTATTTATCTTAATTTTTAAATGAATCGCTACCACATTGTCCAGTGTAATCGCTGAGTTTCGGCAATCATGTCAAATTAAGAAGAATGTTCTTTCTTGGAGTCCAATTGTCTCACTTATAACATTTGTAAGGTCAAAGTCCAAAATCAGTTCAATTAAGTCCCACAGTCAAACGTTTCACAGTTAAAAGCGATGCAACCTAATAATATCCGATTACTATCGCTAAATACATGTTGGTACGAATATGTGACGCAACCGTTGTAACTCAAACGGATTGACATCGTTAGAAAGTCAATGAAATGGAGTTTTTGAAACTGTCTCTATATCTTCAGCGCACGCTAACGGCTAGGATTGGTCCCACAGTAAGAAAAGACTTATTTATCTAAATTTTTAAAAAAAGCGCTACCACAGAGCCTAATGTAATCGCTGAATTCCAGCAATCATGTCAAATTAAGAAGAATGTTATTCCTTTGAGACCAATTGCCTCATTTATCACATTTATAAGGTCACAGTTCAAAATCTGTTCAAATAATTCCAACAGTCAATCGTTTCACTGTTAGAACGATGCAACCTAGTAATATCTGAAAAATATCGCTAAATCATGTTGGTACGAATATGTGACCCAACCGTTTTAACTCAAACGGATTGACACAGTTAGAAAGTCAATGAAATGTACTTTTTGAAGCTGTCTCTATTTCTTCAGCGCAAACTGACGGCTAAGATTGGTCCCACAGTAAAAAATGACTTATTCATCTTAATTTTTAAATAAAGCGCTACCAAATCGCCCAGTGTAATCGCTGAGTTCCAGGAATCATGTCAAATTAAGAAGAATGTTATTTCTTGTAGTTAAACTGACTCATTTATCACATTTAAAAGGTCAAAGTCCAAAATCAGTTCAATTAAGTCCCACAGTCAAACGTTTCACTGTTAAAAGCGATGCAACCTAGTAATATCCGAATACTATCGCTAAATACATGTTGGTAAGAATATGCGACGCAACCCTTGTAACTCAAATGGATTGACACCGTTAGAAAATCAATGAAATGTAGTTTTTGAAACTGTCTCTATTTCTTCAGCGCGCGATAACGGCTAGGATTGGTCCCACAGTAAAAAATGACTTATTTATCTTAATTTTTAAATGAATCGCTACCACATTGTCCAGTGTAATCGCTGAGTTTCGGCAATCATGTCAAATTAAGAAGAATGTTCTTTCTTGGAGTCCAATTGTCTCATTTATCACACTTATGAGGTCACAGTCCAAAGTTAGTTCAATTAAGTCCCACAGTCCATCGTTTCACTGTTAGAACGATGCAACCTAGTAATATCCGAAAAATATCGCTAAATACATGTTGGTACGAATATGTGACCCAACCGTTGTAACTCAAACGGATTGACACCGTTAGAAAGTCAATGAAATGTGGTTTTTGAAGCTGTCTCTATTTTTTCAGCGCAAACTAACGGCTAGGATTGGTCCCACAGAGAAAAATGACTTATTTATCTTAATTTTTAAATAAAGCGCTACCACAGCGCCCAGTGTAATAGCTGAGTTCCAGTAATGATGTCAAATTAAGAAGAATGTTATTTCTTGGAGTCCAATTGTCTCACTTATAACATTTGTAAGGTCAAAGTCGAAAATCAGTTCAATTAAGTCCCACAGTCAAACGTTTCACAGTTAAAAGCGATGCAACCTAATAATATCCGATTACTATCGCTAAATACATGTTGGTACAAATATGTGACGCAACCGTTGTAACTCAAACGGATTGACATTGTTAGAAAGTCAATGAAATGGAGTTTTTGAAACTGTCTCTATATCTTCAGCGCACGCTAACGGCTAGGATTGGTCCCACAGTAAGAAAAGACTTATTTATCTAAATTTTTAAAAAAAGCGCTACCACAGAGCCTAAGGTAATCGCTGAATTCCAGCAATCATGTCAAATTAAGAAGAATGTTATTCCTTTGAGACCAATTGCCTCATTTATCACATTTATAAGGTCACAGTTCAAAATCTGTTCAAATAATTCCAACAGTCAATCGTTTCACTGTTAGAACGATGCAACCTAGTAATATCTGAAAAATATCGCTAAATCATGTTGGTACGAATATGTGACCCAACCGTTTTAACTCAAACGGATTGACACAGTTAGAAAGTCAATGAAATGTACTTTTTGAAGCTGTCTCTATTTCTTCAGCGCAAACTGACGGCTTGGATTGGTCCCACAGTAAAAAATGACTTATTCATCTTAATTTTTAAATAAAGCGCTACCACAGCGCCAAGTGTAATCGCTGAATTCCAGCAATCATGTCAAATTAAGAAGAATGTTATTTCTTGGAGTCCAATTGTCTCACTTATAACATTTGTAAGGTCAAAGTCGAAAATCAGTTCAATTAAGTCCCACAGTCAAACGTTTCACTGTTAAAAGCGATGCAACCTAGTAATATCCGAATACTATCGCTAAATACATGTTGGTACGACTATGTGACGCAACCGTTGTAACTCAAACGGATTGACACCGTTAGAAAGTCAATGAAATGGAGTTTTTGAAACTGTCTCTATATCTTCAGCGCACGCTAACGGCTAGGATTGGTCCCACAGTAAAAATGACTGATTTATTTAAAATTTTTAATGAATCGCTACCACAGGGTCCAGTGTAATCGCTGAGTTTCGGCAATCATGTCAAATTAAGAAGAATGTTCTTTCTTGGAGTCCAATTGTCTCATTTATCACACTTATGAGGTCACAGTCCAAAGTCAGTTCAACTAAGTCCCACAGTCAAACGTTTCACAGTTAAAAGCGATGCAACCTAATAATATCCGATTACTATCGCTAAATACATGTTGGTACAAATATGTGACGCAACCGTTGTAACTCAAACGGATTGACATTGTTAGAAAGTCAATGAAATGGAGTTTTTGAAACTGTCTCTATATCTTCAGCGCACGCTAACGGCTAGGATTGGTCCCACAGTAAGAAAAGACTTATTTATCTAAATTTTTAAAAAAAGCGCTACCACAGAGCCTAAGGTAATCGCTGAATTCCAGCAATCATGTCAAATTAAGAAGAATGTTATTCCTTTGAGACCAATTGCCTCATTTATCACATTTATAAGGTCACAGTTCAAAATCTGTTCAAATAATTCCAACAGTCAATCGTTTCACTGTTAGAACGATGCAACCTAGTAATATCTGAAAAATATCGCTAAATCATGTTGGTACGAATATGTGACCCAACCGTTTTAACTCAAACGGATTGACACAGTTAGAAAGTCAATGAAATGTACTTTTTGAAGCTGTCTCTATTTCTTCAGCGCAAACTGACGGCTTGGATTGGTCCCACAGTAAAAAATGACTTATTCATCTTAATTTTTAAATAAAGCGCTACCACAGCGCCAAGTGTAATCGCTGAATTCCAGCAATCATGTCAAATTAAGAAGAATGTTATTTCTTGGAGTCCAATTGTCTCACTTATAACATTTGTAAGGTCAAAGTCGAAAATCAGTTCAATTAAGTCCCACAGTCAAACGTTTCACTGTTAAAAGCGATGCAACCTAGTAATATCCGAATACTATCGCTAAATACATGTTGGTACGACTATGTGACGCAACCGTTGTAACTCAAACGGATTGACACCGTTAGAAAGTCAATGAAATGGAGTTTTTGAAACTGTCTCTATATCTTCAGCGCACGCTAACGGCTAGGATTGGTCCCACAGTAAAAATGACTGATTTATTTAAAATTTTTAATGAATCGCTACCACAGGGTCCAGTGTAATCGCTGAGTTTCGGCAATCATGTCAAATTAAGAAGAATGTTCTTTCTTGGAGTCCAATTGTCTCATTTATCACACTTATGAGGTCACAGTCCAAAGTTAGTTCAATTAAGTCCCACAGTCAATCGTTTCACTGTTAGAACGATGCAACCTAGTAATATCCGAAAAATTTCGCTAAATACATGTTGGTACGAATATGTGACCCAACCGTTGTAACTCAAACGGATTGACACCGGTAGAAAGTCAATGAAATGTACTTTTTGAAGCTGTCTCTATTTTTTCAGCGCAAACTAACGGCTAGGATTGGTCCCGCAGTAAAAAATGATTTATTCATCTTAATTTTTATATAAAGCGCTACCACAGCGCCAAGTGTAATCGCTGAGTTCCAGTAATCATGTCATATTAAAAAGAATGTTACTTCTTGGAGTCAAATTGTCTCACTTATAGCATTTATAAGGTCAAAGTCCAAAATCAGTTCAATTAAGTCCCACAGTCAATCGTTTCACTGTTAAAAGCGATACAACTTAGTAATATCGGTAGAAAATCACTAAATACATTTTGGTACGAGTAGGTGACGCAACTGTTGTAACACAAACGGATTGACACCGTTAGAAAATCAATGAAATGTAGTCTTTGAAACTGTTCAGCGCGCGCTAACGGCCAGGATTGGTCCCACAGTAAAAATGACTGATTTATTTAAAATTTTAAATGAATCGCTACCACAGGGTCCAGTGTAATCGCTGAGTTTCGGCAATCATGTCAAATTAAGAAGAATGTTCTTTCTTGGAGTCCAATTGTCTCATTTATCACACTTATGAGGTCACAGTCCAAAGTTAGTTCAATTAAGTCCCACAGTCAATCGTTTCACTGTTAGAACGATGCAACCTAGTAATATCCGAAAAATATCGCTAAATACATGTTGGTACGAATATGTGACGCAACCGTTGTAACTGAAACCTATTGACACCGTTACAAAGTCAATAAAATGTAGTTTTTGAAACTGTCTCCATTTCTTCAGTGCGCGATAACGGCCAGGATTGGTCTCACAGTAAAGAAAAACTTATTTATCTAATTTTTTAAATAAAGTGCTACCACAGAACCTAATGTAATCTCTGAATTCCAGCAGTCATGTCATAATAAGAAGAATGTTATTCCTTGGAGACCAATTGCCTCATTTATCACATTTATAAGGTCACAGTCCAGAATCAGTTCAAATAATTCCCACAGTCAATCGTTTCACTGTTAAAAGCGATACAACTTAGTAATATCGGTAGAAAATCACTAAATACATTTTGGTACGAGTAGGTGACGCAACTGTTGTAACACAAACGGATTGACACCGTTAGAAAATCAATGAAATGTGGTTTTTGAAACTGTCTCTATTTCTTCAGCGCGCAATAACGGCTAGGATTGGTCCCACAGTACAAAGTGATTTATTTATCTTAATTTTTAAACAAAGCGTTACCACAGCGCCCAGTGTAATCGCTGAGTTCTAGCACTGATGTCAAATTAAGAAGAATGTCTTTCTTGTAGTCAAAATGACTCATTTATCACATTTATAAGGTCAAAGTCCAAAGTCAGTTCAACTAAGTCCCACAGTCAATCGTTTCACTGTTGAAAGCGATACAACTTAGTAATATCGGAAGAAAATCACTAAATACATGTTGGTACGAATATGTGACGCAACCGTTGTAACTCAAACGAATTGACACCGTTAGTAAGTCAATGAAATGTAGTTTTTGAACTGTCTCCATTTCTTTAGCGCGCGAGAACGGCTAGGATTGGTCCCACAGTACACAATGACTTATTTATCTTAATTTTTAAATAAAGCGTTGCCACAGCGCCCAGCGTAATCGCTGAGTTCCAGCACTCATGTCAAATTAAGAAGAATGTCTTTCTTGTAGTCCAAATGTCTCATTTATCACAATTATGAGGTCACAGTCCAAAGTTAGTTCAATTAAGACCCACAGTCAATCGTTTCACTGTTAGAACGATGCAACCTAGTAATATCCGAAAAATATCGCTAAATACATGTTGGTACGAATATGTGACCCAACCGTTGTAACTCAAACGGATTGACACCGATAGGAAGTCAATGAAATGTACTTTTTGAAGCTGTCTCTATTTTTTCTGCTCAAACTAACGGCTAGGATTGGTCACACAGTAAAAAATGATTTACTCATCTTAATTTTTAAATAAAGGGCTACCACAGCGCCAAGTGTAATCGCTGAGTTCCAGCAATCATGTCAAATTAAGAAGAATGTTATTTCTTGTAGTTAAACTGACTTATTTATCACATTTAAAAGGTCAAAGTCCAAAATCAGTTCAATTAAGTCCCACAGTCAAACGTTTCACTGTTAAAAGTGATGCAACCTAGTAATATCCGAATACTTTCGCTAAATACATGTTGGTACAAATATGTGACGCAACCGTTGTAACTCAAACGGAATTATACCGCCAAGAAAACAATGAAATGTAGTTTTTGAGAATGTCTCTATTTCTTCAGCGCGTGCTAACGGCCAGGATTGGTCCCACAGTAAAAAATGACTTATTTATCTTAATTTTTAAATAAAACGCTACCACAGCGCCCAGTGTAATCGCTGAGTTCCAGTAATTATGTCAAATTAAGAAGAATGTTATTTCTTGGAGTCCAAATGTCTCACTTAAAACATTTATAAGGTCAAAGTCCAAAATCAGTTCAATTAAGTCCCACAGTCAAACGTTTCACAGTTAAAAGAGATGCAACCTAGTGATATCCGGATACTATCGCTAAAGACATGTTGGTACGAATATGTGACGCAACCGTTGTAACTCAAACGGAATTATACCGCCAAGAAATCAATGAAATGTAGTTTTTGAGAATGTCTCTATTTCTTCAGCGCGTGCTAACGGCCAGGATTGGTCTCACAGTAAAGAAAGACTTATTTATCTAATTTTTTAAATATAGTGCTACCACAGTGCCTAAGGTAATCGCTGAATTCCAGCAATCATGTCATAATAATAAGAATGTTATTCCTTGGAGACCAATTGCCTCATTTATCACATTTATAAGGTCACAGTCCAGAATCAGTTCAATTAATTCCCACAGTCAATCGTTTCACTGTTAAAAGTGATGCAACCTAGTAATATCCGAATACTTTCGCTAAATACATGTTGGTACGAATATGTGACGCAACCGTTGTAACTCAAACGGATTGACACCGTTAGAAAGTCAATGAAATGTAGTCTTTGGATCTGTTCCTATTTATTCAGCGTGTCGTAACGACCAGGATTTGTCCCACAGTAAGAAAAGACTTATTTATCAAAATTTTTAAAAAAAGCGCTACCACAGAGCCTAATGTAATGGCTGAATTCCAGCAATCATGTCAAATTAAGACGAATGTTCTTTCTTGGAGTCCAATTGTCTCATTTATCACACTTATGAGGTCACAGTCCAAAGTTAGTTCAATTAAGACCCACAATCAATCGTTTCACTGTTAGAACGATGCAACCTAGTAATATCCGAAAAATATCGCTAAATACATGTTGGTACGAATATGTGACCCAACCGTTGTAACTCAAACGGATTGACACCGATAGGAAGTCAATGAAATGTACTTTTTGAAGCTGTCTCTATTTTTTCTGCTCAAACTAACGGCTAGGATTGGTCACACAGTAAAAAATGATTTACTCATCTTAATTTTTAAATAAAGGGCTACCACAGCGCCAAGTGTAATCGCTGAGTTCCAGCAATCATGTCAAATTAAGAAGAATGTTATTTCTTGTAGTTAAACTGACTTATTTATCACATTTAAAAGGTCAAAGTCCAAAATCAGTTCAATTAAGTCCCACAGTCAAACGTTTCACTGTTAAAAGTGATGCAACCTAGTAATATCCGAATACTTTCGCTAAATACATGTTGGTACGAATATGTGACGCAACCGTTGTAACTCAAACGGAATTATACCGCCAAGAAATCAATGAAATGTAGTTTTTGAGAATGTCTCTATTTCTTCAGCGCGTGCTAACGGCCAGGATTGGTCTCACAGTAAAGAAAGACTTATTTATCTAATTTTTTAAATATAGTGCTACCACAGTGCCTAAGGTAATCGCTGAATTCCAGCAATCATGTCATAATAATAAGAATGTTATTCCTTGGAGACCAATTGCCTCATTTATCACATTTATAAGGTCACAGTCCAGAATCAGTTCAATTAATTCCCACAGTCAATCGTTTCACTGTTAAAATAGATACAACTTAGTAATATCGGTAGAAAATCTCTAAATACATTTTGGTACGAGTAGGTGACGCAACTGTTGTATCACAAACGGATTGACACACTTAGAAAGTCAATGAAATGTGGTTTTTGAAACTGTCTCTATTTCTTCAGCGCGCAATAACGGCTAGGATTGGTCCCACAGTAAAAAATGACTTATTTATCTTAATTTTTAAATAAAACGCTACCACAGCGCCCAGTGTAATCGCTGAGTTCCAGTAATCATGTCAAATTAAGAAGAATGTTATTTCTTGGAGTCCAATTGTCTCACTTAAAACATATATAAGGTCAAAGTCCAAAATCAGTTCAATTAAGTCCCACAGTCAAACGTTTCACAGTTAAAAGAGATGCAAACTAGTGATATCCGGATACTATCGCTAAAGACATGTTGGTACGAATATGTGACGCAACCGTTGTAACTCAAACGGAATTATACCGCCAGGAAATCAATGAAATGTAGTTTTTGAGAATGTCTCTATTTCTTCAGCGCGTGCTAACGGCCAGGATTGGTCTCACAGTAAAGAAAGACTTATTTATCTAATTTTTTAAATATAGTGCTACCACAGTGCCTAAGGTAATCGCTGAATTCCAGCAATCATGTCATAATAATAAGAATGTTATTCCTTGGAGACCAATTGCCTCATTTATCACATTTATAAGGTCACAGTCCAGAATCAGTTCAATTAATTCTCACAGTCAATCGTTTCACTGTTAAAAGCGATACAACTTAGTAATATCGGAAGAAAATCACTAAATACATGTTGGTACGAATATGTGACGCAACCGTTGTAACTGAAACCTATTGACACCGTTACAAAGTCAATGAAATGTAGTTTTTGAAACTGTCTCTATTTCTTCAGTGCGCGATAACGGCCAGGATTGGTCTCACAGTAAAGAAAAACTTATTTATCTAATTTTTTAAATAAAGTGCTACCACAGAGCCTAATGTAATCTCTGAATTCCAGCAGTCATGTCATAATAAGAAGAATGTTATTCCTTGGAGACCAATTGCCTCATTTATCACATTTATAAGGTCAAAGTCCAAAATCAGTTCAATTAAGTCCCACCGTCAATCGTTTCACTGTTGAAAGCGATACAACTTAGTAATATCGGAAGAAAATCACTAAATACATGTTGGTACGAATATGTGACGCAACCGTTGTAACTCAAACGAATTGACACCGTTAGTAAGTCAATGAAATGTAGTTTTTGAACTGTCTCTATTTCTTTAGCGCGCGAGAACGGCTAGGATTGATCCCACAGTACAAAATGACTTATTTATCTTAATTTTTAAATAAAGCGTTGCCACAGCGCCCAGTGTAATCGCTGAGTTCCAGCAATCATGTCAAATTAAGAAGAATGTTATTTCTTGTAGTTAAACTGACTTATTTATCACATTTAAAAGGTCAAAGTCCAAAATCAGTTTAATTAAGTCCCACAGTCAAACGTTTCACTGTTAAAAGTGATGCAACCTAGTAATATCCGAATACTTTCGCTAAATACATGTTGGTACGAATATGTGACGCAACCGTTGTAACTCAAACGGAATTATACCGCCAAGAAATCAATGAAATGTAGTTTTTGAGAATGTCTCTATTTCTTCAGCGCGTGCTAACGGCCAGGATTGGTCTCACAGTAAAGAAAGACTTATTTATCTAATTTTTTAAATATAGTGCTACCACAGTGCCTAAGGTAATCGCTGAATTCCAGCAATCATGTCATAATAATAAGAATGTTATTCCTTGGAGACCAATTGTCTCATTTATCACATTTATAAGGTCACAGTCCAGAATCAGTTCAATTAATTCCCACAGTCAATCGTTTCACTGTTAAAAGAGATACAACTTAGTAATATCGGTAGAAAATCACTAAATACATTTTGGTACGAGTAGGTGACGCAACTGTTGTATCACAAACAGATTGACACACTTAGAAAGTCAATGAAATGTGGTTTTTCAAACAGTCTCTATTTCTTCAGCGCGCAATAACGGCTAGGATTGGTCCCACAGTAAAAAATGACTTATTTATCTTAATTTTTAAATAAAACGCTACCACAGCGCCCAGTGTAATCGCTGAGTTCCAGTAATCATGTCAAATTAAGAAGAATGTTATTTCTTGGAGTCCAATTGTCTCACTTAAAACATTTATAAGGTCAAAGTCCAAAATCAGTTCAATTAAGTCCCACAGTCAAACGTTTCACAGTTAAAAGAGATGCAACCTAGTGATATCCGGATACTATCGCTAAAGACATGTTGGTACGAATATGTGACGCAACCGTTGTAACTCAAACGGATTTATACCGCTAGAAAGTCAATGAAATGTAGTCTTTGAAACTGTTCAGCGCGCGCTAACAGCCAGGATTGGACTCACAAAGACTTACTTATCTAATTTTTTAAATAAAGTGCTACCACAGAGCCTAATGTAATCGCAGAATTCCAGCAATCATGTCAAATTAAGAAGAATGTTATTTCTTGTTGTCAAAATGGCTCATTTATCACATTTATAAGGTCACAGTCCAGAATCAGTTCAATTAATTCTCACAGTCAATCGTTTCACTGTTAAAAGCGATACAACTTAGTAATATCGGAAGAAAATCACTAAATACATGTTGGTACGAATATGTGACGCAACCGTTGTAACTGAAACCTATTGACACCGTTACAAAGTCAATGAAATGTAGTTTTTGAAACTGTCTCTATTTCTTCAGTGCGCGATAACGGCCAGGATTGGTCTCACAGTAAAGAAAAACTTATTTATCTAATTTTTTAAATAAAGTGCTACCACAGAGCCTAATGTAATCTCTGAATTCCAGCAGTCATGTCATAATAAGAAGAATGTTATTCCTTGGAGACCAATTGCCTCATTTATCACATTTATAAGGTCAAAGTCCAAAATCAGTTCAATTAAGTCCCACCGTCAATCGTTTCACTGTTGAAAGCGATACAACTTAGTAATATCGGAAGAAAATCACTAAATACATGTTGGTACGAATATGTGACGCAACCGTTGTAACTCAAACGAATTGACACCGTTAGTAAGTCAATGAAATGTAGTTTTTGAACTGTCTCTATTTCTTTAGCGCGCGAGAACGGCTAGGATTGATCCCACAGTACAAAATGACTTATTTATCTTAATTTTTAAATAAAGCGTTGCCACAGCGCCCAGTGTAATCGCTGAGTTCCAGCAATCATGTCAAATTAAGAAGAATGTTATTTCTTGTAGTTAAACTGACTTATTTATCACATTTAAAAGGTCAAAGTCCAAAATCAGTTTAATTAAGTCCCACAGTCAAACGTTTCACTGTTAAAAGTGATGCAACCTAGTAATATCCGAATACTTTCGCTAAATACATGTTGGTACGAATATGTGACGCAACCGTTGTAACTCAAACGGAATTATACCGCCAAGAAATCAAAGAAATGTAGTTTTTGAGAATGTCTCTATTTCTTCAGCGCGTGCTAACGGCCAGGATTGGTCTCACAGTAAAGAAAGACTTATTTATCTAATTTTTTAAATATAGTGCTACCACAGTGCCTAAGGTAATCGCTGAATTCCAGCAATCATGTCATAATAATAAGAATGTTATTCCTTGGAGACCAATTGTCTCATTTATCACATTTATAAGGTCACAGTCCAGAATCAGTTCAATTAATTCCCACAGTCAATCGTTTCACTGTTAAAAGAGATACAACTTAGTAATATCGGTAGAAAATCACTAAATACATTTTGGTACGAGTAGGTGACGCAACTGTTGTATCACAAACAGATTGACACACTTAGAAAGTCAATGAAATGTGGTTTTTGAAACAGTCTCTATTTCTTCAGCGCGCAATAACGGCTAGGATTGGTCCCACAGTAAAAAATGACTTATTTATCTTAATTTTTAAATAAAACGCTACCACAGCGCCCAGTGTAATCGCTGAGTTCCAGTAATCATGTCAAATTAAGAAGAATGTTATTTCTTGGAGTCCAATTGTCTCACTTAAAACATTTATAAGGTCAAAGTCCAAAATCAGTTCAATTAAGTCCCACAGTCAAACGTTTCACAGTTAAAAGAGATGCAACCTAGTGATATCCGGATACTATCGCTAAAGACATGTTGGTACGAATATGTGACGCAACCGTTGTAACTCAAACGGATTTATACCGCTAGAAAGTCAATGAAATGTAGTCTTTGAAACTGTTCAGCGCGCGCTAACAGCCAGGATTGGACTCACAAAGACTTACTTATCTAATTTTTTAAATAAAGTGCTACCACAGAGCCTAATGTAATCGCAGAATTCCAGCAATCATGTCAAATTAAGAAGAATGTTATTTCTTGTTGTCAAAATGGCTCATTTATCACATTTATAAGGTCAAAGTCCAAAATCAGTTCAATTAAGTCCCACAGTCAATCGTTTCACTGTTAGAACGATGCAACCTAGTAATATCCGAAAAAAATCGCTAAATACATGTTGGTACGAATATGTGACCCAACCGTTGTAACTCAAACGGATTGACACCGGTAGAAAGTCAATGAAATGTAATTTTTGAAGCTGTCTTTATTTTTCAGCGCAAACTAACGGCTAGGATTGGTGCCACAGTAAAAAATGATTTATTCATCTTAATTTTTAAATAAAGCACTACCACAGCGCAAAGTGTAATCGCTGAATTCCAGCAATCATGTCATAATAATAAGAATGTTATTCCTTGGAGACCAATTGCGTCATTTATCACATTTATAAGGTCACAGTCCAGAATCAGTTCAATTAATTCCCACAGTCAATCGTTTCACTGTTAAAAGAGATACAACTTAGTAATATCGGTAGAAAATCACTAAATACATTTTGGTACGAGTAGGTGACGCAACTGTTGTATCACAATCGGATTGACACACTTAGAAAGTCAATGAAATGTGGTTTTTGAAACTGTCTCTATTTCTTCAGCGCGCAATAACGGCTAGGATTGGTCCCACAGTAAAAAATGACTTATTTATCTTAATTTTTAAATAAAACGCTACCACAGCGCCCAGTGTAATCGCTGAGTTCCAGTAATCATGTCAAATTAAGAAGAATGTTATTTCTTGGAGTCCAATTGTCTCACTTAAAACATTTATAAGGTCAAAGTCCAAAATCAGTTCAATTAAGTCCCACAGTCAAACGTTTCACAGTTAAAAGAGATGCAACCTAGTAATATCCGGATACTATCGCTAAAGACATGTTGGTACGAATATGTGACGCAACCGTTGTAACTCAAACGGAATTATACCGCCAAGAAATCAATGAAATGTAGTTTTTGAGAATGTCTCTATTTCTTCAGCGCGTGCTAACGGCCAGGATTGGTCTCACAGTAAAGAAAGACTTATTTATCAAATTTTTTAAATATAGTGCTACCACAGTGCCTAAGGTAATCGCTGAATTCCAGCAATCATGTCATAATAATAAGAATGTTATTCCTTGGAGACCAATTGCCTCATTTATCACATTTATAAGGTCACAGTCCAGAATCAGTTCAATTAATTCCCACAGTCAATCGTTTCACTGTTAAAAGAGATACAACTTAGTAATATCGGTAGAAAATCACTAAATACATTTTGGTACGAGTAGGTGACGCAACTGTTGTATCACAAACGGATTGACACACTTAGAAAGTCAATGAAATGTGGTTTTTGAAACTGTCTCTATTTCTTCAGCGCGCAATAACGGCTAGGATTGGTCCCACAGTAAAAAATGACTTATTTATCTTAATTTTTAAATAAAACGCTACCACAGCGCCCAGTGTAATCGCTGAGTTCCAGTAATCATGTCAAATTAAGGAGAATGTTATTTCTTGGAGTCCAATTGTCTCACTTAAAACATTTATAAGGTCAAAGTCCAAAATCAGTTCAATTAAGTCCCACAGTCAAACGTTTCACAGTTAAAAGAGATGCAACCTAGTGATATCCGGATACTATCGCTAAAGACATGTTGGTACGAATATGTGACGCAGCCGTTGTAACTCAAACGGATTTATACCGCTAGAAAATCAATGAAATGTAGTCTTTGAAACTGTTCAGCGCGCGCTAACGGCCAGGATTGGACTCACAGTAAGGAAAGACTTACTTATCTAATTTTTTAAATAAAGTGCTACCACAGAGCCTAATGTAATCGCAGAATTCCAGCAATCATGTCAAATTAAGAAGAATGTTATTTCTTGTTGTCAAAATGGCTCATTTATCACATTTATAAGGTCAAAGTCCAAAATCAGTTCAATTAAGTCGCACAGTCAATCGTTTCACTGTTAGAACGATGCAACCTAGTAATATCCGAAAAATATCGCTAAATACATGTTGGTACGAATATGTGACCCAACCGTTGTAACTCAAACGGATTGACACCGGTAGAAAGTCAATGAAATGTAATTTTTGAAGCTGTCTTTATTTTTCAGCGCAAACTAACGGCTAGGATTGGTGCCACAGTAAAAAATGATTTATTCATCTTAATTTTTAAATAAAGCGCTACCACAGCGCAAAGTGTAATCGCTGAGTTCTAGCAATCATGTGAAATTAAGAAGAATGTTATTCCTGGGAGACCAATTGGCGCATTTATCACATTTATGATGTCACAATCCAGAATCAGTTAAATTAATTCCCACAGTCGAACGTTTCACAGTTAAAAGAGATGCAACCTAGTAATATCCGGATACTATCGCTAAAGACATGTTGGTACGAATATGTGACGCAACCGTTGTAACTCAAACGGAATTATACCGCCAAGAAATCAATGAAATGTAGTTTTTGAGAATGTCTCTATTTCTTCAGCGCGTGCTAACGGCCAGGATTGGTCTCACAGTAAAGAAAGACTTATTTATCTAATTTTTTAAATATAGTGCTACCACAGTGCCTAAGGTAATCGCTGAATTCCAGCAATCATGTCATAATAATAAGAATGTTATTCCTTGGAGACCAATTGCCTCATTTATCACATTTATAAGGTCACAGTCCAGAATCAGTTCAATTAATTCCCACAGTCAATCGTTTCACTGTTAAAAGAGATACAACTTAGTAATATCGGTAGAAAATCACTAAATACATTTTGGTACGAGTAGGTGACGCAACTGTTGTATCACAAACGGATTGACACACTTAGAAAGTCAATGAAATGTGGTTTTTGGAACTGTCTCTATTTCTTCAGCGCGCAATAACGGCTAGGATTGGTCCCACAGTAAAAAATGACTTATTTATCTTAATTTTTAAATAAAACGCTACCACAGCGCCCAGTGTAATCGCTGAGTTCCAGTAATCATGTCAAATTAAGAAGAATGTTATTTCTTGGAGTCCAATTGTCTCACTTAAAACATTTATAAGGTCAAAGTCCAAAATCAGTTCAATTAAGTCCCACAGTCAAACGTTTCACAGTTAAAAGAGATGCAACCTAGTGATATCCGGATACTATCGCTAAAGACATGTTGGTACGAATATGTGACGCAGCCGTTGTAACTCAAAGGGATTTATACCGCTAGAAAATCAATGAAATGTAGTCTTTGAAACTGTTCAGCGCGCGCTAACGGCCAGGATTGGACTCACAGTAAGGAAAGACTTACTTATCTAATTTTTTAAATAAAGTGCTACCACAGAGCCTAATGTAATCGCAGAATTCCAGCAATCATGTCAAATTAAGAAGAATGTTAGTTCTTGTTGTCAAAATGGCTCATTTATCACATTTATAAGGTCAAAGTCCAAAATCAGTTCAATTAAGTCGCACAGTCAATCGTTTCACTGTTAGAACGATGCAACCTAGTAATATCCGAAAAATATCGCTAAATACATGTTGGTACGAATATGTGACCCAACCGTTGTAACTCAAACGGATTGAC
This sequence comes from Hydractinia symbiolongicarpus, assembly GCF_029227915.1. NCBI lineage: Eukaryota > Metazoa > Cnidaria > Hydrozoa > Anthoathecata > Hydractiniidae > Hydractinia > Hydractinia symbiolongicarpus. The sequence goes on from NC_079877.1 coordinate 3,342,009, forward strand.
ACCGGTAGAAAGTCAATGAAATGTAATTTTTGAAGCTGTCTTTATTTTTCAGCGCAAACTAACGGCTAGGATTGGTGCCACAGTAAAAAATGATTTATTCATCTTAATTTTTAAATAAAGCGCTACCACAGCGCAAAGTGTAATCGCTGAGTTCTAGCAATCATGTGAAATTAAGAAGAATGTTATTCCTGGGAGACCAATTGGCGCATTTATCACATTTATGATGTCACAATCCAGAATCAGTTAAATTAATTCCCACAGTCGATCGTTTCACTGTTAAAAGCGATAAAACTTAGTAATATCGGTAGAAAATCACTAAATACATTTTGGTACGAGTAGGTGACGCAACTGTTGTAACAAAAACGGATTGACACCGTTAGAAAATCAATGAAATGTGGTTTTTGAAACTGTCTCTATTTCTTTAGCGCGCAATACCGGCTAGGATTGGTCCCACAGTACAAAATGATTTATTTATCTTAATTTTTAAACAAAGCGTTACCACAGCGCCCAGTGTAATCGCTGAGTTCTAGCACTCATGTCAAATTAAGAAGAATGTCTTTCTTGTAGTCAAAATGACTCATTTATCACATTTATAAGGTCAAAGTCCAAAATCAGTTCAACTAAGTCCCACAGTCAATCGTTTCACTGTTGAAAGCGATACATCTTAGTAATATCGGTAGAAAATCACTAAATACATTTTGGTACGAGTAGGTGACGCAACTGTTTTAACACAAACGGATTGACACCGTTAGAAAATCAATGAAATGTGGTTTTTGAAACTGTCTCTATTTCTTCAGCGCGCAATAACGGCTAGGATTGGTCCCACAGTACAAAATGATTTATTTATCTTAATTTTTAAACAAAGCGTTACCACAGCGCCCAGTGTAATTGCTGAGTTCTAGCACTCATGTCAAATTAAGAAGAATGTCTTTCTTGTAGTCAAAATGACTCATTTATCACATTTATAAGGTCAAAGTCCAAAATCAGTTCAACTAAGTCCCACAGTCAATCGTTTCACTGTTGAAAGCGATACAACTTAGTAATATCGGAAAAATATCACTAAATACATGTTGGTACGAATTTGTGACGCAACCGTTGTAACTCAAACGGATTGACACCGTTAGAAAGTTAATGAAATGGAGTTTTTGAAACTGTCTCTATATCTTCAGCGTGCGCTAACGGCTAGGATTTGTCCCACAGTAAAAATGACTTATTTATTTAAATTTTTAAATGAATCGCTACCACAGGGTCCAGTGTAATTGCTGAGTTCCGGCAATCATGTCAAATTAAGAAGAATGTTCTTTCTTGTTGTCAAAATGGCTCATTTATCACATTTATAAGGTCAAAGTCCAAAATCAGTTCAATTAAGTCCCACCGTCAATCGTTTCACTGTTGAAAGCGATACAACTTAGTAATATCGGAAGAAAATCACTAAATACATGTTGGTACGAATATGTGACGCAACCGTTGTAACTCAAACGAATTGACACCGTTAGTAAGTCAATGAAATGTAGTTTTTGAACTGTCTCTATTTCTTTAGCGCGCGAGAACGGCTAGGATTGATCCCACAGTACAAAATGACTTATTTATCTTAATTTTTAAATAAAGCGTTACCACAGCGCCCAGTGTAATCGCTGAGTTCTAGCACTCATGTCAAATTAAGAAGAATGTCTTTTTTGTAGTCAAAATGACTCATTTATCACATTTATAAGGTCAAAGTCCAAAATCAGTTCAACTAAGTCCCACAGTCAATCGTTTCACTGTTGAAAGCGATACAACTTAGTAATATCGGTAGAAAATCACTAAATACATTTTGGTACGAGTAGGTGACGCAACTGTTTTAACACAAACGGATTGACACCGTTAGAAAATCAATGAAATGTGGTTTTTGAAACTGTCTCTATTTCTTCAGCGCGCAATAACGGCTAGGATTGGTCCCACAGTACAAAATTATTTATTTATCTTAATTTTTAAACAAAGCGTTACCACAGCGCCCAGTGTAATTGCTGAGTTCTAGCACTCATGTCAAATTAAGAAGAATGTCTTTCTTGTAGTCAAAATGACTCATTTATCACATTTATAAGGTCAAAGTCCAAAATCAGTTCAACTAAGTCCCACAGTCAATCGTTTCACTGTTGAAAGCGATACAACTTAGTAATATCGGAAAAATATCACTAAATACATGTTGGTACGAATTTGTGACGCAACCGTTGTAACTCAAACGGATTGACACCGTTAGAAAGTTAATGAAATGGAGTTTTTGAAACTGTCTCTATATCTTCAGCGTGCGCTAACGGCTAGGATTTGTCCCACAGTAAAAATGACTTATTTATTTAAATTTTTAAATGAATCGCTACCACAAGGTCCAGTGTAATTGCTGAGTTCCGGCAATCATGTCAAATTAAGAAGAATGTTCTTTCTTGTTGTCAAAATGGCTCATTTATCACATTTATAAGGTCAAAGTCCAAAATCAGTTCAATTAAGTCCCACCGTCAATCGTTTCACTGTTGAAAGCGATACAACTTAGTAATATCGGAAGAAAATCACTAACTACATGTTGGTACGAATATGTGACGCAACCGTTGTAACTCAAACGAATTGACACCGTTAGTAAGTCAATGAAATGTAGTTTTTGAACTGTCTCTATTTCTTTAGCGCGCGAGAACGGCTAGGATTGATCCCACAGTACAAAATGACTTATTTATCTTAATTTTTAAATAAAGCGTTGCCACAGCGCCCAGTGTAATCGCTGAATTCCAGCGCTCATGTCAAATTAAGAAGAATGTCTTTCTTGTCGTCAAAATGACTCATTTATCACATTTATAAGGTCAAAGTCCAAAATCAGTTCAACTAAGTCCCACAGTCAATCGTTTCACTGTTGAAAGCGATACAACTTAGTAATATCGGAAATGTATCACTAAATACATGTTGGTACGAATGTGTGACGCAACCGTTGTAACACAAACGGATTGACACCGTTAGAAAGTCAATGAAATGTAGTCTTTGGATCTGTTCCTATTTATTCAGCGTATCGTAACGACCAGGATTGGTCCCACAGTAAAAAATGACTTATTTATCTTAATTTTTAAATAAAACGCTACCACAGCGCCCAGTGTAATCGCTGAGTTCCAGTAATCATGTCAAATTAAGGAGAATGTTATTTCTTGGCGTCCAATTGTCTCACTTAAAACATTTATAAGGTCAAAGTCCAAGATCAGTTCAATTAAGTCCCACAGTCAAACGTTTCACAGTTAAAAGAGATGCAACCTAGTGATATCCGGATACTATCGCTAAAGACATGTTGGTACGAATATGTGACGCAACCGTTGTAACTCAAACGGAATTATACCGCCAAGAAATCAATGAAATGTAGTTTTTGAGAATGTCTCTATTTCTTCAGCGCGTGCTAACGGCCAGGATTGGTCTCACAGTAAAGAAAGACTTATTTATCTAATTTTTTAAATATAGTGCTACCACAGTGCCTAAGGTAATCGCTAAATTCCAGCAATCATGTCATAATAATAAGAATGTTATTCCTGGGAGAACAATTGCCTCATTTATCACATTTATAAGGTCACAGTCCAGAATCAGTTCCATTAATTCCCACAGTTAATCGTTTCACTGTTAAAAGAGATACAACTTAGTAATATCGGTAGAAAATCACTAAATACATTTTGGTACGAGTAGGTGACGCAACTGTTGTATCACAAACGGATTGACACACTTAGAAAGTCAATGAAATGTGGTTTTTGAAACTGTCTCTATTTCTTCAGCGCGCAATAACGGCTAGGATTGGTCCCACAGTAAAAAATGACTTATTTATCTTAATTTTTAAATAAAACGCTACCACAGCGCCCAGTGTATTCGCTGAGTTCCAGTAATCATGTCAAATTAAGACGAATGTTATTTCTTGGAGTCCAATTGTCTCACTTAAAACATTTATAAGGTCAAAGTCCAAAATCAGTTCAATTAAGTCCCACAGTCAAACGTTTCACAGTTAAAAGAGATGCAACCTAGTGATATCCGGATACTATCGCTAAAGACATGTTGGTACGAATATGTGACGCAACCGTTGTAACTCAAACGGAATTATACCGCGAAGAAATCAATGAAATGTAGTTTTTGAGAATGTCTCTATTTCTTCAGCGCGTGCTAACGGCCAGGATTGGTCTCACAGTAAAGAAAGACTTATTTATCTAATTTTTTAAATATAGTGCTACCACAGTGCCTAAGGTAATCGCTGAATTCCAGCAATCATGTCATAATAATAAGAATGTTATTCCTTGGAGACCAATTGCCTCATTTATCACATTTATAAGGTCACAGTCCAGAATCAGTTCAATTAATTCCCACAGTCAATCGTTTCACTGTTAAAAGAGATACAACTTAGTAATATCGGTAGAAAATCACTAAATACATGTTGGTACGAATATGTGACCCAACCGTTGTAACTCAAACAGATTGACACCGGTAGAAAGTCAATGAAATGTAATTTTTGAAGCTGTCTTTATTTTTCAGCGCAAACTAACGGCTAGGATTGGTGCCACAGTAAAAAATGATTTATTCATCTTAATTTTTAAATAAAGCGCTACCACAGCGCAAAGTGTAATCGCTGAGTTCTAGCAATCATGTGAAATTAAGAAGAATGTTATTCCTGGGAGACCAATTGTCGCATTTATCACATTTATGATGTCACAATCCAGAATCAGTTAAATTAATTTCCACAGTCGATCGTTTCACTGTTAAAAGCGATACAACTTAGTAATATCGGTAGAAAATCACTAAATACATTTTGGTACGAGTAGGTGACGCAACTGTTGTAACACAAACGGATTGACACCGTTAGAAAATCAATGAAATGTGGTTTTTGAAACTGTCTCTATTTCTTCAGCGCGCAATAACGGCTAGGATTGGTCCCACAGTACAAAATGATTTATTTATCTTAATTTTTAAACAAAGCGTTACCACAGCGCCCAGTGTAATCGCTGAGTTCTAGCACTCATGTCAAATTAAGAAGAATGTCTTTCTTGTAGTCAAAATGACTCATTTATCACATTTATAAGGTCAAAGTCCAAAATAAGTTCAACTAAGTCCCACAGTCAATCGTTTCACTGTTGAAAGCGATACAACTTAGTAATATCGAAAAAATATCACTAAATACGTGTTGGTACGAATGTGTGACGCAACCGTTGTAACTCAAACGGATTGACACCGTTAGAAAGTTAATGAAATGGAGTTTTTGAAACTGTCTCTATATCTTCAGCGCGCGCTAACGGCTAGGATTTGTCCCACAGTAAAAATGACTTATTTATTTAAATTTTTAAATGAATCGCTACCATAGGGTCCAGTGTAATCGCTGAGTTCCGGCAATCATGTCAAATTAAGAAGAATGTTCTTTCTTGTTGTCAAAATGGCTCATTTATCACATTTATAAGGTCAAAGTCCAAAATCACTTCAATTAAGTCCCACCGTCAATCGTTTCACTGTTGAAAGCGATACAACTTAGTAATATCGGAAGAAAATCACTAAATACATGTTGGTACGAATATGTGACGCAACCGTTGTAACTCAAACAAATTGACACCGTTAGGAAGTCAATGAAATGTAGTTTTTAAACTGTCTCTATTTCTTTAGCGCGCGAGAACGGCTAGGATTGATCCCACAGTACAAAATGACTTATTTATCTTAATTTTTAAATAAAGCGTTGCCACAGCGCCCAGTGTAATCGCTGAGTTCCAGCGCTCATGTCAAATTAAGAAGAATGTCTTTCTTGTAGTCAAAATGACTCATTTATCACATTTATAAGGTCAAAGTTCAAAATCAGTTCAACTAAGTCCCACAGTCAATCGTTTCACTGTTGAAAGCGATACAACTTAGTAATATCGGAAATATATTACTAAATACATGTTGGTACGAATGTGTGACGCAACCGTTGTAACACAAACGGATTGACACCGTTAGAAAGTCAATGAAATGTACTTTTTGAAGCTGTCTCTATTTTTTCAGCGCGCGATAACGGCTAGGATTGGTCCCACAGTAAAAAATGACTTAGTTATCTTAATTTTTAAATAAAGCGTTACCACAGCGCCCAGTGTAATCGCTGAGTTCCAGTAATGATGTCAAATTAAGAAGAATGTTATTTCTTGGAGTCCAATTGTCTCACTTATAACATTTGTAAGGTCAAAGTCCAAAATCAGTTCAATTAAGTCCCACAGTCAAACGTTTCACAGTTAAAAGCGATGCAACCTAATAATATCCGATTACTATCGCTAAATACATATTGGTACGAATATGTGACGCAACCGTTGTAACTCAAACGGATTGACATCGTTAGAAAGACAATGAAATGGAGTTTTTGAAACTGTCTCTATATCTTCAGCGCACGCTAACGGCTAGGATTGGTCCCACAGTAAGAAAAGACTTATTTATCTAAATTTTTAAAAAAAGCGCTACCACAGAGCCTAATGTAATGGCTGAATTCCAGCAATCATGTCAAATTAAGACGAATGTTCTATCTTGGAGTCCAATTGTCTCATTTATCACACTTATGAGGTCACAGTCCAAAGTTAGTTCAATTAAGACCCACAGTCAATCGTTTCACTGTTAGAACGATGCAACCTAGTAATATGCGAAAAATATCGCTAAATACATGTTGGTACGAATATGTGACCCAACCGGTGAAACTCAAACGGATTGACACCGATAGGAAACCAATGAAATGTACTTTTTGAAGCTGTCTCTATTTTTTCAGCTCAAACTAACGGCTAGGATTGGTCACACAGTAAAAAATGATTTACTCATCTTAATTTTTAAATAAAGGGCTACCACAGCGCCAAGTGTAATCGCTGAGTTCCAGCAATCATGTCAAATTAAGAAGAATGTTATTTCTTGTAGTTAAACTGACTTATTTATCACATTTAAAAGGTCAAAGTCCAAAATCAGTTCAATTAAGTCCCACAGTCAAACGTTTCACTGTTAAAAGTGATGCAACCTAGTAATATCCGAATACTTTCGCTAAATACATGTTGGTACGAATATGTGACGCAACCGTTGTAACTCAAACGGAATTATACCGCCAAGAAATCAATGAAATGTAGTTTTTGAGAATGTCTCTATTTCTTCAGCGCGTCCTAACGGCCAGGATTGGTCTCACAGTAAAGAAAGACTTATTTATCTAATTTTTTAAATATAGTGCTACCACAGTGCCTAAGGTAATCGCTGAATTCCAGCAATCATGTCAAATTAAGAAGATAGTTATTTCTTGTTGTCAAAATGGCTCATTTATCACATTTATAAGGTCAAAGTCCAAAATCAGTTCAATTAAGTCCCACAGTCAATCGTTTCACTGTTGAAAGCGATACAACTTAGTAATATCGGAAGAAAATCACTAAATACATGTTGGTACGAATATGTGACGCAACCGTTGTAACTCAAACGAATTGACACCGTTAGAAAGTCAATGAAATGTAGTTTTTGAAACTGTCTCTATTTCTTTATCGCGCGATAACGGCTAGGATTGGCCCCACAGTAAAAAATGACAAATTTATCTTAATGTTTAAATAAAGCGCTACCAGTCTAATCGCTGAGTTTCAGCAAGCATGTCAAATTAAAAAGAATGTTATTTCTTGTAGTCAAAATGGCTTATTTATCACACTTATGATAAATGAGCCAATTGGACTCCAAGGAATAGTATTCTCCTTAATTCGACATGATTGCTGGAATTCAGCGACTACATTAGGCTCTGTGGTAGCAATTTATTTTTATAAAATTTATATAAATAAGTCTTTTTTTGCTGTGGGACCAATCTTGGCCGTTAGCACGCGCTGAATAAATAGGAACAGCTTCAAAGACTTCATTTCATTGACTTTCTAGCGGTATAAAACTGTTTGAGTTACAACGGTTGCGTCACATATTCATACCAACATGTATTTAGCGATTGTTTTAGTGGTGAAAAAATAATTTAAAATATCGGTCGGGAAATGAGTTTACTCCCTGTGTACTTTCTTTGTATACTTTTGACTATACGGACCGAGTCCGGGATTTAGGGGAAATCGCGGGTTTTTGTTTGCCGGCGAGTAATCTTCTTTCATTCAGCGTCTCATCAAAAATGAAAATTTTTTTGAAAACTACAAGTCTCATGCGCTTTACTGGTGAAAAAATGATTTAAAAAATCGTTCGGGAAATGATTTTACTCCCTGAGTACTTCCTTTGTATACTTTTGACTATACGGACCGAGTCCGGGATTTAGGGGAAATCGCGGGTTTTTGTTTGCCGGCGATTAATCTTTTTTCATTCAGCGTCTCATCAAAAATGAAAACATTTTTGAAAACTACAAGTCTCATGCGTTTTAGTGGTGAAGAAATGATTTAAAAAATCGTTCTGAAAATGAGTTTACTCCCTGGGTACATCCTTTGTATACATTCGACTAGACGGGCCAAGCCCGGGATTTACGGAAAATCGCGGGTTTTCGTTTGCCGGCGATTAAACCTCTTTCATTCAGCGTCTCATCAAAAATGAAAACACTTTTGAAAACTACAAGTCTCATGCATTTTAGTGGTGAAAGAATGATTTAAAATATCGTTCGGGAAATGAGTTTACTCCCTGAGTACTTCCTTTGTATACTTTTGACATTCGATCCACCAACCTCTAGGTTATGGTCCCAGCACGCTTCCTCTGCGCCACTCTGCTGAAGGTAGGTAAGCTGAAATGTGTCTGATGTAAGGTGTAGTTTAGTATTGCGAACAGCACTCGAACTATGACATTTTTAGCATTTCCAGGGGGATTATCTCACATGGTAGAGCGCTCGCTTTGCATGCGAGAGGTACCGGGATCGATGCCCGGATCCTCCAAGACGATGTTTTTAATTTATTTATTTTTACACTAATTTCAGTAGTTGCCAATGATCATAAGAGGATTTATGATGCTCCTAAGATTACCTGGTATTAATAATAATAATAATAATAATAATAATAATACTAAACCGCGCTGCATATGTCTAGAGCATTTCTTGCTGTTTAATTTCGCATTGACAATATACACAGTTTCAGCTTTTAACATGATCGACCGTGTGGCATTCGGGCATTGACGCCATCGCGAACATATTATTTAAATATGAACTCGTCCTCGGTAGTATAGTGGTAAGTATCCCCGCCTGTCACGCGGGAGACCGGGGTTCGATTCCCCGCCGGGGAGGTTCTTTTTATCTTGTTTCGTTTCACGTCAGTAGCGTTCGCGGGATTGTCCGGGAAGACAGATTTACGCCCGGTTAGCTCAGTCGGTAGAGCATCAGACTTTTAATCTGAGGGTCGCGGGTTCGAGTCCCACATCGGGCGTAACAATTATTTGGTACGATGGTGAACTAACTTTCACCACAATGTCTTATCGAAAGAGGATGAATAACGTAACATTTGCGGAGTGGCAAAGGCGAAGCAAGCTTGATGGGGAACTAGCTCAGATGGTAGAGCCCTCGCTTAGCATGCGAGAGGTACCGGGATCGATGCCTGGGTTCTCCAATACCTTTTCCATAGGCGTAAAATAAATGAAATTTGCGCAGAGCAATTTGCAGCAGCGTTCGTGTCATGTCGGGATGGCCGAGCGGTCTAGGGCGCCAGACTCAAGACAAAATGTTCTTCCAATTATCGCGTGGAGAATTCTGGTCCTCGAATGAGGGCGTGGGTTTGAATCCCACTTCCGACAACCTTTCCCTGCCACACAAAATTTTAGGCCTAAAATGCAAGTCCACCGAGCCGGATTTGAACCAGCGACCTAAGGATGCCTGAGTGGTATAAGTTCGTCTACAGTCCTCCGCTCTACCAACTGAGCTATCGGTGGATGTAGCATCGTAGAGTTCTTGTGCAGGACTATGCAGGTCATGTAACGTTTGTAGTATGACGTGGTTTTTAAAATGATGCGATAGCTCGCACGTAGCAGAGGGTGGTTTCGATCCACCGACCTCTGGGTTATGGGCCCAGCACGCTTCCTCTGCGCCACTCTGCTGAAGGTAGGTAAGCTGAAATGTGTCTGATGTAAGGTGTAGTTTAGTATTGCGAACGGCACTCGAACTATGACCTTTTTAACTTTTCCAGGGCGATTAGCTCACATGGTAGAGCGCTCGCTTTGCATGCGAGAGGTTCCGGGATCGATGCCCGGATCCTCCAAGACGATGTTTTTAATTTATTTATTTTTATACTAATTTCAGTAGTTGCCAATGGTCATAAGAGGATTTATGATGCTCCTAAGATTACCTGGTATTAATAATAATAATAATAATAATAATAATACTAAACCGCGCTGCATATGTCTAGAGCATTTCTTGCTGTTTAATTTCGCATTGACAATATAAACAGTTTCAGCTTTTAACATGATCGACCGTGTGGCATTCGGGTATTGACGCCATCGCGAACATATTATTTAATTATGAACTCGTCCTCGGTAGTATAGTGGTAAGTATCCCCGCCTGTCACGCGGGAGACCGGGGTTCGATTCCCCGCCGGGGAGGTTCTTTTTATCTTGTCAATGTTTCGTTTCACGTCAGTAGCGTTCGCGGGACTGTCCGGGAAGACAGATTAACGCCCGGTTAGCTCAGTCGGTAGAGCATCAGACTTTTAATCTGAGGGTCGCGGGTTCGAGTCCCACATCGGGCGTAACAATTATTTGGTACGATGGTGAACTAACTTTCACCACAATGTCTTATCGAAAGAGGATGAATAACGTAACATTTGCGGAGTGGCAAAGGCGAAGCAAACTTGATGGGGAACTAGCTCAGATGGTAGAGCGCTCGCTTAGCATGCGAGAGGTACCGGGATCGATGCCTGGGTTCTCCAATACCTTTTCCATAGGCGTAAAATAAATGAAATTTGCGCAGAGCAATTTGCAGCAGCGTGCGTGTCATGTCGGGATGGCCGAGCGGTCTAGGGCGCCAGACTCAAGACAAAATGTTCTTCCAATTATCGCGTGGAGAATTCTGGTCCTCGAATGAGGGCGTGGGTTCGAATCCCACTTCCGACAACTTTTCCCTGCCACACAAAATTTTAGGCCTAAAATGCAAGTCCACCGAGCCGGATTTGAACCAGTGACCTAAGGATGCCTGAGTGGTATAAGTTCGTCTACAGTCCTCCGCTCTACCAACTGAGCTATCGGTGGATGTAGCATCGTAGAGTTCTTGTGCAGGACTATGCAGGTCATGTAACGTTTGTAGTATGACGTTGTTTTTAAAATGATGCGATAGCTCGCACGTAGCAGAGGGTGGTTTCGATCCACCGACCTCTGGGTTATGGGCCCAGCACGCTTCCTCTGCGCCACTCTGCTGAAGGTAGGTAAGCTGAAATGTGTCTGATGTAAGGTGTAGTTTAGTATTGCGAACGGCACTCGAACTATGACCTTTTTAACTTTTCCAGGGCGATTAGCTCACATGGTAGAGCGCTCGCTTTGCATGCGAGAGGTACCGGGATCGATGCCCGGATCCTCCAAGACGATGTTTTTAATTTATTTATTTTTATACTAATTTCAGTAGTTGCCAATGGTCATAAGAGGATTTATGATGCTCCTAAGATTACCTGGTATTAATAATAATAATAATAATAATAATAATAATAATAATAATAATAATAATAATAATAATAATAATACTAAACCGCGCTGCATATGTCTAGAGCATTTCTTGCTGTTTAATTTCGCATTGACAATATACACAGTTTCAGCTTTTAACATGATCGACCGTGTGGCATTCGGGCATTGACGCCATCGAGAACATATTATTTTATTATGAACTCGTCCTCGGTAGTATAGTGGTAAGTATCCCCGCCTGTCACGCGGGAGACCGGGGTTCGATTCCCCGCCGGGGAGGTTCTTTTTATCTTGTCAATGTTTCGTTTCACGTCAGTAGCGTTCGCGGGACTGTCCGGGAAGACAGATTTACGCCCGGTTAGCTCAGTCGGTAGAGCATCAGACTTTTAATCTGAGGGTCGCGGGTTCGAGTCCCTCATCGGGCGTAACAATTATTTGGTACGATGGTGAACTAACTTTCACCACAATGTCTTGTCGAAAGAGGATGAATAATGTAACATTTGCGGAGTGGCAAAGGCGAAGCAAACTTGATGGGGAACTAGCTCAGATGGTAGAGCGCTCGCTTAGCATGCTAGAGGTACCGGGATCGATGCCCGGGTTCTCCAATGCCTTTTCCATAGGCGTAAAATAAATGAAATTTGCGCAGAGCAATTTGCAGCAGCGTTCGTGTCATGTCGGGATGACCGAGCGGTCTAAGGCGCCAGACTCAAGACAAAATGTTCTTCCACTTATCGCGTGGAGAATTCTGGTCCTCGAATGAGGGCGTGGGTTTGAATCCCACTTCCGACAACTTTTCCCTGCCACACAAAATTTTAGGCCTAAAATGCAAGTCCACCGAGCCGGATTTGAAACAGCGACCTAAGGATGCCTGAGTGGTATAAGTTGGTCTACAGTCCTCCGCTCTACCAACTGAGCTATCGGTGGATGTAGCATCGTAGAGTTCTTGTGCAGGACTATGCAGGTCATGTCACGTTTGTAGTATGACGTGGTTTTTAAAATGATGCGATGGCTCGCACGTAGCAGAGGGTGGTTTCGATCCACCGACCTCTGGGTTATGGGCCCAGCACGCTTCCTCTGCGCCACTCTGCTGAAGGTAGGTAAGCTGAAATGTGTCTGATGTAAGGTGTAGTTTAGTATTGCGAACAGCACTCGAACTATGACCTTTTTACCATTTCCAGGGGGATTAGCTCACATGGTAGAGCGCTCGCTTTGCATGCGAGAGTTACCGGGATCGATGCCCGGGTTTTCCAATGCCTTTTCCATAGGCGTAAAATAAATGAAATTTGCGCAAAACAATTTGCAGCAGCGTTCGTGTCATGTCGGGATGGCCGAGCGGTCTAAGGCGCCAGACTCAAGACAAAATGTTCTTCCACTCATCGCGTGGAGAATTCTGGTCCTCGAATGAGGGCGTGGGTTCGAATCCCACTTCCGACAAGTTTTCCCTGCCACACAAAATTTTAGGCCTAGAATGCAAGTCCACCGAGCCGGATTTGAACCAGCGACCTAAGGATGCCTGAGTGGTATAAGTTCGTCTACAGTCCTCCGCTCTACCAACTGAGCTATCGGTGGATGTAGCGTCGTACAGTTCTTGTGCAGGACTATGCAGGTCATGTCACGTTTGTAGTATGACGTGGTTTTTAAAATGATGCGATAGCTCGCACGTAGCAGAGGGTGGTTTCGATCCACTGCCCTCTGGGTTATGGGCCCAGCACGCTTCCTCTGCGCCACTCTGCTGAAGGTAGGTAAGCTGAAATGTGTCTGATGTAAGGTGTAGTTTAGTATTGCGAACAGCACTCGAACTATGACCTTTTTAACATTTCCAGGGGGATTAGCTCACATGGTAGAGCGCTCGCTTTGCATGCGAGAGGTACCGGGATCGATGCCAGGATCCTCCAAGACGATGTTTTCAATTTATTTATTTTTATACTAATTTCAGTAGTTGCCAATGGTCATAAGAGGATTTATGATGCTCCTAAGATTACCTGGTATTAATAAAAATAATAATAATAATAATACTAAACCGCGCTGCATATGTCTAGAGCATTTCTTGCTGTTTAATTTCGCATTGACAATATACACAGTTTCAGCTTTTAACATGATCGACCGTGTGGCATTCGGGCATTGACGCCATCGCGAACATATTATTTCAATATGAACTCGTCCTCGGTAGTATAGTGGTAAGTATCCCCGCCTGTCACGCGGGAGACCGGGGTTCGATTCCCCGCCGGGGAGGTTCTTTTTATCTTGTCAATGTTTCGTTTCACGTCAGTAGCGTTCGCGGGACTGTCCGGGAAGACAGATTTACGCCCGGTTAGCTCAGTCGGTAGAGCATCAGACTTTTAATCTGAGGGTCGCGGGCTCGAGTCCCTCATCGGGCGTAACAATTATTTGGTACGATGGTGAACTAACTTTCACCACAATGTCTTGTCGAAAGAGGATGAATAACGTAACATTTGCGGAGTGGCAAAGGCGAAGCAAACTTGATGGGAACTAGCTCAGATGGTAGAGCGCTCGCTTAGCATGCTAGAGGTACCGGGATCGATGCCCGGGTTCTCCAATGCCTTTTCCATAGGCGTAAAATAAATGAAATTTGCGCAGAGCAATTTGCAGCAGCGTTCGTGTCATGTCGGGATGGCCGAGCGGTCTAAGGCGCCAGACTCAAGACAAAATGCTCTTCCACTCATCGCGTGGAGAATTCTGGTCCTCGAATGAGGGCGTGGGTTCGAATCCCACTTCCGACAAGTTTTCCCTGCCACACAAAATTTTAGGCCTAAAATGCAAGTCCACCGAGCCGGATTTGAACCAGCGACCTAAGGATGCCTGAGTGGTATAAGTTCGTCTACAGTCCTCCGCTCTACCAACTGAGCTATCGGTGGATGTAGCGTCGTACAGTTCTTGTGCAGGACTATGCAGGTCATGTCACGTTTGTAGTATGACGTGGTTTTTAAAATGATGCGATAGCTCGCACGTAGCAGAGGGTGGTTTCGATCCACTGACCTCTGGGTTATGGGCCCAGCACGCTTCCTCTGCGCCACTCTGCTGAAGGTAGGTAAGCTGAAATGTGTCTGATGTAAGGTGTAGTTTAGTATTGCGAACAGCACTCGAACTATGACCTTTTTAACATTTCCAGGGGGATTAGCTCACATGGTAGAGCGCTCGCTTTGCATGCGAGAGGTACCGGGATCGATGCCAGGATACTCCAAGACGATGTTTTTAATTTATTTATTTTTATACTAATTTCAGTAGTTGCCAATGGTCATAAGAGGATTTATGATGCTCCTAAGATTACCTGGTATTAATAAAAATAATAATAATAATAATACTAAACCGCGCTGCATATGTCTAGAGCATTTCTTGCTGTTTAATTTCGCATTGACAATATACACAGTTTCAGCTTTTAACATGATCGACCGTGTGGCATTCGGGCATTGACGCCATCGCGAACATATTATTTAAATATGAACTCGTCCTCGGTAGTATAGTGGTAAGTATCCCCGCCTGTCACGCGGGAGACCGGGGTTCGATTCCCCGCCGGGGAGGTTCTTTTTATCTTGTCAATGTTTCGTTTCACGTCAGTAGCGTTCGCGGGACTGTCCGGGAAGACAGATTTACGCCCGGTTAGCTCAGTCGGTAGAGCATCAGACTTTTAATCTGAGGGTCGCGGGTTCGAGTCCCTCATCGGGCGTAACAATTATTTGGTACGATGGTGAACTAACTTTCACCACAATGTCTTGTCGAAAGAGGATGAATAACGTAACATTTGCCGAGTGGCAAAGGCGAAGCAAACTTGATGGGAACTAGCTCAGATGGTAGAGCGCTCGCTTAGCATGCTAGAGGTACCGGGATCGATGCCCGGGTTCTCCAATGCCTTTTCCATAGGCGTAAAATAAATGAAATTTGCGCAGAGCAATTTGCAGCAGCGTTCGTGTCATGTCGGGATGGCCGAGCGGTCTAAGGCGCCAGACTCAAGACAAAATGTTCTTTCACTCATCGCGTGGAGAATTCTGGTCCTCGAATGAGGGCGTGGGTTCAAATCCCACTTCCGACAACTTTTCCCTGCCACACAAAATTTTAGGCCTAAAATGCAAGTCCACCGAGCCGGATTTGAACCAGCGACCTAAGGATGCCTGAGTGGTATAAGTTCGTCAACAGTCCTCCGCTCTACCAACTGAGCTATCGGTGGATGTAGCATCGTAGAGTTCTTGAGCAGGACTATGCAGGTCATGTAACGTTTGTAGTATGACGTGGTTTTTAAAATGATGCGATAGCTCGCACGTAGCAGAGGGTGGTTTCGATCCACCGACCTCTGGGTTATGGGCCCAGCACGCTTCCTCTGCGCCACTCTGCTGAAGGTAGGTAAGCTGAAATGTGTCTGATGTAAGGTGTAGTTTAGTATTGCGAACGGCACTCGAACTATGACCTTTTTAACTTTTCCAGGGCTATTAGCTCACATGGTAGAGCACTCGTTTTGCATGCGAGAGGTACCGGGATCGATGCCCGGATCCTCCAAGACGATGTTTTTAATTTATTTATTTTTATACTAATTTCAGTAGTTGCCAATGGTCATAAGAGGATTTATGATGCTCCTAAGATTACCTGGTATTAATAATAATAATAATAATAATAATAATACTAAACCGCGCTGCATATGTCTAGAGCATTTCTTGCTGTTTAATTTCGCATTGACAATATACACAGTTTCAGCTTTTAACATGATCGACCGTGTGGCATTCGGGCATTGACGCCATCGAGAACATATTATTTAAGTATGAACTCGTCCTCGGTAGTATAGTGGTAAGTATCCCCGCCTGTCACGCGGGAGACCGGGGTTCGATTCCCCGCCGGGGAGGTTCTTTTTATCTTGTCAATGTTTCGTTTCACGTCAGTAGCGTTCGCGGGACTGTCCGGGAAGGCGGATTTACGCCCGGTTAGCTCAGTCGGTAGAGCATCAGACTTTTAATCTGAGGGTCGCGGGTTCGAGTCCCTCATCGGGCGTAACAATTATTTGGTACGATGGTGAACTAACTTTCACCACAATGTCTTGTCGAAAGAGGATGAATAACGTAACATTTGCGGAGTGGCAAAGGCGAAGCAAACTTGATGGGGAACTAGCTCAGATGGTAGAGCGCTCGCTTAGCATGCTAGAGGTACCGGGATCGATGCCCGGGTTCTCCAATGCCTTTTCCATAGGCGTAAAATAAATGAAATTTGCGCAGAGCAATTTGCAGCAGCGTTCGTGTCATGTCGGGATGGCCGAGCGGTCTAAGGCGCCAGACTCAAGACAAAATGTTCTTCCACTCATCGCGTGGAGAATTCTGGTCCTCAAATGAGGGCGTGGGTTCGAATCCCACTTCCGACAACTTTTCCCTGCAACACAAAATTTTAGGCCTAAAATGCAAGTCCACCGAGCCGGATTTGAACCAGCGACCTAAGGATGCCTGAGTGGTATAAGTTCGTCTACAGTCCTCCGCTCTACCAACTGAGCTATCGGTGGATGTAGCATCGTAGAGTTCTTGTGCAGGACTATGCAGGTCATGTCACGTCTGTAGTATGACGTGGTTTTTAAAATGATGCGATAGCTCGCACGTAGCAGAGGGTGGTTTCGATCCACCGACCTCTGGGTTATGGGCCCAGCACGCTTCCTCTGTGCCACTCTGCTGAAGGTAGGTAAGCTGAAATGTGTCTGATGTAAGGTGTAGTTTAGTATTGCGAACAGCACTTGAACTATGACCTTTTTAACGTTTCCAGGGGGATTAGCTCACATGGTAGAGCGCTCGCTTAGCATGCGAGAGCTACCGGGATCGATGCCCGGATCCTCCAAGACGATGTTTTTAATTTATTTATTTTTATACTAATTTCAGTAGTTGCCAATGGTCGTAAGAGGATTTATGATGCTCCTAAGATTACCTGGTATTAATAATAATAATAATAATAATAATAATAATAATAATAATAATAATAATAATAATAATAATAATAATAATAATAATAATAATAATAATAATAATAATAATAATAATAATAATAATAATAATAATAATAATAATAATAATAATAATAATAATAATAATAATAATAATAATAATAATAATAATAATAATAATAATAATAATAATAATAATAATAATAATAATAATAATAATAATAATAATAATAATAATAATAATAATAATAATAATAATAATAATAATAATAATAATAATAATAATAATAATAATAATAATAATAATAATAATAATAATAATAATAATAATAATAATAATAATAATAATAATAATAATAATAATAATAATAATAATAATAATAATAATAATAATAATAATAATAATAATAATAAAAATATTAATAAGCTGTGTAATTGACCAAATTATGCAGTTCGGATTATTTAAGACTTGTAACATAATATAATATAAAATAAAAGAGACTAGGATAAGTATACTCAAGTTATTTGAGTAGTTGAGAATTGCTTGTAGGCAACAACAAAAAATAAATATTATGCGTAAATAATTTCACAAATTTTTTTCATTTTTTAACATAACATAATTAGTTACCATAATGGTACCAAAATGATTTTGAGTCACAGAAATAGCAATACTAAAAAATAAGCTCTATTTATAGAAATAATAATAAGAATTAAAAAGAAGAAGGTAAAAAAAGCAAAGCAAGGATTAACGATCATTGATGAATTCATTCTAATGGGTTTTGCAAGCTAATAATTATTTTTTAATCGTTGTTGTTAAGCAGTATCATTGTTTGCTTCTTGAACTTAAAGAAATATACTGATTATTAATGATTCTTTAATGATGATTTTAGGAAGGAAAGAACAAACAAACGCCAGAAGCAATTTGCCTGAAAACATACCTTTACATGCCAACGACTCCAAGAAGCTATTCTGATATTAAAGCTAAAGCGGTTGCTATGTGAAATATATAAATGAAACTGAACATTAAAAGTTTTAGATATATGTGCGATAAGTTTAAAAAATAATTTGAACTAAAATAAAAATTTGAAAATATGGTGAAATGACGTTGACACGAGGAAAAAGGGACGCCTGGAGGCATCTAATCCGTATGACTTAGAATAGAAACGTTGTCTTCCCTGGTAGGTGACAGGTGAACCATATATAAAGTAGTCTGTCAGTGACAATAATTTTTTTTAGTTTGGACTTTTGAAAATTAAAATTTTAGGAAATAGGACTTCCAGAGTTTCTCCTAATTATTAAATGTGATTTTTTGAATTGAAGTTTACTTATTAACTGTGTGTTAACTGTATTTATTATTGTCTAAAATTATGAAACTCTTTATTTATGCCATTTAACTGGTTTTGGCAGCAAAGTTGCTGTTATCCTAATCTATGTAATATGTGTCTCACCTTAGAATGGAAGCCGCGAAGAGCCAACCGAGAAGTCTTTTTTAGCTGCTGAGAAATATTTTTTAACTGCCAAGAAATCTTTCTTAGATATATTTTCTTTGCCTGGTGGTTTCAATTCAATACTATCCGGCTTTTATAAGCCAACTCTGGAAATATTGGTTGAAGTAGTTCTGTATCACTAAAAGGTGAGGAGGAATTACTGGAGGAGGAATTACTGATTTTTATTGGCAAATTTTTATCAATTTCCTTTTTAATTTCATCATCTAAGTCATCGTCTATTGCAATGGTTTTATCATTCTGAATACTGTCATGCGGAAGCATTGTTGTAGTGAGACATAAATGTAAGTCTATTTTCCCATAAGGTTTCAGTAACTCCAGAGATAGAGAAATGTTCCTTCTAGCACATTCGCGCACGCGTACGAACACACGCCCCCGGTCAAACCCAACAAATCCCCATCATCCAGTGCTTATCCATATAGTTCAAGGGTAAGTCCCTAATAGGAAGTGCTTACGCATGCATAATGAGGTAAATTCCCTATCATACTGCAAATGAGTAAAAGAAAGTTCTATCACACCTAGAGGGGGAATTCCCCTACATAGTGATGACGTCTTTAAAAATCAACGCATGCGCAGTCAAGAGGTGAACTGTGGTTAGTAGAGCAAGATGAAATCCTCCGACAAAATAAAAAATTATTACAATAAAGAATGAACACGGATACCGTGAAACAATTACGAGATATTGCTAAAAACCGTGTGTTAACCGGATATTACAGGCTACGCAAGGCCGAATTGGTTACCGTATTAGAGGATGTACAACAGAGGCCTGTCAGACCTGCAACACCAGAGGCCATGGACCTCTTTGGAAACAGGAACTATCAAAAAATCGTTCCATCGTGAAAAACAAGATGGGTGGATGGTACAATAGTAATATGACGTTAATCTTTCAGGGTAGCGACGTAGATGTTGGACAGAATGTTTGCTAGTATCAAAACACGCGTGGAACATCCAGCACTGCGGGAACCATAAGGCGGTTAAGATTACGATGGAAAACGAGGCTGAAAAATGGTTATTCTACAGGGATGACCAACAACAATTCAAGGTACCATTTTGCAATATACGCAGACTTCGAGAGCCTGCTAATCCCGGTAGAGGATGCCAAGGAGACCAAGACGAAAAGGCTAAGTAAGCATGTACCATCTGGATGGTGTACCTATAGCACATTTGCCTATGGGGATGTACCAGATCCATTAACAGTGTACCGCGGTAAGGACTGTGTGACGCGATTTGTGAACCACCTGGAGGATGAGGTGAAGCGGTTATATAATACCTACTTGCAACAACCTTTGGTTGAACTAACAGAGGTCTTAAAAAGGAGCACAACGAGGCATCGGAGTGTCATATCTGCATAAAACCCTTCAAGCCTGGACAAGTTGGCCAGCAACTTATTCGGGACAAACGCTGCCGGTATGAAATGTAAGCAATGTGCGGATACTTGTCTTGAATTTCAGAGCATATATGCCGGGTATGTGGAAAAGTTTTGGTATAAAAATTGCGACTTGAATACCACGCAACTTAATCGGGACAAGGTAAAGGCAAACATACCATCCATTATAAAGTTCATCAATAAGGACGACGTATTCCGGCTGATGTGGAGAAAAGGCGTATACCCTTGCGAGTACATGGATGGATGGCAACGATTTGAGGAAGCGGAGCTACCTCCCAAGGAGGCATTTTACAGCAAGCTGAATATGAAGGGGATCAGCTACAATTACTATGCCTATGCAAAAAAGGTATAGAATGTCATTACCCCAGAGGGTGATGTAGTCACCATGGGCGACTATAGAGATAGGGAAATGCATGTTCTGGCGCAGTCGCGCACACGCACACGCACATTAAGTACTTCCCACAGTCAAGCCCAACAAATCCAGTACCATGCAGTGCTTATCCATGTAAAATCCCTAATAGTCAATGTTGAGTCATGCTGACATCATCAATGCAGCAGATGAGTCAAAAGAATTCTGGCGCAATTCCCTAGTATGCTATGCACATCAAATTATACAGCAAAAGTGTTCTAGCGCAATTGGTAGGGGGAATTCCCTCTGATGACATCGTTCAACGCATGCGCAGTAAAAAGGTGAACAACTGCTTTTGTTTGTTGAAGTCTGTTTATATAAATGAGTTGGTTAAAGACGCAAGGCTCTTGCAACAAGCAGGCTGAAAAAGATTTCGAGATGTTCAAATATGTGCCGGACAGGTTCAAGACCCAGGGCGTGTGCAACAAAGCCGTTGAAAAAAATCCTCACATGCTAAGGCATGTACCAGACCAGTTCAAAACGCAAGACGAGTGCAACGAAGCCATTGAGAAGTATCACGACATGCTTAAATATGTACCAGATCGGTTCAAAACGCCGAACATGTGCAATAAGGCTGTTGAGAATCAAGCCTGGCTGCTCGAGTATGTCCCAGACCGGTCCAAGACGTAAGACATGCGCGATAACATGTGAAATTCCTAAGTTATCTTACAACCCTTTGCGGTTATAAGATGAAATCAAAATACTACTAACAAATGTGCATCAACTTTCAGAGAAAATTCAATATATTTGGAAGTGCAGTAGTCATGACCTTTATAGCCGGCATTGGTCTCTCCCTGCCGCTAATGGTGTTGGCCCTGGTACAAGAATCAGACAAGGAAAAGGAGAATGGGCGAAGGATTCAAGACCTAGAGGTTCGTCTTTATACCTTAGAATCATAATATAAAATAGAACAATGTGAGGACTGTGAAAGAGTATTTGACGAGTACAACAGATGCACCTGTGGGCGGAGGTTTGTGGTAAATGGTAAAATTTTGTGCTGGTACTGCTATCAGGAGTACATCATATATAACGGAATAGTTGTGTGTGTGAGCAAGATGAAATCCTGGGAGACTGTGTGAATTACAATAAACAAGATGCTAAAATTTGAGAATGAGTCTAAATTGTTCTACTTATTTTGTGCTACCTTTACAGACATCAACGATATGAACGTGGATTATCTAACAGTGTCAGGTCCCATTCCTGCCAATGGGGGTAAGGATAATCGGTACATAGTAGGCTACCATACAAGAGATCTCGTAGTAGCCCTCAGGGTAAAAACACCTAAAACCTGGTCCCCACATGGAGTCAGCCGATACAACGTCAATGCTGTACCAGCAATGAGTCTTGATTTTGAAGAGTACCCTGATTGGGTTGCAAAGTATCGTCAAATCTGGAACAAAATCGAAGAGTTGATGTCTGAGCAATTGACGACAGAGCCTGTGAAAAAGACCGTTACGTGAATGCTAAACTCAAATACCACAAGGTTGCAATCACGACTAAATTCCACGGTATACCAGTACCCTACGATGAACCCTGCAAAGCCAGTGCCATCCTGGCTCTTTCATCGGTGTATGTGCAAGTTAAAAACTACTATGCTCAGTTACATATTACTGAATGCCGGTAAAAAGACTTCAAAAAAGAATGGTTGCAGAGTGAGGATTAAAACATCATACATTTTATAGGCCTCGTAGGCCTACAGAATGCACAAAATTAAGGCTTATACTCAGGTGGAGACTCTAGGTAGCGCTTGCATACTGTACCGACTGAAGTTTTTTAAAACAATATTCCTCCCGGTCCTTGGCAACAAGCTGGGCACACTCCTGTTCATTAATGGCGTTAATGATCTGTTTAACACGTTGAGGTGCCTGTTCCTTTAGCAGCATATACCTCTTATATTCCTCCGTAATGAGGGTGAACTCATAGTCACTGATGATTCCATTCTCAATGACTTTTATGATAGGATCAATGATGGAACTCAGCTTTGTCTCCGCCAACAGCCTTATAGTCTAATGCTTTTTGGATTTCACATTCAGCCTCTTCCCGGCATTCCGCAGACCAGCCTGACCGATCCCGACGGCGAAGGTGATCCCCTAATGTCTATATATAAAGGAGCTCCAAAACCTGTTGCTAACGCCCCGATCCTAATGCCCGAGGTGATAATGCTGATACTCAGCAGTCCATGTCACAATACTTCACCCAGGTCCCATGCATCTTGAACTTCTTTGCGAGTCTGCTCCGCTCTTTAAACTCATTTTGCAGGTACTTTTTAATCTTCCCGATCTTCCCAAGCCTATACCTTTAACTTTCCTTCGGCATATCGGCGCTTTATGCAGTTGCACTTGGCATCTCGGGTACAGTTTGGCTATATCGCTCATTTATTCTATCAGCAAATGCATCGTGAGGCCGGTGAACGAAACATTCTTCTCATGGTGATATTCATCTGTAAGCATGAATTCGAGACGTTCGTGGAGCCTTTCAGGGGAAGGTAAACAGGGGTAACAAAACTCCAGGTTAACATGTCTCCCCAAGCCTTTAGCTCCTTGGTGGGAAGAAAGGCCAGAATTTTTGACTTTTTACCGTCCAATAGGCAGTCCTCTTTATCCCACTGGGGGCAAACAAGGCGTAGTCAAATATAGACGTCAGTCTTGTATACTGCATCATGGTCACCACTCATGTAGTACTTCTTACTAGGGTCATAGGGTAGGCCCAAGAGCTCTTGCAATGGTCTGTTAATAACCACCGTGCATCCGTCACTGACACGTAGCCTTCAGAGTCCATTTTTCAAGACAGCTTGATCTTGTCGTCTGCCTGAGAGTTGACGATAGTCGCCAGATCCTCGATCTTGTACAGACTGTTCATAATAGCGATCCAGGTCACCTTCTGATCGAGCCCTACCTTACTGATGGTAAAGTCGCTGTTGCTGTAAATGTTCAACCATGTAGGTCGAATACTGATGGATTTCAACGCTATTCTACTATCCTGTCCCAGGTGGTCCTCAAATATCGTACGTTTGACAATATCGGTGATGAATGCATGTTCATCTTTGTTTTAAAACAAAGATGAACATGCATTCATACAACCCTAAGGCAAAGTACAAGTCCAACAGGGCGAATGGGCACTTGGTATCACGAGCCTTGAGCATCAGGATCTGTATGTATTGACAGAGTCACGTACCTCTATAATATTCCCTGAGTTTACCAAACATGCCATAAAAATCCCCACCAACCTGCTAAATGACCCTGTTAGGGTGGGTTGGGCAGGAGAATCGTTGGACTACTGGAATATTCAGGTTAATTTTGGCACCCATTGCGCAACCACTGCATTAGGCATCTTTGCCAAGCACATGACGGGTTCCGTACCCCTTGTCAACTCGATCTTTAAATTTCACGTCTATTAGCACATGTGTCGTATCCTAGCAAGAATGAAGGTCCCCATGCCATATCACGATGGGTTTGCCCAATACAGAAATTTCTACTCAACCTCAGGATATGCACAAGTGTGTCGCGAATACGGTGCAGATCCTAATAGCCTGTACAATTTTAAGGCTGTCATGTCATTACTCACCAACGGCCGTTGGTGGCCTCAGGTTGACGGGGATTGGGCCAAGTTCATTATCCCCACAAGTCTGACCAAGCTGAGTGAAAGTATCAGGGTTTACGTGGTCTTGTTGCTGGGGTCTCAAAGCAGGTGACAAAGCATTTTTAATCGGGTCTGGTGCCGACAACTACACAGCAAGGCAGATCCTATTACAGAAATTTGAAGCCATGGTACAACGTCGGGAGAATGTACGGCATGACATAACATAATTCCAGAAAGTGCTTCAATATGCTCGAACTCCGGAGAATTTTGCCGTCATGCCCAGCGTATACATGCTGCCCTCTGACATGAACCGCTGCATAGGTAAAATTGCAGGGTATAATAGCAATATCCTCATAGCACCTGTGAATGTAAATGTGGGGGTACGGGTTTATGTGAATAACAAGCATATTATCAAGCATACAGAGAAGGTCATCAAAACACCTCCCAAGCATACTACGCCTCCCAAGCATGCTACAAAAAATACCATACCTACTATACATACTCCTGATCAAACTATACCGGCTATTACACCCATACCTCCTAGGCATGCCACGCCTCCTAAGCATGTCATACCCTATACACCTCCCGTGCATACCATGCCCCCTAAACATCCTTCCGAACAACTCCCACAAAACCAGCACGAGGATACCAAGGCCGCATTGATCACGACAAAGGTAGGCCTCATCATTGCTTACATCTGGTTTAAAAATAAGTTCATATTACACCTTTCCAACATAGACCACGACAAATCCAACGGCAGCAGAGATTGCCATGTGCAGATGCTTGGCTGCGTATTTGACAACGGTTGCACCTACCCTCGAAAAGAACGAGACTATGGTACCCATAGTCCCAGGTAATGCAGCACCTGCTTTACCTGCCAAATACTTCAGAAGTTTACCCAATCGTTCCAGCTGCCTCTCTACAAACCTCTTTCCTGTGGCACCTCCAGCGCTTTCCCCTATAGCTGCAAGTACGATGGTGCTTATCAGTAGACCAATAGAAGGGACTATACTTGCTATGGTTATGCCCTGCTCTTTGAAGAGGATCTTTAGCTTTTCAAGCAAAGACATTTCATCTCCGGAAATTTTCATCAACGTTTCCTTGATATTCTTCAGCTGGCTGTAGATATCAGAGGAAGGTAAACTTGCCTCTTTTAAATCGTCCAATTTTTTCCTCAAGCTTTGATATTTTTCTCTCAAGATTAGCCCTTTGTCCTTCGTCTACCCCGACTTTCTGCTTCTCGAGTTCTTTCACCTGTCCTCCGCCTTGTCAATCACTATTGTATAGGATAATCTTGCTCTTCAAGACTTTCAAGTTACCCCTTATAGTTTGGAGTTTGACGTTTAATCCTTGCCTCTCACGCTCGGTGAATACTTCATCAGTACCACCAAATGACGTTTCTTCCATAAAGCTCTCCGTGGCATCTAAAAATTCCTCTATCGATTCCATCGAAATGATTTCAGCAGCCATATCCTTCCTCACAATGTCATCAAACTTTTGCCCAAGTGCCTGGGCAGCTGCCTTACCCTTGTTGGGGTAGTAACATAGTCGGGAAAACCCAGGGCTCACACGAGATCTGCCTTCAATCTCTTGATCATCTCCTCGGCAGCTCGCAACCCACCCTTATCTTTTGTAATTAATGCTGTAACGTCTATATCTCTGAAAAAAGACGCTTCCCTTCCAGCCTAAGCTCGTCGTAGGGTATAGCAATAGGCTTTCCCAGCCTCTCCTCAAAACGTTCGTAGAGCTCGTCGAACTTTGATTTTAGTGGTTTTTGCCTCTCCTCTGAAAGGCAAGCCCCTGGAACACCCTGTTGTTCTCCTGACGTTAATGGCCCCGGCGTTGCTGGGGGTTTTGGCATTGATGGAGGATTTTTGGGTTTATCATCTGGACGGCCCTCCTCATCCGGAAAATTGTGATCAAACACTGGGTTAGTTGGCATTTATTTAAAGATTTTCCTTATAGAATAAAATGAGTAAAGTATTTGGAATAACCCTAGACCCCTACGCAGAAAGAAAGCAGCTCTTTGGTATCAAGGGTAGGAAACAACGTGTTCAGATATCTAACATACACTCTACAATCAATCAAAATGAGGACTTGTACATGGATATCCCCAACATGTGACAGGACGAGGTTATCTTTCCAGGGCCAATCCTGGAGGTGACGGCTACCAAAAGGAAACGTGGGATCGTGTCGAATATTGGCAAAAGTCTGGTGCAGGACTTACGTAATACTTTGAAAGGAACTGAGGTACAGAACATATCTGACTTCAACACCTTTGCGATCTACCGAGATCTCTGACTACCCAAATTTCACTGGGATAACAGCCTCATTTTGGAGGCGATCAACCCCAACGACGGGACTATCCGGGCTCTTCAAGTCAAGGCCACTGACCATGTAAGTACCAACGAGTAGAAGGCCATTGTTGCAGTCTATGGCAACACCTTCTGCATACCTATCGGCAAGATGTTTGAACTCACCAGAGATCTACCCTTTTATCCAGCGGGTTTATATGACCGCCTCCAATTTTTCCCACATTTCACGTCTTACGGTGACGTGATCAAAGATGCGGGGACGGCAGCCTCAGGGTCTACCGTAGCCAAGGCTGCGGATGCAGCATATAAGATTACCAATATCAATCTAAAGTTTGACAAAGTAAGCCATGAAGGCCTAGCAAGTGCCATGATGTAAAGGTGTGCAAGACTAGCGTTATCCAATGAACGGATCCTGAGAATCAAGGTGGTGACCATGAAAAAAGCTGATACCAGCTACAACCTTCAGATTGACATCCCGGCGAAGAGTTTGAAAGGCGTCCTGCTACTCTTTGTAGATCCTGGGAAAGTGAAGGCTTATTCCGGTGTCAATGAGGTCTTTTACAATCCAAAAATTGAGAAGATAAGCGACACAGTGAAAAGTAAACTCAACTGAACTCCCCAAAGACCACCTGGAGCAGATTGTAAACCTCTTTGGTAGTGACTCTTCGGTAACGATTGGCCAATTCCTCAATGAGCGGTATGCATTGTTTATCGATTTTAGAGCAAGCTCAGACCATACCCCACAGGGATCTGGAAGGCCTCTACAACGCCTGAGTGACAGCATCACGTTGCACATGACTAAGAAGGCTAAAGGAACCGGGGATTTCAGGTGCTATGTGTACTTGCTTTAAGATGCGCAGCTGAACAACTTAGATGGCCGTTATCACTCTGTGGAGTATTAGTGACCATAACTCGTGTTTGTCCTCCAAGGGCAAAAACGAGTCAATATGGAAAGCAAGAGCTGCTCAAGTTGTAACAAGAGTCTTTTGCTAGATGCATTTAGGGTGCTGGGAAATGGTCAAACTACAAAGACATGCATCCAATGCCTGGATAAAAGGAAACAGCGGCGTGCCAAAAACAAATGCCCCCACGGTAGGCGGAGTGAGCAGTGTAAAGACTGTGGAGAAAATCAGATATGTCACCATTTAAGGGTGAAGGCCCTTGTACTCCTTGCAATACAAGGAGTGCAAGGGCAGTCAGTTTTGTAAACATGAGAAGATAAGATCTCAGTGTAAAGAGTGCAAGGGCAGTCAAATCTGCTAGCATTAAAAAAGGAGAGCTTGCTGTAAAGAGTAATGCCAGCATCAGAAATTGACGTATGGCTGCAAAGAAGGCAAGAAGAGCAAACAGTCGGAAGGAACCGGGGGCTCCCTAAATATGTAAAACATTGTTGGCCCTAGATTCATTTAAGGTGTTATAAATGGAAAGATAGTTGCCTAGTTTGCCCAAATAAAAAGAAGGCGTCACGGGAACGCAACAATTTCCCCCATTACGACTATATGCAGCCTCTCTATGGTAGCAAACTGCGGCTCTGTTACATGGATACGGACTTTTACAGGGATATTGCAAAAGACGTTAAGAAACGTTTTGACACAAGTGCATATAATCCGGATGATAATAGGCCTCTCCCCATAGGGAAAAACAAGAAGGTCGTAGGCATCATGAAAGACGAGCTTGCAGGGAAGGTTATGACTGATTTCATCACCATGAGGGCCAAGCTATATGCCTATGAGAGCTACAAAAGAGGGGGTAACAGGAAGGCGAAGGGCGTTAAAAGATATGCTACGAAGAAGTCTATCACTTTCGATGACTATAGGCGATTCTTGGGGGAAGGCGTTGATATATACAAAATTCAGGTGCTAATTCAGAATAAGAACCACCAAATATACATCCAAAGGGTTAACAAATTAGCCTTTAACAGGGCAGACGACAAAAGGCTTCTACAACCTGATCAGATTACCACGCTAGCCTGTGTCCATTACCGCCTGGTGTCCGGCCGATAATAAACGGACATATGCCTCCTAATCTCTATACTTCTACTCTATGCCTTGATTGCGTTTTGCTTTTTTCGATATCTACGTACAATAAAGAAAATGTCAAATCTTGCACGAGTATTCGACACAGCCTCTGCAGAATATGAGCATGTAGAGCCCCACCCAATAAACGCCAGGTCCTGAAGGAGGCATTTTCTGCCCCAAAAATGCACAGAAGGGTTTGTCGACAAGGCTCCCAATGAGGCCATCAACAAATTCCATACCGAATACGTACAAAGAGAGCCCCAACAGAAGGGGGAAAAGACAGCGAAATCTTTAAGTACCCACGCGGTCCATGTATATACTACTCTGGTAGCCAATTTTGTGGACATCGACAATATTGAAGGTCTTTGCAGGGAAATCAACGAGGACCCCGTTATCCGAGATGCCATGGCAGACCTGGGTATTCTCGTGTACTACACGCTGGGTAAATGCTTAACCCCTCTTGGTGGTTGGGCATACGGCCTGGCATATCAGTGCCAAAAAGGAGGAGGAGCTGATGCTAAGGAAGATCCCTGAAAATGCTATAATATAATGAGTGAAGAACAGAAAGAAGAATATAGAGTCGTCACGAAGCCATTAAAGCATCCGAGGCGTGTGGCGCAAGGACACAAGTTGGCAGCACTGATGAAGAAAAGAAAGGAAGAAATGAAACAACAAGATCGTACTGCAGAGCTTACAGTCAAAGCCTCTTCTGGGCCCAGTTCCGTACAGTCGGTCTATATGTACGGCGTAGGGACGTTGGGCGTGCTTGCCATAGGAGTATGCGTTTGGTACAGGTTTGGTGGAGGTGAGGACAAGCCAGCAACTAATCCAGAGCCTCAAAAACGCAAAACTCAGCCACATATTTTGATTTTCCAAATGCTATATTAAATGGCAACAAGCAGGGCTCACATGGATAGCAACATTAGCCCCAAGGAAACCATGGTTATTGACTCCTTACGGGAATCAGTCAAGCTGGTATCGTATGCGAGCCTGATAGCCATGGGTGCAAAAAAGGCCTTTTGAGTTTCTAGGCCTGGGGCAAAGATTGACTTAGAGGACGGCCTGAAGCTCGCTGGCTATATGACGGCAGCTACCTTGTTCGACGAATACGCGATCAAGCAAGGTCGGTATAAGAAATTCTTGATACCTCAAAAATGAGCGTCTAGTAAAATTTCTATCTCTCTGCGAGAGATAGAAATCAACATGGAGGAGGGTAAAAAGTGTTCGAAGTGCAAACAGTTTTTATCTATGGACCAGTTCAAAATCAAACACAATAGTCGAATATTAAGACAATGCATCACCTGCCTCGCTGCTAACAAGACCTCAAAGGATCGCGCAAAATGCCCCATCAAAGGCGGAGATACAAATGTAAGGAATGTGGTGATAATTCCCCCAAGCCCCTACATGAAAACAAGGAAGTCATAGCTATCTGCAGGCCCATATTGAATCCCAGTTTTCCGAGGGTTTACATGAAAAGACTGCGAGTTCTTACATATTCATCACAAGGTACCCTATAAATATATAGAAACTGGGAGGTATCCGACGCTTGTTGATGTTTCTATGGCATTACACCAATATTTGAGGGCGGATCTCGGAATAGTAAATGGAAAAGACATGTTCGAAGTGCAGACACCTTCTTTCCATAGACAAGTTCAGGATTAGGGGAAATAGTCGAACGAAGAGTTGCATTGGCTGCCTAGATAAAGCGAAAGGAAAGCGGGGTGCCAAATGCAAAGACCGTGATATTGAGTACGAAGTAAATCCTCTTAATATTGACAGGAAAATTAGAGGGTTTAAACAGGATGAAGACTGCCTACTTTTTTACACCCTATTCACCTACGATATTATAGCCAAGTACGCTGAACTAATCGGATCACCACCCGAGTCTGCCAGCCTGGAGAAGGTGAGGCTTGTTAAAAAGTACCGCAAGGTACTGCAATGTCTACAAGGAAAAATAACATATCCTCCGCTACCCCTCAAATATAAGACTCGAAATACCAAGCTCTGTCCTGCCTGCCGTGGCTGTTTGGTGAATAATCATGGTGGTGTCTGGATTTGTTCTGCCTGCGCTGCGATATACCCGAAAATCCATTCCAAAAAATGGGGCAATCAATAAATAATAGACACTGCGAAGGAACCGCATAGAGCAAACTTCACAGGACCATAAGTTGTGCCAAGATGCAACGTGTCCTGGATTTGCTCGAGAATGAGTATAAAAAGCACTATCATAATATAGTGATACTGTGCTCTACTATACGGTGGCATACCACCTATTTATAGAGGTTATCGCTCTTGAAGGATAATTACGTGTTCTTTATAGACCCTGGAAATGAGATGTTTGAATGAATAGCGAATTTTTCCTCATTGGTGGCAGGTGAGGAGAGTTTCTTCATAGTCGACGACATGATATCTGACGAGAGCCTCGATAAGCGTCAACAACCCCTACTTGAATTCGCTATTTCAGAGCGGCAAAGGAGGCACAGCCTGTGGCTCTTAACCCAATCGTATACAGGTCTCCCCAAGGGCCTCAGGAGGCAGAAAAAGCAGTTGTTTGCCTTCTACCCCCACGAGCGTTTAGATATGAACATGATTGACGAAGAGACAAATTGATCCCCGACAGGGATGATATCAAGGCTGAGCTGAAATATCAAAGCATGCATGCTTGTACGTGAGGTTGGAACATCTAAGAACTTGGGAAATCCTTGAGTGACCACGATGAAAACCTCTGGCTGAGCATTGATATATAGAAAGACGTCGTCGCAAGTTATGTTTAACGCAGGAGCAATCGAGACCCTGTCGAACAACCAGGATTAACCTATGTTTAAACGCGCCGATTTGGGAAGTTTCCTGGGTATTGAAAATGTTAAAAATATAAAGATACATTCAACGTTCCTATCTCCAAGTCTGAAATAGTAGGGTCGAAGGGGGGCCCATCCCATAGGCCCACTTGGAAAGGTGGAAAATGGGCATGACGTCTTTGTCACACTTGAAAGCGCATTAGAGACCGTTCGCTGTTCCAGGAAACCAAACGCTGTAGGGGTCATCAAATGGCTGGCCAGGGCAGGTGTGAAAAAATTACAGGATGAACTCAAGGGGCAGCGTCAGGGTCTATAGGACAGGAATATAGACATTGCCATTCTCGAGAATGATCTTGATTCCAGTAATGAACAACTTGTGGAGCTTGGGTACGAACTCGAAGTATAGACCCAGGAAAATACGAGGCTTCGGGAAAGACCTATACCCAATTCCCAGGACTCCGAAAAAGACAACGTCATCATTATAAATCGTAAACATACCTCATAGTATGACGACGGATACCATTATCTTCCCTATTATTGCACACGTGTTCAGAGACGCAATATTAGCAAGAAGAGATCATGGTTCAAGGATAACTACTTGGGGGCGGAGGAGATTGTTGTCATCGACAACCCCAATGGCATACACGCCTGTAATCGTTTTGAAAAGGATGGGCATGTAGAACGTTTCAGGAATCATTTTGATCTTATCCACCTTACCCAGGATGACCTGTACGATTTGGGCATTCCGGCACTGGAGAATTAGGTAGACGCCGGTCTCCAAGGTGTACACTCAACCAAACACAATTTTCACTACTCTTGCGGGTAGTGAAAATTATCGGCAAGAGTGATGGGGGTGCCACCCTACCCCAGTTGGACTCGAGAGCTATTACCACTCCTTAACATGTTCTGGAGGTATCTGAACATCTTCAGCAATAAGCATCAACTCTTCTGACACGAAGCTACAATCAGGCCCGTCTTTTAAATAGTACAAAACACAACTGCCTGCTACTACCCTATCCAACCTATACATTTTCCTACTCCAGAAAGCATCCGTTGCACGTCTTTTTGATTCACCGTGCTCCTCTCCTGGTTGTAGCAAATAAAAATACAACACGTCGTCAGGTAAGGGTTTTTCCTCTGGGTATTCATCGCTTTTCGCAAGCGGTACCTCATCGAGTTTGATCGCCTTGGTGGGCCTCATACCGATCATGGCAGTCTTGGTATTATTGAGACTTTTCACCATGGTATACAGGTTTTTCACCCATATACTGCTAATCTCGTTAGAAACCACATCTTGCGCATCTTGAGGTTTAAAGAGCCTTTCGGCAAGAACCTTGTTGTACGATTCTAAAAAAAGACCGTAAACGTATGGTGATATTTTGTGGTAGCGCTCTAATTTCGACCTCCTTGTCCTCCAGCAACTTCGTTACATCTAACTTGAATTCAGAACCATTTTCACACTGAAAAGTTTTAGGGTATCCTAAATGTCCTGCTTTGTAGATGTATTTGATCATGTCTGCGACTTCGCTGGCCTTTTTGGTACGTAGAGGTCTAGCTACCTTGTAGCTTGAGACCACGTCAATGCCTGTCAGAATGTACCTGTAGGTGCTACCATACAGCTTATCATGTAGCATATACAACAGATCAAACTGATGCATCTGACTGGGCTTTGTAATGATGAAATGAGGGTAGTCGATATTTTTAGGGCCCTTGATGTTGTCGTAGCCAGAGCAGCTGCCTGGATAGCCAGTGGGTGACCTTCTTTTTGGATAGACCAGCTTCTGAAGCGAGCAACTTGATAGCTTTTCGCCTAGTCCACAGATGTTCTGGCATGTAGTAGATATTGCTTAACTTTTCCGCTTCTTGTTCGGTAACAATATGTGATGCTTTTGACATGTTTATTATATGTCAAAAACCATTCTTATAGATACTTGTATGCCACGAAACCTAGCAGGGAAAGTGATTCAACAATGAACATGAGTTCCCCATATTTTTGCTACTTGGAGGGTGTGTAAAAATCGGACAATTCCGGCGCCTTTTTGTTTGAAGCTATATAATACTGGTACATATCTCTTTAAACTCCCTTAGGCTGTTACCGGCCTTTATTTGCAATTCCCTTTGCTTATTAAAGCAGTCCAATTTAACCTGTCTGTCCTGTACCCATTGAGCCTGGGCATCTTGGAGCTTTTCCATGGCCTCGTCATGACGTCTTCTCTAGGCCTTGTTATGCCCCCAAAAGCTTAGAAAACAAGAAGTTTGTACCGCTAAAGGCTAATGCGTTGATAGCAGCACCTGCTACGATGACAGCAATCGTTGCCATGTTGTTTTATTAGTACTCCACCGAGTGAAACCTACCATCAGGTATGTTCAATTGTGCGTCTTGAAGCAGGTAAACATAGCATCTAAAACACCCGGTTCCGTCGGTTTTTTTAGTCATATGGAGGCTAATGCCGTAACTCAGAAGTTGTACGGGTCTACCACTACCGTGTAAGGTATCACCAGGAGAGGCTCTGAAGTCTAAAAACAGCGCATACCGTTTATTGAAGAATTGGCCTATGGTCACGTTAGAGTCATGACTACCGAAAAGGTTCACTACTTGTTCGAAATGATTCTTGGGAAGCATGGCATGAGAGTATTATCCATTGGGTTCCCCTTCCACCATGACGCTTATCTTCTCAATCTTGGGGCTATAGAACACCTCATTGACTCCAGCATACGGTTTCACTTTCCCAGGGTCTATAAAGAGTAGCAAGACACCTTTGAGACTCTTTGCAGGGGTATCGATTAGGAGGTTATAACTGGTATCAGCTTTTTTCATGGTCACCACCTTGCTCCTCCGGATTCTTTCATAGGGCAAAGCGAGACGGTTATACGAGGACATCATAGCACTCGCGAGACCTTCATGAGTAATTTTGTCAAACTCCAGCTTGATGTTGGTAATCTTGTACGCAGCATCGGCTGCCTTGGCTGCCGTACTTCCCGGGGCTGCTGTCCCTCCACCTTTGATCACATCACTGTAAGAACCGAAATGTCTGACAAACTGTAACCTGTCCTGGAGTCCCGACTGATAAAACGGCAGGTCTCTTGCCAACTCAAACATCTTGCTCAAAGGTATACAGAAAGTGTTACCATACGCCGCAACAATTACCTTTTCTTCATCCGTCCCGACATGATCACTAGCATTGACTTGTAAGGCCCGGACGGTTCCGTCATTTGCATTAATGCCGTCCAAGATGAGGTTGTTGTCACGATCGAATTTGGGTAGCCAGAGGTCCTTGTAGACTGCCAAGGGGTTGTAATCGCTAATGTTGTGTACCATGTTGCCGTTCAGGGTAATGCGTAAGTCCCGTATAAGACTTTTGCCAATGTTGCTGACAATGGTACGTTTCGTGTTTTTCCCCGTCAGCGTCAGGTCAAATAAGAGTTTGAGACTGCCGGGAAAGTAAACACAACAACTCCCTGGAACGCCGGGGACTCCAACGTCGGGACAACCGTCGGATATACGTAAGCGATTGGGGTTGGGTACGGAGTCGCCCGGGGCCGTACTTTTTCAGGTTAATAGTCACTACACGAATCTTATGGATCGTTTGATCTGGTGCCTAATGCGATACATTACGACAGATTAAGGATGGAGGAGGGGGACCAACTCATATTTTAAAGGATTGTGACAGGGAAGAAAACCTTACCTGAAATAGTAGTCACGTTGCAGGATGGTACATTTCCAACTATTGGAGAGCTCAGGGAGAGGTTAGGTAGTACGCGTATAAAGGCCATTGGATTTGATGAGCATCAAACACCCAACAAAGGTAGTAAGGAAGTGGCCCAGAACCCCATGAATGAAGTTGATGTACTTGTGTTGAATAAGGGTGAAGAGAAGGAGGGGGTAAAGAGAAGGAGGAGGGTGAGATAATCCAGATGAAAACAATAGACAGTATTCAAAATTTTGCACATGATGTACAGGGATCTGTTGATACTTTGTTCGTTGGCACCCACGACGCTGTCATCGAGGACATTGATATGAGAAAGATAAAGCTCGAAATTAAAAACCTACAGGATAACATTAAAAATTGAAGGGGGGTATGATCTCGTACGATAACAAGATCAGAACAAAAGAGAATAGCTTGAAAGAAGAACTCAAGAAGCAGAAAGCCGGGATCAAAAGGGATAAGGAAATCGCTGATCTTGAGAGTGATATTGAAGGATAAGGCAGGTGCTGCATTACCCGGGATTATTGGTACAGTTGTCACCTTCTTTCTCAAGGTAGCGGCAACCGGTGTGAAATATGAAGCCAAGCACCTTTACACGGCCATCGCGGCTGCTGCTGGGTTTGCGTGCTATATGTTGGAAAGAAGAAATAGGTCTAATATTAACTAGTATGTATAGGGGGAATGGTATGTTTGGTAGGTATGGCATGCTTGGGAGGTGGTTTGATATCTGCCACATGATGGTATGCTCGGTATGGTTGGGGGGTGTAGTATGTATAGGTGTTTTGATAGTATGCTTAGGGGGTGTAGTATGTATAGGTGTTTTGATAGTATGCTTAGGGGGTGTAGTATGTATAGGTATTTTGATAGTATGCCTGGGGGTGCAGCTGCCGCATGCCTAACAATAGGCTTGTTATTCACGTCAAGCTGGACCCCAACACTTACGTTAGCAGGTGCTATTAGGATGTTGTTATTATACTCCTCAATTTTGCCTATACGCAAGTTCATATCAGAGGGCAGCATGTATACGCTTGGCATAACCGTAAAGTTTACCGGAGTTTGGGCATATTGCAACACCTGAAATTTTGTGATGTCATGCCCTACATTCTCCTGACGTTGTACCATGGCCTCAAATTTTTGCAGTAAGATTTGCCTCGCCGTGTAGTTGTCGCCACCAGACGCGATTAAGGATGCCTTGGCCGCTGCCTGCGACCCCAGCAACAAAACTACATAGACGCGAATACTCTTGCTTAGCTTGGTCAAACCTTCTGATGTTAGGCCATGACTTGTGGGGATAATGAACTTAGCCTAATCACCAGCAGCTTGAGGCCACCATCTACCATAGGTCAATGACGACATGACTGCTTTGAACTTGTATAGACTATTAGGATCTGCACCGTATTCACGACACACTTGTGCATATCCAGAGGTTAAGTAGGGATTTTTGTACTGAAAAAAACCGTCGTTATACCGCATGGGCACCTTCATTCTTGCCAGAATACGACGCATGTGGTAATAGAAGAGATTAGAATATGTTCGTTCTAGGACAGCGCACGCACACATTGGGAAATTCCCGAAGTCATCTGTTATGAACCAACACAAAATAATATGAATATGCCAATAACCAACATATAATAATATATATCAGAAATACATGACGTCATCTGCCAATCACCAACAAATAATAATATTAAATGCCAATAACCAACACATAATAATATATACCAGAAATATATGACGTCATCAACGCATGCGCAATATCATATTTACTATATATGCTATTATACAGAATATGAGTACATAATTGCCAGTTACCCGAAGCCTTTAAAAATAAATGACTGAGTATTGCAATGAATGCGGAATTGCTCTTGATCAATGTGATAGATGCAAGTGTGGAAGGAGGTTAATCATAAATGGAGGGAGCAATTTTAATGTTTTGTACAAAACATTAAAATTATGAATATTTAGGTGGATCATCTAGGTAGTGCTTGCATATTGCGCAGATTGCAAGTTTTTTAATAATTCAGCCCTCGCCTCATCGCGGCCCCAACCCTACAGTGATCGCGATTCCTCCCATTGCTACCGCCAGAGGAACTCCTATCCCACTGAGCATGCTCCCTATCCCTACGCCTGAGGTGATCACGCTTATCGCTAATAGCCCGTGATCCATGTAGTGTATCCAAGTTCCATGCATTCCAAATTTTTTAGCGAGTTTTTCACGTAGCTTAACTTCGTTTCGCAGAAACTGTTCTATTTCCTCTATTTTCTTCAATCGATACACATGCCCCTCATTTTCTTGATCTGGTACGCTCGGTGGTAGGCTCGGATAAAGCTTTGTAATATCTGTCATTTATTCTATGCGCAAGTGCATGGTTATACCCATGAATGAAACATTCTTATCGTGGTGATGCTCATCCGTCAGCATAAACTCTAGACGGTCTGTTGCACCTTTCAAAGGTAAGTACACGGGGTTATCAAAACTCCACGATAACATGTCTACCCAAGCACCTACCTGCTTGGTCGGTAGGATGGCCATTATCCTGGATTTTTTACCATCCAGCAAGCAATCATCCTCATCTAACTGAGGGCAAACAAGCCTCAGTCGCTGGTATACGTCAGTCTTGTAGAATGAATCGTAGTCACCCTTTATATAGTATTTTTTACTGGGATTGTAGGGTAGACCCAAGAGCTCTTGCAGTTGTCGATGAATCACCACCGTGTACCCGTCATTGACACGGAGCCTGCAGAGTCCATTTTTCAGAACAAACAGCTTAATCTTATCCCCTGCCTGAATGTTGACGATACTCGCTAAATCCTCGATCTTGTACAACCCATTCATTATTTCAATTCGAATAATCGACTGATCAGATCCTACCTTACGGATGGTAAAATCGTTATTGCTGTAGAGATTCAACCTAGTAGGCCTAATGCTGATCCTGCCCTAGGTAGTCATCAAATTTTGTAGGCTTGTCAATATTCATTATGAATAACTGTCGCATCTTTCTTTAAGAAAGAATGAATATTTACTCGTGCAACCCACTGGCAAAGTATGCCTCTACTCATGGCAGGTATTTGGAACGGCTTAAAGGCTCGGATCTCATAGTGCAGGATATAGTAATAGACACGAAGGGGTCCTCATTCAAAGTAAAATTCCCTGATATTTTCGTATTCTACGTGTTCCATAGTAACCTCCCGGTTGATAAATGGAGGACTAATCCATTTAACATTTGGTCTACGCAATTGAATTTTGCGGTATTTTGCGCTACATCGGCTTGTGGGATATCAATGCAGCACTTTAATTCTCCTTTACCGCTCGTGCGCGCCGTTTACCGATTCCATATATACTTCCAAATTCGGAAGATCCTCGAAGAGCTTGAGGTATTGTTGCCTAACTCTTCCCGCTTTAATCTTTTGAATAACCCCTTCAATAATCAAAAGCTTCAAGCATTGGCACGTGAATTTGGAGTATCTGGTAGTGAGCAAGAATGGAAAAATGAGAGTATTTTCAGTTTGTGGCAAGCCAAACGTAAAGATTTTCCTGGCAGTGGGCGTTCATATTTTAATGAAAATTCATGGAGTAGGTGGATAATTGAAAATAGTCAGGGTCTTACACGTATTGGCATTGAAAAGTTATCGCAAAGTGTACGATGCTACGCGTATTTGATTTTGGAGTCCCAAGGCAATGCGCGATCAGGAATTATCGGTAATCAAGGCAGTTATATCGATGCCTAACGGCTTTACTTGACGACCTTTGAACAGCTGGTGATTAGACCTACAAATACAGGTAGAGAGATTAGTGAATTCGAGAACGTACTCAAATATGCACGAAGCAAGGTCGACTAAATTGTTGCCCATGACGTCTACATCACCCCAAGCGATATGTCACTGAGGATTGGAAATGTGGCTGGATTTAACAACAAGATCCTGATCAGTCAGGACCATTCCAAGATTGGTATCAATCCCATTATTAACGCTCCGCATGCTGTTGTACCAAGGAAGCAGGTACATAATATACCAAAAGTACATGATATACCCCTCGATCCACCATCCTCCAAGGAAGCTGCTGTTCATGAAGAAACTAAGGCTACTATTATCACTGTGAGGATATTGCTAAATACCACCTATATATGGATGAAACATTAATATTGTCATCTGGTAAGTTAGGTGGTTTACCAGAATAATCTACGATCTCTTCCCACTTCTTCTGTTTCCTGCATAAGCCACCACGATACCTACAGCACCTGCTATGGCCATGTACAAGTTCCTCGCCATAAATTCCACGACTTTAGCGGCTACCCGGAAGAATAATGATACGATCGTACCAATTATCCCCGGCAGAGCAGCACCTGCCTTCCCTGCTAGATATTTAAGGAATTTTCCGAGCCTTTCCAGCTGCTTTTGCACGAAACCTTTGGTACCGCCACTACCTCCACCTGCTGCTGCCCCACTACCTCCTGTGAGTGCTAGGACCAAGGTGGATATAAGCAGACCAACAGCTGATACGATACTAGCGATAGTGATCCCCTGCTCTTTGAAGAGAATGGTCAGCTTCTCCCTTAGCGATGTGTCGTCCTCAGCTATCTTCATGAGTGTATCTTTAATCGCCTTGAGCTTGGTATTGATTCCAGAGAGACCATGTTCTTCTATTATCGCCTTTCGATAATCTTTTAGCTTTTCCCGATCTTCTTTAGCCTTATCGAGGTCCTTATCCCAAATTTTTTTTTGATCCTCTGATACGTCGGACCCAGCCTTTTTCGCATCAAGCCTCTTGATCTTGTCCTCTGCCTTTGAAAGCTCGCCATCGTAGTAGATCATTTTACTTTTCACGTTATTCAAGTCGTCTTGGAGCGTTTTAACAAAGAGATGAAGCTTCCGTCTTTCGCGTTCATCGAAGGCTTCGGTAAAGGAAGTATCCTCCATAAGGCTCTTCGTTTCATCTATTATATTATCGAGCAGCGGCAACATCTCGATGTCTCCGGGGTTGGCCTCGATGGTATCAATATTATTAAAGAGGTTTTGAGCCGCTGCTTTACTACCCTTATGTGGTGTAATATAGTCGGCAAAACCTAAGGCACGCAATCGTCCCACGCCTAGATCCCTCACTATCGCGGAAGCTTTTCTAATTTCACCATTTTGTTTCGTGAGCTCTACACCATCGTAGGTAAGCTTATTACCATCCATTTCAAAGCCATCATAATGTCTCGCGAGTGGTTGGCCGAGCTTCTCACCAATGGCTTCGTAAAGGCTATCAACCTTTGATGTTAGTAGTTCATGCCTTGCAGTTGTGTAAGTGAGGCCACCTCGTGAAGGTGTTGAGAATGTAGTGGGAATATCCTCAGGCCTAAGAATTTCACTCTCGGTGCTGAACTCCTCAGGTTCGTCTTCTATATCTTCCTCCGGCGTAAAATCTGGTTCATATGTTG
Source organism: Hydractinia symbiolongicarpus (assembly GCF_029227915.1). Classification (NCBI taxonomy): domain Eukaryota; kingdom Metazoa; phylum Cnidaria; class Hydrozoa; order Anthoathecata; family Hydractiniidae; genus Hydractinia; species Hydractinia symbiolongicarpus. The sequence goes on from NC_079877.1 coordinate 3,382,635, forward strand.
GATTTATAGGTATTTATTTCAACCCATGTACCTGTATAAATAAAGATGTCTTTTGGAACAAAATTAGATCCTAACAAAGAGATCAAGACGATGCTCGGTATGAAAGGCAAACGCCAAAGGGTGAAGATCAGCCATATGCCAAGCACAATTAACCAGAATGAAGATTTCTACGTTGATATTCCTAATTTAGGAAAAAGTGATGTGATTTTCCCCGGCTCAATCAAGTTGCTTTTTGACTTGGAATTGACTGGTACAAACACCAAACGTACCATCGTTAGCAATATCGGTAAGGCTCTGGTTCAAAACCTTCGCATAAGCCTTAACGGCCATGAAGTGCAAAATATCTCTGACTACAACACCTTGGCAGTATATCGGGATCTATGGATCCCAAAGTATGACCGAGAGAACAACCTAAAGCCAGCGATCACGTAGGAAATGACGAGGAAAAGGCGATCGTGGCAGCGTATGGAAATACTTTTGCTATCCCTATTGGCAAAATGTTCGAACTCACTAGAGACTTACCCTTCTATCAAGCAGGCTTACACGACAGATTGCAGTTCGTACTGCACTTCGCACAGCACAGCGATATAATTAAAGATGCTGGTACAGCAGCATCTGGAAGCACAGCGGCAAAGGCCGCGGATTCCTCCTACAAGATCAGCAATATCTGCCTTGAATTTGACAAGGTGGTCAATGAAGACCTGGCCTCTGCGATGATGTCTCGATATAGCCGTTTAGCCATGCCGTATGAAAGGATCCTCCGCAGTAAAGTAGTGACCATAAAAAAGGCCGACACCTCCTACAACCTCTAGATCGACACTCCTGCCAAGTCTCTGAAAGGCGTCCTACTGTTGTTTGTAGACCCGGGGAAAGTGAAAGCCTATAGCGGGGTCAACGAGGTCTTCTATAACCCAAAGATCGAGAAAATTAGCATCACTATTGAAGGTGAGCCTACGGAACTGTATAGTCACACCATGCTCCCATGCGTGGTGGAGCAAGAAAACATATAGACTCGACCATATAATGACAGGTATGAGGTTGTTATACTATTTGGCAGATGGACCTGATCGAAGTTTTGTGGCGGAAGAATTAATGTTGATTCCAGAGGATGTTGAAATACCTCCGGAGCATGTGAAAGAATGGTAAATTTCTCGATTTTTTTTTGTGTGTTATGAACACACAAGACCACGCGTCTCTAATCTTCTAATGCCGGATCACCAAGGTCATACAAATCATCGCGGGTAAGATCAATCAACCTAAAATGGCATATGTATCGCTCCATATGTCCTTCCTCTTCGAACCTATTAAACGCGTGCATCCCATTTGCATTATCTATAACAACCATTTCTTCAGACTCAGGATATTGAAGCCTGATCCATCGTCTTTTCTTTAAAATACCACGTCTTTAAACGCGTGCGCAGTAATACGGAAGATGGTGATACTTATCGTTTTCCGGTGTTGTATGTTTGCGAAAAATCATAATAGCATTATCCTTGCCCGCATCATTGGCATATGGTACGTATCTCTGACGGAGTCCCACAGTTTCCAATGTTCGTAGATCGAGCTGCTTCTCTCTTTCTTGAAGATCATCGTTAAGCATCGCCATAGCCATATCCCTCTCCTCAATGGCCTCCTCTAATTTTTCAATACCTTTTAGCGCCAAATATTTCATGACCTCAATAGCCCTTGGTTTTCTTGAACGCGCACAAATCTCAAGAGCAGCATTCAATGTCATGAAGGTATCATAAGGATTTTTAGTTTTTCCAAGGGGTTTCAACCAACCCTATATCATTACGTGAAATGATTGGAATATCTCGATATGACTCTGCAATATTAGCAATACCCAAGAACCTTCCCAAATCAGAACGCTTGAACATGGGTTTACCTTGATCATCGAATAGAATTTCAATAGCTCCAGCAGGTAATGTGTTAAATTCAACAAGACAAGACATTTTTTATTTAATATGACATAGCCCAACCAGGGTGATCATTAGGACAGATATGAAAAAATACTTATTATTCCTTTCCCTTTCTAATGCATCACGAAGCTCTTCGTCAAGAGCCTCCAATTGAGATTCAAGGTAGGGTATCCGATCCATTTCTTGGTGGCAGGCAGCCAGCTGATTTTCCAATTCCCACTTTTCCTCATGTAATCTGTTGATTGAAGTCATTTATTTTTAGTTGAAAGTCAAGGCTACAAATTTCAAGTGTATGTACACCCACGTCACTCCAAAATTTTCCAAGTCCGAGGGTGCTCAAGCCTGATCCAGAGACAGGCATGTTTGGATTTTTTCAAGCTGTTCTTAATCAATTCCCAATCCTCTATAAGATTCGTTTCTTTATCAATAATTTTCATATCAGAGCGCTCCGAGGGATACCACATGAACAACTGCTTTTTCTGTCGGCGGAGATTCTTGGGTAGGGCAGTATAAGACTGCGTTAGCAGCCAGAGACTGTGCTTTCGATGTCTCCCGCTGATAGCTAACTCGAGCAAGGGTTGACGCTTCTTATCCATACTCTCGTCGGCTGTCATATCATCTATAATGAATAGGCTTTCCTCACCTGCTAAAAGCCTCGATAGTTGTTCTATCCAGTAAAAGAGTTGATCTCTTGGATCAATAAGGAATACATATGGATCTCTCCAAAGTGAAGATCTTTCCAAGTAAGTCTTGTTCCAGCGAATGGTGGGGCAGAGTATCATTATATTGTGAAAATGACCCTTGTACTCATTTTCTAAAAGATCGAGGACACGTTGGGTCTTGCCGCAGCTCGTCGGTCTGGTAAAAATTGTAGTGCATGGATCTTTAACAACATTCATGTTTGTTATTACCAAATATGAACCTGTGGGCGCTTACTTAGGTGGCATCATCGAACGCTTATACCAGCCTTGTTTTATTGCGTAATCGTCAAATAAGATCGCACCCAGCGAGCTTAAGCCCATCCTCCAGATCCATCTTCGCACCTGGTCGAGAAACGCCTACTGCTTTTTTGGCACCCAGCGCCAAGACGGTTGTATATGAAACTGGTCTGACAGACTCTCATAGGCTATCAACAACTTCCTTCTGATATTCTTTGCCGCTCATTTATATTATACCCTATCGCATGTGAAAAATGTCAATCTCGTGGCTGATTGGAGGTTTTTGTTGAACCGCTGGTGCAATCTGCTGGGTACTCGCGGATTTTTTACGAGTAAAATATATCACACCCCCGATACGTGCGATCGCGAGTAGGCTTCCACCAATGTATATTCCACTACCTATGGACTTGGAGGGACATGTTGCAGGAACCTGACTCTCTTGGGAAGTACTTTTACCCATGTTCTTTTTCAAGTCAATCTTATTCCTGCAATTCCACTCAGCAAGTCTCTTACCAGCAGCAACACGACCTTCATTTTTCTTGGTGATTACTTGATTAGGTTCTTCACTAATTTCTTTATAAACCATAGGGCTTATAAAATCACTTTCCTAACCACGAGGGACCTGTGGCAACCCATACAAATCTGATGGAAGACAGCAGCCATGATCCACGTACTGGCATAGTGTAATCTCATATTCATCATCGTCACCATTAAACCGGATTGCTATTTTATAGTCTGAATTATCAAATGAGATAACCTCTGGATTAGAATTTTGCACCTTGGTGCGTGATATGATTTGACCCAGTTTGGGAATAACATGTTTCAATGTAAAATACACGCTGGCCATACACTCGCCATCGCTGGGGTCAATAGTAACGTCTCCAATATCCACATCCGAAATGCTCAACCCAATGCCTAGGATGTGGGAAGATGTGTCTATATACATTTGCCGTAGTCGGGTTTAAACATTTCCTCTTATGTCTCCAAGTTCCGGGGGGTGGAATGACAATCTCTTCGAAAAGCCTTGTTTCCAATTCGTCAAACATTCTTTTCTTTCTCTACTTCTTCCTTTTCATCAATGGACTGTGAAAGTTTTGTGTGATTAATCGTATGCGCAACCACCAACAGCGGCGCTAAGAATTTTCCGAACGCTGTATAGACGAGGATACCTAAATCAGCCATACTTTCGTGAATTATGGGGTCATTTTTAATACCTCTCCTCAAACCTTCAAGGCTATCGAGGGTTACCACGTTGCCTATAGCCTTCGTGTATAAGCTAATAGTGTGACACGAAAGAGCTCTGGCAGTATTCTGCCCTTTTTCCACCAACTCACGTTCAGTAAAATCATTGTAAATTTTTTCGATAACCTCAGGTGATGCTTTGTCCAGGAATGGCTTAGTACATTTTTTCGGCAAAAGATGTGGCTTCGATTTACGAGCATTTTTGAGAATCTGACACTTATCTATGGGTAGCTCAGGCGGTTCTGGTGTATCTATAACATCGTCAAATATTTCTGCTAATGAAGACATTCTATTTATTATAAGGCGGCATCTATAGATGAATGTAAGTATCAATATATACAGAAGAATTATCGCGATTAATAGCAATAACTCCATTTTTATTTCTTCAACCGATAATAACCCCGGGCAAACGTTGTTATTTGATCAGCTTGTACAATCCGATTATCGTCATCTCTATTAAGCGCGATTTTTGTGACTTCTTGCGTGTATACACTGTGACCTTTGTTATTAATACAACGCCAAGTTTTGTTAATATCGATGCCTTCCTCTAGACATCGTTGATAATCTTCAAATGTTATACATTTTTTGGTCACAGCCTTTTCAACACCTTTTGCTTTGCGATCACCACCGTCTTTTGTGAGACTCTTATGCATAATCCTTAGGTCTCAATGTGATGAATGAGGTCATAATTTTGCCGCCTAATTCGTCTTTCATGAGACCCACAACTTTCTTGTTCTTCCCTATTGACAGGGGCCTATCGTCATCTTTGCTATAGGCACTAGTATCGAAGCGTGCTTCTAAATCGTTGGCTATGTCGCAGTAGAAGTCCTCTGTTCGTATGTGGTAAATGAAGCTGTCCGTATCCATATATTGAAGCCTCAGTTTGCTACCATATTTTGGCTGCATGTAATCGTAGTAGAACTCATACATGACGGTTTTTGACCGATCTATAATAGCTTGACCAATATACACGGGCTTATTCATCTTAATACCCATCCTACCCATCTCAATACCCATGCGGTTTTCACTAAAACTTATGCCGCTTTTAAAGTTTGGTTGCATAGTGAGTTTTGCATATGCGGCTTCATTCGTGACTAACTTGTTATTTTTATGGTTCCTGATATTCTCCATAGTTTTCCCAAACACGCTAAGGTTCATTAACTTGTAAAAGTCCTTCTCAAAGTCATTCTTGGCGGCTGTTCTCAGCTTTGCATTGTGTTCGATATAGTCCCGAAGCCATGCACTATGTTGAAATTGGATAGCGCGATGAACCTTTTTAAGCTCGAGCCCATGCTTTATAGCTTGATGTAAAGCTCCGATGTGCACCACATATTTCTTCTTGTGTTCAAGATTTGGTATCAATTTTTCAACCCTGTATACCACCTTACGCTCCGGCAGGAAGGGTAATTCATTGTGTTTATCGTGTAAATTCTCCGGGTAATCAACATCTACCTCAAGGAGATATCCATGTTTGTTATCGGTTACCAGCTTCTCGATCTTCTTCTTTTCAATTATTATCAAAAATATTCAACACCCATTTAAAACCATGGGTTGGTAGAGGTTGCTGCATCGCCCAGCCGTATAAATTGTTGGCGTCCAGATACTGAAGGTATGACGACTCAACCTCCGGATCGTATTGATCCCCCATGTACTTATTATTAGCCCTCGCGTAGCGGTGTACAGCCTGGGTTATACCACCTCTAATACCTTTTTCGAACGTTAGGAGCATGTCAGGATCCGTCAGTAGCTCAAGCTTTACGCCCGTGTACTTGAGTGCTGCTTTCCAAGCCAAGCCTGGTGCGCTATAGAAGTGGGCAGTATCGAGCTTGTAGTTCTCATGGCAGACTCCTCGGAAATTCTGAAAGATATCGGCAAGCAACAGAACCTCTGCGGCGAGATATATATCATGATAGTCACCCATGGTAGTTTCATCCCCCTCTGGAGTAATAGCATTCCAGACTTTTTGAGCGCGCCCATAGTCATCATCGGTAATAGCATTCATGTTCAGCTTGCTATAGAATGCCTCCTTCGGTGGTAGATCATTCTCTTGGAATCGTTTCCAACTATTCATATACTCATAGGGATAAACACCTTTCCTTCGCATGAGCTTAAAAGTGTCATCCTCTGTGAAATACCAACGGAGATTTTTGCATTGTTCATCATCGAGATTATTAGCTAATTTCTCAAGGCTTGATGGCATAAATTTATAGGAATCTATGAACCTGATCCCGATCTTCTTATAAAATTCAGCGTCACCATATCCCATACCTGCAATACCTTGATTTTAACATTAAACGATATGTACTTTTCCGTGTTCTTGGCGATGCATCCTATATTCTGAGTGTCATATTTTTCGCCCAGCTCGCGAATAAACAAGTGAGCATCATACCCTGATAGGTTGTGAAACATCACGGGTACATGTTTGGGTATCCTATACTTAAGATTGCAGGTATTATGGGCTGCTCCTCGATACATCCCTGTATAGTGATAGTGATCCCGAACTTTTCTATTTTCATAGTTGAACGGCTTCATGCATATGTGACAGGTATCTGCAGCATTATATTCATTCCTCTGCTCCTCCGTTAATCGGGCTGTTAGCAAAGGGTTTGGGAGCTCCACTCTGTATTGCCATGGGGGTATCACCATTGCCGTCAGAATGAGGCAGGCCGGTATCCGAAACGCTGGGAAGAGGCTGGGTGTGAAATGTAAAAAACACGAGACTATAAGGCTGTTGGCGGAGACGAAGTTTAACTCTATAATCGATCTCATCTCAAAAACAGGTGAGAATGGAGTCATCAGCGACTATGAGTTCACCCTCATTACACAGGAACATAAAAAGTATATGCTGCTAAAGGAACAGATAAATCAACGTGTTAAACAGATCGTTAACGCCATTCATGAATAGGAGCTTGCCCAGCTAGTTGCGAAAGGTCGGAAGGAGGGGAGGCAAGACGTTTTAAAAAAACTTCAGTCTGTACGGTATGCAAGCGCTATGTAGAGCCTCCTCCTTGTTACAGTCCTTAATTTTATATATTTTATAGGTTTTTTATGGCCTATAAAGTATATGCTTTTTTTTAATCCTCACTCAGCAACCATTCTTTTTTGAAGTCCTTTTACCGGCATTCCGTAATATGTACCTGAGAGTAGTAGTTTTTACCTTGCACATGCGCCGATGAAATAGCCAGGATGGCATTGGCTTGGCAAGGCTCATCATAGGGTACCGGCATACCATGAAATTTGGTCGTGATCACGTCCTTGTAGTAATTAAGTTGGCGTTCACGTAACGGTCCTTTTTCACAGGCTCTGTCGTCAATTGCTCGGATATCATCTCCTCGATCTTGGACCAGATTTGACGATACTTCGCAACCCAATCGGGGTACTCTTCGAAATCAAGACTTATTGCCGGTACTGCATTGGCGTTGTACCGGGTGACTCCATGTGGGGACCAGATTTTTGGTGTTTTTACCCTGAGGGCTACTACGAGGTCTCGTGTATAGTCCATATAATGTACCGGTTGTCCCTACTTCTATTAGCAGGAATCGGATCTGACACTGTTAGATAGTCCACATTGATATCATTAATGTCCGTAAATGTAGTAGCAAATGAGTACAATAATTTAGGGTTGACAAGCTCATTCTCAAATTGTAGCATTCTGTTTTATTTTAAGTCAAACAGGCTCTGATGATTACATACACAGTCACCCCCGTTATACATGATATATTCCTGATAACAATAACAACACAACATTTTACCCTTTAACACAAACCTCCGCCCACAGATACATCTGTCATATTCGTCAAGTACCCTTTTACAGTCCTTACATTGCTCTATTTATCTTATGATTCTAAGGCATCAAAACGATCCTTTAGGTCTTGAATCCTCCGTTCATTCTCCATCTCCTTCTCTGATTCTTGTACCAGGGCCAACACCATTAGTGGCAGGGAGAGACCGATACCGGCTATAAAGGTCATGACTACCGCACTTCCAAATGTATCAAATTTTCCCTGACAGTTGATGCACATTTATTGATAGTATTTTTCATCTTACAACAGGGTTGTAAGATGATCCTGGTTTCAAAGCAACCCCCACAGCTTTTTAAGATCTGCCTTTTCATCCTCCGAAAAGCACCAATCCATGACCCTATCTGGATGCCAATGGAAGAAGATCCTCCATAATTCTAGCCTTGCCCGCTTTCCTCCGGCGATAGGCATGGAGTAGTTCAGGCCTGGTGTTCATGTTGCTAGAAATGTCCCGGGTGACAAATCAGTCTGGTATATATTCCAGCATGCGGGGATACTTTTCAACAGCTTTGTTGTACATGCCCTTCGTTTTGAACCGATCCGGCACATGCATCCCAGGATACTCTCCAATGGCTTTTTTGCACATCTCTTAGGTCTTGAACCTGTCGGGGATATATTTGAATAGGTAGGGATTTTGTTCAACAACCCTGTTGCACATGTCCTGCGTCTTGAACAGGTCCGGCGCATATCTGAACACCGGGGGATCCTCCTCAACCAATTTTTTCCACCTTTCTTGCCTCCTGAACCAACTCATCTTCTCTCTGCGTACACAATTTAAACCTGATGAGTGGACGTTTGGTTCACCTCTTGACTGCGCATGCGTTGATTTTTGATGACGTCATCACTATGTAGGGGAATTCCCCCTCTGGGGGTGCTAGAACTTTTTTTACTCATTTGCAGTATGATAAGGAATTTACCTCATTATGCATGACTAAGCACTGTCTATTAGGGACTTACCCTTGAACTATATGGATAAGCATTGGATGATGGGGATTTGTTGGGTTTGACCGGGGGCGTGTGTTCGTGCGCGTGCGCGACTGTGCTAGAAGGAACATTACTCTATCTCCACTGCTTTTTATAACTACTCAATCTAACTTTACGGCAGACGACCTATCAACTTAAAAATATATCTCAGCAGCTAAAAAAATATATTTTGGCAGCTAAGAAATGATTTCTCTGCAGCCAAAAAATATTTCTCGGTTGGCACTTCTCAGCCTCCATACCTTACAGATTATTAAATTTGAACTTTTTAATTCTGGACTGATTCAATTTGGTGTTTTAAATATTTTTTAATTTTAAATATTTAAGCAACGCCTTTTCCATGGTGTAGCATGGAGTAAAATGGTGGACAGGTTATAAAAGGACGTTAGTTTAAAAGAATATATGAAAATCAAAACTCTGTCTCGGTATTAGAAGATTGAGAGATACAGTATTTTTATAATTTACCTTAAAAGCGCCTATAAAACATCCCTAAAGCCTATTTCTGTGTTTTAAAAATCATTTGTTAACATTTTTAATTGGTTAGAATAAACCGTTTGATAAAATATAGCGATTTGATTAGCCATGAACTTTGTGGCACAAAGTGCCTGCGTGGAAAAAATCATGCATGCATGCATGCTTAAGTGATGAAACTTGGCACAGTTGTAGAATGTCTTAGTAAAAACTCATTCCGGTTAAGAAATTAATTTGATGACGTTATAGGGATCAGAAATGATGTCATATATATATGATTAGTTTTCTGGTCATGATAATACAAAAATGTTGGTATGCACTATATACACCTTGTGTTAAATTTCTTTGGTAACACAAAAACATTCATTAGCATATTATAAAACTATTTTGGAAACTAAATAACGCAACAGAACTTTTTAATATTGACGTGCTGAAAAAAAAGGATTCCAATTTCCGCGATTTAAGAGTCCGCGAATTTCCCATTCCCTGCGATTAAATTGCTTTCACTCCCATAAAAAATGATGTCATTTGTTGAAACTACAAATTTCATGCTTGTGGAAACCGAATGCCAGAAATTGCATAAAAAAAAAACCGGCCGGACCCTGAACTCCGGAAATCCGCGCATTTCCAGTTTCCACCAATTAATCTGTATTCATTTAGCGTCTGATCAAAAATAGTACAATTTTTCAAAACTCCAAGGTTCCTGTTTTTCAAAACTAAAAACTGCATGTAGAACATGTGTTGGAAGTAAGTTTTCTCGACCGGTATTTTCTTTGGATACATTTAACTATACTGGGCAGAATCCGAGATCAACGAGAATCCGCGCATTTCCCGTTTCCGGCTTTTAAATTCCTTTTACTCGGCGTCTGATCAAAACTGATATCATTTTTGAAACCTATGCTTTCATGATTTCCAATGCTGAAAATGGCATATCGAAATCGTATAGGAAGAAAGTTAACAAGTCGTTATGCTGTGTAAGTATCATACATATTTTCAAATATGTATGATACTTATGATATGTTGCAAATAATTTTTACCTATTCACCTATTAAATATATTTTATTTAACTATTAAAAATGTTAAACAGAATGGAAAATTCGCTCTAAAACGTAAGTAATTGAATTTTAAGCAAATAATGGTATTATGGAGATATTTCAAGCTTCCGATGACGTCACTGAAAAGTGCTGACATAAGCAAAAATTTTTTGCTGCCATTTTGTTTCTTTTTTGTTAATGAGGGACTGTAAGTGTACCAAATTTTAGTCAATTTGGACTAGTCAAAAGTTATTAAAGGGGCGGATTATCCCAGGTGACCATATACTCGAAAAAAACCGGATTGAATAGGGTTAAAAAGACCAGAACAAATAAAATTTGTTTGTAATATTGTCTGTGCACGCAACAATAGCACAGATAACTTTTGAAAAACCACGCAAAATGAATATTTTAAATAACATAGCGAAAAGATTAAAGATTTTGAGCTATGTGCAGCCACTTTGGACAAACAGACAAAAAAACCAGCTATTATTACATTAAATGCCGGGTTAAGTAAGCAGTAATTACGCGTTGATGTCCAGGATAAGCGCTTAATAAAAGTAGACAGTACAGGGCTTCCATCAACGCGTCCTTTAGGCACAATTTCTCTAAAGTTGAGAAAATTTCTTTTCTTAACGATTTGGTTGTTTTGATATTCTTTCTAAATTTGTTCATTACTTGCTGGAGAGTAAAGAAGTGAACCTTCGGTGTGATGATCAACAAGGAAAATTGTATTATATCTGACAAACTAAAAGTATTCAGTCAGAAATTGTTGTTATCAAATGGGACTTTCCACAACCTAGACTTTCTGTTAGAAAGATATGAATTGGTGTGCGTTACTTGCAAAACGTTTGATCTAATATCTAACCAAATCATTTACAACTATAAAAATGTGCCTTTGGGTCTTTTAATAACCTGTAGGATGTATTTTTTATTTATTTTGCAAATTTAGCGAAAACTTACTGCACAAAAGGAAATTGCTGAATAATTTTTTACTGGATTGGGTAACGACAGGCAATAATTTTTAATATTTTTATAAAAGGGTATTACGCGTATTTGCATGTGCGACATGGTATACCTGCACTAAGCGGTCAGCCCGGTTTTAACAGCGAACTGTTTTCTGTGTTTTTATTTAAACCAGGGCTACAATAAATTTTTTTTGGAAAAGGTTATTACTCCTAGCACGGTGTATATACCTGTGTACAAATGTTTAGCCCGGTGTCACAATAAGTTTTTTAAACTTTTACAGAAAATCATTGCACAAAAATAAAATATAATATATTGACTAATTGTTTTCGCTATGACGGGGTAACAACAGTTGTAAGCAGTGTTTTTATTTCCGCTAAAGTTGCAGTAAAGCGTTCCACATGGATGTGTGACACAGTCCACGTCTCTTACGAAGCGTCTCTTACTATCTCTATGAAATCCTTATAATGGGGAAAATTTAATAACTCCTGTTAGGATTCTCGTTAGAACTTGAAACTTGCATTACAACTTTGTTTTATTAAAAAGAATCATTTTCCATAATTTGGACACGTGATTAATCCGATTTCCCGATTTTGTCGGATTTTACCCGAAAATCGTAAGAAACCGGATTTACGGGCAATTTTTGGCAATTTTTATGCGATCCACGTAAAAACCGGAAAACTTGTTAAATATCTTTTGTTTAGCTTTCGGAAAATTCAAACAGAGTGCAAAAATTCGCTTCGGAACAAAAGTAATTAAATTTTAGCAGATAGTGGCATTTTTAACAAATTTCAAGCTTGTGATGACGTCACGGAAAATGTGCTGACGAAAGCAAAAATGTATTGTTGCCATTTTGTTCTTTTTATAACGTACTATAAGTGTGCCAAGTTGATTCAATTTTAACAACCCTATGAAAAGTTATTGGTCTAGTATGTTCGAAAAACCCTGGACCGAATAGGGTTAACGCAGGGTCACACAGTTATGTGACTTAATGGCTAGCTGCATTCCATCTGTCTGTTTGCGTGCGTCTTACAAAATACGAACTATAATTTTTACCTTACAGAGAAGATTTTATTTTATTTTCCCCTTTTGGCGCATTTGGGCATCTGAGAATTTCTGAATAAATTAACCAATAAGCAAACCTGAAACTTTTTTTGCCGCGTTTTTCTATTGTTATGAGGCAGTGTGACAGTCAATGCATGATTCAATTGTTACATTTACATGTTAAAGGTTTATATTTTCACATGAATTAAGATTAAATAAAATCTAAACTCATTTCTAAAAATAACTTAAACTACCCCAAATTCGTAGATTCATATCTGTACTAAAAAACAAACAACCTTCGAGCACAACAAAAAATTACCAAACAGCATGAAATTAATATCGAGGTCATTGATAAAAGTACAGAAAATATTCCTGCGTAATTAGTGAAAAATCTTTTTAATTCAACCTAAGTGGATTTGCTCAAAACCTTCTTTTCGAACTTCACGCAAAGGACATGCTGACGTCAAAAATTGACGCACCGGGCAGATGGGAACTATTCCTCAGATGATGCAAAGGAAATATATAGGAAAAGTAACGAAAAAACAAGAGTTCAAGGTCTATATGCTTTACAAAAAAATGTTATTCAAATTAATAGAATAAAGAAGGAAATCAATTTTAATAAACATGATCTATATTCACCTTCAATAAAAAACGTTTGATAAAATTGTTGTTTGCTTTGATTTATTAAAGCAACCACTCAGGACAGATATATTTTGCATTGAGTCAAGTCACAAACTCACAGGGAATATTTCCCAGTTCAGCTACTAAATTAGATACTCGATCAACCGAGCAATACAATTAAATGCGAGGACATTCGAAGTTGATATCAAGAGATACTGTCCTAATTAGCCATAATTCTATTACAGTAAGTTTGCCTAATACAAGTCTTACAACAAACGATATTAAGTTCGACCGCGTGCTCATGGAACTTGATTTATTACGCTTAACAGATACCATTTAACTCCCACTGTGACACAAAACTAGATTCCTTTAATTTGATTTTAACCCTATTCAGGTCGGAGTCTGAGTGACTCTGTAAAAGATTGGAAAGAGGGCAAAACAAAATGCGGGGGCGTAATAAGGGCGTGAACATTACGCAACAAAATGTAAATGTTATATACATCATGAAATGCGCCTAAAATTCCAGAAGAACGTTTTTATGATTAATTTTTGCATAAGGGGACTAAGAATTATGGACGTAGCTGACCACCTATTGAGGGTGCAATTTCAAATAAATTTTAATAAATAAAGAATTTCATTTGGAGTAATTTTTAAGTAAAATAAGCCAGGTAATCAAAAGTTACAAGGGAAAAACGGAAGATTGGGTATTTTGGGTTAAACAACAGTGTGAATAAATTTTCTAGTTTTAAGACATAACAATAAAATGAGGCTATCTTAGCTATATTGCAATATTTTTTTAAAGTGACAAAAAGGACGTCTTATGAAAACATGGTTAGTTTTCTTTTTCTATATCGTAAGAATTAATTTAATCGAGACAGCCACTATATCTTATTCAACATTCCTTGGGATATGGAATTGTTGATGTTGATGTTGACTCCAACATTTTAATGTAAATGCATTTAGTGACGAAAACTATTTCCTTGATTTTCTCACTGAATATAAACAAGTTGTCACCTCCCCAACTCATATATCAGGTTTACTTATTGACCATAGCTATCTATATCCATGAGAATGTTCTCAAAACCTTTGTCCTCAAAACGTCGATATCCTTGTCCGATATCTATTTTAGTTAGTTTTCTTTTTGAATTTTTAACCTTGTACTTTGGTTGCAGATATTACATGCATCGCGTTTTTGTTCTCTGAGGAGAGTCTTGCCATGTATGATGATGGAGCAAATCTTCCAGTCATCGGCTTCTTGTCTTCTGTGCGCTTCTATCGTCATGGCTACCCTTTCTTTTAAGTGACTTTTTGGTGAAATACAAATCAAGAATATGCTTTTTAGGTGCAGGTTGCAAATAATAATCTGGACAGTTCTGGATGATGCTGTTGACTCGATTGCTTGTTGATGGCATATAAAATCATAATCATTCTCATGGGATGAATGGGTCTATTGTTTTTTTTTGTTTTTTGTTGTTGTTTTTTTTGCCAATAAAAAACACATTCCTTTAAACGTCGCAAAAAAGCAAATCTTATTGTGCGCATGCGCCAATTTTTCAAAATAAAATTGCGAAAACTCTAGTTTATGGAAAGGAATCGATTTTTAATTAGGAGCAGTGTAACCAACCCTTAAAAAACTCTAAATTTCTGATTTGCAAATACGGGATCCTATCAAATATTTCACCATGAATTTCTCAAAACAAAAGAAAAATTCACTAAATTCAACTCGATACAATTCATACCTACGACCTTCTAGGCTTTTCTGGGTTGTTTTTTCCGAAAAAAGTACAAATAACAAAATTTAATTATAGCTGAGAAATAGTTAAGCCATAGGAATATCTAAAAATACTTTCCAGGAAGATACTCACAGAGAGTGGGTTGATACATATGGCAATCACCTTCATCTGTTTCAATTAAACTGGCAACATCTCCCAAGTGCCCGGAGTCATTTAATAAGGATCTGTTTGGGAAAAAGTGAAAACTTAAAAATAACAACTTTTCGACATAAAGTGTCGAAAATAAATTGACCAGTCAAACTATTCATACTTCTACTGTAGTAGTACAAAAACACTCTGCCTGACTGTTGGTAACACAATTTACACACACACTTCGTATTATTATATAAGACTAGTCAATAAAGCCCATGGAAATATCCACTTAGGCAAATGTTCAATTAAAAGAAAGTTGTTTTAGATGTTTTGCTGACATCGAACATGACAAAGTACAACAGTTTGCTGTTACTATGGTTTCTTGTTAATTCTGTTTGATTGTGCATTCAAGCATAAATTGATATTAAAGAAAGTTAGTATATTATATATTGTTTTTAATGGTTTAGATTTGTAGGTGGGATGGGAAAAGAAATTGTCTTTTATTATGACATTATCTGTCCTTATGCCTATCTGGCATCAAAGCTTATAAAGGATGTGGCTCAAAGGAATGGTGCAAAGCTGGTATGGAGACCTGTATTATTGGGTAAGCTTTTTGATTATCCATTTTTCTTTATTACATATAACTCTCATTGGTATTCATTATGTTTTAATTTAAGCTTTTTCTAAAATTCTGACATTCATTTGTAGTGACTGTATGTTTTCAATGAATATAGTGCTTGATTTTCAGTTTATTCTTGTGACATTATTAATCAAATGATACTATGTGATTCATTTTCTATATTGCAAGTAGTAAAAACATGAATATATATTCTTTCTTGCTTTTGTTTTTATTGGTGAAATCTTTTGGAGCTGGATCATAAAGTTTTTTTGTTTTTGTTTTTTTTAAAGAAATACTTAAGCTAGCTATAATGATTTTTTGTGTAGTGGATTTTTTACACTGTAACTGATTATAACACTTCATTTCTGAAATCAAAGAACAAGGCTGCATGTTATAATTCAATAAGGCTGCAAGTTATAATTCATTTTGCTGCAACATTTTTGATCATGTTAAGGAATTACTAAGTTTCAAAAGTTATTTGATCAGTTATTTCCAAACAAAGTTGGTTGATCTATAACTTTGTAAATATTGAATAAATTTGTGTTAAGCTGCTTTTTGATCCCAGGTCTCCTTTAACCATGTAAAAGATGATGATGTCAGTTACTTCCATGTTTTTCACGATTATTCAATTCAGCTGCAAGATCACACAATTTAAAATTGGGATACTGACACATTTATTTTAATTAACTGCCAGCTGGCACAATTTTGTTGAGGAGTTCTACAATTCACTTTCATTTCTCCTGCCAAATCATCAGTGATTGTTTGAGGTTAAAGTAAGTTCTTTAGCCTCTAGTCAGTTCTATTTGCTTGGAAAACTTCCTGATAAAAAAGTGTTTTTTTAGTTTTAAATTTTAAACTTCAATTCAACAGCCCAAAACTTGGTAACTACTAAAACTAAAAACCACCCAAACAAAAAAGAAGCCAGATTGTATGATTTCTTTCGCTCTCCTATAAATTTTCATGTAAATAAAGCGGATATCAACAGTCTTTGTGTCTCCTGCCGAATAGAGAGCCTTGAATAAATATTTCCCGAAGTTAAAAGTTAAAATACTGTAATTGCAAATGCCTGGGAATTTTATGGTTTCAAAATTTTTTAGGGTTGTTTATCCAAAACAAACATTTAAATATTTCAATATTTTTAGGGTCGTGTATTGGAGAAAAGTGTTAAATAAAAATGGGGTGTTTATTTATTTTTTCTTGATGGTTATGAGTCTACCAGAGGAAGGCACATTTAGTGGATTTTTTTGCAGCAAAGTTGAACCAATGATGACCACAAACATTCAGTGCTACCCTATGTCCAATTTTCTTAAACCAAGAGGATTTAAAAGTGTATGTTGGTCACATCAACCTATCAACCTATCTCTTCTTTCATAACTCGTATATACATTCGTTAAAATAAAGCTGTTTGTTTGCTAACCTTCTCACCTCCTTTGGTCTCTGCAGCACCCATCTATCACAACCTAGCCTTACATAGATTCCCTGACATAATACAAATGACTTTCCTCAACCACTTGCTGAAACTTTTGATGTCCATACTATCCATCACTGTTATAACACAAGAAACAATTATGCCAGAATCTATCTTTCAGTTCACTTTCTGTCCCATCTATAAAATCTAAACTAACTTCATTTTTTCTTTCTAGTTATGACCCTTCTTGTCTTTTGTAATGTAATTCTTGATATGTAATTCATTATTGTTATGTATAACCGCTCTGTGATGTTTCTTGTGCTGTATTTGTCATATTATGATGTGACGTGATGTTTTTTGTCTATCTTAATATGCTTTTTTTATTATTTTGTTTTTAATTTTTTTCACCGTACAAAACTTTGATGGTAGCAAAAAACTTTTCTATTTAATTCTCTTCCGGGTTTTTTTCTGTTTATTTACATTTAATGACACCAGTATCTACTTTTTATAGACAATACTGTTCCCTTCTTTTTTTTTACCTTTGGCTGACCTCTCTGTTCTTATTAGCTCCTCATACAGTATTGGTCTCCTTCCATGATAATTATAGTAACTATCAAAATCTAGCACTTGTAATTTTACTCATTTCCTTACTGGCAATATAAATTGAATTGAATTGAGGTCCTAAATCCAAAAAAGAAATTTGTAGGAAAGAGCATAATATAACAGCTATTATGGACAAATAGTATATATACACATTGAAAAAAAAATAAAAAGGGTTTATATAATGTACCTTAAAAGAGGAAATTCTCCACTAATTAACTTTTGAAATTTATCATTACAGCATTTTTGTTTTTATCATACCACTTGCTAATAGTTATACTGTGTTTATAATGTTCTAAAAGTTTAGGGTTTGTGGTGGTTTTGAGTAGTTTTGGGTGGTTTTGGCTTGTTTTGGTTTGGTTGTTGATTTAGTAGTTGCGCTCAGAATTGCCATCAAATCACTTGCTTTCTTAACAACAGTATATTTTCGAAATAAGTTACCTTTTCTTGCAGCAGGGCAGTAAAGCTTTTCACTTTCATTTTGCTTAATCGAATCAAAGTAAGGATGAAAACAACAAATGAAATCGGCCAGGGCCATATTTAATTTTGAAAAATATATTTAAACAAAAATGCTTGGACTGAATGTTTGTCTGTAAACTACTTTTTTAAGTTATTTGGCCTCAATTATATGCGCAATACAATAGCTTCAGTAAACATATGTATATCAAACTAAAAAGAGCAAAATAACATCTCCTTGCACGTGTCACACACAGCCACACTGGTAAGGCCTGTGGAAAAATCCTGTAAGGTAGAGGAGCAGTAGAAAAGATTAACAATTTCCAACCCTTTGTTGAGGCAAAGATTAATTTTGGAAATTTATGTAGTCGAATACTCTTATTTTGTAGACCTTAAAAGGCTTATTAAACTGATATATAGGATTGGGTTTTTTTTTTAGGAGATATTAGAGTTAAAAGTGTTTTTTTATAATGTCGTTAACCTGTTTATTCCGAAATAGGTGAATCAACTAAAAGTTTAAGATTAGACATGGATTTGGTTCCAGGTGGCACTTACAGAAAAGCATGCAAAAATTGACACAAGTTACTAGCGTTTATTTCTGAATTATTTGGCTTTAAAAAGTGCAATACAATGGCTTCACTAGTTGATAGACCATAGTCTAATACATTATTGTTGTGCATATAATTTACTGATAGTCTAATACATTATTGTTGTGCATATAATTTACTGATAGTCTAATACATTATTGTTGTGCATATAATTTACTGATAGTCTAATACATTATTGTTGTGCATATAATTTACTGATAGTCTAATACATTATTGTTGTGCATATAATTTACTGATAGTCTAATACATTATTGTTGTGCATATAATTTACTGATTGTAACTAGAGCCAGATGTTAAATCTGATCCATGAAATTGGTTAAGTAATTTAATCCAAACCAGGAAATTTCAACAAAACCTTGTTTTTGATAGAGTTATTCCAGTCACTTTCATTAAAGCTATCTCAAGTCAAAATATTTAAATTTTCTAAATTTGTTTGTCCAAATTAAACACTGGCATATTCAGACTTTGATCAAAGCAGTGCAGGATTTATGATCATTTTACTGACTTGTTCTCCGAGATTACGAGAAAAAATGTGTTTGCAAAATGTAATTTTCTCGACCTTTTTTTTATAGGCGGAATTTACAAAAGTACTAAACTTGCGACAACAAATATTCCTGATAACAAATTAATAAAATCTTATTCAGATCAGAAAAGAAGGATTCTTGCACAAGGTATGGGTGTGAATTAGTAGTTTTAATTTATAGAAAGTCTTTAATAGTAAATCAAGATTCTTAACCAACAGATAAATCTTTGTCCATCCTTCTTTTTGTCCTTCTATGATCTCAGATATATTATATTTCGTTCAGTACATGGAAATATGGCGCATAGTATTTTGGTAGCACTTTAATCTGTAATTCCTTTGGCTAACACTCTCAATTTTTTTTTAAAGATTTAGCAATTCTTTATGATCGATACAAAGTACCAATTTCAGCATTTAAAGCTCCTGACATTCAAACTTTAAATGCTATGCGGCTGATAGCTTCGACACCTAGTGAATCAGATGCAGTTCGAGAAAAGTTAACACATGTATTGTTCGATGCAATTTGGTTACACCAAAATGGTATATCTTCCTTATTTTGTTGTTACCTAATGAATATTTTATATATTCACTTTTCTGATATGAGAGGGTGTTAAGATGCTACGAAATTGGTAATGCCAAAATATCCCAAAAATTTTTAGATGTAAGCGATCTAACGATCTTACAAGGTATTGCAGATTCCGCCTTGTTGAATGTAAATGTCAACAATCTGGTTAATGACAAGCTGAATCCTGCTCGAGAGATTTTAGTGAAAAATACGGAAGAAGCAGTTAAACGTGGTGCCTTTGGTGTCCCAAGGTGTGTAACATCATGTATTTTACATGATATCTCAGGGAACAGGAAAGGGTATTTTGTGAAATAGTAAAGTTTGTCTCTTATGTAATTGACACCTTTCCATGAAATTTAAAATTAAGATCATTTTCAATGCTCTTAACACAGCATTCGTGTACAAGTATTCTTTTTCTGGATTACTTTTTACCCTCGTTTTACAACATTACCTTTAAAATTCTCATGCTATACGTAAAGGTTAGGTTTAGTAAAAAACTCGACCTACTGTTTATAGTTATGTGTATCCATTGTTTCAGATACACATTGCACGAATAAAATTTAGACATATTATGCTGATATAAAACAAGGTTAAGTATAGTCAAGTTTTTATTACCTCATAGCATGTGGGTAAATAACCGACTGTACTTTGGCAGTGATCGTCTGTTTATGGTTGAAAATGAGCTTGGTAACAAAGCTGCTAAACCACACCGTTTACTTTCGAAGAGTAATGTTGAAAAAGCCAAACTGACAGTATTTTTAGATTTCTCCAGTCCATGGACGTATTTAGCAATGAAACAGGTTTTTTTTACTATACTTTCTTTATATTTCTTGTTTATAAACTTTTTAATACACAAACCTACATGTGGTGTCTTCGGAAACTTTTAGTCCTAACTTATGATGACTAATTTTAAAATCAACTTTTTTGAAACCTATTGCAGGGTAAAATGCAAATTTAGATAAGTGCCATGCCCTAGGAGTTGATGCGAATTTAATTGAGTAGGTTATATTTAATATATTTGTTCGCCGGTGGAAGAATCCTTGTTAATTCGCCTGTCCCAACAAATTCGATAACATTATTTCGCATTGGCTTTTGTATATTCATAGCTAAACTATGCAATCCAGCTGACAGAAACGCAAAAGAGATATTTCATGCCATTGTGAAAAGTTTTAATATATTTGACTTTAATTGTTCTTTTAAAGAAGGGTATAAAATATATTTCCGAAATTTGAAAAAGCGTCGTTTTTAAAATTATTTATTTATAAACATATCCTATTAATATGTAAAACTCATTTGGGATTAAAAGCATTGTATTTCAGAATAATCAAACTATTAGAACTAAGTAAAGTAACAACCCTTTACTTGGTATCTGATAAAAAAAAGGTGTGACTCATAACTTGTTGTTGCTTTCCTTACATTTTATTGTTACCACAGTGAGAATCAGAAGAAGAAATTGAAAACATAAACAAAATTAAATTTGTATAAGTATTAACCTATTTTTTTGTTATTTAAAAAAATTACCTATAGTTTTAAGAATATTTAGTGATTTACATATGGTTTATGTGTTTGTAGCATTTTAATGGTTAATTTTTTTCTGCTGATTTTATTTAATAGATTCCTGCACTATTAAGAAGTGTTTCTCCAGTAGAGGTGGAGGTTGAGTATGTTCCTGTTGTAGTTGGTGTTATTTTTCGTGACATTGGAACTCCCATGGTACAAACATTTTTTGTATTCTGTAAAAATAAAGATGTTCTTTTTTAAAATAAAATAAATAGCTCCATAGGTTTACATTGTCACAAAGGTTGATAATAAAAAAATAATAAATAAAAAAATTTGATTGGTAATTATCATCGGCGTCCAAAAAGCCTTGCGTGTTTTTTCAACTGTGCTAAATTACACCTCGCTTGTCACATCTGGTTGAATAAAAGGTAAAAATGTGGATAAGCTACCCTGTTGAATAATGTCGTAACTTTTGAAACAAATATACCATAATGTTGTTACCATTTGATTACACTGATAAAAAATGAAAGTGATGCTAAATTTCAGCTTTTAGTTTAAGAAAATCCAATCCAAGATGCTACCTATATTTTGTCCCTCATAGTACCTATATTATGCTGTTGTTCTATGTGGAACTGTCCGATGTCATGCGTTTTAAATAAAAATAACGCAGGAAGAAAATGAGAAAGGAACTCTGAGACGGCTCAAGCTATATATTCTAATAATGAAGAAAAATGATGACTGCTGATATATTGGTTAAAAAAACAGATTGAGTTGGGGGGTTCTTGCAAATTCCTTTTTCCCTGCATCCCGGGGATAACTTTACTTGGCAGTCGTCAAAAAAAATTAAACTTGACAAATTTGATTAGATAGATTTTTGTCAAACCTATCAACTTTTCTGCTACCATTTCTTCTCTTAAACTATTTTCACATTACTAACTAATCACACTTGTCTCTAATTTTCTAGGTTCCCCTGTATACAATGGGTGAGAACAAGAGGAATTACCAGATTCAAGATTTTAATGATTGGTTAAAATATTATGGCATAAAAAACTTTCAATTTTCAAGTCACTTCCCACTGCGAACATTGCTACCACTTCGCGTCTCCATAGTAAATCCAGAGTTCAAAATGATGGAGAATATAAGTAAGTAGTAGTATTTTAGTTGCTTTTTCACGCTGAGCCTTAACAACATTCATTTTTCAACGTTCAACCAAGAATGATAAGCGTTTCTTGTATGGACATAGATATATAATAAAATGAGAAAGAGACACATCACGAATTTCTATTTAAAATCTAATTGTCGAAAGAAATAATGCGGAGGACGGAGTTGAGTAGGCTTTAAGGGTTTACCTTCATCTACGAAATAATTTATCAGTATCATTGGCAAAGAAGCTGAAAAGTTAGGCCGTTGTCGTTACATGTATATCACAAGCAAACAGGATTTTTTTAAGAAATACATCATGCAAATTTTCAGTAAGGGCTTATTCTCTACTTAAGCAATAATCTTCAAGTAAAGGACGATGGTTTGCTAAATTTCAAGGACAGAGTTCAGTGATTTTGATATCTTTAAATGTGCTTTGTAAAAATGGCAGCCAGCTATGTATTTCAAAGTTGAGTAATGAAAATAGTTTAGTTGTCTATTTTACTGAGATTTCGAATTACATCCGAGAACTAAGTAAAACAGGCAGCCTACCATTCCCTCCTCCTCTCCTTTGTTATTCAATTTTTAAAGTGATTACAATTTTATCGGTTAGACGATCTGTCGGTTTATTGGCCCTGTGTAAAAGCGTCGGAGGTCTGTGATATTGTTTATAGACATCGCAGAAATGTCATAACCAAATACTTTACTTGTGACATTTAATACTTTGTAAAATATTTATAGCTGTTTTGGGTAAATCAGGATTATCATAGGTCAGAATTATTTCAATTCTATCGAGCCCTAGGAACCGACGTTTAAAGACGGGCTTTCGATGAACCAGCCTTGGTTTGGCACACGACAAATTAATGATATACTTTGTAGTTTAAGTTTTGTTGTGTATTACAGAGCCTAAATTAGAAGTAGTGTGCCTAACAACTTGCTGCTTAACGAGTCTAAAATATGCAGAAACAGAAAATTGGTTCTGTTTTGTGAATATTTCTAGATATTTATTAGGGAAAAATTACGATCGGATAACGTTTTTTTCTTTAACGGAATTGGATCAGAATAAACAAGCCAGCTTCGGGAACTTTAAATTTTTATAAATCCACTCCAGGGACTCGCCTTAGTATCTCTTTCTCTTTTTATATATCATTATAGTGTCTGACATTTGACGGAGATTCAAAAAGTTTGTTGCGTTGACACTTTCGTTAGTTTAATTTGCAGGTCTTATTCGCTTCCCAAATCCTATTATTATTGTGGACATGTGAGGAAGTTTTGTGTCTTAAAACCCAAAATTAAATTTTTGCTTTAATTTTCTATTTGTGTTTGTCCTAATCTAAGTTTACTAACAAAACTTCTGTAATCAATAAAATTTTTGACATTCAAAATTAGTTTTAAACTAGGATTTTAAAATTTTTTTTTTGATCTCTACGATAGTGGTATTTTTTTAGTGGATGCTATATGGTGCGAAAATAAAAACGTATCGGATGAACAGGTACAGTGAAGCTTTTCTTACAAAATTGGTTTGTCTCTAAAATAGATTGTTTCTGAAAGGGAAATCTAACAACAGTTAGTGCTTCGTTAAGTTTTGTTTTGTGTTTTGTTTTTCTCATTCTCATATAAAAACGTTTGGTTTCAGTTTTGTCGTCACCTTTTTCGTGATACTCATGTGATTATGGAGGGAAAATTAGAATTGTTTTAAATCAATCACATTCCAGTTTTTAACCAATTAAAGCACGATTTTTTAAAAAGTTTTAAGATGTCGTTGGTAATTTGGTCAAATATTGGGTTCTGAGGATAAGGATTGGGAGTTTAATGATGGGCAGAAATACTTTCAACACTTGATAAATAGATATCCATCATTATCGAAAAATTTTCGCCTGAGCAAGTTTGATGTATGAGAGTCGGATGTTACTCTTTCTACTGTTTTATTAACATGTGGGCTTGTAATAAATGTGAGAAAAGTAACATCCTATTTTTAGGTGCTTAGTGAGATTTTGTCTTCCTCTGGATACGACGCAGAGCAGCTTTTGAAAGACGCTCAAGCTGATGAAATCAAACTGAAACTACGACAAAACACCCAACGGTAATTATTATATTCATCATACACCTTTATACGAAACAGCAAACAAATAGTTTTAAGTATTTTATACATAACATCTGAATTTATCTAACAGTTACTCTCTACCTTTTTTGATTAGTTAATAGCGTCTGTGACTGAAAATACTGAATCAGGCATAAATTTGGCTTTCCAAGAAATTTTTCTCCCTAAAGAACAGACTCGGAAAATATGCTTTTTTTTGTTTATTGGGTCTTTAATTATTTTATCATTACAAGGATTAATGACTACAGTTTTATTAAAATTAGTGCACATATAAGTTTAACTTAGAAATAGATTTTAATATCTTTCGCACTCATCTCAAAATGGACGAGTTAATCACATTCTGATTAATTCCCTCATCTTCGAAATAATTTGTGGAAAACGAATAATTCTATGCATTATTTTTTATCCACGTCATCAAAATGTATCTCCGCAAATGTTCTCCTTCCTAATCAA
Source organism: Hydractinia symbiolongicarpus (assembly GCF_029227915.1). Classification (NCBI taxonomy): domain Eukaryota; kingdom Metazoa; phylum Cnidaria; class Hydrozoa; order Anthoathecata; family Hydractiniidae; genus Hydractinia; species Hydractinia symbiolongicarpus. The sequence continues at coordinate 3,407,483 of NC_079877.1, forward strand.
GTGAATTTTTCCACTTGCCAATTTGGTATCAGTCGGGCTGCCATTGCTGTTTTCCTTGTTTGTAAAAGAAAATGAGATTGGTTAGGTTTTGTTTCATATTTAGGGTGAATTTAGGATGATTCCAGGCTAAGAGATTTTTTTGTCATTATCCACTTAATGCCACCCTGCCAAATTTTAGCTCGATATTTCATAGTATAGCTGCATCTGAATTATGTTTTCTTTAGGGGATTGGACGCCGGTATATGTGGTGTTCCTAGTTTTCAAGTTAATGATGGCCCGGTTGTTTTTGGACAAGATCGTATGAACGTTCTGGCGGATATGTTGCTGGGTTGGAAGTTTGGATTAAAAGGAAAACTTCAAGGAAGTAAATTATAAAGATGATTGGAAAAAAGAAACACTAACATTGGTGATATTGCAATGTCATAAGGAACTGTTAACATCCTGGAAGATTTTATCCGAGCAGTTACTGTAACTATAATACAATAACGCCAGGATAGGTAAAGCGATTCGCTTTTCAGCCACATAAAGCAATTATCGTCAGCTCCAAATAGGTTTAAGTGGTTAAATTTTGGTGAGTATTTAATTTGGCGAATGACCAAAATCGAATATGTAGCGGGGGATTTAATTTGACGAATGATCAATTTTATAAAATTTGGCCAGTATTTAATTTCGCCAATACAAAAAAATGTTTATTTTAGCGGGGATTTATTTTGGCGAATGACACAAAAAAAATGAATTTTTATGTCTTGGTATGTTTTATAAAAAATAAGAATAAACGTATATATAAACGCAAGCTTTGTTTTAGAGTTAAAAATTTATACTTTAAAACTTGTGAATATAAAAAAAAGTTTGTTTTTTTGGGGGAAAAAAATTTTTCTTTTCTAAATTAAAAAAAAACTTTAATTTGGCAGGGATTAAATTTGGCGAACGGTAAATTATGTTAAATTTGGCGAATATTTAATTTGGCGAATGGTCAGTTATCAAAATTTTGGCGGGTATTAAATTTGGCAAATTTCGCCAAATACAATCTTCGCCAAAATTTATCCACTTAAGGTATAAGATCTCCTTCAGGAATTTAAGATATTAGCTTTTATAAAAACATGGCGAAAATGGTGCTGTCAACTTCCACAGAAAAAGTGTTTTTAATTTATACGTAGCCACATTTGGGCTCTTTATAAAGAGCTTTATCAAGTCAGCAGAAGAGGAATCACGACGTAGGAATCATTTGCGAATTTCAATTGTCTTAAATATCATGTTTTGGCAAATTTCCGGAAAAAATTAATTCAAAGTGATTTTATTGGATCATTTTCTGAATTATTGTTTCGATAGTTATTCGCATGATTTCTAAATCGTAATAATAATTATTTAGAGACACATAAATATAATATATAAGCAAAAACAATTTGATATAAAAACTTTCTTATTTCTCCACAATTTAGAAACAATTTACCTTGAAATTTGGCTAAAAGAATCCTCCCGCTTACTATCGTCTTCAAATGTGTTTTCAAAGTAAAATTTATATTTAGATGTGGAACACACAGCTTCTAGTTTCGGCTGAAAGCTCGTAAAAATTCCTGATCTTCTGAGATTTAATTGAACATATTATGCGTGTCTCAGACGCGGTTAGTAAAAATTGACGCTTAATCCGCTACTTTAAATAATTGCATAGCTCAGGTTTGAAAAAGATCTCTTTTTGATCTTCTTTGTCATGTAAATACTTATATTTTTATACTTCGTTATGCTAATAAATATATCATTTTTAGCCATTTTATAATTTTTATTATTTGTGCTATAACTGACGTACAGCAGACCAGCTACCGGTAGTCAGTGTCTGTCAGTAGACAGCTATAGACAGACAGCTATTTTATAGTTTCAGTAGGCAGCTATAGACAGACAACAACCTAACTTTTTTGTGTTTAAGTTTTCTATTTAGTTTGGTATAAGTGCACTTTATGCTAGCCATCATTATTACTTCTTCTTGAAGCTAGCCACAATAAGGAAGTAGATAAGAGGCATAGATTATTTAACAACAATCGTTTGACATTTCCAGCAAATTTTAGGTAACTTCGAATTGATACTTTCCATATATCATAATTTATTGTGTTAGCTACATAACAACAGAAAAAAATATTTTATCCTAGTGGTATAGACGACTTTACGTTTTGACGGGATTCACACGCTTGTGTATACGGATTACTACATGCGTTTTTTGCCTGTCCGTTTGCGTAGAAAATCTGGGATTATATACAACACCACGTCAAAATGAATCTAGTCTTCTGATAAACTAGCTTAGATTTGTAGAAATCTGCAGACCATACCCGAATAAGCGACTAGGATAATTATTTCAAAACAAGAGTGGACTATCACAGATATTCTCAGATTCTCGCCCATGATATATCTCATTGCCATCCCTCCTCGGCACAAAATGGCAATTCGGCTACCAGTTTAAACAAAATACCATATTCTCTTTATGTAACACCCACCTCAAAATCTCGAAAATTAATTAAAACGCCCAGGGCGTCAAATAGAGAGAATATGGTAATTTAAATATTCTCCTTCCGCCAGCCTTTCGCAAAGGTAAATGTTGGCAAATCAGATAGAAACAAATTAAAAATAAAAACATACCTGCATATACATTTATTTTAATCTCAATATACATCATGTAATATTTTACAACATTATCTGGCCTCGATTCTAATAATTTATCTTCCTCATAACGAGGTTAACGATATATTTTCATTTTCATAATCTCTATTATCATAAAACGATAGTACTTTCAAGTTATAGCTTCTAACATTTTTATTCAAACTGTCAGAAATTCCAGTCTTTCTTTTTTTTTTCTCTCTATGTACAAAAGCATCTATAGTTAGAGCTTGTGCCAGAATTAGTAAGGCGTGAATAGCACGCATGCGCAGTCAACTATAAGCAATGTTTATTACGTGTTTTCCAAAATTCATGATGTCTTCTGTTTTTCTCGCTTTTTTGTCTTTTGAGATTTTCCATTATTTTTCCACGAAGCTACGGAAATTTCGTTTTAATACAATTATTTTTACTTCAAGTATCACGATTATTTACAAAACGAGTTTTCCCGCGTTAAATATCATACCATAGCATCATGAATCTGCTGAACTTGTTTGTAATCCGTTATGTCATACAGTGGAATGTAATTATTCAACACGAGTTTGTCCTGCATTTTATTTCCCGCCAAAATGTATCTGGTGTTTCCCGCACTTGCAAAGCAGCCGCATGTAAGCGGTACATGAATTTTAATGTAGTTATGTGAAGGGAACAAAATATTTTCACTTCGTAATGACAGAACAGCTGAATATATACCAGAAGGATGTTTTTGGGCCAGCAGAACTAAATATGAAAAACAGAAAGTGATAAAAGCAACAAAAAAACAACAACCACAGTCACAACAGTATTACGATCATTACAACTAGAACAACACGAAAACAACAACAACAAACAAACAAACAAATGGACGAATAAAACAACACGAAGCTGTCACACACTTACCAAAATCGAAGTTCTCTAAACTTTGTCGAAATGTTTTTCTTTTTTTTCTTCTTGTTTTTGATGTTTCTTTTATCTTGCAAAATAAACAAGGTCCGTAATAATCTAAACAAACAATACATAGCGTAAAGTAGGCGCTAATAGCAACAACACTTCATGAATTTTCAAACCTCTACAATATTCTTCAAAACACTCATTATGCAATAAAGCTCGTGATGTCTTTATAAAGGTGATTTTTTCAGATTTCAGACAGCGTACTTATTTGAGAAGCGTGGAGAATAAAACGCCTGTTTCATTGAGAAGTACAATATAAAAAAGAACCATGGTTCTTAAAGGAAATGTTCATGAAGCCACTGTTACATAAGTCAGTATTGTTCAGCAGTAACCATAATTACAGGGCTTTCTTGAAGCATCGTTCGATCTATTTACTAGCAGATAGTTCCAATATCGCAAACATTTAGTCAAAAAAGAATTGCTCCTCTCTAGAATCACTTGGGGTGAGTACCAACAACGCTCTATATGTTTATTTACAAGTTTTAGACGTAACACCTCGTTCTTAGGGAAATTTAAAACAAGGTTCTGGGACAACAAGGTTGTATTACATGGACTTAACACAAGTTACCATGAAAATACTTACTTATGTCAAGAAATGCTTCTTTTATTGGAGGGATTGGGGAGATATGTCCTTTTGTAGTTAAAGCCTTTGTGGTCGGTCGGTTTTTATTGGTTGAATTTCTTGCACTCTGTTTATCATTGGCTGAACTCTCTGCTACAACAACAAATCCCATTTCCTCTTCGAGCGTTTTATCTACTACAGCGGGCGAAGATGGATGGATGCTAACAGCTTGTTTACCAGTGTGGTTGGTGTCACCGCTTCCGCTTAGGTTACCGCTGTATTCTGGGTTATCGGTGTCGTCACCGCCTTCGTCATCTTCGCCTCCACCAAGAACGATGTACCCATTGCTGTCTGTTGAGTGATAAAACCAGGGTTCAGGCGTGGTCAAACGTGGTTTCGGAGTTGTAGAGAATGTTATTTTGTCTAGCGCAGGTGCTTGGGTGGTTAGGGTTTTCATGTAGTTATCTAACATCGATTTCATATGTTCAAATTTCGTGGAATTAAATAAAGTTTGGTTTTTCTCAGCTTTGATAATTTCATGTATAAGGGGTTCTAGTAGGGTGCTGATATTTCGAATTTCTCCATATGAATCCATGTGCAAGTCTTGTTGACGCCGAATTCTCCGACGTCGGTGCTCTTGCGATGCGTCTAACGCCGGTCTTGTGACGTGTTTTTTAGGTAGTTTGTTCATGGGATTTTGTATATACTTTTTCGTGATAAGTTCTAGGTTTTTTAGTTTATTATTCGATTGATTTTCTGTTTCATTTTGTCTTCCAACCGCTGCCTCTTGTCGTAATAATTTCTGACCAGGAATTTTCAAAAATCTTTTATCACCTGTTCTTGCCTTCGCTAAATAAAAAAGAAACTCATGGTTGGTTTTCTTGCTGTCTTGAACGAATACTTTACATGTCGCGGTATTCTAGCGAGACAAACAAGGAAGGCAAGTTAAAAAATGAGTTCAAATAGCCCAGTTAACTAACAAACCCCGATTTACAATCAACCAATAAACACAAAGTTGGCGTGGTCACATCTTGCCCATTTAAATAAAACATGAATTAATTATTTTTTTCAGGTGCGTGAGGCCATTCGCCCTAAAAACAAAGGATTTCCCGATATTCCCGATATTGGTAGAAGTAGAGTAAGTAAAGAATAGTAGAATTTTCCGTTGGTAAGAAAAAGTTAAACCGGGTCTCTTTCTTCTAATATTGTAGAGTCTTTAAATAAAGCACCCAGGGAGGAGTTCTTCAAACTAGCGTACGACATGGGGTAAGAAGGGAGTTCAAGAAGTGTAAAATGACATGTACGAACTTTAATTCTCTGCCGAATTATTCATTTATGTTTATATCATAGATCCCTAGGATGTTGTTTTTAGGCTTCTTATCCTTTTTTTTAGATTGTTTGTCTCTGTTTATCAGAATAAACTCTGAATCAAACAACATTGTGGTCATGATTAACAAGTAAGAAACGTTAAAAAAAAAACACAAAAAATCTAACGTAACGTATTGGTAAATTATCTGTAGCAAGAAAAGTATCTCAACCCAAGGTTTAACAGGAAATAATTTTTTAACATAAAAATGAATTATATGAGAAAACCCGAATTACAATCAACCAATGAGCACAAAGTTGGGGTGGTCATATCTTGCCCTTTTAATTAATACAAGAATTAATTATATTTTTTCGGATGAGTGAGGCTATTCGCGTTAAAAACCAAGAAATCGATCTAACTACCTACTTATCTTCTCAATGTTGTTTTCTTTATGCTTTGTTGTATTGTAGCCATATTTGGACATTACCACAGGGCATCCATATATCAATACCATATAAAGAAACAACCAAGGCGATAGCATCTTGTTCTGTATATAAAAAAACGTCGAAAAAAATTTTTTTCAAGTATAACTATATATAATATATGATTTTATTTTTTATATTGTATATATTTACCTTTAAAGATATAATATATATTAAGTTTTGAATTCAATATCAATTAAAATTGTTGAAAAGAACTTTATAAACATATCTAACAGTATTAAAAAGAGAGGAAGTTTGAAGACTAAATCTAAATGAAATGGAGAGTTTGAAGAGGGATTTAAAGTCTTAAACGAGTAAAAAAAGATAAAGAAAATATTTTTGTTGTTGTTTTTGTTTCGATATGACAAATTAGTTTCCAGTTTCTGCGGTAACTTCATGTCCAGTCTACGTTAACTACACAATGCTTTTTTGTCGTTTTTACATCTCAAAATTAAAGAACATCTTTGAGACATGCCCAGCTTCAATAAAACAAGGGAAAATAGTAACTTGTAACTCAAACTCCAAGGGACCGACTAAAGTATTTTGACTTAACGAATATTCTAGTTAAACGAAACTGTTAAGTCGCATTTGTCTAAAATGAGATTTTTTAGGATTAGTTAAACCTTTTTTCAAGACGGGCAACGGTTACCGTTGTATATTGAATTTTCATTATATTACACCAGGAGTTAATAAAAACTAAAAACTAATAAAATCTGATATTTATTTAGTTATGCGGAGACGAAAAATGTTTGAAATATCCGAGGTTTAAGGTAATAAGATTTTTTCATAAGAAGGTATTAATGAAAGTTCAAGGGACCAAAGAAAATGGTTCGAGATAATGAAAGTTCGAGTTATCCGGTGTTCGAGTAACTGGGAGCTAACTGTATTAAGAAAAACAAATGAGCACTCAGTTAAAATAACTTAGAGCAATCAAAAATACTTTAATATCATAAGAGGCTGAATTTCAGTGAACAAAAATCTCGCTTTTTAAGCAAATTCACTGCAACTTTAAAATTTGAATATAAAATTTTCCACTTTGTCAACGTAGGTGCGAACAAAAAAGCACGTTACCTTATACGCTAAAGCGGAAAATACAGCCGAAGGGAAAAATGCCTATATACCCTATTGATTAAGATTTGTCATATCGCAAAATCCACTTCTCTGTAATATCTCAACTTGTCTTGTCTCATTGCCGCATAAAAGAATTAATGGCGTTTAAAATTTTGTCTATGTCAGCACTTTATGACGTCACCAGAAGTTCGAAATACTTGTGCCTGCTTTAAAGATTCATTTACGTCCGCTCGTTCTGGTGTTTACATATTGTGAAAGGCATTTTTGGTGGAAATTTTAATGTTTTTTTTCTATTTTTTTGGAGGAGATAACAAATTATGTACAGTGATTTTCCGTGATGCAATGAGAGTAGGGTGTAAGGTTCAAGTCCCAACAGTAATAGCAACGGAAGATATTAAATGATTCCGTTTATAGATAGCTAGTTGTATGTAACCAATATGTAAGATCCTGGAAGGTGTAAGAAGAAGCTAATAATTTGCGAGAACGGCTTCTAATATATAGCTAAATCCGAAAAATTCGCATCATAGGCAAGTCAATTTGCTGAAATAAACAAGCAAATGTCCTACCCCTCTTTCCCAGACCAAATAGCTCGGGAAGATAGCTACATTTGGTGTGTTTACTCAATTTACAGTTTAGAAGTATTAAGAAATACCATGCCGTAAATACTCAATTAAGCATCCTCCTCCATATAAGCCCTCCCTCGATAAGCATCCACCTTGACAAGAACTTCAGACAATTCCCCCTTTAAATAAGCATCAAGGAATTTAGCTACCTGAGTTAAAATCTTGTTTTAGAGAGAAGATGCCTTCTAAACATGCATATTTTTATGCCGGTAACTGGCTTTTTGTCTACTAGCTGTTCTAGCTACTGATTTAAAGCAACACATCAAATTTAAATGAAAGAAAATGTTAACACGATTTACAGATAAAGTTTTGCATTTTGGATAATTTGATGTTGAATTTTCAAGTATATCAAATAATGCTATTATATAGTACTGGTAGACAATTCTGTGTTTTATTTTAATAGCATTTTCTGCTAAATTATGTGTTCTTTAAAATGCTAACTTAATATTCGGACAAAGTGGGTAAAATTTTGTACAACGCATTAATGTTTAACAGAAAGTTTAACTTCGACTTTCAACGATTTGTCAAAAATATTGTATTTTAGGCTTATGCGAAAATCCATAGAGAATAGTTGAAAACACAATCATTTTTGTCCGCTGCAATGAAGCTCAGCTGTAGAAATCAAACAACACTGTTTGCCATATATTCAGAAATTTGGTGACGCAATTTGGAGTGGATTAGAAACTTTGCAAAAGATTGCATTCAAATACTGACAATAAAGTTTTAAACGCACCCCTAGTGAGATGGGTATTAAGACATCTTAGCGAAATGGTACGAGTGACGTAACAAATCAGACATCCTAATATAATATTGGGAATATAAAATTGTATCAATTTTGTCACTAGGCCCTACGATTTCATTCCCCGTCCTTTTTAATTACAAATTGGATACTAGTTTTAGGCAAAAATAAGTTTTCTAGTTGTGTTTTTACATTTAAAGGTCGCTTCTTATATATTAAGTATTATTGGTAGTATTTCTTACAGTTTTGTATCTTTTTGTTTCTGAAGATGCACAACTTCTCTTTTGCCGGAGTGCAAGTATATATGCAGTTTTGCAAATTGAGAAAAGTTAAACAACTTTCAACCGTTTGTGGCAACAACCGAGTAGCCAATTATAATTCCGACAACGTTGCCATCTTTATCTTGATGTAGCCAATAATAACTCCGAAAACGTTGCCATCTTTATCGTAATGGAGAATGATCATGTTGAATGTCATTCTCGTCCCCAGAGCTCTTTGAGATTAAAACCTTGAAAGTAGTTTCGAGGTTTTAATCTCAAAGAGCTCCGAGGACGAGAATGGTTGAATGTCGAATTTCAAACGCTGGCAACCGCTGTCGTAAGAACTTTAACGAAGAGCGGCCTTAATTACCGTAATGCCCTAGGAATAGGTCCCTGACTGAAGGATATAGGCACAACAAAGTTTTAAAACAATGGTAGATCTACGCTTAGATGTAGATATCAACTGTTAAAGCGTAAAATATTTAGCACGCAGAAACCGCCTGTGTTTTATGCTCCCAATGCCATAAGCCAACTAACAGGTAGGACGGAGCCAAAAATATAGCGCTGAATTTAGAACTTTATCTGGCTACTACAGTATTTTTAAAAAAACATTACTACTAATTCATTTTTTTTTGACTGTGTCATTTCCGGATGATTTAATTCTTATTTTTACACAAGGGGACATCATGAAGGCACCTTACTACCCTTTTCTACCGACCAATTATTTGCGTTAATTTTTTCAGTAGTTGTTTGGTTGCAAAAACATCAACACAGATATTTGTTTGTTCCATTCGAAACTCTTGTTCTTGTCAAATGAAGATCTTATACGAATTTTTAGAATCAGCTTCGATTATACGCTGATGATTGCAGATGATTAGGCTTGCATCACGATATGTGCAACAGGTTGCAGTGTGTTTAGTCAATTTTGTTTATTGCTATTTGCGAACGTAGGTATCAAACATGAAAAGACAGGTTCTGCCTTTAGTCGCCAATCTTTCTGCGCTATTTCTCAAAAAAAAAGACGTCTTACTTAACTACTGCTATACTCCAGAAGGTATACAAAATTTAAAAAATAATCTTAGAACTAGAATCTTGAATTGTTCTTTTTAATTTAAAACATCCTACTTCTGCTCAAAATGTCTTTCATGAAAAATCGTTATTAAAATCCTTACCAGCTTCTCTGGCTCGCTCAAAGCACCACAATTATACCAAAAATAATTACCGATAATAGGCTAGTTAATTTTAATGGAAGTTATTAATTACCCTAATTTCTGTTTCACATGACATTTATGTGCATACACCATACAGCAGTATTTGATGAACGGCGTGCTCCAAATAAAAACTCGTGCTCAACGAGATGTTACTTATATTTTTGCACGAATTTGATTTATTGACATTAACGCGTGACTGATATACTTCGTGACTGACTGCGTATTTGTTTTCACAGCTGGAGCTGATTCAATCAAGATAATATGTGGGATTTAATTTTTTTCTCTCATTTGGGTAAAGAAATAATTCTTCGAGTAGATAACAAAAAATATGACGATTCTTTTGTTTTAACTGATGCTTTGATTGACTTAAAATTTCTACTCAAATCTCGTCAACAATACTGCTAAGCTTTTAGCAAACGAGGAAAAAAATAAAAATGTTTTTCATCCTCTTAGAGTTTGTCGACTTTTGTTCATAGACAGTATGATGTCACCACTCAGCATTGGTAATATGTTACTGAATCAATACATGTCACATATAGCTTTGCATGCAAATGCGAGTTTTTTTGTCATAAATTCCGCACACTTCCTGTACTGTACGCCATTCTCTTTGTTTTCTACGCCCCTTATCTACAGACGGCGGGATAATTAGCAAATATTTTAAGTTTGTCAAAGATCTCTTGACTTATACCCTCACCTTTTTCATGTGTTTCTTAAGGCGAATTTTCACTTACATATTTTTTACCTTAAACAGTATCTGTTTTGAAAAAACAGTATGGTTTTCTACACTACGATTTGTCGTTGAGCTTATGTTAAAACAGATGTGCTTCCCCCAAAATGTGCTAATTCAGCAAAATTTTGCCTTTTTGCCAATGCATAACCGATTGACTTTTAAAGTCCGTATATCTGCTATTTGGAAAGTATTCCAACCTTTAGTGTCTCCCTTATCGATTAAAACTGCGACGAGCTCTACATTACTAAATGTTAGTGCACAGAAGATTTTTGGTACAATTTGCCAAAATACTCATTTTTTTCTAAATTAATGCTAAATTTTAATCTTTTCCCGTTCTACACTTCTAATTTAAAACACATGGAATCATGTAAATTGGACGATTTTTAACCCCTGTGCGTGTACGAGTTATAATGATTTTCCTGTATTAGGAAATTGCTTAGCATAGCCTCGCGTGCATCCTTGATAAAACTATGGCCAACAAAACAGCGATCATGGCATTTTTAAGAAGATAACAGAATTCGTTGTTTGGCAAAAAAAATATGTTATTTGTCAGAAAGCCAGGTTTTTTAACAGCAGACGCACGTCAACCACTGGCAGCGACGATTATATAAACACGACGCACGTCAATACTAGCGGCGACGACTACATAAACACGAGGCACGTCAACCTCTAGCGGCGACGCCTATATAAATATGACGCACGCCTATTGTACTGTTCCTTATTTATTGCGAATTGCAAAACATCTGGTACAAAGCAAAGCAGAAGTTGTATAAAAATAGTGCAACAACAATTCCCAAATAATTGTAGTTGACAATCAAAGCACAAACCGTGAATGTTACAAGCCTGTCCTATAATCTACATTTTAATCAAAAACTTGAAAATTAGCTTTATTCTTCAAATAAAATCTGAGAACAGATGTAGCTATTGCGCTGACTAAAACATGTCCTTTTTATGAAGAGGTCCACTACAACGTAACGGGGTTGGTGGTCATTGTTTTACGTTAAAACCTTTTTTAATAACTCAACAGGTATTCGTACAAACTTTTCTTTTTAAAGAAATTACTCATAAATTTGTAATCGTAAAAATCAGAAGCTGGTGTGCAAGAGAGAATCTTTACTATCCATCGTGAAAAAAGGCAAAGAGTTTCTGTTAACCGCACTATACCTGGCTTACCAGGATGAGGGAAGGAGGCTAAATTGGCAACTGCTCGCATTCATCATTTATAGGCAAAAAAGGGAACACAATTGCATTTGTTGACCGACATTGGTGTGATTTTTTAAATATACACAGTCAGACCCTTATGGACATATACCTAACCGCGGTTTCTTCAGCGCAGCATTACAAAAGTTAACACCTAGTGCCGGATCAATGAACTAATTATAATAAAAATGTGTTAGGTCAAAATTACTAATCTCCGTGTGACCACGCCTACACAAATTTATAAATAGTTTCACACGCGCATTGCTTTATGAATATTAATATGCGATTTCAACTTGTAATCATCTAAATGGTTCATTACGGCTAACAATCATACATATTTGATGTGCGATTAGTAATTTTTGCTGACGTCAGTTACATTCTATTGCCACCATTTTGTTGTAATGCTTTTCGGACGCAGTGAAAGAAAAAATTTATTACTTCTATGTTCCATTCATCAACTAAAATTTGAAAATCAAAGTTCTTTTTTTCAAGTATAGAGGACGCTACAAACAAAACGCTATTGTTTTCCAATAGCGTTTTGTTTATACCATCTTTTTATGGTTTCTGAGGAGGTAAACATTAAAAAAAAAGAATATAGCTTACAACCTTGGATTAAGGGCTTTTCTAAAAAAGGGGTTTCCATGAGGTGAATTGTGAATGGCGAAAAATTTAAGCAAACTAGTCGTTAGCCCGTGGAAAAATCCACGGGTTCGCCCGTCCTTGTTATACCGCATACTGCAGCTCGGTGCTTTTTAAACTTCAACTATGAATCATATCAAAGGCGTGGTCACACTGATTACAAAGCTGCTTCTGCATTTAGTTACGGCAACCGTTAAAGAATGTCTGTCAATGCTTAACAGTATGGATCTCCATGGTACGTAATCATCGCAACAAGGATTATTAGTTCTTATTGATTTCCGTAACGTCATTATAACATCCTTTTATACTTGCCAGCTCGTTAAACGGAAATTGGCAGGTAGAGGTAACGTGTCTCGTGACCTTTAAACTGAAGATCATTCCGTGATATAGGCTACATATAGGTTACGTATAGGTTTCATATAGGTTTCGTATAGGTTTTATAGAGGTCACATTATTCAAGTTTCTATAATTTGAAAAGATCATAGGCTTTTCAGTTTTTTAAAAATTCCAAATCAAACCAAATTTTCTGGAATTCTAGTTATAATATTTTTTATCTTCACTTGATTTAATTAGTTGGACATTTAAAATCGAACTCTCAGCAAATCGAACACCGCATCAAACAAAATATATTATTTTGATTTATATTCTCAACTCTCTTTTAAATTTACCTCCTTATAAAAAACACCTGTTGACTAAAACATACATTATTCTAAATAATTTTTATTTTTTTATTTGGCTTAAGTAACTTGAACTTTTTAACTCTTAAAAAACATTTTTTAAAAACTTTTATTGTCCAAAATCCATGCGAGAATCCTTTCAAAACAATACGTCGTAACTTTACAAGCACCGTGTTTTTACTCGCCCATATTTTTTCTTTGACATAGTCAGGTTGGGTGGGTGTAAGGAAGAAATGGATGGATGGGTCAGGCAAAGGGTTGCAAATTGCAAAGGAAGAACTTTAAACCGTTTATACACTATCATCCTAGTGTATATTACTTTAACTGTACTATTTTTCAATGCTCGTTTGTATTGCCTAGTGAAACAAAGGCGACACACAGCATGTCGAAACTACATACAAGACGCTTTAAAGTCATTCAGTAAAAAATAATTTATAAAGCAGAAACGACTTACCATCCTGTACTTAGCTAAAGACAAGTAACCAGCAAGCGTGCTGCTTCAAATCATGTGTGAAATTAACTGAATTGGTTTGCTCTGCGTTTTACACAAAGCTGTTTGTTGACACTCCATGTAAAGCGTTAAGTTCATAAGGGTTTCACAAACATATTGTTGAAATAAGCTCTACGTAGGAGTGCAATTAGAACTCGATTTCGTCGTCCAATTTACAAAAAACAACAGTGCCTTCTTCTCGTTTTTTTTATCTCTTTTGTTTGACACCATTACTTAAAATAATTAATTGTTGTCGTAGAAATTCCGTTTCCGTTACCAGACCTTCATAGCTTATAGAATTTTTAAGGTATCAGCTAAAGATAGAGTATTTTTCCGGAAGTTATTACAAATAGGAGCGCATCCGATAAAGCTAAATTAAAAAGATGAACTTCGTCCCCAGGACCCTCCCTTATTAAGACAAGCAATAAAGTCAAAGAAATTGGTTAAACATTTCAATGAATACATACAAAAATATTTTCGTGGGATAATTTCACGAAGTGAAATTCATATCTTACTGTCTATACCAAACCTTTATGAGTCGGACGTTTTTGAGGACAATTACTGGAAAATTAGAAAGTCTGTTTTCTTTTCGCAGCTTTTTGATCTTCTCCCATTATTGCATAATTAGGAGTTCTATTGCAGTCATAATCTGTGCGAATGTGTGTTAGCTTTTGTGAATAGTAAAATTTAAAATGATAAACAAAACCCTGAGAAACGATTACCGCTCATTAAAAGTTATTAAAGAAAATAAATAAATCAGTGGGGAGACAGGTTATTAAAAATAGTGGTAAACACAACCTAATTTTTAAACCTCTTTTCACAACTACTATAAACGAGGTGGCAAGAGATCTGGGAACAAAGTTGACATGGTAATTAACCTGGGAACATATTTATTATAATTTAACATTTCGAAAACATTTTTGGTGTTTTATGCTGCTAAGAATATGTGAATTATGTCAACTGTATTTTAGCACACACTGCGGGGACTGGGCTGGGATTGAATCTTATCAATAAGGAAGGCTTCGAATTTTTTACACCCAATTTTTACCTTATCTTAGTGGACGCTTTTTTGAGGTCTCATGATGTCCACCGAGAGGTTTCACTATACTTATCTGGACGACAGGGGTGGGTGCCACAATCGCGGACAAAATAAACAAAATAAAAGCAGTTTTTTGTCATTTTCGACATGACTGAGAGTGTGAATTAGTCAATACTCCGCAACTGACAGGCTGTAAAGCCGTTACTAGCTTTAAGGATTTACTAGTGGCTTTTTGTAGCGCTTACGCGTAATAAAATAATTTACGTCAGTTCAAGAAGGTCCTGAAATTCTTATAAAAAATTTTTGTGCTGACATCAGCAACAATTACCACGTTTCTAGAATACGAATTTGACTCTGTAACCCAAGATCCAAAGCCCAAAGTCTATGAAGCTCACACCTTGATGTCATTGTTGAAATAACGATAAAAAGAAACTGTAGTTAAGCGATTGCTCAGATGAGAGCTGTGAATGCACCAGGTATCTTTCGCAGAACCCTCATTGGAAGCACCACCAATAGGAACTGTTTGTTTGGTAAGTATTCAATGATTACGTACTTTTAACTGCAAACTCTTAAAATATCGAAAAAAGTACATTGAAGTGTAAAATTGGGTTCTGACTGAATTATTAAAAATCTACTTAAAAATGAAGTCCAGGCTGTAGATAAAAATCATGTCATATAAAAAACATGAATTTTTCTGTGCTTGCAGAAACACGTTGTAAAAAGCACAACCATCTTAGTTTAGCAAAGAATATAATAACTTGGGGATTTCGGAAATAACCGTGCATACTGTACAAAAATTGCTCTAACAGAAGAGTGATTGAACATTCAATAAATCTTTAGCGCGGCATTGAATCAACAGTAAGGCCTGGGTACAAAGTTGACACAAAAATAAATTTGAGGTGATCCCACGAGTGAGGAACAATTGTTGTAGAAATGTGGCATTTTTTATGCATTTCAAAAATAAAAGCATGCAGGTTAAAACATTACAATTTAAAACATTAAAATTGATATTTGAGGAGTTCTTAAACTTCACTTTCAGAGAGGGTTTGATGAGACTTTTTAAAATTAAGGGGAATTAAAGAGTTTTAAGATGGCATGTCAACCCTGTTTTAGTAGATCCAATATTACACGAGTAGTGATTGACAACAGTCAGGTTTGAGTGTAGAAACAGATAACAGACACAATTTCATTTTATCTTGTCCAGCAAAGAAATAGAACTAAACGTTACAATAATAAAAAAAAACATGTTATAAAAATAAGATTTAAAAAATATTTTCCATATTATTGTCAGAAGTATAAGATACTTAAAATTAAAAAAAAATAATGAAAATATGTATGTACAACTGAAGAGTGAAGCATTTTTAATCTCGGTGAATGCAAATAAGAGGAGATACTAAAACTAAAAATGGTGTCCACGGCTGCGCTCAAAGCTCCATTTATCACAAGGTGGACTTATTGGTATAAATCTGAGGGTTACAACAAAAAATATTAATTTATTAGTTAAACTTGAACAGGGAATGCTAGAAATCTCCTTATCTCAGAATTTTCATTGTCTAGAACAATTTTTTTCACCCTCCTTCACTGTGTCTAAAAAAACGACCACTCAATGGACCAAAAACTTCTTTTATTGTTTCCATCAGAGACTTAGTATATACACGAATCTATTAGGCAGCTTTCTGAGTGCTTTATTTAGATTAAGTTTCTCGCGCAATCTTTTGTCAAACACTAGCGTGTGTTTAAAATGACAAATGTTAAAAACAACCGATCTACAGGGAGTGCTGCTTCTTAGAAAGCAAAGTCGATATTCGTCAAAAAGAAAGTTACGATAATTTTAAATTAAACCACAAAATCACGACCTCGAAAACCGCTATTACGCCAACGTCTATAATTTGACGACTGCTAATTGGTATGAATTTCTGATTTTCACCGTCAAACTCATAAAAAGAAAGCCGCCAAACCGCGTCGCAAAAATCAACACAAAAAAAAAGTCGGCGTTAAACAGGTCAGTAGGTTATGGCAAATGCGAAACAGAGCATTCAACCTGTTGAATTATTTTTTCAACCTTTCTCTGTATTTTCTCGCATCTTCATACTCAGGATCAGTTGAAAAGATGGTGTGTAGTTCTTCAAATGTAGGCCGGTGCGCAGGTTCTTGATGCCAACAACGCAACATGATCTGATAAGTATGTTCTGGACAATCGTCGGGTTTTTCCAGTCTTTGGCCACGTTCCAATAGCGCTATTACCTACATTGAAATTCGAACTTGAATTCAAAGGAACTAATAAAGCCATAAAGGCTGGATCGCGGTAACACTTTAGACGCGATTTAACATGCATTAAGTTACGATTGTTCAGTTTCATGGTTCAAAGTACATAGGGCCCTGGGTACACCGATGTAAAATATATCGCAGGTGTTGTGTATGTATTTACCCGTAAGAACAAAAAGCGTATACTCGAAAAAAGACTTTTTAAATTTTGTACATATGAGTGGTCATTTTCTGCCGTAAAAGATTATTTCCCAATTTAATGCATTTTTTACGACGCATGCCAGTTGAGAATAATGCATTTTATAACAATTAAAAAACTCGCTTAACATTTTTAAGCGAATTTTTTAATGTAGAAGCGACACGCAACGCTAGAAGACCTTATCTATGGACTTCCTTTAATAAACTTTCTAATAAATAAAAAACAAAACCTCACCTCAGCTCCCGTCATTTCTCCATATGGTAATTCACCGAATGTAAACATCTCCCACAACGTTACACCGTAACTCCAAACATCAGACTTTTGTGAAAACGTACCATAATTAATCGACTCCGGTGCGTACCTAATAAAGAATTGACATATTATTACATGATTTCATTGTCTCTTCTCTACTACTGTCGAATCAGATTACAATTGATATATTATAAGAGCAGGCACCCGGTTATGGCAAACAAATTGAATATGCACCCATCACATAACTATCATCCATGTATATATCCTTTTTAGCGTTGCTTCTTTTTATTTGTTTTAGACAAATGCAAACTACACACCGGACCAACAAGATGCATGTTTTGACGGTAAAGCGATGAGAAAGAAAAAGGTAGCCTTGTGGTAGAGCGTTTGTTCTCAGTGCAAAAGGGCGCGGGTTTAATCACCGAGTCGAGTAATTCCAGAAACTATAGAGATGCAAGTCGGTCTGTTCTGCCTAAAGTTCAGCATGAGATCAAAGTTGATGTCTTGGGCAGTTATCTATTTGAGCGATTGCTGGGTTTGAAAGAGTTCTATAAGCTCCTTTAGAAGCTTTATATACACTAGGACCCATTTGCAGGAACCTCTTTAATCCCAATACCAGTTTGAAGTAAATAGGCTATC
Organism: Hydractinia symbiolongicarpus; assembly: GCF_029227915.1. Lineage (NCBI taxonomy): Eukaryota > Metazoa > Cnidaria > Hydrozoa > Anthoathecata > Hydractiniidae > Hydractinia > Hydractinia symbiolongicarpus. The sequence continues at coordinate 3,425,437 of NC_079877.1, forward strand.
CCGGGTAAATAACCAATAAGGACCCATTTGCAGGAACCTCTTTAATCCCAATACCAGTTTGAAGTAAATAGGCTATCCCGGGTAAATAACCAATAAGGACCCATTTGCAGGAACCTCTTTAATCCCAATACCAGTTTGGAGTAAATAGGCTATCCCGGGTAAATAACCAATAAAATATTTCTCATGGTCTTAAATTAGAATTTCTAAAATTACGCCTTACCGTTATGTGCTTTTATTTTAGAACAGCTTAAACTGACTAACACACTAGATAAAAGGGAAAGGATGTTGGTTACCATTTTACAGGCCATCTTCCACCTTGCTGTGCTTGGTAATAATCGCTTCCAGCTCCTACTGCACGAGACAATCCAAAATCACTGATCTTTGCCTGAAAGAAATTTGCATCGCAATTAAATCTTTGTTGTGTAAATGTCGGGGTATAGGGGAGGAAGGAGGGGGGCGAGTGTCGTGCGAGACGTGGGGGGATAACGTCCCCCCAACTTTCCCTTAAGTCATAAAACTTGGTACGAAATTTAATACGCTCTTTTACACAGTTGTACCATACTTTTCTTTTCTTTTTTAAAAGATACTTCTTTACTGAACCTCAAAAAACGCCTAAACGCACACGCCTAATCGCTAAGCGCCTACCATTTGTGGCATAAAATTTATTCTCATTAAAATAACCACATGTAAACAAATATAATGCATATCAAATACTCTCAAACAAATGCATACCTGGCTTTTTGTAGCAAGTAAGATATTTCTTGTGGCTAAATCTCGATGTACGAATCTTCTGTGCTCGAGATACATCATACCCGATGCTATTTGAGCAGCCCAAAGTTTTAAATCAACTTCTTGGATTTCTGGTTGGTGGTCAATCAAATGGTCCAGTAATGCACCCAAAGTGATCAGCTCTTGCACCTGAACATTTACAATGTATATAATTTACATGCTAAAATATAATACAGCGTCTTAAACATTTCAAGCCTTTTAACCAATTCTTTGGCTAGTGGCTAGTCTCAGCAACACTTTCAAGCGCTCCCTAAAATAATCCCCTCCCGCCCCATAAAACGTACAAAATTTTGTTAACGCTGTTGGCTCTTATTACAGCATTTACTGTACTCTTTCATTATATTTAACACTCGACGAAACATTCGGTTTGTAGGACCAAACCTAACAACATCTCGTAATTATTGAAAACTTGCCAGAGTTTTTAGCCAATCACAATTGCATAAATTGAAACTCACCAATATCATTGGAGGACCGAGACACACACCCAGTAAACGTACTATGCAAGGATGATTTAACTGAGACATTACTCTGGCTTCGCGTAGGAACTCCTAAAACAATTGACTACATTTAACAAATGTATTTGGCCAACCGAAGTAGTTCTAATTAAAACATACTATCATAGAAAAAGCACGCTTGTAACAGAGTTGTCAATTGTGCAAAAGAAACTTGAATCCTAATGGAGGGTTATTACCAGTGTTAGTACAATAAGCAGAAAAAAAGGTTTCTTGCTCTAAAAAAGCAAGAAACATTTTATATCTAAAGAAATGAAAAATTGCATTAAAAATTTAAATGTAAGTTCTTACTTTTTCTCCCTGTTGTAATTTATCTTGATGAAGTGTTTTCAAAGCAACTGATATCTAAACCAACAAAGCATGATACTATCCAATCGCACTACTAAATCAAGAATTTCTTCACATTCTATATTTTATAACAATATGCTTACAGCTCTAAGCTTGCTGACTTAGCAATGTTCCTTTGCTCATTTTGGAAGCTTTTAAAAGAATTTTTTTACCTTTTCACCATCAGGACTTGTCCAAACTCCTTTTAACACAGACCCAAATTCTCCTACACCAAGTTCCTGTCCTAATTCTAACGACTCGCGAGGTATCATGGTTTGTTGCACAGAACTTTGTTGTTTTGCTAAACGAAATTCCACATTAAGCTACAATATGCAAAACTGACTGGTAACTAGTGTTCTATTATAAATTTTGTAACTTTGTTAATGCCAACATCTGTCTAAATTTGACCATTAAATTCTTGATATATTGGTGCATTGAAAAAAGTGTTTCTTTAGACTAAAACAACAGCAAAATTTATTACCTTGAGTTTCATTGAAGAAATAATATTAATTTACGGTTATTGATAACATCGCAATTTTTTCAGGTACTAAATCAGCAGCGTATATTGTCACCTTGGTTACCGGTGTCGTGACAGAAGATTTTAAAAACGTAAAAAGGAATTAATTTTTAGGCCAGTGAAGGAAAAGGTGCATTTGGCTTTGATTTTCTTAAGAAGAGAACAACTCAAGACATCCTGACATGGACGAGAAACCCCAAACCTAAGAATTATACTTACCAACTGGCTTTGGCTGTGCTACAGGAACAGCCGGAAGTGGAGCCGATTTCATGCTGCCAGGTCTAGATGCAGGAACTGGGGCTGGACCAGATGGGTGAGGAGATGGAGCAGGTGGACGCCCTGCTGGTGTCGGAAGTGGTGGTTTCGGAGAGTGTAATGGTTTGGTTTTATTGAAAGATCCTTCAACATCACGACTAATTGGTAACTGAGGATGTGGATCCTGAAAAAAAAAATATATATATAATACAAAAGGAAAAAATGGAAAACTGAAAATTACCTTGTTATTCACAATCATTTACACAATTCAATTACTCCGCAACGTGTAGATAACACATCACTTACTTTTGGAGCAGGTCTTGGTGGAAGCTTTAGTGGAGGACCAGTAGAGTGAATTCCAACAGGTTTTTTCAAAACAGTTGGTAGGCCATCTGAATATTGTATGTAATGATCAACCAAATGCGGCAACGTCTCAAATAAAGGTCCATCATCAATATAAAACCAACGATCAGCCTGAACAGTTCAAGAGCAGTAAATTACTATAATATTTTACAAATTTAAACTTTTTACCTGTTTTATACATATATACTAAGCAGTACATCTCAAAAGCTTCCCTAGCCACATTAAGATTTCTTAATATACTTGTAAAATAACTGAACATGCAATATGATATGCTTCGAATAAACTTGCCCACTTTTATGGTATTTTTTAATAAACGCCCTCACCCCTTAGATATTTTAAGCCCACCAAAATTTTCGTGAACGATTGTAGCTATATGGTACGCACATCAAAAAGGAACTGGTAGTATATATCGTCATATTGCAAAATTCTGGACAATCAAGACAACTTTACACATGCTGTTTCTAGTTGCGATTAAGTAAGCATACAGTTTTAGCCATTCATAGGTTACTCTTACTAATTCTCAGTCTCGCTTTTAACGTAAAATTGAATTTTGAATGAAAGTATGTCTTAATAGCAAAGTTAAAAATAGTAAAAATTAAAAAAACACTGGCTTACTCTACTTTGTATTTTGAAGTGATAAACTTTCATTTCGAATACGAGAGACAAAACATAATAACCATGGCATGTGATACTACTTCTGATCAGAAACAAACCATCTTGTAGACCTGCATGGTCCAGTTGGATAACAGCCCCCTTAAAAATCAAAATAAATCAGGTTAAAATTGAAGATGACTCTCAATGATTAACTTCTATTTACATTACTTACGAAGTCCTACTTTGTCTTATATTCACCTGCTACTTTAGAGTGAATAAAGTATGGAGTCTACAGTTATACGGGTTAGTTTGGAGAAGGCTTGTAATTTTAGATAGAACTTAAAAATGACATTAACCCAAGTTCTGAATTAAGTTTTATTTTTGCAACGTTTCTCTTTTGGAAATTATTTAAAAAGAAAGAAATATCAAAAATAGATGCTAAGCTAGTTATATGCATTTTAAATTTTCTTTTTAAGAAATACAAAAAGGAATTTTTTATAAGCATGACATACATTTCTGTCCAAATTCTGATGCAGCCATTGTGAGCTTGTAGTCTTCGGGGCTGGGACAGGATAGTTATCTAAAAGAAACATGTCAAGACAGAAAATAAAATTTCATCTAATTTATAAGAACCCTGGACTGAGTTTTATTAGCTAAAATATAAGAGGGTTAATTTTGGTAATCTAAAAAACTTTCCACAGCAGTTTTATTAATTTTTTCTGGGTGTCATTAATATATTTTTTAATATTGTAATCTAAGGAATTAGGAATATTTTTTAGCAGCTTTAAAACATAAAGGAAACATGGCTTAAATTATAGAGAAAAAGAAGAAAATAAAAATGATGACAGAATATTATTTAGGGTATTAGTGTCCTCTAAAATTTTGTTTGGTCTTTGTAGTGATCTCTGGATTGAGTAAAACAGCCTTTTTTTGGAAATAAGAAGTGTAAATTGTTTGTATCAAATGGTTGATTTTTGGAGGAAAGCCTATGAAACCAGAACAATCATATATATTTCCCTGTCACAAAAAACAATCTGTGAACATTTAACAGCACCTCCTTATTTTGGGCATCATAAATGGCTGTTCCCATGAATTGGTGTATACCGATGTCTGAATTGACTTGGATTTGCACCTGGAAGTAATATTCCTCAATTTTCTAACATAAAACTAGATTGTGAAAGTCTGATTGTGCTTGTTAACTACTGGCTTAATTGAAATACATGCACTAGACCAAAGTATTTTTGCTAGGCAAAACAAAAAATTTAGTTCTTTGCATCTTACGATCGAAGAAGAGTGAAGTAACTAAAATGGCACAGAAATTTTAAACACTTTCGAAAGAGACATGGCCTTTTTCTATCCTGTCAAGATTTTTGGTGCTTATAAGATTCACTTATTGCAGTATTTCATGGATTAAATTCTGTCCTAAAATTTAAAAAACATTACAAGAGAGACAAGCTTACCAAAAAAGTCAACAATATCATAGTTGTTGTATCTTAATGCCAAATCACGAGGCGTGTCTCCATCCAACGTCCGAGGATGTATTGATGCATTAAATGACAGTAAAACTTTAACACAGTCTAGAAAATTACGCATTGACACATCGTGCAAAGGTACCCAACCATTGGATGGGCTTCTTTCATGAAAATCAGCATGTCCTTGAGATATGAGCATGTTTAGTGTTGATGCATAGCCATTAGTACAAACAATCTAGAAAAATGAACAAATTAAAAAAGGTAAGTTTTTAAAGTTACTATAGCAACATTTTTAGTCCTTCACTAGCCCTCCTAATTCAAAATTGTCCACATAAACGCCATTTGTTTACTTAACATTTGCATAGGGGGTTTCATATTGGTAATTTGTAATTTATTTTCTGACCATAAGGTCTACTTGAAGTTATATATATAAGTTATAGCTTGTACAAATATTATGTTGGAAAAAACTTGCCAAAGTGAAGGTGTGCTTTAGGCGTCAACATGAATTAGAAATACTGTTTATGTTTTACATTAGCCCTGCTACATTTTTAATCACCTCCTTTTTGTTCAAGGGCACTTTTTTAAGGGTGCTTATTAAAATAATCCTCTTTTCAGCAGGAAATGTTTATTTTGTCATTTAAGATAGTTAGTATTATAACAAATATTTAACTAAACAGAAACAAAAAATTTAGGATTTTAAAACTTTTAAATAAATGTACAAAGAAGTACCTGAATAGGAGTTTTTCCAAGGCTATCTGAAACGGCAGTGCTAGCACCAGCATAAAGTAACAACGAGACTGTCTTGTCATCATGAAGATTGCATGCTATGTGCAATGCAGTATCACCTTGCATATTTCTAGAGTTTATATCCCGCTTTACCTCTGGATTCTGTAGTAACTGTCTAATAGCATTGTGGTCTTTTTTAGCACATAACGTGTGAAGTTTTGTTTCTTTGCCATATTTTAATGTGTTCAATGGGGGCATCCGGCCTTGACAAAAACTTGTTAACTTACAAGGCAGTCCATCGGGATTAGTTCTATAATGAGCAGTCAACGAGTCTAAACCGTTAAAAATTGGTCCATCATCAATAGAAAATTTATTGTCTCCTAAACAATGCACCTGAAAATGCATAACCTGATTTTTATTCCACAATGATAATACATAATCTCCTGGGGCACTGCTGCAATCTCGTATTAAGTAGCAACCATCCCTTCCAGTACCATTTCGTGATAATGTTTGTGTCGCTACTTCCCTTGATATTTTTCCATGATACCACAGTAATGACCCATTGTTATATGTCATTTTAGTCTGCAGGATTTACACGATAGTCAAATGACTAACCTAAATCATTAATATATACTACAATATTATGTATAATATATTTGCTGGATTTCCATTGCTTTTTCTGTTTTATTTTTTAATTTTTGCACCTGAAAAAATAACAAAAACAGGTGAAGCAAAGAATAATTAAACAAAACTATTACTTAGGAATCTTAGATATTATTAATTGCTTTTAAGTACAATAATTGTGTTTAAAATTTAAAGAAGGCTTGGTTTATACCTTTTAAAATCCTTTCTTTTAGAGAATTAGAATACAATTTAGTGTTGCTAAAGGGATTAGGTGTGATGAACTGTTTAGACATTGATTTTCTTGTTAAAAAAGGGCCTTTATACCACTGTTTATCTTAAGCATAAAAAATTTATCTTGGTTCTGGGAAAGAGGAGAGTATAAAATATCTTATAATTTATGATATAATCTCATAAAAAAGTTTGGAGCCTATTGAAATAAAATGAAAAAGAGAGACTATGTATAGAGAAATTTAAACCAAAGTCAGTTAATCAAAAAATAAAGAATTTAAACACAAAGCTACAGGTGAATCAAATGTTTTTAAATTTGTGCTGCTTAAACACAGATAATATACAGGAGCTCTTGCTTTAGATTTATTCAAAATTATACAGTGATGTACATAATGTATTCGACTTGGGTTAAGGTATAAAATATACTGAATTGTTGAAAGAAACTTTTTAATTAAACTTACAAAATTTCTTTACGCAACTAAAAATAGTTACAGATGAAGTTCCAAAATTTTAACAACCTTTTCTTTTTTACTAAATTTTCCTGACATAAGTTTCTGGGCTAATATTCCTACAGTTTTCTTTAAAATGTTATTTTGAAAACATTTATTGGTCCATTACAATAAATAAAAACATTATTTGATGAACATCAAACTTTATAAGCACCTAGGAATGTTTTTAGACAAAATCCAATAATATTATAAAGCCTTGATAATTTATTGCCACCATGTTTGTTATAAATACCAAGATTGATAATTCAATAAGTACTTCAGCTTAAATACACAACAAGAAAAATGTAAAATCAAAATAAATATAAAGTATATAGTACTGACAATAAACAACTCATAGATAAAAAGCCATTTTGTTTCACTTTGCAAAGAACAGTAAGAATATGCCACATAATCAAAAAAATAATATTCTAATATCATGCAAGTATGGCTTATACATAAAGTTGAGATTTATGTAACGTATGTAACTAAACTTTTAGGTTTTACGCAGGGAATTATAAGGTGGCTAAGATATATTACTACACACTGCAAAAGTAAAATTATAGACCATTAGAACTAAAAGTTGTTTTTATACAATATAAATCATCAGACAAATTTATCTACCTAAACATTTCTACAATACTATTCAAAAAACAATCTCCCTTCAAACATCTTTTAATCTTTCTCATTCAGTTTTTCTTCAAGTTTTTGAAATTCCTGATCACTGATATCGTCAAGCTCATCCCTTACCTCTTCAATTCCACTAACCTCTGGAATATAAAACTGCATCATATTCTGAACACCATGTTTTAACGTAATTGATGAACTAGGGCAATTCGTACAGGAGCCTTGTAACTTTAACTTTACAATGCCAGTTACAGGGTCAAAACCCTTGAACAGGATATCTCCCCCATCTTCTTGAACAGTAGGTCTGATACGAGAGTCCAACAACTCTTTAATCAAGAGCACGATTTCGTCATCATCATCACAAGGAGCAGTGTCATCAGCTGGTTGATCGTCGCTGAGTATAGGCAAATTGCTGCTGAAAAAATCCATAATGGTAGCAAAAATGTCTGGTTTGAGTAAGGCCCATGATACCTCATCATCATCTGATTTTGTAATGGTTATAAATGTCTGTCCATAAAACACCCCTTTAACCCCATGTATCCTGAATAGCTGTCGAGCAAGCGGAGAACGATAAGCTTGTGATGCTGATGGGATATCTACTGTGCCACTCTCCAATACATCACAACCAGGAATAAACTTTAGGCTGTTCGGATTTGGTGTGTCTTGAACGCGGATAAACATAGTACGTGTAAAGTTCTGTAAAACATTTGGTATTTTTGTCTTGAAAAGTTTGCTACTGGTCTCGGTTATTTTGTAGAAATTAATGTACCTGATGTTGAAAGCCAATTTGATTCCTTTAGGCAATATACACATGCATCTGTTTGAATATGACAAAAATTTCTTGGAAACGTGTCTCAATGCCATGTTTAATAATTCCTTATTAAAAAAAGAAAAAAACATTGCTGAATTACACAAAAGCAATGCAAACAATACAAACACTTTTTATGATCTGATAAACCATGAGGTGATGGAAGTTATATAATGTAAAAGACAGAAGTATTATTTGTTCTATTGAAAATACTTATATATGTGCAATATGTGTGAGAACCACTTTAAAAGAAACAATTTACCAAAATAACATAAATAGATTTATAATTATGTACAAGCAACTTTCACTTTTGGTTAAATCAATCAATATTCCGAATCTAACAGCACTGAATCTACTGATTTCAAGTCCTTATATGGATACTCTATGTATGCAGATTTTAAATTGATCACTATTTCCTTGAAAAAGTCAAAAACAAATGGGTCACTCAGATCACAAAAAAAATTTCTTATTTATTAAGCAACTGCAGACGAAGAGATGTGTGCCCTCTAGACGGGAAATGTCAGGATAAGCATGTAATTAATCTATGCAATGTGTCCACAATTAACAACGAAGAAGATGCAAACTACATAGGCTTCAAGCAGAATACATTCAAGTCCTGTTACAACCAACATATACACACATTTAAATAAGAAAACAAGTTAAACTTCACAGAACTGTCTAAACACTTGTGGCATTTGAAGAAAAAAAGGTATAGAACCGATATTTTCTTGGTGAATAATCGACCATAGCTCTCCTTATAAGAATGGTGGAAGCACATGCAACCTTTGTCTTACGGAAAAGTACCATATCATCACATCTAACTTGAAACTATACAATGAAAGAAGAGAACTGGTTTCTACTTCCATCATGTAAACAAGTATTTCTTGAAAAACTTTGAAACAATCAGACTCGACTTAATTACATTTTATTTTTTCTTTCATACAAGACATTAATATGGTTTAGAATACATCTGATAATCGCTCAGCGTGAAAATCAGAGTTATGTACATACTTTAATTTTTATCTTGTAATTAAACAAATGAATATTAGCTCTATACTTTTCGTATTGAGCACTCTTTCCATAAATTTCCTTTTCAAGATATATATACAAGTATAACAAGCACCGATAGCATTTTTAAACATTCATTATTAACATGTTTTGAAAGTAATAAAGAGAGCTTGAAGTTAAATTGTAATTTAGAAGAGTGATTTTTTGTTTAGTGCGGCTTTGAACATACTGCATATAAATAATTACAGGTTGAGTGAAGCAATAGATACGTTAATTTAATTTCACAAATTTTTGAGACTTTCTTTTGTTTGAGAACAAAAAGGTGGGTAATACAATAGAATTCCAAAATTATTGACAACCAAATAAAAAGTTATTAAAAAAATTTTTTGGCAATACATTTGTATGAAAAATCACTACGTTTCAATACTTAACCTTATTGGTTGTCTCATTCCGAAGGTGCTGTTTTAATTAGAAAGATTGCATCTGGTGTGTGCAATAATGATAATTTTCTAAACAAGTTTATTTATAATGAACGTTTATTATACATCTGGTTTCCATAAAAATTATTGTCTTCAAAAGCTATCTGACACAGCTTCTAAAAAAAATCTATTTTTAAAAAATCATGTGATTCTTAAATAATAAAGCAAAGTTTACGCTTGAACAGCGTTGGATGTGGTATTTAGTTTAAAAAACATAGAAAAGAACTGCTCCAGCAAGTTTGAAGCATTGTGAAAACACTGCTTTAATGCAGTGCAGTAAGAGAGACAGAAATTACTGCATGATAAAATTTGAAAATTTTTTCAATACATAGCACAAACATCAACAAAACACCAATTACTATTATTAATTATGATTTTTTCAGACCAGTGAAGTATATATCTCTTTTTAAGATAAGTAGATAAGTAATTAGTTTTTTAATCAGAAACAAGACAAATACAGTGTGTTCAATATTTTTTAAAAACTGTTAATGAATGAGTTTCAGTCGCGCAACCAACCCAACACCAATCACAAGAAGCAAGTAACTCGACTAACTTTTGTTATGGGGAGCTATTCCCAGCTTTTACCTAATCTATCGTGAAATTTCTTTAAACATATTAAATCCCTAAATTCTTGGTACACGATTGATGATGACTTTTTTTAATTTTGATTAATATAAAAAAAAGTGGAATTATATCTTCAAATTAGAAATGCAAGAAAAAGTTCTTCTTCACCATTCTTTATTCATGGGTAAATCTGCCACTTACAATTCTCAATCTTGCTGTCCTTTTAAATTTCCGAGAAAGCATTAGATTACCCAGGGCCCAATCTTTTTGGAGAAAACAAGAAAACATGGAGTACGTGCAGCATGTGAATGCTGTAAGACAGCAACAGATGTAAGTTTAGAAAGAATTATTTCAATTTTTTTATTGTTTAAGGACTTGAAGCTTATCTAGAATAAAACCCAATAAGTATTAAGCGGAGGAAAAACAGTTTCCTGTCTGCACATAGTTTCATTTTATTAAATTTTATTAAGGGCAGAGAGGTGAGAGCAATTTATATAAGAAATTGTTTCCAACAAGCCATATCAGTTTATTAAATCTTTGTTACTATTTTACTTTCAAAACATTTTTGTATCATCAAAATTATAAAGTTCATACGAAGTTTATACATTTATAGTTTGTATATATAATTTAAAATTTGTTTTTCTGCTCCCACAAACACATTTTTAGACCGCCATCATTCAACCAACTCACTTTTGGTGATAAAAATTCAGGTCGGTAAGTCGGAAAAAACCCTGTAAATTTTTTTTCTAATCTAAACGTAATTCAGCGATTCGGTTTGACGTCATAACAATTTTTTAGAGGTAAAAAGTGTCCGTATTTTAGGTGAGGAGAGTGCAGAGCTAGACACATTTTGGACTTTGAGGAACAATGTTAGGAAGTTTGGACAAATATAATTTTTTGGAGCAAAGTCTAGATAGCTAAGCATCATTTCTAGACAGATTTTTATTGTGGTTACTATTCGTTAGCTATTATTCATCCATTTCCATATTTTTAGCATTCTTCCCCCTACGAACTAGGTTTGTTTTCACCCTGCGAATTTTTAAAAATGGCGAATGTAGCACAAATTTGCTTCGTCAATTAGCAAAATGTCAATCATCACTATGGCAACAAAGCTGAACTGAATCGCCGAATATAAGGTCACAAAATTTGGGCTACCCAACTCTTAAATAGCATGAACGATTTCATATTTTTAACGAATATATTTTTAGGATTTACTTACAGTCATTGTTTACAGAAAGAAAAGAAAATATGTCTCACAAGATTTTACTGGTGCAGCAATTTCATGCTGCCATGTTTTAGTTTAAGATAATTTTACGTGACCGACATCAATAGTGTGATACGGGTCTGACCTTGTCCCCAACAATTCCCGTAAAAATTAATTCCTTTAAGGTACTCCTGTGCTACTGACAGTTTACAGGGCGGCGAAAAAGGGTCTGCAAAACAAACAATGTCAAGTGGCGCTATACTATTTTTTGGTCCTGGGAACGAATTTACTTGCTCTGATCTAAAAACCCCGGGAAAAAATACACCTGACCGACAGACTGACTCATTTTTGCAGTGTCTTCAGGATGCAAACATAACATATTTTTTATGCTGTTTATGCTAATCTCAGAGCAAACACAGATTATTTGTTATTACATTAATGTTATTACACCCCATTATGAACAGGGGTGAGCATGTCGTAAACATGCTGTTTATTTGGTAAACGCTCTATAAATTCAAGTCTGGATCTTTTAAGAATATTTTTCTTTTCTTGCTTTAAATGTTTAACATCTTTTAAATACTGGTTAATCTTTGTCAATTGGTTACAATTTAAAGTGTTTTTACCATTTAGTTTTTTTTTAATCAAGGTTTCAGCTGTAAAGGTTTGACCATAAAAAGTCCATGTTTTACCCCATCCATAAATGTGAGCACGGAACAATATCATGTTACAAAGCGTCTGCATTCATATAATGCTTAAACAAAGCTCTATGGTTTTCTAAGACTAGCAAGAATATACCTTTATGATAATTCGGGTAAACTAGCACTCGTTTGCAGCTTATTTTGTGATCGGAGGAGGTAAACAGCACACTTTTATGAGAGTTTATTACAGAGAAAACACGTTCTTTCGTGATAACTTTTCTTGCCGCATTTTTTTTTAACCCTTTCAAGCCTTGACCTCAGGCATGCAGTTTTGTTTAGGACTCAAAATCTTTGCCGTACTCTCCACATTTTAGGAATGATGCACCAATCTTATACCCTCGGAACCGCCATCAATTACTTTTGAATTTTAAAGAATATCCAGAGTTCCTTTTATCCAGCCAATTTCCAGCAGTTATAACATGTAACCAAAAAATGCTGACAACTGCAGTTTGCCTTTCACTACATTCATTAAATTTTCACAGCTTGTTTATTGTATATATGAGTATATCATGTGAATTTTAGCTCTATATCAATACTAGCAATTTTTTTATGTTAAGTTGAACTAGATTTTTATAATTTTTTTTAAAATAATATCTGCATATATAATTTTTTTTTTAATTTTGGTATCAAATTGTCTCATGAAAAAAGGGTAAAAATTTGAGCCAAAAAGGATAACAATTGCTCAATTTAGAACAATCCAGTCCAGATGTAGCGTACACTTACGCTCAAATTTCACACTTTTTTCTCAGAGGAGTTAGTTGTTTATCTATTGTTTTATTAATTATCTTGCTAGTCATGTAAGTCATTACATAAATATTCCAAATAGCGTAATTGCAAATGTTATCAACTATATCAATGTGATACGAAGAGCCAATAGCCAATGTTTAATAGCTTTATGAAATATAAGTTTTGCAAAGAAACTAAATATGCTAGCGAGAAGGCATTGTTGGTTGCGCGAGGTAACTAAAGCTTTTTAGCGATAGAAATAATATATTTTAACAAAGATTGAAACTTTAATTTTGATAGAAAAAGATAGGAAAAACATTTTTGCTATTAACAAAGTGGTGAATGGTAAACAAGTTCAAAAAGAACCTTTAGACAGGAAAAAAGTTGAGTATTTTAAGCAGATTGTGTAAGTCTATAGCCATAAATAAGTATCAATAATCAATTGAACACTTGGTTAAAAAACAATCTATTTTCATGAAGCTTTTCGTAATCTAAGTTACATTATCAAGTGTTTTATTAATTATTGATAATTAAACAGATTGTTTTTTGGTATTTTGCAGGCCTTTTCAGGAAAATTTTAATACGTGTGTGCCAAAAAGCCAACTCAAGTATTTTAGGTGTGTTTTTGGGTGTGCTGCACCGGTTAACTCCCTTTAAAATTTGTCATTTTGCAGGTGCTATCAATAGCACGCCTAAGCCATTTTGCGTGTGTGTGGAGGTGTGCGCGTGCTATTGCACGCCTCTCCTGAAAAGGCCTGATTTTGATGTTTCAAAAACAAACCGAAAATTGACTTGGGCAGGCCCGGTTAATGCTATAAATGAGTATTTGTGACGACTGAAACTAAATAGCAGTGACTTCATTTAATTTTATAGCTCTTTTTTTATTAATATTTTTTAAGTTCGTACTAAATCTTTTTCCAAGATTTATTTTTTAGAAAAAACACGTGTTTTTAACTTTGTATCTTTTTTTACCAAAGCAAAATGTTCCCACAACAAGCAGTTTCACCTTTTATGCACGTCGAAAGTTATATTTTTAGACTCTTTCTTCGGTAATAAAATTTAAAACAAAATATTCTCACAATGAGTTTTTTGATGTTTCCAGAACGTCAAAAGTTATATTATTAGATTTTTTCTTTTAAAATTTAATTTGTTTTTGAAATCTTTATTGTGAAGGGAAAAGTCCCGAACGTAGGGTTTTTCTGTTTGCGTTGTTAAACATTGCTTTTTATAAAAAGAACTTTTAAAAGTTTTGCATCTTAAAAAATATGTTTCAACAATAAAGAAATATTACTAAAAGTTTTAAAAGTAGCATTAGTTTTTTAAATATTTAGATCATTGGATTTGTTGTTTTTTAAAAGAGCTTGTGTTTTTTAAATATGTCGAGATTAAAATCGCGTTACTATAATTAGTTTCGTTGTTAAAAAAATAAAAATTCAATGGCCTTCGCGTTTAATTTTTTCTTGCCCAGAGTATTCTTTATAAACAATATTTCTTGCTATGCTTTTCTTCTTAACACGAAGCAATTTTTTTCGCGCAATTTGAAAGGAACTTGCTATCCTAAAACTTTTTTGAATAAAAGCAATATTTTTTTAAGTTGAGCGTACGCGTAAGCTTACATCTGAACTGGACTGTATATTAATATTAGTACGATATACAATGTTTTCGATTATTATTACTAAACATATTTGATTTCTTTTTCCCCATTTAAAAAGATTTTTAAACTTTATTGAACATGTTTTTTCTTTGGTGTTATTACATCACGAGAAAATTCGTTCGAAAGATTAAGGTACAGGACACCTAACCTCTCCCATGTTCTGGTTATATTTAACTTGCATGGGTGTGCACTCTTCTCGCAGTATTCTCTGTGACAATGAAGGTCCGACTAACTTGTGATATGGTTCCAAATGGTCTTCCGTCTTTCATTCAAGTCTGAGTGTAATGCACCAGCCGAGCATAAGAGTGTCAACATGAAGGAAAGGGGCTGACTTTAATGTTCTCTTTACCTTACGTTCTTCATAACACCACTCATTTAAATTTCACAACAAAATTACGTCTGCAATTTTTTTGCCAACTACTATGCTTCAAAAACTCCTGAATGTAATAATTGCACACCAAAATTATAAGCTAGGCCTGTGATACTGATCGCAGGCCTGTATTAGTGTAGGCGAACGTACGACCACACGCAGGTGCAAATATTCATGAGCAAGACTGTTTTCCTGCACTTATTTTGGGCCTGCTCTGACAGCTTTCAACATTTAAAGAAAAAGGTAATTTAGCATGAAAGAGTGAAAATTGGTCTAGAAATTTTTATCTTGATTGGTTCCTAAGATTTTGGACTTAAAAGTTCTGCTATTTATGTGTGATATCGTAATCGAGGTATGAGTGAGGTGTTGTATTTACCAGTTTTGGCAAGACATGTGGTTAAAAATGTTTTTAGGTCATTCTCCAACATTAAGTTAGTATAATTATGCTCAATATGTGTTTTAGATCTATTTAATAACGTCATAATTTTTCATAAATATTGAAAACTTTGAAGTAGAATGATTTGCGAATAATTTTTCATAGAATTATTTGCAAAGACAGCATTTTCTATTTGCAAATTGCAAATAGCAGCCAGCTAATTAAACCCCTGTACTATACAAAATTATGAATTGTGATTTAGTTATTGTTAAGTATGTTCCTACATATACTTCCATTATTGTAAAGCTTAAAAACCTATATATATTTATATATATATTTCAAAACAACTGTCACAAGACACACCAGTTAATTTCTTTCAATAAAATGTTAAAACTGTGTGTTTCATAATTTCAAACAAACTGTGTCAAGCTGCATTATATTAGATGCGAGATCGCTCCTAAAATGTGTTAGACAAGTGAAAAATAACTCGCCTAAAATGTCAATTTATTTGTTAGGTGCGTGAACAATCACACTCCTAAATAGAACTGTAGTGAGTAATAATTCTAAGAAATCACATTACGGAAATAAAAAAGCAAAAAACATGGAAGACTGCAAAATCTTACTTTCAAACAAGGTCACGCGATGTCTGGAATATTAAAGAAGAAAAAGATTTGCATGTTCGAGAGTAAATTGGTAAATTCTGAATGAAAAGGTAAAATGGTTAAAAAAACATTTTTTATTTTGAATTAAAAGGTCAAAATGGTAACACTTCTTTGATAAGAAAAAGAGGCAGAAAGAGATTTCTTTAAAAAACAGAATTGCGCGGAGGAATCTAGTTCCAAACAAGGACAGTCAACCACCATTTTAGTGGTTATAGTTTCTTGGCTAATTAAATAAATGTAATTGTGACAATTTGCATAGTAGGTTTGCAAAAGTCTGACTGAATTTCAATGACTTGTTTTTTTCGGGCAAAACCTTTCCATGCCACTTTACCTGATCGCAAATCTATCAAGAGGCCTGTTTGTAATCACTCGTCATCACACGCGTAATGCAGGCCTATCAATAAGAAAATAACACCAGAGCAATAAATGGCTCCCCTAAGGATGCAATAATTTAAACTAGGCAAGCAATCTGAATAAATAGAATAAGATTATAAACGCATATTTTATCACAAAGTCTTTTTACTGTAAATAATAAGAAAGAGAACATTGATTTCCATGTGACATGAATTGATATTATTCAGCCAGTAAAATATTTTTTAGAATTGGGGGAACAATTAATGGCTCAGCCAGTTTCTTATTTCTCAGAACTGGGCCAGCCTTAGTGTGAGCAAGAGCAATTGCTCTCCCCTTCTTGATAGGCCTGCTAATGTACTCAGGCAAGTAATAAATCATGCACCAAAATCTTAAAACATTTTTTACATGCGCGATGTACCACACACCTTTTTCTTTTTTAAATGATGCAACCTGCTGTTGGGAAGAATGTTTAAAACTTTGTATCATGTTTTCTTCCTTATTTTTAATCAACTACCGCAATGTTTTTGCTTTGTACGATTCTGTTGTAATAGTTTTCCAATTAACTAGGGTAAAGTTTTAAATTTGTATGATCCATAATTTAAACTAAATACAGCGTTTTTGCCTTTGCGATCTAATTTTAACAGTTTTTAAGCAATTTACATTTATGATCCGGTTTTGTTGATTTTTTAAACAAATAGTGGTGATGTTATCGTTTCCTACAATCTTTGCATTGCAAGTGACCCAGGGTAATGTTTTCACATCTCATTGTTGCATTTTGATTGAGTTTTATACAATGTACAGAGATGTTTTCACTTCTTGCAATTCCGTTTTTACAGCTTTTAGGCTACTGTAACATTGTAGCTTCCTGCAATCCTGTTTAAGTTACTAAATGATCTAAGAAGATATTTTAGTTTTCTGCAATTCTGTTTAATAGTTTCCAAATGACCTATAGTACAAAGCTATTTTAGCTCTCTGTGATCTTTGCTTGGTACTTTTGTGATGAAAATGGTCTTATTTAAATAACCTTTCCTTAGAAGTCGGTAACGTGTTTAACATGATAATGTGTTTTATTAGAAGCAATTTTGAAAAATTTTGAACTGAGACTAATTTAGGGAAGTGTTGAAGCAAAGTAATATTGATTTTTTAAGCAAATAGGAAACTAATGTGGGTCAATTTGGAAGCAACTATGAAGCAACTTTTCATACAATGAAAGGATTTGAAACTGTTTTTGAATGAACTGAGAAAATTTAAAAATGATATTTTTAAACAAAAAAATATATTTGGTTTCATTTGAAGTTTAAAAAAAGACATTCCACTGTATTCCACTTTTTTCTTCGATCTGATTTGTCTCTTTCGAAGTCAAATTCTTACAAGTAGTGAGATTGTTAGTTAAAGCTGCCAAGGCATTTATTTCTGACAAACTATACTCGGGACTTAATTCGCACCAGGAAATTAAGTGTAAAGGTTGTGTATTTCTGTTATAGAAAAATATAAAAAATGAAAGTTCCATCCCTACAAGATTTGGCAGCTTCTGAAGCACTGAAAGATCTGGATATATTAAAGTGTTATGCTCAATATTTGCCTAAAGCTATTCTTTATGTTCTTGTAAAGAAATGCTTCTTTATTTCAAAAAAAAGGTTGGCATTCTCGTTGTTGATACAAAATTGGCCATTACCAGTATTTTCCATGCAGGACATTGGAATTGAGTTAAAAGAGGACGATGTCATTTTTATTGCCTCGTTAATTCAGAAAAGGCTAACAGGATCAATTCAATGTTTCGATTTGTTGTATGATAAATTTGGGCAGCTAGACACGCATGTAACTGATGCGTTAGTGCGAATGTTTTTAAGTAATGCTCCATTGTTGTCAATTAACCACTACGGCCCTGTTGCATCTACTTCGTATAGCAGAGCAATTGATTTGGCATGTGGAACAACTTGTTTACGATGTGACAACAATGTTATGAATGATAATGAAATAGTTTGTAGAATATTTAACACAAAGGATCAAATTTACTCTTCATTAGCAATTAAAGTGGAATTGGTTGTAAACAGTGACAATGTGGACAATGTTATAGAGTTGTGTAAACAGCAAGAAAGTACAAGTGAAAAGAGCTGCAATACACAATTATTAGTTTGTAGCTTGCAGTTCCAGTACACATTTAGTAAAAAGATTGCCAAGGTGTTGGCAAGTGTTGATCAGGAAAAATTGGAAAAGGTTGATTTAAGTTTTAATTGTTTGTCGGAAGGGAAACGTTTAAAATATATATGTTGTGAATTGAAAAATATATGTAATTTATCAACATTATGCATTTCTTTTAACACCATATCGTCCTATCAATGTCACACTGTAGCTGAGTGTTTGCAGATGCTGCCTAAACTGCAGTATTTAGATTGTTCGTTTAATCGTCTTGGTGATGGACTTGTTGATATACTGTCCGTAGGTGTACAGTCACATTTTTTAACAGCCTTGATAATATCTGGCTGCGAGGTTACTAAATTGGTGGTAAATGCTCTGCTGCAATCAAATAACCTTCACCATTTGCAGAAGCTCAAGATTGACCAAAATCATAGGATCGGCAGGGAGAAAAAATTGTTTCTTTTGTTTCTGGAAAAACTGAGTGGATCCCTGCAATACCTAGATATTTCATCTTGTGCATTCCCTTTGAAGGACCTCATTAGTATTTGTCCTGTTTTGTGCAAACTTCAGTATTTACGTTGCTTAGTTGTATGGCCAAACCCTGGTGTTACTGAAAACACTATAAACGATGATATATTGCCACTGCTGAGATGTTTAAAACATTTAAAGACAGTTCCACCTATTGGTGATGTTGCCTTACCATCAAAATTGTTTTATGTTGCTTAAAAAAACTTGTGTATGCGAAGCTATTATGTTTACATTTCGCTAATACATTGTTTTTAGTTTTTATCTTTGTCTATTTTGTTAATTTAATTTTTACTTTATGTTGTATTTTAATAGATGTAATATACCGACTCTAATTTTAAAACATAAATTTGATAAGAAGCTGTTATCTTTAATATTAATGTTTTTTGTTTTAAAACCTCTTTCTGGAGAACGTTATAAAATAATTTTATACTTTGTTCATGCTTTCCAATTCTCTTAAATCTACTTATGGTAAAAATTGATACTTTTAAATAGTCTTGAGCAACCTGAACAAAACGTTGGCCATAGTTTTAGGAAACAATAGACCACATAAAATTTTTAAACTGCAACATCAGTTGCTAGAGATACTTCAAATTTGTTATTGTGAAAGTTAACGCATGTTTATTTAGTTATTTATAATTTCACTCAGAGGATAAAATATTCAAACTGTGAAAAATAATGATGTTGTTTTTACTGTTTTCTGAATGTGAATTAAACGCAGGCACTGTTCTTGTGTTGTAAATTAAGAACAAGAAGAAGCAAACAAGAAGAAAAAAAACTCCTGAAAAACAATGTTGTCCGTTACGTGATTATTACTTTACCATTGTCACCATTGATTAATAATACTTTTTCTTTTATTTGAATTTAACCAGTGTTAACTAACAACATCAAATCATTGTTACAAACATTTTCTACTTTTCAGTTCCATACTAATCAGGTCTAAACTGGTTTAATTTAAATATTTAACTATTAAATTCTTTCAGTTAATATTGAAACCTTATGAAAAGGCACACATTGTGTCTGGCAAAGAAGAGGATTGCGTTTTCTCTACTGGCTTTCAATTTTGCAGTTCACAATCATTTTTATATTCCAGACATTCCTTTTAGTCTTTACTGTTAATTTAGAAAAGCATAAGCTTGCCTGAATGAGTCTAAGATGCAACATGCAACAATCCATATACATGACTCTAAATGTCAACTCATTTAGCAGCATGATGTTGTCTGGTGTTCAAATTTTCAGTATTTTCAGCCTCTGGTGTTCAAATTTTATATTATTATAGTATTTTTCAGTAACACCAGAGGCTGCCTTAACATTAATAAATTGGTATATATACTTTGCAGTGATGATACCAAGGGTGTTAACATTAGAATAAAATATACAAATCTTATTAGATATTTAATATAGTAATTTTGATATTAGTTAAATTTGTTTTGATTCTGTTTTTCTGACAACAAATTATTATTTTAATCTTGTAAATTTTATATTTTAGCCTTTGCTGTCAATGTGGTACTCCAACTCCACCAAACCCTTCAAACATCTGCATTGCTTGTATCCGAACTCAAGTTGATATTACAGAAGGAATACAAAAACAAGCCTACTTGCAATTTTGTAAATCATGTGAAAGGTATTTTATCAATGCTGTTGATAATTTGCTATTTTAAATTAAACTTCAAAGGTCTGATGAAGCCAACGTATGTCTTCATCTACCCTAAATGTCAACATCTACCCTAATTTTGACGATAACAAAAAAAATAACATTAAACAAAAAAGTTTTAAAGAAAAAAAAAGGAAAAAAAACAAATTCTCATCCCATCTGGTGAAAATATAATGAGCATAGAGGATAATCAATGTTTATTTTTTGTTGGTTAAATGTCAATCTACAGTTATAAACTAACAAGGTAAATCAATAACATTACTTTACTTAGGACCACTGTTGTTAAGGCCACTGAAAGTTGATTCTTTGTTCAAGTTTGTTGCCATAAAACTAAAATGTGCGATGCGCTAATTTGCTAATCATAAAAATAATTACGTGGTTAAACAGAAGTTTTTAAATTTTTATGTGATTTATAACGAAAATTAGCTACTTTCGCTAAAATAGTTATAATACAAGCGAAAAACAAGACAGATTATTGAAAATTAGCTACTTTCGCTAAAATAGTTATAAAACAAGGGAAAAACAAGACAGATTATTGTCGTAACACCCTCCTTCATTATGATTAATATATATGTTTAAAACTACGCTAGCTAAACTGTAATACAGTTGATACCATTTAGGAAAAATAATTAAAACAAGATAGAATATGCTTGTCGGAACACCCTCCTCCGCTATGATTTTTAAAAAATGATTTTACCACTGCGAAAGACTTTAAATATTCTCAACTAAACAACCATAGTCCGAAAAAGAATTTGCTCTAAAATTTAGATTTTCCTATAAAACTGTGCAAAAAGCATTAAAAGAACACTAAAATTGTTTGTTTTATTTTTTTAAGTAGGAGAAGAATATCTTGCTGTATAAGTTTCGAAACAGCGCAAGTATAACCTGCTGTAAGACTTTCAAATCAATACAAGTATATGCTGTACAACTTTCAAAACAGCATAAGAATAATTCTTGCTGTATAACTTTCAAAGCAACACAAGAAAAATTCTTGCTGTATAACTTTCAAAGCAACACAAGAAATATTCTTGCTGTATAACTTTCAAAGCAACACAAGAAAAATTCTTGCTGTATAACTTTCAAAGCAACACAAGAAAAATTCTTGCTGCATAACTTAAAAAACAAGTTTTTAAGCATGCAAGTATTTTTATCTTTTCACCTTGAGAACTCGTTACATATTTTTTAGTGAGACAAATTATTATTATTTTTTCTTTGCAACTAAAAAATATAAACTGCCTGCGTTATGCAAAAATACATAGAAAAAAACGGTTGTCATAATACCTTGTTGTTCCGACCATACATTCTCGATAAAATTATTTTTATTTGTGCAAACCGACCCACCGTAAGCTACTATCGACTTTGCCCATGGAGCAACTAATTAAATTGGAGTCGGCTAAGTACACCATTTATAATCTCGTCATTTTGATTCTCAGTAAAAATTCAAGAAATAGCAATTGCTACCTGTGTTGTGATCTACAATGTCATTCTGTGAAAAATATTTTAAACGTAGCCAGCACCTTGAAAATTCTTGGAAATCCTTACCTTTTTTAAAAATTGTTTTGTTTTAGATAGTTTAAAAATTCTAGAAATTCTAGAAATTATTTTTCGGGTTTTTTCTTCCAATTCATTCAAAATCATCACTTGTCAATTCAAATTGATATTTTCATTTTCTTAAACATCCTTGAAAAACACAAAGTTACTCTGTTTCTTATTTTGCATGTTGTTCCATTTCTGCACTGTAAGATTTCCTAATATTATTACCAATGATCTGTTCTGTTAACAGGTCAAGTAATAAAAATAAGTTACTAAACCGATTTTTGCTTGTTTTTAGGTATTTACAGCCACCGAATTATTGGGTATCCTGTGAATTAGAATCAAAGGAATTGCTTGCACTATGTTTGAAGAGGCTGAAAGGACTTGCAAAGGTTTTTTTTACCATTATTGATTTTACAACTCCTTACAGTTGAAAATCTCTTCAAGCATATTTTTTTTGGTGTTTTATAACATTCTTTGTATTGTTTGTTATTGTTACGGTAAATATTGTTCTCTTACAGACACATTTGGTTGATGCTGGTTTTGTATGGACTGAACCTCATTCGAAAAGAATAAAAGTAAAACTTACAATCCAACAAGAAGTAAGTGTAGAGTTTTTTATTCCAATAAGTAGAATATTATTTAAACTCATGACAACGTTTTTGCATAGTGTTTTTCTGTGTTTAGGTCCTTAACTCGACCAAACTGCAACAAACCTTTGTTGTGGATTTTATTGTGCAAGGTCAAATGTGCGATGACTGCCATCGACGAGAAGCAAAAGACTTTTGGAAAGCTGTTGTGCAAATAAGACAAAAGGTATTTAAACTTTAC
This sequence comes from Hydractinia symbiolongicarpus, assembly GCF_029227915.1. Taxonomy (NCBI): domain Eukaryota; kingdom Metazoa; phylum Cnidaria; class Hydrozoa; order Anthoathecata; family Hydractiniidae; genus Hydractinia; species Hydractinia symbiolongicarpus. The sequence goes on from NC_079877.1 coordinate 3,448,541, forward strand.
CGTATAAGAACATGTTCGCAAAATTCATTTGACATACTTATACTTTTAACTCCTACATATATTCCTTTGTCCATTTGCATGTTGCAACCGATTTTTTAAGCTCAGTAATTTTGCTAAACACTTGCTAAATGTATAAATTGCACCAGAGTCTATGATTTGTCCTTTCCATTAAACTATGAACATTGTTTTAAAATCTCAAAATACTAAGGATAAGACACCTAACTGATGTTACAGTATGGTATTAACATGTCATTTTGTTAATAATACGTTTCTTTTTAGGCTTCACATAAAAAGACTTTTTATTACCTTGAGCAATTGATCATAAAACACAATATACACTCAAACTGTTTAAACATAAACCAAGTTCATGGTACGCATTAATCTTAAATCTCCTTTTTTATTTTAAATGTCAATAGTGTAAACCATTGACATGTTGTTGTTTTTTTGTCATGCAGAGGGCCTAGATTTTTATTATTCCAACAAGCAACATTCAAGACGTATGGTTGATTTTCTAAACACTGTTGTACCATGCAGGTAAAGTCTGATTTATAATATAATTGTAAGGAAAAATAAATGTTTTTGAAATTTTCTCCTCTTCCTGTTTTATGGAAGTATTTTTTTGTTTCTTTGAAAAATAACCTAATAAAAAAATTGATTCTTGGTTTAAAGGCATAGCACAATTTAATCTTTACAGGCTCTTCTTTTTTTTTTGTTCCCAAAATATTATTACGCTTTAGAATGAAGACATCAGAAAGACTCATCTCCCATGATATTCACAATAATAGTTATAACTACAAAAATACATTTTCAGTTGAACTGGCATCAGTTTGCAAAGTATGTAATTTTTTATAGTTGATGCATCATCTGTGCTGCTCCTTCTGTACACTACAAAGCTTCTTGCTGCGTAAAAACGTTTCCATTGTGTTTTTTGTGATGAATAGGGTGTTTTATAAATGTTGCATGGAGCAAAATGTGATGAAGGAATACAATGTTGTTCATAATGTTTTTTTAGAATGATATTGTTTGTCTGCCAATCAAAGTTGCAAGATCACTTGGAAATATAAGGCAAGTTTTGTCAAGCTTACATAAGGCTTTTTATTTATTTACACACTCGGTAGAAATGTGCGTTTGGTTTTGTCTGCGTTTTTCTGGTGAACCACTAGGTTTCAACCGGGACCTCTTTTCTTCTAAGCAGTAAATTAAACCACTCAGCCACCAACCACCTGCACTGGCATGCTAAATTTCAACTTTTGTTGCTTTGGGTTGCATGTTGAATTTTTATACATACGCGCTGGCATGCTAAATTTCAACTTTTGTTTTGGGTTGCATGTTGAATTTTTATACATATATATATATTTGATAAAATGTAGAGAAAGCAAATTTATAAAAACTCCCAAATATTCACCTGTCACATGAGATAGTAAAATATAGGCTAAAATAGATGTTTGCCAAAACTACTATTTTGCAAAATCACACCAGAATGCTTAAAATCAGTTTCTCCTACCTGTATTTTATCATATAATCTTAAATCTCATCCCACTTTTTGGTGGTTTGGTTGCTGCGATCCTCTAAAACTTCCATGTAATATTTCAGCCTACTACATCAACCACTAAACACTAGTCGGTGGCCGCAGATAAATCCACAAGTTCTCCCATCGTTGCTTTATCGCATTTTGTATGTCTTGCTACTGCGGTTACCATTTTGTGTGACAGACTGACGTATACGTATTATAATATAGATACGTTTAAAGTTAGGGAAATACCAACATCTGTATTTCTCTAATTGAAACTTTCCAAGGTATTTTAAGTTAGTGTACTTAAAACTGACAATTAGTTTTCAATTCTCTGCTATCTTGTAATGATCCAAATGTATGATCAAACCAGGTGGATTTTTTTGTTTATCATTGATGTTGTCTTTAGTGGGGTTTTTTATACCCTGTATCGATTTTAAGTATATATTGTCCTTGCAGAGTAGTATAAGTGGCATAAACATTGTCCATTAACAACATCTTGTTGATGGAAAGTAGCTGTTAATCACAAAAATGTCAATATTTACCTGATCAACCTTTTCTTTGGATATAGATTATTTCTTCAGAACAGGCTGGCAGCTCCACTTTGCTTTGTAAGAACAACGAGAAGTTCAGCAGAATGTCTTTAGAATTTTTGACTAACAAATTTCTTTGTCAAAAAAAAGGTTTGCCCAAATCTGTGTTTTTATTTTTACAGGCAATATACCGTCTTGTATTTTTTCAATAATAATATTTTTGTTTTTTATCACTTCAGCCAAATCTCTGTTTGTTACAAAGTAACAAGTAATCTACACCTTGTGGATCCTTTCACTGGAAAAAGTGAGTAGATTTGTTCACCTTTTTCTCTCAGGTGACTTACACTATTTAGATAAGAGATAAAAGTTTTGGTGCTCCCATTTACAAGGATTATATTCCCCTTTTATCTTACCGAAAACAAAAAGTGTTGGGTGGACCAGGCTTTTCTGCATCAGAAAGCACAGATTAGTGTTTTAGGTGTGATGCATTGATAAATGTTTTGTAAAGATTATCATTTGCACATGCTATCAACAGTTCACCTTATCAATTTCCGTGTGCACACACGCACTCCTCTCCTAAAAAACGGAAGAGATATTATCTTGCTTATGCAATTTACACTTAAAAGGTTGAGTGATTTAATATGGCTTACACATCCCCAATCCACATATGTTTTAACAGTGTTTGTTTATAACCTTTCTTTACATACCGTATTTTCCGGTATATAACCCGCACATTGTATAACCCGCAGCTCAGCTTTTTTAGGGATTTATAAGCTAGATGCTACCAGATAGCCCGCACCTTCGCATAACCCGCATAAAATTTCGATTGATGTGTTTTACTTAGCCGCACCTTTGCATAACCTGCATCGTGTTATTTTTTATTTGATTCAGCGTATTACTTACCCTAATCATTTTATAAACATGTGCATGTGTTCTGTGTTTTTTTATCCCAGTTGGGGACGTTAAACTCGTGAACTTCAAACACGAGAACCGAGTGTCTGAACTAGCGACTCTCTCAGTCTTAACTTCCTTGTCTCCGATTGCCGAAATAATAATGAATTAAAATTAATTTGACAATGCTGTTTTCCTTTTATTTGTAAATATTAGTTTCAGCCAATGATAACTCATACTTCCTGCGATTAAACAAACAAACAAAAAAAAACCCATGCTATCAGCAATGTACGGAATGTTCTTTTCTAATGTTTAGAATTTTGTTATCTATTTATATCCCAGCAATCACAGTATGCATAATAAAATGAATGGCGGCAATGAGGAGGAGATAGTTGCGTGTGTCTTATCAATTGTATTTTATATTTATTTTTGATGTTTTCAGTGGCCACCTGTTACTCGAGGTAGCGAAGATAAAAAAAGAAATTATTGTCTATACTTTAATTTTAACATTTTTTTAATATTTTTAACAGGAATTAATAATTAAGTCCTGGGCACTAGGTTGTGAAATACGTGTCATTAAAAAAATGATACCTGCTATATTGCTCTAACCAGAAGCAAATTGGATATAAAGATATAAATAGATTAGAATTACATTCAACACAAAAGAAACATTATCTCCAGGATTGTGTTTAGAGAGAGCTCGTAATATTAGCACTGACAAGCAATAGAGATTTAAAGCAATTTCACTGTAAATAAAATTAAATCACGTAGTTGAAGTAAGATTACGTAGATATAGGATTGTACATGCAGTTATATTAATGTACGCATTTTATCCCGTTGGTACTATTTCCTTCGTTAAATGTATAAACTTTAAATTTCACAATAAATGACAGAAAATATAAAACTTATCACATCTGATTCTGTTTATAGAACTCATTGAAATTAGTAATGTTACACTTGAAACTTGCCTTAGTTTCAAGGAATTATATTATTTTGATATACTTTGTCGTAGTTTTGCCAAGCAGATGTTTACTTGATGCGTAATAATGATATGTCTGGTTCTGATGCTCAATTTCACTGTCGTACACATCTAGGACATCTGTTATCTGCTGGTGACACTGTCATAGGGTGAGCATTTTAACACATTTTCTTAGTTATGGTGTGAAATAATGTATTGATAAACCTGCAAATTCGCTTCCCAAGTGCTGCAAAGATAATTAATTGAGTGTGATTTGAGCTCAAAACCTTTTCTTTGTCAGGCAATTACTCTGTGCAGGTTGCAGCTTATCAACATACAAACTTTCTAAAAAATGCAAATAGAATACTCAAAAAAAAATTTCCCGCAATGCAGTTAAAATTTGTGTATAGCACAAAGTGCCATTTGGTATCTTGATTCTTTAGGAACTTTGTTTTGGTTAATGTCAGTTTTGAAGTATTTTAAACAGGGTAGTAAATATGTTATGCAAGAGTTAGGTGCAACATGCAAACAAGTTCTAGTTATTGGTGTTAATGGATTAATTTTGTTGGTAATCTGTTTGCAATGTGTTAGGTTTAAATAACTTTAGGTTCTTTACATCCTGATGTAAATGAAGATAATATTTGTGGTTGTTGTTGTGTTTTTATTGTACTTATGATCTCTCCTTAGGTATGATTTTACAACAACCAATTTGAACGACCCAAATTTAGAGTTAATTAAGAAAGACAACATACCAGATGTGGTAAGCTTTTCATGAAAATCATATTACTATTAGGGTTTCAAAAAATACAACTGATTTTAAGACATGGTGCAGAAATAGCATGCATGTGTGTGCCTTCGTGGTTTTCATGTGCATGAGATAAAAGGCTAACATAGAGATACACAAAATAACGTATACCATGATTTTAAAATTTTTGAAGCTCTGACTAACAGCCCAGGAAATTGTATACTGTTGATGTGGCATAAAGGATATAGCCAATGGCTGGATTCAAGTTAGAAACTTCTGTATGTCTTTCATTTCAGAATTAATGAAACAAATTACCTTTTTTCACAACGACATGAATACTACTTTTGTAAAAACACTTCAACAATCATGTCAACAGTTGGAATTGAAATTGTTATGAACCACTTCCTTAAAAAGCAGAACTAACTAATTTGTTATTTTATCACACGTTCATTTCAGATGACATTTAGAGGAACATTAAAATTCACAAACCTTGCAACGCAATATACTAATAACTTCAGTTTGTTATATATCGAAAATATAAAACTGGTAGGAATGACTTAAAAAGAAAGACAAATTATTAATTATGATGTGTATTACACAAATCAACTTTGAATAAACAAAAAATTAAGAATGGTTAAATAGGTTTGTGGTCGTTAATAAAATCCAAAGAAACCAAAAACGGTATACAAGTAGAATATTTTCTTACTTTGCAATCATTTTCTTTTGGAACACAGAAAATAATTATTAGTGCTTTTTGTTTTCTAACAATAACATTTCATTTTTTTTTAATTTTAGGTGTTAGTGAAAAAAGTGTATGGTGACAAGAAAAAGAGGAGTAGGAAAAGAAATTGGAAGCTGAAATCGCTTCCAATGGAAAAAGCGCATAAAGAGTGAGTATAACGTCTTGTGTTATCAGTACCTTTTTTGCTGTAAAAGTATTAAGAAAAGAATATTAAATAATCATACATACTTTTGGGCCAGTAAAATAGCCAAGACATAAAATGAAATTGTTAAAAAAGACAGTGTCTGTACACTTTCTCAGAATGCCTATTTTGTCAGGAATGACAGTGGTTTTTTAAGAACTGTCAAAAATGTCAGGAAAATCACCATTTTCCTTAATATATATCCTGAAAATTTCAGGAATTTTATGTTATGGTCAATTATCATCATCATCATCATTCTCGGCTTAACGTCCGTTTTCCATGCTAGCATGGGTTGGACGGGGTATATTAATGACCCTCTTCCAATCTGATCTAGACTGTGTTAGATCTAAACTCAACTTCCTCTCTATCAAGTCTGTCCTTATAACCTCCTGCCAAGTCTTTCTCGGTCTGCCTCTGGGCTTTGCCCCAGGAACTATCAAGTCTCTACACTTTCTTACCCAATTATCCTCCTCCATTCTTTCCAAGTGGCATTACACATCCACCTAACCATTCTCATATCATTCCTTTCTAAACGGTCAAGATCTTCCTGCTTCACTGCCCATGTCTCACTACCGTACAACATAACACTTCTTACACAAGCCTCATACAACCTACCTTTTACCACAATTGACAGGACTCTGCTAGTCAATAAAGGAAGTAACTATCTAAACTTTTTCCAAGCAGAACCTATCCTGCAAGTAACACTTCTTCCAACACCCCCTTCACTGCCCAACATATCACCTAAGTAACAGAAGTTCTTAACTATCTCTAACGAGCCACTGTTGTACATCATTAAAGCTGGAAATACTTCATTCTCTATAATCTCACCTTTGCAACGCTTGCATACAAACTGTATGCCAGCTCTTAACCTTCCACTAATACTACTGCACTTTTTATGTACCCAATGCTTGCAAGTCTGACAAAAAATTGAGTTACTACCAACCCCTTTCCTGCAAACTCCACAAGGTCACTTTCCAACTACAAGGTCACACTTGGCTGCAATGCTACTTATCATGACTTTAGACTTTGCTGTGTTTACCTTCAGCCCTTTCTCTTCTAGTCCTTTCTTCCACTTCTCAAACTTTTCAACTAATTCTTCCATCGACTCTGCTATGAGAACCAAATCATCTGCATACAATAACTCCCATGGACAACCTGTTCTGAACTCCATGGACAGCGCTTCTAAGACTACAATAAACAACAAAGGACTAAGTACAGAACCCTGATGTACACCAACATTTACACTAAATTCATCACTAAGTGAATCGTTAATCCTGACACGACTTCTAGCATTGCTGTACATAGACTGAACCATCGTAACTAGCCACTCATCCACACCTAATTTTCTCATAGCCCACCAAATAACTTTACGTGGCACTCTATCAAAAGCTTTCTCTAAATCTACAAAGGCAAAATAGAGATTCTTTCTCTTTCCTAAATACTTTTCCTGAAGCTGTCTGAGTAAAAATATTGCATCTGTAGTGCCACGCCCTGGAACAAAACCAAATTGCATCTTATCTATATCAATTCTTTCTCTAAGTAACTTATCAATCACTCTTTCAATAACTTTCATTACTTGATCAACTAACTTCAAACCTCTATAGTTACCCCTTTCTAATGCATCACCCTTGCCCTTGAAACAATTCACTATTACACTCGACTGCCACTCACTCGGAATAGCACCATCCTTTATAATCTGGTTAGCAAGACTTGTAATAAGCTCAACTCCAATATATCCAGATGCTTTTACCATCTCTGCAACAATACCTGATACTCCTGCAGCCTTGCCAATCTTCAATTTCCTAATAGCCTCCACTACCCATTCTGTCTTGATCTGCATAGCTGGCCCTTCTACGACATCATCATCAGACAAATTATCCTCGTCCCAATCAAACTCAGTAATTAGAACTATTTTTATTATTCGAAGTATTGGCAAGGATTTAGTTTCAGATCTGTTCAGGAAGTATTTTCGTTTAATCTATTCTCTTTTGCTTGTATTACGTTTACATTTTTTGGAACATCTGTATCTTCCTAAAATAACTAGAAAAATAAAACAAAATATTAAGACTTAATGGACTCCTTGTTTCTGTATTGTCGTTCGTAAAATGTTTGTGGTACAAGTTTTGTACATTTGTGCAAAGGACATTGTTTAACGCCGAACTACATCTTTAAAAAAACAAAAGTTAAACATTTTTTTATTGAATTTTTAGTTCCTTTTTATGTTCATGAACAGTTTGTGTTCCAAATGCTCTTTGTGAAGCCTATGCCAAAATCAAGCCTTGTTTGGATTTTTTCTATGCATCCTAAAAAACTTACCAAATGATTATCAAACAACCTAAGAACAGATGCCATGCAATAGAGTTGTTGTCTTAATGTATTAAATGTAATATAGCATCCTCCAAATTGCTAGGCATGCAAGTTTTTGTAAAAAACTAGATAAAAAACCAAGTGAGTGTACGTCAGATAGAAATCAGCCATAATGTGCATAGGGGAATTTTATTTGTTAGAGCATTGTGTTTTCTGTAATAAATGACAAATTGTAAGATATACATCGAAATCTTAACGATGCTAGGTGGGGTGTTATCTATATAGATAAATATTATAATTTTTTACAACAGGATTACTTATGTTTATATTTACACTTTACATTTTCTGACAAATGATTAATTTAATTGACTTAATGATTTAAATTTACTCCATAGAGCTTTTTATTCATGATATATTTAACCTTTCTATCTGGACTAGTTCGTCTCACAGCCTTGTGATCACAAAAAAGTGATCAGTTTCTAAGTCATTATCAAATAAAATCTGGGATGGAATGGATATGGTTGTTAACCTAATTGAGAATAAGTTTTTACGTTGTGTATATTTTTCATGCTGTAGTGACTATGATGAGTTTTTGGAAGATTTGGAGGAAGATCGTGAATACAGATCTGTAATCAATATCTACAGAGGTTTGTTTGTCAATCATATTCTGTGTTTCAGATTCAGTTTTAAAAATGATAAGATCAATGACTATACAGTTGTAAAATGCGTGTTATAATTTGTTTTTCATGTTGGCTCTTTTAGACAGTAAGAAAACATACCGTCAATTTTTTGCCAACGTGAAAAAATTAAATTAGAAAGGCAGTAATAAAGTATATGTCCAATTTCTTGTGTTTTGCTTTTGAAATCTGTTTTGGTAATGTTTAGTCACTGTTTTTCTTACACAAGACGCAAACAGCATAAAGAGAAACATATGAAAATAAACATATGGAAATATTAGAACTGTTACAAATTTTCAGAAATAAAATTCATTTTTTAGATCGTGCCAAGGTAAATGCCAGTGAAAGTGATATTGAAGATGCTCCAACTGTTGGGTTAGAGGAAATGTTGGATGATTTACAAATCGAAGATCAAGAGATGAACAGTGACGAAGATTAAGTTTGTTTTCACGAACATATTAATTCATGTACACCAGCAAATGTATCAATGCATGTACATCAAATGTTATTTTGTGCAAGATATATATTTTAATTAGCAAACTAAATTGTATTTTGCTAATTATTTAATTCAAATTTTGCGTACTGAATAAATATATATTTTGCTTCTAAATATGTTGTATTTTTTCACATCCGTACAATGCATTTGTTTTTAATAATTTTCATAAAAAGTCACAGTTTATAACTTGTTGTAATTTTCAATCTTTTTATTTTTTTACCTATTTATCTGTTTGTCAGTAACAATAATTTATGTTTATCTACTTGTAAAAGTTGTTGCATATTGGAGGCAAACAGAACATGATTATCAAATTTCACAGCCCACATATTTAGTTAGTGTGTTTCTTTACACTGTCATTGAAACGACATTACATGTAATTCCTAATTGCTGTGTCCATTGATGGCAACAAGGAAATGCAGTTGCTTCTAGAAAGAGTATAAATTTGCAAATGTCAGCAATTGAGTTTTGATTAGCTAGCATATTTATTCACTCTTCCTACGTGTGGTTAATTTCTAGATTTTTATTGTTTTGTGTATCTGCTTTGAAGAGGAGGATGTTGTAGAAGAAAATAAGAGTTTATTTGGGGAAGTGAATATTTTAAATAATCTTTTAGAGTCAAATTTTAACTCTTTTTTGTGATTTTGTATTAATTAGCATGAAGGAGAGACACAACACTCCTTCTGTGTTGACGTAATGTTTTAAGCTAGTTACTATATCATACTTGTAGCTGAAGTTCTTAATACAGCATAAAATACTTAATTATGCAATGCATAAACTCTTTTCCTACTTTTTACCTCTTACTTTTTTTTACCTATTTTTCAAAAACCTTCAACCAGTGTTTTGATTTTTGTTTTTAAACTCTTTTTAGACTGCAGTTGCTTTTAATTAAGCACAGCTTAATATCTTAGAAAAGAATTAGTAATCTACTTAATGAATAAAACATGAGAAAGTTATTAAATTTTTATATAAGCATTAAGAATAAAATAATGTAGATAGATTTTGACATAAAGTTTATAAGTTGGTTGGATTTGAATAGAATTGTGAAAAAAGCTAGGTGAAGTTTGTTAGCTAGATAAAGTTGTTGTGTAATGACAAGGTAGGAATTGTTAGGTCAATTTTTGTTCATTAATGTTACTACTGTTGCTTTCTACATGACCACCCAGCATGATGTCAACTTATATTCTTCTGTATGATTATTGTAATTTATTCATTGCGACCATTTAAGTCTAGAATTCTTAACTTTAGCAAATAACGAATGATTCCTAAAAAGAATTGGTCCTATTGTTCCAATCTCTTATTATCATGGCTGTGGTATTTTTTTTTTACATAGATTACACAAATAATTGAAAAAATAAATTAAGTTTTTATTTGATATAAAGTGCCAAAAATATTGGGTGTAAAATTCATTTTTATTAATTTTATTAATCTATTTAAGGATTAATACTCAAATGGTGTTAAATGTAAATTTAGTTTCTTGTATTCTTAGTAGACTAAAAATATAAAAAATGGCCCAACCACCACCATATTATGGCCAACCAACTGCTCCTGGATATGCATATCCACCGCAACAACCTATGCAGCATAATGTTATCATTCAAAGTAAGTTCAAGCAAAATGTCCTTCAATGTTGTTTGTTTGTTTGTTTGTTTGTTTGTTTGTTTTCTTTGCCATTTAAGTTGTACGTTTGCTATTGTTGTTGTTGATGTTGCCAACTTGTATATTACTCTTCGTTCTTTTTGTTATTTTCTTGTAATTTCTCTGTGGTCTTTCATTAGATCCACCACAACCAGTGTATGTTCAGCCACAACAAAAGGTAGACCTCCTTAAACTAGTTTCTATAATAAATGACGTTTTTTTTTTGGTCTTTTTTAGAATAATCAATATTCTAGTTCATGAAATATAACATTCATCTACTGTTTTCATTTTAGAGTCACTCTGAAAAACTTGCTGTAAGTGACTTTCTATTAATTTTTTTGAGTATTTGTTGTTTCTGTATAATAAAAGTAACTTCTAAAAAATTCAGAAGTGAGAAAAAGGGAAAATCTCTGCATTAGTATTCGCTATGTCATCTTTGATGTGTATACACATAACAATCCTAAATTGAGATAGCGCAGGTGTGGTACAAGTAAAAATGAACTGTTACATGAGTGGCTTGTTTCTGGTTTATATTCAAGATGCAATTTATGTAAATTTGTCGAATTTTGAAATTTTTTTAAAAAAGATTAAAACAGGGCTAGTGTATATGTTGAGAGCTAACATGAAACTTTTTTGCTTTTGTATTTTATAATCATCTGTTATTATTCAGAGTGGTGTTGGTGGAGCGTTTGCATCTGCCTTCCGTTCTGGTGGGCAGCTGGTCAAGGGCTCTGGTAAATCAGCTTCATCATTAGCAAGCTCGGTGGGAGGTGCTGCAGCTGGTATTGTTAAGTCTAGTGCGAATTTAGCTGGTGATGCTGCAAAGGGTTTTAAAGATGAAGCTGACAGAACAGCTACTAGTCCATTATTGGTAAGTGGATAGCTATGTGGTGATTGTGTTTGTACATATATGTGTGTTTATGCGTTTACAAAAAAATATTTCAAAAACTTGCTGCTGTTATTAAACAGACTAATCGTTAACCCGTGGAAATATTTATGGGGTCATCCGTCTTTAAATTACACACTATTTTGTGTGCCCGTACACGTCCCTTTGTTGCGGACAGACAGACAGAATACGGCTATTGTTATAGAGATGACTTGCTTTTGTACCTGTCACATGTGGTGTTATTTTTATTTTTAAAAGAAACGGTTAGTTATAAACTTCGTGCAGCTGTCTCTAGGAAAGTGACAATTGCTCGGCATATTTTTAAAAACGCTGCAGTACATCCATTACGAATCATGTGGATTGTTTTTACATTTTTGGAAAGTTAAAAACTTTTTTATACAATGTTAGTAAATCGAACATAAATTCTTTGTGGACAGTACTTCATGTATTTCCCATGCACGCTGTTGCTTTTGCAGTGGGTTATTGTGTTGTTTCAGTTTATATTTCATTGTCAGCGTTAAAACTTTCTCACAAAAATTGTTCACTCTTTAGAACTGCTTCTTACCAGGTAGTGGTATTCAACTGGTGAGCAAAGCTAGTAAAGGTTGTTTACGTTGCTTGCCTGATGGTAACTTGGATGGAAGAGGTGCTCTTGGACTCGACTACTCCTGTGAGTTTTCTGTGATGATTGATGTGATTTCAATGCTACTTTGTGTTATTTTTTTCGCAATTTCTTTGGATGTATGTATAGGGCTTTTTGGTTGGTTACAAAAAATTTCTTTGGATGTATGTATAGGGCTTTTTGGTTGGTTACAAAAAATTTCTTTGGATGTATGTATAGGGCTTTTTGGTTGGTTACAAAAAATGTATAATATATAGTAAACACGTTTTTTCTTTTTACTTGTGTCGTATTTCAAACTTTTCATACCCTGTAAAAATAACAGGAATCAGGTCTTCACATTTATATTTGAGAAGGAAATTATTTAGTTCACGCTTATTATTCCTGGTACGTGATTTGTATTTTAATCAGACTTACACTTTTTGTTTAGGTCATTGGTTGGTTGTAAATCGATGGGAAAATAAAGTGATCCTACGTAATGGTGCATTTCCACAATATCATCTGGCGAACGCAGGTGGTCGCACTACTGCAACGGTATGTAAACATTCCCTTTGCCGTTGAATTCGTTAGAAAAACTGGGCGTTGCTATTGCCATCAAAAAACCTTCTGTCGCTGATATTCCCTTCCATCCACTTATATTGTCTTTTAAGATCTTTTTTACTCTTGTACCTTCTAATTCAAAGTCGCTAATGCTATCAATTTGTCTGCCTTAAGTATTCGCCCCTTCTAACAACTCCGGTCTTGATTCTTTTTATGTAGGGTGTGGGTGATCGAGCAAGCACGTTTAAACTACACGAAACAATGAGTCATTACGTCACCTTTCAACACGACATGACTGGTCAATATGTCGGTGTGGACCAACAACAAAATCTTGTACCAGCACCGCAAGTGACTAGCGGTGGTTTGAACTCGTTGTTTGAAGTACACTTAGTGGTAAGTTTTAATTGCCGTTTAAAAATTCTTCAATCAGGCTTTTAAGCATCCTCAAACGCGAGGACACTTAAGAGATAAAAAAATTTTAATTTGGTTGCTATGGCCTTAATAATCATCTGTACCACAGATCACTTACCAATGTTTGCAAAAGTTAAAAAGTTTGCGTTGTTTTTGCACATGCGCAAACATTTCTGTAGGCAGAAAAAATAAACTACAGACCATAGTAATCAAAGAAATCCATCCAAAAAAAGAAATATTTTCTTAACGCAGCAGTTTAAATTGGTGAAATTTTTTAGGAAGAATTAGTAAAATATAGTCAAAATTTAATTCCAGTTCCTCTTGGATCTTATGCTATCCCCAAAAATCTTTAATATTTATTAATAACCATTTTAGTCCTGCTTTTTTACCTACACAAAAGTGCGCGCATGCCCATTGTTCTCAAAATGAACTCATAACAACTACGTCACGCGGAAAGTGATCTATAGGAAGTAATTTGTTGATTGTGTATTCTAAGATGCAAAAATTTGTAAGGATTTTTTTGTTATAAATTCAAGGTGACGTATTGAGGAAGGATCAATTCTCTCGTAGAAACATGTTTGCAGTTTTTAAAATACCTAACTCTCTGTGAGTGTAAATGTCCTGCAGAATTTTTTTACCTTACTTATTGCATACCTAGTTATTTTGCTTGTCTTCTAAAGGAACCTTGGCGTACCTTGCGAAACACCTCAAAATTGCCAAAACAGCTTGAAAACCTTGTGGTAGAGCGTTCGCTTCCAGTGCGGGAGGTCTTGGGTTCAAACCCCAACCGAGTCATGCCAGAGACTATAAAAGTGAGAATCTATCCTTTCTGCTTAGCGTTCAGCATGAGAATAGGATTGATATCTTAGGCGGTTGTCTAGTTGAGCGATTGTTGTGCTTGCATGACTTTCGTAGCTCAAATGTGAGCTTTAAATGCGCTAGGACCCCTTTGCAGGACCCTTGTTGATAGCAGTACCAATAGGAACTGAAGAGGCTATCCTGGGTAAATAAATAAAATTTCAAATTTCAAAATACCCCCGGTTAGGTTATACAGATAATTGCTATTTATTTTTAAGCGCTTCGATTACCCGATAAAATCTTATGTATGACTTAAGGCCTAGATTACACTATTAAGCACCAATTCTTCGTCAAGATTTTTCCGTGCGTTTTTACTACTTTGTTAAATTATTTTAAGAACCCAATCACGTATTTTTACAATAGGGTTTTATTTCCTGCTTACTGGACAAGTAAATAAATAATATGTAAATTTAACGCATGACCTTTATTTATTTGTTCCGTTTTATGACTCAGCACTTTAAACCAAAATAAAAATTAAACCGATTTAGCAGATATTAAACTGAATGCGTATTCAATTTTTTCGTAACACGTTTTAGCAATCTCTTGAGAATCAATTTGCTAAAAATAGTAGATGACGTCTACGCAAATCTAATTATATTTTATCGCGTTGAATCCGTAGAAAAACCAGATTAAAACGTAATTTAGGCTTACTAGGGAAGGGGATAAAAAAGTTGAAACAAAGAGGTGCGTACGTGTTTTTATATGTGAACGGGTGTGTCTGGCTGATTAGACACCTATTTAAAATAATGGATAACCACTGAATCATACTACAATTGCAGTTTTGCTTAGAAATTATTAAAAACAGGCGGGCATCAGTTACAAAACATTTTCCTTCCTGTAAGGGTGTTTATGCTTGTAAGAAAAAAGAAAAAACACGAAGTTCTTTTCTTACTCTTCCATGTAACTTTGTTTATTTCTATTTATTAACTTTTTTTGTTACTGCGATAAGCTAAATCATTAAAAATAGAGTTTTGTTAAAGTTTCTGGTTGAGAGAAGGGAAAAACACTTTTACTATTGATGTCGTGTTACGCATAATTTATATTTGCATGCTTCATGTTAACGAGGGCAGAAAATAAAGCGATTTTTCCTTTATTTGTAGGTTGTTTTTGAGACATTTGTTTTATAAACTTTTTATTCAGTCATTAAGATTTTACATCCATTTGCAATTTCTGGGGAGTTTTTTTGCCTACTATGTTGCTACAATCTTTGTGTCTCTGTTAATTTCAACGTAGTTCATCAATATTTAGACTATAAAATCTGAACTAGCAAGTTTCAAAAACGATCTTTTTCATCATACCTGGGATAGAGTAACTTTAAAAACATCACTTCTTTGGAATATCTGATTATTTTTATAATAAAAAAACGCCTTTTAAATTTCTTCTAAATTTGAGTCATGTATCGCTTGATGGACACAATAATTTCCTTAAGGCGTTAAACGTGTTTTCTGATGAAAGGAAGCAAAGCAAAACGCGTCGTGTGGGTTGATATGTTTATAAGGAAGTGTCAACTGATGCCAGATTTTTCATGCTTGATTTTTTCATCAAAGCTTGTTTAATTGCCCGTGAAAATGCTGATACTTTTTCTCGTGAAGCTGAACAAGGATGATTGCTATATTGACTTTTAAATGATAAATCATAAATTTGATTAGTGTGGTCGATGAAAAAAAATTTTACAGCACCACGTGACAAGTAGAAAACATTAACTTTAACTAATCAGATTGAGTTTTTTCAAAACCATAAATCTAAATGCGTTGAAAATCAGGTTAAGCTGTAGTAGTCTCTTTTAAAAAAGTAATTACATCTTTAGTATCTAAATACGATATTTAAACTACATATATTCATTTATCACTTGTAAACCCTTGCAAGGGTTTTTTCTCTCACGACCAACCCAGAAGAGGAAAATCTTACGTAAAAAACTTCTAATTTTCTTTTCTGACATTGCAAATTGAATGGTCAGCTAAATTTTTTATTAAATGTTTTTAAACTTGCATCTATGCGATTTCAACTGTTGTACAAGTAAATTAAATGTGCACCGCCTGATCACGTTTTTTTCTATATGTAATTGTCTTACCCAAATGACATTATGCTTCATATGTGATTTTTTTGTTTTGTTATAGTATAGTCCCAGTGGGCACACTTACAAACCTATACATTAATGACGTCATCGAAAATGGTTTTTGACACCAACAAGTGATATTGTATTGTACTGATATTGTCTGGATCTCCGTTATATTTCGAATGTATATAATAGAATTGTAGTATATGTTTAAATTTAGTCACCGTGTGTGAGTGTGATGACGTCAGTGCGTAGCGATGATATCGTTTGGATGTTGAGTGGTTCTTAAGCTGTCGTTTTCTTTCTTTTGTTTTGTTAGACGTGAGTATTTTAATGACTGATTTTCTTGCTTTTTACAAAATAAACAGTGGGCATACTCCAGCTCATTAAAAATGTAAAAATATTCTCTTGGCGTGTACGGTATAATCGTTTTTAAAAACTGTGGTAGGCTGAACTAGTGTGACGTCGATAATTAAATAGTAATATGTTGAAAATTACCATTGATGATAGATCAATAAAGCGTCCGATTGGTTCTTAATTGCGTCATTTTTAACCAATTATATTTCTCGATTTCTATGTCAGGTAATTATATCGGAACATTGTGTCAATGTTTTTTTGGTGTTACTGCTGTTGTCAACCTCGTTCCCAGGGCTCTGTTTCTTCTCTCCGTTCGAGATTGTCAGAAAGAGAAAGAGAGCCCTGGGGACGAGGTTGTTCTGTTGTTTTTTACTAGTTTTGTAAGAGCTACCCTCGTAAGTGAGAGTTAATTTAAACTGCTGCGTTAAGTTAAAACCTAGAGCTTGTCCAACTTGAAAGGTGATTTTTACAGTCTCTATTTCGTTAGCATGTTTTTTTATGGTTCAATAATCTCTGTAATGGAGCTGATTTTTCCGGGAGTTTTGCGCTGTCGTTTCTTGTTTTGATCAATGCTTTCTTGATTAACTGGACGGAAGGAAAATAAAACGGGAAAGTGGTAAAAACACGTTTTGTAATTCTGTGCACACGATTTGACAATTCACAACAATTCTGATACCCTTGACAGCTTTTATCACGCGTGCCTTTATTGATTGTTTTTGTTTTGATATTATAGCTATACATTTTTTTTATTTCTGCATTTACACATCTTTATATAGCGTATATTATTTAGCTTTTTTTTGTTGTACATGAATGTATATAAGTAGAATCTCGTGGTAACATTAAAATTTGTGTTTTTTAGCGAGTTAGAAAAATGTTTGACAGACACTTTTCGAAAATCGCGGGCATTTTAACATGCTGAGCCACGTTATAAATTTAAGTTCTCTCTCATTGGACAACATAAAAGCGTTTTTGAATCGAATGAAAAAAAAATAAGGTCGTTGAGGAAAAATCTAAATATTCGAAAAAGTTGCAAAAAGAGAAAAAGCAACATCGAATTGTGTGGCGTTAGTATGTAAGGATGAAGAGCGTACTCGAACAAATTAAGTACAAACTCGATCCAAGCTTTCCCCCCCACTCAGAAAGTCCACTTAGAAACAAACGAAATATATGGCATATGACTAAGTGAAACCATCTACAAGGACTAAGTGTGTGAGGTTAGTTCTTTATCATCGGAAATAATGCGAGAAGTGGTTTATTAGAAACTGCCCACAATATTTGGTAATTCGGTTAAGCTCAGCGTGATGATGACGAGCGCTACATTCGCTGTGTTTAAAAATTTCGTCGGTTGAAAAAAAAGCTTAGTTCGTAAGGTTTTTTTTAACAATAAGCAAATGGGAGGAAAAACATTTACTTATCTAATTCTTGTGAATTTCAAGTCGTTGGCTTACTTGATTGTCAGAGGAAGTTTAAATTCAAAAATAAGCATGCGTAAAACATATTTTGAGAGTTAAGCCTGGTTTTAAATTTCCGTATGCTTTTCAATACCTTATAAGCAACAAAATGTGCATCCACAGATATAAACTTTACCTGGGTTTCTCATAGATAAGTCGACGACGGAAAAAATAGCGCGCAGTCGATTAAAAACTTGTTTTTTGAATGCCACGCAAAATTGCTACAGCCAACAGGACTTAGAAGATGTTATGTCAGCATTCAAAAAGGTCTATGAAAAGTTTACTCTTAAAGCACGAGGATATACATTGCGTAATTACTTTATTATCTGCTTTTCTCCATGTATGCCTGTATGATTATATTGTCAATTATTTTCGTCACAGTAGTCGTCAACGCGCGGGAACAGTAGTGATACGTTCGTCATGGGTTTTTTTATCGGATAAATATTCGGATCACCCGGGTTGCATTATCTCCATTATATTATAAAAACAGGTCATCTCCATTATGCATAAAAATATACAGAACAAGATGGTCGTGAACTAAAATGAATTGGAAAGGATTAAAAGTCAGTTTAACTCGATTGTGCATTTGAATTTAATTTCGATAATATTTATTTATATATTTAGGTAAATAAAAATGAATACCCAAGTTAAAGGAAATTGTGTTATTCACATGAAACAAGATTCCATGGAGGATTTAGAGCATTTGTTCAGTACAGCTGCCATGAAAGATGGAGCAGGAGGACCAAGACCAAGTTTACCTTTCCGAATGAGAAATCTACCTGCTTCTTTTTTTCAACCACCACCAACAGCTATCCATCATGGTAGATCTCAATCAGTACCAACAAATATTAGTCAAATAACACAGGATCAAAATATGCAACGACAAAATGCAGCAGTGTTTCAAAATGGCATGCACCAAAGAAAACAATCTTTAGAGGACTCTCTTTCTCCAGGATGGGAAGCAAGAACTCCAAATTCTGGACAAATATAGTATGTTTTCATAATTTTATTTTTTAAACAATTTTAATTTTGACTAGCTAGTTGGGTTAAAATTGTCAATCATGTTTTAATATTAAGGACAATCTAAATAGGAAGGATATATAAGACTTTTAAATAACCACGTTAAAAAAAGTTGAGATGGTAAGTTCGACAAAAACGAAAAATAAGATTAAGTAGTGCTAAGTGGTTTTGTGGTCCTGAAAAACAGATTAACTTTTGCTAATCAAAAAGATGACAAACAACTTGTTTTTGCAATGAATTCAGAAGGCAAATAAAACATACTTTCGATAGTGGCCTTACCTGGTCACAAAGGCATTCAGTAGGTTAAAAGGGGAAATTGTAAAGTTGCTCCATAAATAAAAATTTATGCTAACTATGATAGGTGGAATATCTCTGATACATCTCCCTAATTTTCCTCACATGTCTTGAGTTAACCTAGTCTATGGTAACAATAACTTGCCCATATTGAATCGCCATCAAGGAGAAATGTGAATCTAAAATAACTAAGAGAAATAGCTTTAATATATTATAAATCAATAAATATAAATATGTCTTTACAGCTGGAAGCACCATGGTCCACATGCCATTGCTTCATCGTTAACCAGGGAATTCCACGAAGAAAACAACACGCGTGCTACACATCGCACGCGTAAATCTATTTTACAAAATTTGCGCGTGCGTTTTTTCGATTTTTTTCCTGGTTTATTTCACTCTTATCAGTCCCGTGAGTGTTCTTTAAGTGGTGTAAAAGTGCTAAATATATCAACAAAACACCTTGGTTCGTTGTAGGAAGTAATTTATAATAGGTAAATAACATATAATTAGATTTAAACAGTGGATGAAGAGACGCTGACACGTGCCACACGTTGCACTTACTGCAATGGTCTGCCATTTTGTTTGTAGTGCTATTTATCCCCAACCTTGTTCCCAGGGTTATATTTTCTCCGTAGGTTATCCATTATCTATAAAAATGGTAAAAATGGGAGAGTTTTGTTTGTTAGCTTTTGGGAGACGGCTTGTTTGGAATAGTTTAAAGTTGTTTTTAGATTTAAAGATTGTTCTTTAGATTTTTAAAAGTAAAACAAGTATATTATGTTCTTTTATACAGTTAAGAATTTTAAAATAAAATGTTCAACATTTTTTATTTTACGCAAGTAAAGAGCGTAATTAGCGCGTGCGATGAATCACATGCCTGAATAGCTGTTGCACTTGTGTGGGCGCGTGCGCGTGCAATCGCACGCGTCTCATGGAATTCCCTGGTTAACTGTTATTTTGTTTCAAAAACCATAAATGATTTGCAACAACAGTTTTTCGATTTGAAAATTACAAATTACAACCTGCTAATTCTAAACCTGTTGCCGTCTAGAATCTGACCAAAAATCTTTTTCACAACTTTTGCAAAACCACAAAAAGATTCATGGGTAAAAAATCCTACCATTAGCATTAGCCTGTGGATATGGATAAGCAGGAATTGATAGAACTATTGTGAAAGTGTTTTAGAAAATGGATGGTGTTGTGGTAGTGTTTCAAGTTAATCGTTAAAGCTTTTATTTTTAGTGTTAATGTGTTATTTGCTTTAAATGTGGCGCTGTAGAATAGTGGTTATAGTTTTCATACTCTGTGTGGGAGACAGGGGTTCGATTCCTCTTGTCGGCAATTCAACATGGGTGAGTGAATGTTACCATAGCCCTGGGTTAACCCGAACCATGTGAGGGAAATTGGGGATATGGTTCCATGTGTGGGCCATTGGATGTTGCCAAGAGTTGTCTAGTAGAGTGCGGGCCCTAATTGGGTCTGCGTAGCTCAAAATGAACATTAAATACTCTAGGAATCTCCATCTAACCCATGGCACCTCCTGAAAAAAATAGACAGGGTCAGTATATCCCTCCATATTAGTGAAGCTAGTCATGTAAAATATGCACATCTATCTATCTAAATGTAATTAAATTATTGTGTAGACAAGCTGTTTCACAGTGAGAGTATCGTTTAGAATTATTTTAGCTGATATTTGATAATGGGAATAGGGGGGGATAATATAACTTCATAGCAAAATTAATTCTGAAAAGTGTTTTATTTGCCTGGTAGCTTTGATTTTTATTAGTTTTTAAGTCAGTCTGTTCTTTTTGAAAAGTTTTGAATAGTATAAAGCAAACGTTTATTGAAATCAGTCAGATCTGACTCTCAAGTCAGTAAACAAAGATCAATACATACTTTAACTATGCCATAAAGATGGATATAGTATATAGTATTTCAACGTATATAGTATTACAACATATATAGTATTATATGCATTCCATATAATACTTACTAGAGGAAATATACATAAATAATATTAATATTGTTCCTACTTATATATATAATTTTTATTAAGCATTTTACACATAATTATACTTGGATAGATTTCTAAAAACAAGTTTTCAATTAACAATTTGTTAATTATCAGTTGCCATGGTAACATATTATTTTCTAGTGTTACCTTATTTAAAATAGATCTTACACATGTATAATATTGTGTTTATCACAATGATAAGTCACACCATAATTAAAAGGTTAAAAAACTTCTAATAAAAATTTCACTTAAGTGTAAATTTAATATTTGAGCATCGTTTTTAATAATTCAATTGGTCTGTTTTGATTGTGCTGTGTTTGATTTTCATATGATGTGTTTCAAAATATGAAAAAGCTGTCTAAAAAGTCTTGTAAGTAAAGTAGGGAAAACTGAATTTTATTAAAATATTGTAATTTTTGAAATTTATAAGGGTAACACAGTTTTGCATCTGAGCAAGTGATACGTACATTTTGACGCAGGTTGGATAATAACTGAAATAAAACTATATGGTACTGTGGGCAAGCAACTTTTCATTTTGCATTTCATAAATTTCTTTGAAATTAAAATCTGTCAATGTTATCATTTTGCACATTTCTGTGTACAACATGTCACCCTTTAATCTGGTATGTTGACAATAGCACATATTGTTTAAATTTGCTGTCGACAAAAAAAGTAAAGAAGTAGAACTCTGAACTCAGTAACATTTGTTTATTAATATATTTTACTTTCACCTTGGTCAAAGGTCAAATTCTGCTATTAAAAATGAGAGATGGTATATCAAAAGCACATTTTTTGAGTTCACCTTAAAATAAAAATGTAAATGTTCCCTTTGTTTAAATCTTTAAAATCTTTGAATTTTAGATTTGCTTGTACACTTGATGTGAAGTAATTAATTAAATAAATAGTTTATTAGAAAAACTTTTAAAAGATTTTTCTTGTTTTGTTTTTGTTCTACAGTTGTGGTTTATTCCGATTACTCATCTAAAAAATGTTGATTTTAAAAGAATTTCTAAGAAATTTACTATTGGAAAAGAACAAAGTTTTTATTTCAGTAAATGCCAAGTAGAGTACTTTTGTTATTAAAAATAAAATTGAATTATCAAAAACCAAAAGAACACATTTTAAGCATTAAACCTTTGCGTTAACCTTATGGCCTCCATAAAGACTATAGAGATTGGAGACTCTGCTGTGCTTTTTTCACCATAGAACAGAATGTGGCCTTGCGCTCATGAAACGAAAAAGTAGGGAAGCAGTTAAAAAATCAAATCAAATCTTCCAAATATTGTCAAAAAGACATTTATTCTTTTTAAAAATTTCAATAATAAAGGGTTAAACCATACTGGCTGCAATAGTTGTGTGACAATCTTGGGGGTTGCTTTATTATCACATGCAAGCATTGTGCCCACGAAAAAAATAGAAAGGAAACTTTTGCAGTTGCGGGGTTAATCTTTGTATGCAAAAGTCTTGCTTAAGAGAAAATAAGATCCAAGTTAAAAAAATTGTGGAAACTTGTTCGATTTTTTAAAAAATGGCTGCCAAACTGGTAATAGGCAATAAAACTCAGTTACAGTAAAACAACTTGCAGATATGTATGTACAGACCTTGTAATAATTTTTGACCTAAAAGGTTAATACACAAGAGGCTTTGTTTTACTTGGCTAGCATTCCCTCTTCAATGCCAGGTTCGGATGTTTTTTTAAAGTTGCCACACCTAAAATCTCCTAAATAACCTAACAAAATTAAAACCTAAAATTTTCTAAATTACCTAAATTTACAATCAAAATATTGATGCCTCTGAAAGCCTCCTATAATTGTTTATGGTGACATTTTTACATTAACCTTTAATGAACCTTTTTATTATAATAAAAATTAGAACCCAGTCTTTTTTATTTTGACGCGCTTTTTTCAAAAACAAAGCTTTTGTGGAGATATAAACAAAGAATATAGGTATTTAGAGATAAATTCTTGTGTTTATGTGTTATTTTTCGGGTTTATAAGTTCAAATACAAATACGTAGTCGAAAAAAAAAAATTCACATTTTTAGATTACTTCCCCTTTAAGCTCAAAAAAGGGTTAAGAATGTAGCTAACAACTTAAAAAATCAGAAAGGTTGAAAAAATCTTAAGACACTTAAAGAGTGAAAAATGAACAACAGTATCACTTTATTGTAAAAACAAGTGTATAAAACATGCGTGCATATTTTTATGCTTCATAAACATTTTTACTATTTCAGCCATACCAACCAGAATCCGTCATGGCAAGATCCACGAAAAGCTCAATCCATGACTATGTTACCATCAAGTCCGCAACCACTGCCTGAAGGTTGGGAACAGGCTGTTACTCCTGAAGGTGAGATTTACTTCCTCAATCACCGTACAAAGACTACAAGTTGGTTTGATCCTCGCTTACCCAGACAAAATCGAAGTTCCACCTCAACGCCGATGAACCATCAAAACCTTCGTTTCTTTCAAACTGAGAAGTTAACACGGCACCGTCAGATGTTGGAACAAAGAGAGTTTATGATGCAACAGCCACGAATGCCTGGGAATGTAAATAATCCTCAACTTGACCCGCTCTTAAACAGCAACTCTATGTTAAACAATCTTGTACGTGAAAAATTTGCCAGTCAGTCAATGAATCCCGGCGTTGGAATTCATGCCCGTGGCGGATCTGTTGATTCCGGTTTGGACGGAATGGGTGCATTTTTAACGCCTACTTCCTCAGATCCAGATGGGATGGGAAGTATGGAAGATTGTGATATGGAAGGCAACCAAAAAATTGGTAACAATCGTTTTAATGGCAATAAAGATGGCCTTCAAAATCCGGAGCAGCTCCGGCTAACTCACAACAATCGGTTACCAAAATTTTTCGATAGCATGCAAGGTACCAATGTTGATCTTGGGATTTTAGAAGGTGAAACAGAACTTGGTACAGGATTGGAAGGAATAAGTTCCGAAGTCCTTGGCGATGTTGATATGTTATTGTCGCCTGCAAATAAAGATGATGGATTTTTAACATGGTTATAATAGCGTTAGGACTTGGTATATGTACATATGGAGTATCTGTCTCACAGACCACAACATTAGGTTGAGTGGAAGGCTGTGGCAGTGTCTTGCTGTATAGAGTGGATACATCAGTTGGAAGAAGAAAAGGCAGGTGCCACAGAGTACATCTCTACCGTGCCGAGGAAATACATAAGTGCTGCGACTCAACAGCTATCAAAGCTCCAAGCAATTTTAGTAAAGTTTATTCAACAGGTGTTTCATGAACAATTATCAACCTAGTTTGGTTAACAAGTTTATACTAATTTTTCTAAGTGTTTTATACTAACAATGCGTTGCTATACGTCATTTTTATCCATCTGGTTAAGATCTGAGCATTTCCACTTTGCTATTAAAAATGTATTTTAGGATAACCATTATTTTTTTACTAATTTTTATTAACCATGTAGATTTCAATGACGTCATAATTTTGCTCATTTTTTGCTCACTGTGTTGACATCTTTTGGCTCATGTCATTTTATTCAGAAATAAAATTGTTCTTTTGTAATTAATGTTTTTATTATTATAATATTTTTTTAAATTATAACGAATTATTTTTTTGCGTGTCTTTTTTGATAGCGAAATTTTTAATGTTTTTTTACGCAGAATTATTTTTTTATACCTGTTATTCTTTATATTTTCTTTCTTGCATGTTTTCATCAAACATTTATATTCTCACTAGACAATACAGTCATAAGGAAAACGAAGTACAACCCTATAAATTTTGTACTTAAAGTCTTTATATTTTTATCTGACTATAACTGTAGAGTGCTATCTAAACATTACACCGACGAGCTATACTCAACCCTTAGTTGAATTATGCCAGCTGTTAATGACCGTCATTTACGATGCTGTATGTAGCGAAAGTAAACGTATCCACTCCCGCACCTTTTAAAACATGTCAATAGAGTCTTCGCTTTTCATTTGACGAGTTGTAATACTCGCTGTGGTCCATGTTTTTGTACATCTTTTTACCGTTTATATACAAACCCGACTAACAAAGAAACGCAGACAAATGATTTTGTCCAATAAAGTACTGCTGGATTCATAATGCAAATTGGGATGGTAAATACAAGGAAGGCGCTTAATCCCGCCCTTGTTCGCTATTTTTTGATATTAAGCAGCTTGGGTTATATCCATTTATATTTTGCTACTTGTATTTTTTATTTATTGTTTCATTTCTACGCACTTTTTTCAAAATGTATATATAATTACAATACCATTCTCTTATAACTTGATATTTTATAGGAATCGGATTATTTTTGTTGGCTCTTCTATGTAACGTGGTTACGTGTAATTAAACTTGAATTTCTTTTACTTCATCGATTTTTATGTTTTGTCTACATTTTAGTTGCCTCGCAACGCCAAATTATCTACTTGTTTGCCGCCTGATGCTAAAAAGTATGCGGGCGAAAAAAAGGCGCTAAAGCTGTCAAAAAGCGCAGTGCGTTAAGAAGCAAATAGTCCTGCGGACGAGTCTGCGCGTTACTTCTGTAAGTAAATATTTTTTTTTCTTGAGAGACCTGAAATAATTTTTTGGTGAAACAATTTTTCGCAATTAAAAGTTCTTACGGAAAAAAATGTGAATTCATGTTTGCGTTTGAGACGCTTATCAAATCTATTGCAGAACTTGAAATTGTACATATATTATGCGAAGGTTAACGAGGAGAGTTTATGAAGTTAACATAGCAATTGTTACGGAGATATTCCTCTCGCACATTTTTCTAGTGAACTCACTGAAGTACTCATTTTTACAGCGAAATTAATATACTCTTCTTTGAACTCCTCATCGGCAATATTATCTGTTAAAATGCAAACATGAGCCATCTAATGGGATGGACGAAAATGCACTAGCAATCATTAGAACTGATTCTTTACGAAACAAAAGTATCGTTGGACACGTCTCACAAAACATGTTTATTGTTCTTGAAAGTTCCAAAAACTTTTCTTTATTTTTGTTTGCCCAATATTTTTATGAGAATATATATCTTGGTATAAAATTAGCGTCAATTTTTAAAAATCTGCGTTAAATAAAACTGGTTGTTACTGAACCCATTCTCAAAATATGAAAATATCCATTAACTTTTGTCTTGAATTTTCTGTTTAGCATTTCATCAACGCCTTTCGTAAGTCAGTTGAGTTACCTTATTGGTATGAAATCTCCTTAATTATTTTTTTAAGTTGCTTCAGGTATTCGTGTTAATTTTCTTCGTGTAAATTTAATAAAATAGGATATATTGCATATCTCTCTTATTTCAAAAACAGAGCAGTCTAACGAAAAAAAATAAACATACAAGTCGGCTCGCAAGAACCTAGGCGCTGGGGAAAAGCACCTTGGTGATGCAATGTCACTAGATAGATAAAATAAAGTTTAATAAAATTTTGTAATTTAGCCACTTGCATCTAAAAATAGTTTTTCCTGAGCATGGCCAAACGCAACGCTACAACGTAACCTCAGAAAGGGATTTAAGTCCCACGTTGTCTGTTTTAGATCAATCCTACCGTATTTCCTCAAACTAAGCGCCCTCTTATTAGGGGCGCTTATTAGAGGACGGCGCTAAATAAAGGAAATATGGCATTTTTTTTAAATCGCGTAAACAAAGATATCAAGAATTACCGTAAACGCCCTAATAAACGCTCGTATATTTATTATTTTCTTTTCCAGATTTTTAAGGGGCGTGTATTCTAGTATTAAACAAAGGTCGTTTCTTAAGCATTATAAGGAGGAGCAGGAGGGCGTTGAAGACGGGCGGCTACAGACTTGGCGTTACTTAGAGCACTTAGACATTTAAAAAAGGTCGATATTTTTTTGATATAATCAACTCCTTATAAATTACAAATATATTTATATAATTACACTCTAAACATTTGGAGTACAAACAACTTTTCTAAAATATCATAGCGATAATGCAATATCTGGGCTGGGTTGTAGTAACAACTATGTTTACAAGGTTCTCATTAAAACAACAAATAATTTATAAAAAAATACATCTAAATATAATTTAAAACTTTAACAGAACGATAAGAATTTTTATGCTCACGTAAAAATATTCTAGAAAATTCTCTTAAATTTTGGGAGTTTTTGTCCATTTTGTCAAAACTCGCTATCCCCGAAATTCAGTAAAATAAATCCTCGCAAATTTGTCATTAAAAAATTTTAAAATTATTCTGGAAAATCTCGAAATTGAATTGTTGGAAAATATTAGCACTTCGCGAAAAGAATTTTTTTTGTTTCTTTTATAAAAGTTGTAACGAAAATTAATACCCTTAAGTTAGATAAGTTCCTTGAAGGAGTGGAAGTTTTAAAAACGGGGCATTGTTGTAGCGTAAACATACCTTTGCATGTGAACAAAGGTATGTTTTCACTTCATTAAAAAAATGAAACATGCGATGTAACAACATGTGATGTAACAAGCGAAGAAAAAGCTAGCAAGTTTTAAACTAATCCGTTGAATTAAAATAAAAAATTTATATAAAAAAAACCCTTTTATTTGTTTGTAAAAGGTTGTGTGTTTTATGGTTAACCCATTTTGCAACCCCCTCTTATTTGTTAGCATGATTTCTGAAGAAGCGATTAAAATTTGATAAATTTTCCTCATTTTTAGCTTTCTTTATGGACTTTAATGAAAAATAATGAAAAATTTGGTATAATGCTAAACTATGGTTCAGCTCCAAAATTAATTTCTTAGCCATCTTTTCTGCATTTTTTTATTATTAATTTTTAACGTCGTTTGGAAGACTATTTCTCATTCTAAAGTTTTACGGTGTTAGCCTTTTTATTTGTTCAGTAATTTATGACGACGTCGTCTTGGGCTAAATAACGTCATCCAATTTTTATCTTAATTGTCCTTCAATACGTTAACACTTCTGCCAAGCTTTGTGGAAATACGATGTCTTCTTTGTTGCTTTCAGAAAAAGTCATCAAAGGCTCCAACGTAATTAGAAAAATTACCCCAGAATCCGCTTTCTTGGTTTCTGATGATGCTAAATAGTTCTTTAAAAAATAATTTATGTAAAATAATCTATTCCCCATAAAATTTATCCCTGTTACTCCTTTGTCACAAAGTTTGTTTGATACGCATGCGCACTGACTCATGTGGGGTGGTGAACGATTTCTATCATTTAAAAATCTTATGTTTTATCCAACACTTGATATTCCAATAAACTTGAAAACGTGCTATTAACTTGTTTGTCAAACTTTGCTAATACTGACACCCTCTCTGTTCCTGCTTCCATGGTAACATCACCCTCCCACACAACGCCAGTTGTATTGGGAAGGCGAAGCCAACTCGATTTCTTTCCACCTAAAAAGTCAGCGAAAATGAATTGTTCAATTTACAATCTGTTTAGGGCGTAACTTCAACTGTATCTTTCTTTACACCCTGTTAGAACTATAACGCCATCCTTCCCTGGCGTTATTATATGTTAAATTTCAAAAGATAAAAACCTGTACAAGTAATCGTGTCAAAAACTGTTAAAGTCATGCAAATGTTAAAGTAACGTGAGTCGAAAAAAATTTTTTTCGCAGCTGTGCAGATTTTAACAAATGAAATATTTTACATTTTCAAAATACAGAGTTTCGTGAGTTTGAAATTTGTGAGACAAGTTTATGGGAGTACAAAATGATACAAATTTAAGTGGTTAAAACTAAAGTTAGTAATTTTATAATTTTTAATTCCATAAAGATTCGCAAACAACCGCGATATTATGTACCGATTCCAAATTCGACTTTGAAGCACTACATAATTTGTACTACAAATTTGATAAAAAACTGGAAAAACTCACCCAGACATACAGCCATTTCAATAATACCAGGCAACGATATCTTGAATGGATACGTCTCTCCAACGTATAATTGCCCCTCAGTAGGAGAGTGTAAATAAAACCCAGGACTCCATTTTTTGTACTGTTTCGGGTAAACCGCGCATATTTCTTGTTCTTTTGCGCAGTTTATTACATAAGAAGAAATGACAGGTAACTGGTCCTTCTCCTCCGTATTGGCTTCACCAGCAAATAGTTTCAAGTGATATGCTCCTTTCGATGGCAAACTGACTAAAACGTGGAGAACTTTTTCTGTTGTGTATGTATGAATGTGATTATCTATAGCCTTGGTTGCGCCTTCTTTTATTAACTTCCCTATGCACTTTATAGGTATTTCTCTCTCGATTTTATATTTCATGTGTATTTTACCATCGCTGCAATTAATCGTACCATTAGTATGCGTCACAGCTTTCATTTTCAATCGAAAAAAATCCGTGGAGAACTTAGCTAAGTCTTCGTAAGTCTTCAAACTGATTGGAGTATCCAACAGTTGCCAGTCAGAATTCTCCGGTAAATGATCGTATATAAATTCTTCAGGGTTTGTTAAGAAAAAATGTTCGTTGTATTTTTGTATGAAATTCTTGTTGCTATCAACATAACCAGCTGACCAAGTTGAATCCAACAGCCACCATGAGTCTGCTAAGTACACAGCATTCCACGCATGATTGGTATTTTGATCGCTGAAACTCGTTCCAGTTACGTATGAAAAACCTTTTGCCCATCCGGTTATAGTTTCCATTCTCAAGCTAGCAAGACTACAGTTTGAAAAAAAATATATATATAGTGACACGATGATAACTGACAGGTGGATTTGTGGTAGGGTGTTCGCCTCCAATGCAGAAGATCTTAGGTTCCTACCCTGATGATGTCATGCAGAGACTATAAAAGGGTAAATTTATCTTTTATGCTCAACGTTCAGCGTGAGAATAGGGTTAATATATTGTTGTATTGACAATTACTTCTGAACATAAAAAATAATTATAAAGACTGCAGTAGGTTGGCATGACAACATGAGAGTCGATTTTCAAGAACTTTAAACGAAAAAAGAATAGAAATGTTAGCCCCGCCGAGAGAAGAAATTTATCTTTGTTGAAAAACAAAAACTAGACTTACTTTGTCATATATTTGCACACATTCGCATACCCTGAACAAACAGCTTTTCCAGTAGCCAATACATTCTTTGCGTCTACGTCAGAATGTTTTTGATTACTTGGATTAAAATAGGAATCAACATCATATACGATATTGTGTGTTACCCATGACCAAATAACACGCAGTTTCATTAAATCTGAATCTTGAAATGGTTCAATTAAAAACTCAACAAGCTCTTTACCAGACAACTCTGATGCAGGCGCCTAAAATAACATTAAATTTCTTGTTTTCATGGTCCTAAATCAAACAACATTTCCACAGGTGTATATCGTGTAACATTTTTCAGAAAATGGGTACAAAAAAATCTCAAGCTCAAAAGGAGAGCATGATTCTTTCCTAACTCAATCACCTTATATTGTTAGATAGATAGATAGATGTGCATACTTTACATGGCTAGCCTCACAAATATCGAGGGATATACCCTGTCTATTATTTCCAGGAGGGGCCATGGCGTAGATGGAGAGTCCTAGAGTATTTAATGCTCATTTTGAGCTACGCAGACCCAATTAGAGCCCGCGCTCTACTAGACAACTCCCGGCAACATTCAACGGCCCACACAGTGTGCCATCTTCCCAATTTCCCTCACATGGCTTGGGTTAACCCGGGGCTATGGTAACATTCACTCGCCCATGTTGAATCGCCGTCAAGAGGAATCGAACCCCGGTCTCCCGCACAGAGTACGAGAGCTATAACCACTAATCTACGGCGCCACTTAAAAGAACACAAAATAGAGTTTGGAGAGCAAAACCGAAAAGTTTGTGACAAATATCCACCAGTTACCTATACAATATGTTTATTCAAATAATCTATTAAAGGCAACTTTTTTAATATGAACTGAATCCCACAAATGTATTGCTTTTAATGATATTGAAACAAAATGGTAAAATTTATTTGAGACTAAAACTTTTAATCTTGATGGCAGGAAAACAAATTTGGCATAAAAAAAATAGTCTACACTATTTAGACTACAAAAATAGTCAAATTTTGAACTAAATTGTAATAAATAAGGAAAGAAGTAAAAAAAATTATATAGAAAGAAAATATACCAAAAGCTAATTTCAGAACATCTTTGTTTGGAAGTTGATCTTTGCATTTTAAGGACTTCTTTGTTAATATGGACGTTTACAATCATGGAAAGCAGATACAGAATTTCTTGCTAATAAACATTTTAATGTGATGTTTTGCAGAGGACATTTTTGCTAAGCCACCACGTAAAGTTTTTCACCGATTAAAAGGTTTATAAAGATAGAAAGAAGAATCACAAAAAATAAGAAACCATGATTTTTTTCCTACAAATCTTCATCTTTAAACCAATAAAAATTGTTGCAAATGGGTTCTGATGTTATATATCCTTAATAGATGAAATCTTAGAAACAATTGCACTGACTTTAATATTAGAATTTGCAAATGTCAGACAAAAAGAAGAGAGGTAAGAAAGGATGATATATATAGAATATAAATCCAAATACTTGAGAAGGACTAAAAGAATTTCAAATGAAAAATTATCACAAAGAATGCTTTTTTTATGACACAAGGCGATGGCATCCAGACTGACACACTACATAAACCCTGAACAGAAAAACAATTTTACGCAGATACTTTTCCAACAGCCAGCACACCACAGCCCATCATTCCAGCCCATTATTCCAACACCTTTAACCATAATCCACCCAACCATTATCAGAACTGATGAACAACCACAGACCATAAACATCACCAACATACCCAGCTAAGGACTCCATCGACTACTTTACTTTTACGAATTAAAACCTCATGCAGTTACTTCAAAAATTTTATCATTTTGGCCTTATAGTCCATTTTCTATGCTAGCATAGGCTGGGTGGAGTATAATAATGACCCTCTTCCTATCTGATCTAGACGGTGTTAGCTCGAAAGACATAACAATAACAAAAATCAATTATTAAAATCAATTATTTATCAGACTCTCTGAAACATGGACTTACAACAATCTAAATACAAAATGTTTCATGCAGATAGTTCCCGAAG
Source organism: Hydractinia symbiolongicarpus (assembly GCF_029227915.1). Lineage (NCBI taxonomy): Eukaryota > Metazoa > Cnidaria > Hydrozoa > Anthoathecata > Hydractiniidae > Hydractinia > Hydractinia symbiolongicarpus. Next base: position 3,480,742 of record NC_079877.1, read on the forward strand.
AAAAGCAAATGGTAAATGAGCAACAGGCAGTAAAATTGTTACTGAATGTACGCATATCAAAGCAATATTCTTGACCTAGTTCTTTCTAACAGTAGCATCATCCCTACAGTTCGTTCTATGTCACATCATCAACTTGTTCCAGTTTCCACTGTCTACAAAGACAACAAAGTGCCAATCAAGTTAAGAATGAAATATGGATGTGCTATGATAAATATTCACCTATGAATACACACCATCCGGATAAACTATCTGAGTTTATCACTAAGATATGGCTGCACATAGTGTATAGGGTTCGTCTGCAGCTCCCAGTTTTGGGGACCGCGGATCGAATCCCGCTTACTGCTTGGCAGTATGTTAGTGATGAACAAAGTAATTCTTCTTCAATATGACTTACACGCATTATACTCGCCCGTCATGATCAGAGGTCTAATCTGGGTGAAGCATTCTCTGTTAAGAATGAAATACGGATGTGTATGATAAATATTCACGTATGCCAATCAAGTCATCGCTGAACTTTCGAAGTGATGATGTAAACTAGGAAAACGCAGACTAAATTCCTTTAAAATTAAATGTTTGAGAGAATTTATTTCACTACTCTAGAAAACAGTTTAAGCAATTTTTTAAACTTTTATACCATCATGTTAAAAACATTACACCAATTCAAAAAAACAGCAGCTGGTAAAATACCAAGGGAACGAAAAATTTTAATGTGACAAAGATGTTAATAACTAAGCAAATTTTAAGAATTGTCTCTCCTCCTAGAAAGCTATACTTCTCTAAGGAATTTGTAGAAACTGTATCTTTAAAAAATCCTATAAAAAACGATAAAGCAACACAAAAAAAATTAGCAATGAAATCCATTAGAAAAAATGCTAAATAATTCTTTAACTATGTGAAAAAGCACATGTCATGCTAATGATAAAAAAAACATGTGAAAACAATCCTCAAAGATGGCTGAAATTCTATCTGAACATTATTTTTCCCAAAAAAATGACATTACTGAACCTACTCCAACTACAAAAACTAATGTTTACAGAAGAAGACATTAAAGATACAAAAATAAATTGTCTTTAACTTCTTCTCCTGGTCCAGATAGTTTTCTAGTAGTTGTAGTTTGAACCAACTACTTCACTACAATGACACAATTGTTACATTAATTTGTGATGGTAATAATGTAGATTTATAAAATTTATTTAGATTTTGCAAATGCATTTAATATTCACATAAAGTCTATATTAACAACATAACTTTGGCAAGAGTTTGCATACAAGGAAAATGTTAGATTGGATAACAGTCCTGGTGAAAAGCCAGATTAAATCGTTTGTGTAAACAGTAGCATCTCTCCAAACAGCACTTAAAAATGCGGTATCCATTCAGTTATATACCACATTTAGGTATTAGGGCAAACAAACTGACCCTACTCAAAAGCAGTGCAAAAGCAGTGACTTACCATGAAAAAAAAAGTTAAGGCTAAAATACACGCTAAGGTTAAACAGACCGTTTAGTTGTGAGAAAAACTTATACGTTTAGTTACTGGTAATAAAACTCTCTTAACACAAGTAGAACCCGAAAAATATGCTGAAATATATACTTAGTTTAAACAATATATAGCTCATTAATTATTCTGGTAATTTAAATAGAAAAAACTTAGCAAAAGTTGAACATGTCCAACTTTTAAAAAACTTTTAAAATGGAAAAAGGTTGTACAACTTTTCTGTTCACACGCTAAGTTTTTTTATCCTACATTTACACGGTCTATTTAAACTGACCGTGTATTTTAGCCTTAAGTTGTCTGTAACACTTAAAATAAATATTTTACAGATTAATACTTAAATTTTTTACCTGAAAAACCCTCTCATCAGCTTTCTTAAATATTTCAACATTGGGAATCAACTTCTTTTTTCTCTGTTTGAAGCTTTCGTTTGAAACAGACTGTTTTGATGAATACATTTCTAAGTTTTCGACCCTTTCCACATGACCATGTAAAGAAGATTGTGTTCTGCTAGAGGTATCATGGTTGATATGGACCACACTACTGACTTTTGATGACCCGCAACCCATATTTAAAAATGCATGTGCATGTTGCTAAAATTAGAAGTAAATGGATTTATACAAAAGAAGAAATTCATAAACAATAGAAAAATATGATTCTAGAATTTTTCTAAAGGCAGTTTCATATTATAGAAACTAAAAAGAATTTAAAACACAACCTTGCATACATAATATATATACAGCAAACTTTCTAATACAACAAGATATCATACATAAAATGAAGCTATATATATATTTGTAACATGTAAAAGATAATAACAATTGATGTTTCTGTGTTGCCACGGTTTTATGAAGCTACAACATATATATATAAAAATTTAAAGTCTCTATATTTTAAACAATTCAGATTTGAATATCCTTGATGAGAATTAGATGCAGTTTGAGCCTTGTGTCAGTTTAAAGTTATATTCTTAGAGGTTATATAATACCAATCAAGGTGTTATAAAATTTAAATTTATATTTACACCAATTCACAATTATATGCCCATCAATTATTATATTATCAATTATTAAGGCTGTTAATTTTTAATATGGGCAGAATTTTAGCTAACGTTGGCAAAAATATCATACTTTCTGTCCTATTATCGGTTTAATAATTTTAAACGTCTAAATGAGGGGTATTTGTTAAGACAATTAAAAATGGAAAAATGCATCCTTTGAAAGTACCTGAACTTAAACTTTAACCTAGTATTTACTAAAATGTAACTTCTTGAAGCATGGTCCAAAAAAGAATAAAAACAAGTGAGTTGTGTGAGGATATTGTTCAAAAATTGATTTTTCCTCAGGCTACACATTAAATTTTCTTAGAATGGTTTTTCTACTTTTTAAGAAAGGTAACGAGTCAACTAGCTTCTACTTTTAATAACTGGAAAGAGTGCTCCCAGGATCACCAGCAGCCAGATAGCTAGGCTAACTTTTTCTATGGCAAATAAATAAATTGAATTGAATCGCAATCTCCATCAAAACCTTTCTAAATGAAAACCTAAATAATTAGATAGCAGCCACATGTAACGTAAAAAAACACCTTTTTATTTCACTTTACTTCACTTTAACTTTTAAACAGCACAGATTTGTCTTCTGCCAGAATAATCAAACACGTTTTCGGCCACTCACTATAAAAATTGGGCAGTAGAGACATTACGTAAATAAACACTGCAGTAGTTATAGCGATAGCGCAACCTCGAACTTCGTCTTCTCAGAGTTCGGGTCTATTTTTACAAGGAATTCAATCTCTGTGGCATACTATTCGCCTATACGAATATGAATCTCGTCCACAGGGCATCTTGTATATTATCTGACATCGGTGAAGCGATATAAACATGTTCGTGTATCTGCAAAATGGTTATCTGAAATCTGCAGAGAACAACATCGAACCACACACAGCGATGGTGTGGTAAAAGCTCCCACATTTAAACAATAAGCATTTTCTACATAAGAGTGTTTAATCGCATGGCTAACAAACCTTGATGAAAAAGTATGAGTTTAGTGAAAAAAAAGTACATGTGTAACGAGAGAGTGCTACAATTACGATTAGAACACGGCATATTCAAGCTCGATTCCAGTACCCTCTAGAACTATCAGAAAGCACTGCGCCGTTGAGAAACACAAAGTCCTAAATACAAAAGTACATTCACACCTCTAATCTAGTGTTTGCGGCTCCTGGATGGCTAGATAGTTTTGGAAATTTTTACGATCGGTTAGCTGATGGGATAGCAGAGAGAAGCTGTGTTTTGTACAACATAATTGTGACCTGTGTTTGAATGAAAATTTCATTAGTTTAATAATTGCAACAGCGATATGCGTGAAAAAAAAGTGAATGTGTTGATTACTTCCTTTCGAACTCAGTTAGTAAACAACTGGCAAATAATTAGATATTTATTATTATATAATTAGAAGAAGAAAAATAACCGAATTTAATTGTAACATACCTAATTCGTACAAATTTTAGCAAGCACTAAATTTGGCGATTTTGGTCTGCAATCGCCATTCACAACAATTTTCCAATACGCTTATTTAAAAATTTGTGTAATTCTTACGTAAAACTGGAATAATGGCACCCATAAACCTATTTTTTTAATTTGAATAATATTACTAGGCCAGAAAGTTTGTTAGAAAGTTTGTTAGTTTGGAAAATTTAAACTGATAATCAACTTGTTATTGGCTTTGAGATCCCAGTGTTTTAATAAAATATTTTCATCCTAAAAAAACTCCCAACTTTAGAAGCGATTGGAAGAAAATTCGTTAGCCCTGTTGAAACAGGACCAAAATGTTTAGAACATTCATTCTTTTCACACTTTCTCAATATTTTCATGCATATTTAACTGTGTCTCTAATTAACGCGACATGGATAAATTCGCATAATAACAATTTGGTACAGTCTAAAAAAACACCGACGAAAGAAGGACTTCAAATCGAGAAAATCGAAGTCACTTAAATCATTTCTACATCAACATCGATAAAAAAATTCCTGGGGCTTTGATGATGGAGATCCTAAATTACCATTCGATAAGTGCTAAAACACTGCATAAGGAAAATATGCGCCTAAAGTTTTCTTACTTTGGATACTACGAGTTCTCTAGTCTTATTTAAGAAACGTCTGACAAGTTTACTTAATATCGTCTAGTCCAGCTTGTACCTACTTTTGAAGTAGTTGGAAGACTTCTAAAAACGCAGAGAATGGTTGATATTAGCGTTGCTATCCTGGTAATTTAGATGTTGGTTGAGAAATGATATTTATTATACCCGTATTCTGTCCGTCTGTTCAAAATGGTAGCTTATATTCCAGAGATCTTTCCGCAAATTTGTAGAAACGAGAGGTTTATTAAATCTAAAGCGTATTATAACCGCACCTATAATTATAGTGACAGCCCCCGTCAAAGCAAATTATATGACTTTGTGCTAACAGGTGGGCAAAAAATATCGACGCCGAAAAATATGCACGATAGGCAAAAATCTGAAGACCGGCGGACCCGTGGATTCTTCTACGACCTAACGACTATATTTTTTTACAATCGTATACCATTTTGTTTTTTTAAGGATAACCTCATGTGGTTGTTATTATCATTGCCAACACACATTGTTTAGGATGCTGCGGAAATTTCCCGAAAACAACCCAGTTTAGTTATATGTTTTTAACCCTTTTACGTAATCACATGCTAGCTTCAAGCTTGGTTCATAAGCGCGTGACGCATAGTTTTTAAAACCAGCTAACTGTGCATGTGTCAACAAAATATATCGTATATGCTCGATTTACCGCCCCGTTTATTTCAAAATTGAATTTTTAGGGGTATGCTTTATTCGAGATGGGCGCTAAAACGTTTTTGTGTCAAGTAAAAAGTTTCTTTTTGGGAATGATGGTAGTATGATGTTGGTAGTAAAATGATAAAACAGAACAGTTCAGATTGTAAAAATATTGTTTTAATTTAATCATAAATGCTTGTATAACTTTCCTTTCCTAAGGTTCCTCTACATCAATAACATCGTCCTTTTTATTTTTTTATTTTTTTTTCTAATTTCCTAAATATTCAAATAAGCGCCGCTTTGGCTCTTAAATTGTAATCCAATCGAGCATTTACGGTAATCATGAAGTAAGACATGCCGTTAAATTCAGAAATTCTGCTTCACGTCAATTAGACAAATTATTTATATAAGGTTTCAAGATGGTAGATGGTTTGAAAGATATGATAGAAGTTCTTCCCCATCATTATACAGGATTCAGAAGATTTTAAGGATAAATAGAGGATTTGAATATAATCAGTACAAGACCACAACAAGAAACTTTAAAATTAAATGATACCCTAAAAGAAAGCGTTTTTAGTATTCTTGTAGAAAAACCTAAAAAATATTAAATATCTGTTTCGTTAGCCACTTAAGCTGTACCAGTTTTCTCGCTGTGAGCGAATCCAGGATAAAAACTAACCACTCGTGATAAAGTCAGTTATTGTCAACGCGCTACAACTACATTTAAAGCCGAAAAACTTGAAAAACTTTCTTTAAATTCTGATTTATATCATAACTTACGTCTATAAGTTATTTCGCTTTCACGTCTGTAAAATGATCTTTAATGTCAACAAAAACTTGTCCAATTTGACGTATTGTCTATAGACATGTCGCAGCATGTCAACAGACACAAATAAAAATAAATTTTTCCTGTCAACAGCCTGTTTGAACTAACATAAATTCAGGTGAGTAGAAGTTTGCAAACTTTTAACACTCATTATTTAGTTGGTTTTTTTTGTTTTAGGAAATTTAATTTTATTCACTCTATATTTTACTGCTATAGCGTATTCAAAGAATCATCATTTATTGCTTGCTTAATATTACTTAGCGTATTATTATATAGACTAATCGATAAAACCCGTGAAAAAATCCACTTAGGCAGGAGGACAATGTAAAAATTGGTTATTTTAGACTTTTTGATGATGCCAGTAGTGCATATACAAAAAATTTGACGAAATTCAGTTTATTAATTGCGTCTATTGTGTAGAGCTTAAACTGCTGATCAAGAAAATGTTGATGATCATGTGAACGATCCTATACATTTTTTTGATCAGCGTTTCAAGATCTCTTAACAAATCTCTTAAAAAAAATTTTTTGTCTTGACGGGTCATTGCTGAAAATTTTAAACCCTCCTATCTCAAAAACCGCTCATCAAAAGAACATGATCATATACATTTTCTTGATCAGCGCTTTAAGTTATCCACAATAGAGGCAATGTGAAAACAAAATTCTAAATTTTTGTTAGTGGATGGGTTGCTGACGTCATCAAAATTTTTATCTTGCCTTAGTGGATTTTTCCACGGGCCTTATCGACTAATCTATATAATAATACACCAGTTCTGTCTGTCTGTGACTTTTGCAAAGAATTTTTGTGTTCTGACATGTCTCTGCTGACATCATCAACCTTATATAATAATACGGAGTGTTTGTGACGGTCATAGTGGATTTTGCACAAATCTTCCATATCTTGGATTTGCATCAAATTTTTAGTGTTTCTAAAAGTTATGTATCTCACGAAGTTACTAAATCCTCTTTATCCGAATGAAGAATTCTTCAAATTTTAGTCAAATGTAGTTATCCGAAAAAATTTATTTCGCAAAATGAAGTACTTTGGAACCACTCATCCACAATAATAAGCTCCGCCTCAACTTTTTCCGAAATAGATTACCTTAAGGTAACAGGGTTGTTACACCCTTAATGTAACAGGGTTGTTCCATCATCACTAATTGCTTTCACTAATTGACACAGGCAATCTTTTTTTAAATACAACTATGTATTAATACGCATTTTGTCTAAAGTTTGGTGAGAAATGACCATGTGCAATATATCAAAAAACGTTTTGTTGCATTATAATTTATCCTTGCAATCCATTATTTTACATCTCAGATAATAATTTCATTTTTCATTCATTTTGTGTCAACAACCTTTGGAATAAACTCACTGATTTTAATATATACATTAACAGAGATTTGTGTTTGACACTGATCAGCTTTTTTGTGAGACACATTTTGTATGTGACATTTTGAGTGATTTAAATTTTTATAGATGAGACGTATTTTGAAATGCTTTGATAAACTCCTTTCCGAATAATTTTTGCATTATCAGAAGTTAAGAGCAAGTAATTTAAATGTCACATAATTGGAGTTGTTGGACACCTTCAATTTTATGGTAATACTGCAGATTGTAAGATTCGCACCACTGTATTGTTTGTTTTTTGATGGACGTATATCTTTTACATGAATTAAATGAGAAATACAGTGGATTCTTCCACGGGCATACAGCTAGTCCTATAATTATTACAATTGCAGCAAACTTCTTAATACACTATGCATTATATTTCCTCTGCAAAACCATTAATTGTCTCCAAAACACCTCATAAGCCATGCCACAGAGAGAAAGTCAGCTTCATACGTAGAGTCGACATCCGCTTCTTTGAGAAAAGTTCAAGATAGCTAATGTTCAATTGAGAATGTTCCTTCTCTTTTGGTTTCGTTTAAAGATTCTTTGAGTGCGAAGAAAGTGATATCTTCAAACAAAAGACCTTTTTTAGCCTGCAATATATTGTTGATTTTTTACATCTCAAAATACAGTTGTGTATTTATCTGTTTAGTATTAGAATGTGCAAATCAACTTTCGATTATCTGTCGGATTAATCTTACCGTCATTTGTTTTGTAAAGGCTCCTACTATCGCGTTGTCTTTAAATTTAAGGAACTATTTTTTGTCTCGCTTTGCATCAACTATGGGGTATTGGTTCTAATAACTTTTTTTATATTTGTCTATAAATTTAAAAAAGCGATATATAGTTAAATATGATTAAATGAGCCTGGATCAAAACTACGGACAGGCAAACTCCCTGGTTTTCACAACCACTAGAACAAAAGAAAGAATTAGATATCAGTTAATAAATACTACATCAATTGTTCTGCCTATTTTGGCTTGAATAATTCCCATTGTTAATGTATCGGTGTCGCGAACCCGGCCTATACATTCAAGTTCGGGTTTTTCATGCAGTTTTACAACATCATATTTGGCTTAACGGTCGTTTCTCATGTTTGCATGCGTTAAATACATCTTGTACTATAATTTCCTTTAATTTGATCTGGATGGTGATATATCTTGAACTTCAGTCAAGATATAACACCGCCGTACCATATCTAAATCTCTACTATCAAGTCAAGTTAAACAGGACATATATGAATGAATCTCTTTCAATTTCATCGGTGGTGAATAAGAGGCGGTGTTATATCTTAATTGAAGTTCTCTGTACAAAATCTGCCTTTACTATTATTATATTATTTCTTAGGCTTTCATCTGGGCTTTCCCCTAGGAATTAATAAAATCTCTACCATCTACACTATCTTACGTGTTTTTTAAAGATGCGTAACAGCCATCTTTAGTACCATCTCAAAACTTCTGATTTTAGATTGAAACAAAATGTCAGATTCATCAGATTCAACACTACAAAATTGGCTGAATGGCATTATCGATTATATAGATGAACAAGAACCACTGATCGCATGAATGTAAAGGCATATGAAGTAAGCGAGATACGTGACTTGAAGACTGCAATGGAACGTGTGAGTGGAGAGATCTTTATGATTGGAATCACAAGGTACTTCACAAGGTGCTGCTAGATAATGTACCAAGAGAAGTGTTTAAAAGATCTTGGGAAGCCTACGCCAAGGCCAACATATGTATGAATATATTGAAAGAAGAGCTTGGAACACGAAGAGAAGAGGAGTAAAAAGACACAACAGTTTTATTGTTATTATTATTCCTTGAAGCATAACGAATCTCTATTATAATAGCCGTATTCCGTCTGTCTGTCTCTACGCGGACCCCCTGCTGAGTTAGAAAATGATGTTACGGAAACACGAATATGAAATGCAATATATTTTTATCGACTTTGTTGCGACGGGTAAATATAAATGACGGGCGAACCCGTGGATATTTCCACGGGGAACGACTATACGATATATTCTTCTATTATCCTTCAAAATTTTCTTATTTCTTAAAGAGCGTATTCACACTTATTACCTTCGTTTTCGTATATTTTCTTATTCGATACGCGAGAAAATATCACTTAAACTACAAAACACATGAAGTCAAAGGGCAAAATAGACTATTTAAGTCCTTTTAAATTTTAGAATTCAATGGTGTTTTACGTCTTAAAAATTCCTCCGTTGGTAAATTTTTTTAAACTGGTTCAAATGAATTCAACAAACGAAGAATTTTCAAACAACAGAACTCAAGCGTGAACGCGAAATTTCTTTTTCTAGATTATGTAACGAAATACAACATGAAAGAAAGTTAGAAGGATTAACAAGTGTGTGCACAATCGAGTAATATTCTTCGTTAATATTTTCTCGTGTAATGGGGGCCTTATTAAAAATAAACTTACACTTACACTCGAATTGCGCAGTGATTTTTCGAAATACAAATATTTGGTCCCTAGCGTACAAAAAAAGTAAGGAAACTTAACAGAAAATATTTCTGATGATATTACAATGGTGATACTACAACTATAAGCAATCTAATTCATGTGATCTGACTGTTTTAACCCTATTCGGTCCGGGGTTTTTCGAACATACTATGACCGGGGGGGCGGATTCCGCCCCCCCCCTCAATAACTTTTCATAGGGTTGTTCAAATTGAATCAAACTTGGCACACTTATATTACGTCATAAAAGCCAATAAACTTTTGCTTGCGTCAGCACATTTTCTGTGACGTCATCAGAAGCTTGAAAATTGTTAAAAATGCCACTATCTGCTTGAAATATAATTACTTTTGTTCTAGAGCGAATTTTTACATTCTGTTTGAAGTTTCCGAAAGCTAAATAAAAGTTATTTAACATATCTTCCGGTTTTTACATGGATCGGATAAAAAATTGCCAAAAATTGCCCGAAAATCCGTTTTTTTTTCGATTTTCAGGTAAAATCCGACAAAATCGGGAAATCGGATTAGTCACGTGTTCAAATTATTGCAAATGATTCTTCTTGATGAAACAAAGTTGTGTTGCAAGTTTCAAGTTCTAAGGATAATCCTAACAGGAGTTATTATATTTTTCCCTTTATAAGGATTTCATAGAGATTTTTAGGGGTAGTTTCGAGTAATGGCCAATATCAAAGCCTCTGAAAGGTATGGGACCTGAAAAATTAGCATGCAGGTGTCTAATAGATAAATGTTGAAACTCAGTAAGTATCATAGTCATATAACAAAGCAATCAGGAGTTATTAAAAAAAAACCGTCAGGGGGGGGGCGGAATCCCCCCCCCCCGGACCGAAAAGGGTTAAAGTGCAAAATTAACGTATGTAAGTATAATTAAAGTATATGAGGTATATAATATGAATAAAAGAACTCCAATTAAAAAAGTTCAAAATGTCAATGATAGTGTTAAATATTAAGAAACGACATTTTGTTCTGCCGTAAATGTTGATTCAATCGTCACACTCTTTTGGGATTCACCACATCAATATGTTTCCTTTTTATACATTATTTACAATAAAAACCACATTCCTCTATTTCGTTTATTAATTTTGGCGCAACCTACTGCGCGAAGAAACGCCTATTTTACGCAGTTCATCGCGTAAATTAATGCAACTAAGGTACCTGTACTATCCACTTACCTGTACCATGCATCCAATAGATGCTGCGCTGAATCTAACCGCTACGTTCTTAATTATTAATATCAATTACTTGTCTGTCACACAAGAAGATTTCGTGCATCAGATGCACGAAACATTTTTGGACGAAATTGCAGATGCTACGTATTTTTAATTATTCCCTTGGATTATGGACTGCTTAACGGCTATTCTTTATGTAAATACTTGTCGTCTATCGAAAAATGCCTGCGCTCAGTTTTATTTTGAAACCGCGGAGTAATTTCGTGCCAACAAGCGGACAAAATGCACGAAATATGTACGATTGTAAAAATCTGAGAATTAGCAAATCTGTGGATGCTTCCACTTTACTCTGCACGAGACATGCATAAGGCAGTGAAAAAAGAACGAGCCACTGACCAATTTTACAAAACATGTAATGAATCAATGTTTTCTACCTAAAAATGTTTAAATCAATGGTGCAAATATAAATAACTACTTTAAAGCAAGAAATTTTCGAGGAATTGAAATTTTGCGGGTTTTTTGGTCAAAATTGCGTTTTACGGCATTTTAATTTTGCAGTTGAAGCATAATCCAAAAAAATTCGAGGCATTCGCAGTTTTTGAGGAAAACATGGGTTTTGCGACAATTCAATTTCGCGATTCAGATTTTTCGGTGTCGAGATTAGTCAACACATAACACATAAGAACAAAGAATTAAATGCATCTATTTTCTGAAGCAAACTTCTTATTCCGTTATCATAATAATTAATCTGTGAATTCAGCAAAATGTCAGTGAATTTGTGCTGTGGCTGTACAAAGAGTCGATAGACAAGATAATTATGGGCTAACTTCTTTTTCATTTGTTTACAGATGATCCCGTCAATGATATAGAGAACAAAACAGTGATGCCTCAAAGTAAGAGAAAATATCGGAAAAAATGTCGGAAATATTGCAAAGAAGACAAAGAAGATGATAAGCCAGTAGCAAGGGAACAAAGGACATAAGGACATTTTTCATAACACTGCAAAAAATGAAAAACGAAGAGAGGGGGAAGGGAAAAATCAAAAATTATAATAATAATCAATTAGATTTTTAAAGAGGATGCTAATGTTTTATTCATTTATCTCATGTTGCAAAGAAAAACTAATCCATGCTAATTATTTGGTCTTTCATGCTACAGTCAAAATTTATCTCGGCTAAAAAATTCTAAAACATATATTTTTTCATCGGTTTAAAACAATAGGTGTTTTTGCGACATTTTAATTTCGCGGTCTGCGTCTGAATCCGTGAAAATTTCTTTCCTTGAAGTATATCTTATACATTAAAACGTTCAAGATGCAAATGAAGTTTGCTGTTAGATTTTTCTAGACAACAACAATACAATACTAGTAAAAAAAAAATAACATTAAAACGACTCTACTTAAATTTTGAAATGTATAATTGACTCTCTCTAATTTAAATCTTCATTTACATAAAAAAATCTCCGCAACAATTTTTTAATCATTGTATAATTTTCTTAAGAAACCTTTTGTGTTTTCATTTCCTTAATTTAAATCTCTCTAAAACAAAAACCTTCTCTTCGGAAAAATATTCTCTCTAAATAGAATTCTTATGTAGTTTGACAATGGGCTGACATTATAATGAACATTTTAATGTTTTTTCAATCTGGTCTGTTTTATCAATATATCCCCAACAGAACTTATCATGACGCAAACATTGCAGGATTTCAGTTTTGAAAGATTTCTGTGTTTAATCTTTCTTACAAGATTTAACATGAAGTCAACATAGAAAGGTTCACTTAACTAAGATACGCACTGTTAAATGTAAACGGATTACCCATTGTTTTTCTCGTTTCCAATTTGTAGTTTGACCAAAATGTTTTCTAAATCTTAACTTTCGAATTTATTTTTTTATAATTGGAACATCTTTTCTTCTCATACTATAGGAATTAGTGAAAAACAACTGCTAATATAAATCAGCTCGTAACGTTTGACCTTTTTCAGCATTTATACGTACTAAAAAATAAGTAAAATGCTTAATAATTTTGCAATATGACTTTCACTTTGCTTAATATATACTACCTAGCGCAGAATGTCCTTTATTTCTTCTTAATGTCAAAAGATAGGGTAAATATTTGACTCCATCTTTGAAAACAATTACATATATCTGGTCCACAAATGTCAGTTATGTTTATATCGAATTCATCGACGTCAAAATAATACTCCAAAAACTTGTGACGATACTTCAACGCAAGTACGCTATTGCTTAAATCCAAGGGATAGACGACCAAAGCATCTTTCCTTAAAAAGGGAATGTAGCCATCCCTATGACGCTTCATGAAAAAACCATGTAAAACTTTCTTTTGCTCCATGTGGAATTCTAACCGGTTCCCATCATATTCAAGTATATGTGTTCCACAGACAATTGTAGACCAATTCAAAAAATGCATAGAATGGGTAGTTTTTTTAGTCGAGCAAGCGTAAGCAAGGTTAAAGAAGGACTCTTTTCTCATGAAATCAGCCACGTTGTTCCAGTTAATGTGATCAGGTCCTAATGATTGAATATGTTCTATGGCATCTTTGTTTTCCAACTGGACTGTCATTACACGAAGCGTGCATTCTACTTTACCTTCCGCTACTAACTTCACCAATGCTTGAAGTTTGGATTTGTAGTATATTTCCAAACTTCTAAAAAGGTTACCATCGTAATGAAAGTTCTTGCTGAAATTAAAAGATTGCAAGAAGGGACCATATTGCAAATTGTAATGCTTAAATGGAGACGTCATAGAAAACATGGAGACATTACCATGACATTGTAACTCTAGTTGACCAAATATTTGTCCAGTCAGTTCGTATCGACAAAAATCAATACGATCTTGTTTCTTTAACAAAGAACTAACAGCTCCCATTGGATCGTTTTGCAAAAGAACAGCTTGCCATCTGCTAACTGCTTCTTTTAGCGTAATTGTGGCATGCCTCCAATGACTTATTAAATCTCTCACATTTGGCGTTTGTTTTGAGCTGGTAATTACTCTAGTGCATGCATTCTTGAAAGTTTTTAATGTATCCTTACTCCATCCTGTTGAGAACCAAACTTCTAGTATTGAATCAAGGCTGGACTGCATTTTCATCATTTCGTAAACAATCAATGAACGAGCCACACATATCTCTGACATGTCAAATCCAAAGAAAGCAGCTTTTTTACCTGCATCACCTGTAAATACTCCCATTACAAGTTGAAGTAGGTCTACATATCCAATAAAAACATAAGTTTTGCCGAACTCAAATTTTTTTTCCTTTACAGGAGTATTTCGATACAACTGATACATGTTCTTAGGATAATTGGTGTAATGACGGTTCTTGAATATTTCTCCCGGGGGTGGTTTTCCAGCCAAAAACTGAAATAAGTCAGTTGAAAGTGCATGAAATTTTTTAACAAGTAAATCTATACTCCATTCCATATTGTTCAATGATAGTTCTATTTCACCAAATGTTTTATGACGATCATAAATCGCCTCTAGCATAAAACAATGTACATCATTAGGATAGGTCTGGCGGTACTCTGAAAGAAAATTAGGAATTGGAAATTCTTTTAAATATTTTGGCTCTGATGGTAATGTCATGAAATATTTAAGAGCTTTTCTCAAATTCTCTGCTGATAATTCGTCCTCCCTACCGCATTGAATTTGCCCGGGTTTTTTTTCTTGATTTTGAGAAATGCATTTTGTTTTATGTTGCTTCCAATGGTTTTTCTGACACGCCCTACTGCAGTATATTTGTTTCTTACAACAGCTACAACGAAAACTTGCCTCTTTCACGAAGCAGCCATAACAAGTCAATGATTCTCTCCCATTGGATCTACGGTGAGATAAGACAAAATAAAATAAAATAAAATAAAATAAAATAAAATAAAATAAAATAAAATAAAATAAAATAAAATAAAATAAAATAAAATAAAATAAAATAAAATAAAATAAAATAAAATAAAATAAAATAAAATAAAATAAAATAAAATAAAATAAAATAAAATAAAATAAAATAAAATAAAATAAAATAAAATAAAATAAAATAAAATAAAATAAAATAAAATAAAATAACTTAAGCCAGGATAACTTTATCTAAAGTCGATAAAATACTCATTGTATGTTATTGTACAATAAAATATAATTTAAGCCGAACCATTTCCTTGCCTGAAATTTTTCTTTAGGGGTAGGAAAAGTGGTTAACCCACTAAGGCTAATTAATATGGGATGGCTTCAGACAATAAGCATTATTGCAGTTTTTCGGATAACATGGGTCGGCTGGGCAACATAGTTTGAAACAGCGGGATGTAAGTGGGATGTAAGTGGTAATTTTACATATACTAAAATAAAACTTATATCATCTAAGTTTTTGACAATTCACTTCGATAAAATGCAAAATAATTTCAACTTAGTTTAGTATGGGATATTGAACTTGCCATATCTTTTAGCAGTGATAGGGAAAAAGTGAAAGTTATAAAACTTCCAGCCTATACCTCAGTTAGTCGCAACGTTTGTCTTTTCTTAAATTCAATAGTGGTGGTAAAATTGCCCCTCCGCCCCTCCCTTAATTTGAGACCCAAAATACCCCCTGCAGTTTTAATAATTGCAGGGGGTATTTTAACAATTAATTACAATATCACCTGGTATATAATCCGTCCATAACCGCTTTATTACGTGACTACACATACTTTGAAACATGATTTTTTTATTGAAGCCAAAAAATTGATGCCATTTTTGTAAGTTCTTATTTCTATGTTGCCAGAGAGAATAGAGATAGGGAAAGGCGGATGTTGGGACAAGTCATCCCTCATCATCTTAAGGCAATTCATCGTTTAAAATTCACGCGATTTCTTGGGACAATTCATCTTTCCGACTCAAAATTGCATTATTCCCTCGTTTAAAATTCACTCGAAATAGCATGAATTTAGGTGTTTTTGTATCGATTTTTTTTTGCCTCTTACCTCTTACCTCTTTGTTATCTTATGTAGCCTTATAGTGTCCTCGCGCATAGGTGATTATTCCATCATTATGGATAATTCTTTGGTCATCATCTGCATTGAGAGCGAGTTTGTTTGTTTTTATAGTGTGAACATCATGTTTAATCCATCGGAAGGTCATCTGTTCTCTGTAAATGTTCACACCATCGAACAAGCATCTCTGATAATCGTCAAACCCCATGGTCTTCTTTACTACGCACTTCTTGCCTCCCTTGCACTTTTTGTCCTCTGTTCCGTCTAACTGTTTATATGCATAGGTCTTCGCTCTAAGAGCGACAAACTCCGTCATTATATTACCGCCTAACTCATCTTTCATTAGACCAATGACCTTTTCATTCAAACCTATGGGTAAAGGTCTGTTATCTTTTTTGTCACATCCTGAAGTGTCAAATCTCAAAGCTACATCGTCAGCGATATCTTTGTAGAAGTCGTCGGTTTTAATATGATAAACGAATGAATCTGTGTCCATGTAGCAAAGCTTTAGATTGTCACCATATTTTAGTCTCGTATAGTCGTAGTGGAACTCATACATAACTATCTTAGACAAGTCGAGAATTGCAGGTCCTAAATAGATTGGCTTGTTCAACACGACTTTGATTTTCTGCATTTCAACACCCATCAGTGTTTCTGAGAAACAGATGCTGTCTTTGAAGTTGGGCTTCATCAGTAGTTTCTCATATTGTTGTTTCTTGGTAGCCAAGCGTATGTCTTTGTGTTTACGTTGGTTTTCCATAGCCTTACCAAAGACCGAATTATTTATCAGCTTGAAAAAATCTTTCTCGAAGTCGTTCTTTGATTTTGTGCCCAAAACGGTGTTAAAATCGATGTACGGTTTCAACCATGCGCTTTTCTCAAATTCTATCACCCTATGAACCTTATCAAGAACAAGACCATGTTTCAACGCTTGATCAAGCGCACGGATGTGAATAACATAATTTTTTCTGTCAGAAAGGCATGGAGTTAGCTTTTCGACCCCATTAATCTCCATTCGCTTAGGCATCAAAGGAAGATCGTTATGCGTATCATGTAGCTCTTTTGGATATCTCACATCCACCTCGATTATGTAACCATTTTCACCGTTTTCCTCAGCCAACATACGAATGAGTTTAGTCGTGAATTTATTAGGATCATCAACCCACTTGAACTTTCCCGTTAGTAATTTTTGAATCATAGCCCATCCATACAGATTGTTTGCATCAAGATACTGGAGATAGCTGGTCTCTTCGGTCGTCTTATATCGAACACCCATATATTTGTTGTTTGCTTTAGCATGTCTATGAACAGCCTGAGTGAGACCTCCTCTAATACCTTTCTCCATAAACAGAAACATATCCATATCATGCAACAAATCTAGCTTAATCTCGGTCTTTTTCAAACATGCTTGCCAAGCTAACCCAGGAGTAGTGTAAAAATTTGCAGGATACAATTGATAATGTTTTAGGCATGTTTCCCTAAAAGTCTCAAAAACATCAGCAAGCAATAGAACGTCTGTCTTGAGGTAGATATCATGATACACACCCATATTTTTGATTTTCATGTCTTTCCACACCTTCTGCGCATGCGCATAATCAGCATCACTGATACCGCTCATGTTCAACTTGCTGTAAAAAGCATGTTTTGCCGGAAGCTATAGTTTCATTGAACTTATCGAAAGAATCAACGTATTCATATGGATAAACTCCTTTTCTTCTCAATAGTTTGAATTGCTCATCACCCTTGAAGAATTTTCGAAGATTTTTACACTGCTCATCAGATAGATTGTTTACCAACTTATCCAGGCTACTAGCCATGAAACGAACTGAATCAATAAATCTCAATTGTATCCTGATGTCCCTTTTCTCGCCTTTCTTCACATATTCACCAACCTTAACATCCAATGAGAAAGAGATGTATTTCTCTTTGTTTTCGGCGATGACGGTAATCTTTTCTTCTCCATGTTGTTTGGCCAATTCTTTGATGAATAGATGTGCATCGTACCCGCTCAGACTGTGGAAGACGATTGGGATGTATTTAGGCACTTTGTAACGGAGATTGCAAGACCGATGTGCAGCTCCACGAAATTTACCAGTAAAATAACAGTGATCAGCAACACGCATATCCTGGTTGAAATGTCTCTTGCATATGTTGCACTTTCTAGAATTGACTAATTTTGTCACCTCATCATTTGTGAGATCTTGCATTCTTCTTTTTGAACACATATTGTATAGCCTTTTCACTTCACCTACTACATGATTCACAAAGCGTAAAACACGGTCTTCACCGCGGTAAAGCGCTATAGGATTTGGAACTTCACCATAACTAAATTTGCTGTAACAACAGAAACCTGTGGGGATATGTTTACCGACTTTTTCAGTGGATGATCCGCTATTTTTCTCTTCTTCAGACACCTCTTTTGACAAAGCTTCGAAATCGGCATACATGATAAATGGGGCTTTGAGCTGGTACTGACCATTGTTAAATTTAACGGTGCTACCCTCTTTAAGGAGTTGAATCTTAGCAGCATCGTTATTCTTGCAATATTCGAAGTGTTCATCCCTATTTTGTTCGCTTGAAAAACCAGAGAGACAATTCAAGCAATAATGCTCTTTATTTTTATGCTTCGAGTTGACCTTATTTAAGACACCGCTCAAGTTCTTTACAGCTATATAATGACTATTTTCCTTCTCACACAGTAAAAACAAAACAACCGTTTCTTTGCGATCAAGATGCTTCGACTTACGACACATATAGACACAATTACCTCCTTCTTTAGTTAAGACATGCACAGCAATATCAGGGTTTCTTCTCTCAAACAAATCTATCTTATTCAATGGCATCGGAAACGATAAACCATTCCAATTATAGTTATCATACTTCTTGAGAGTTGAGATTCGTTCAGGATGATTATCGATCTTATCATGATTGAGAGCTGCGATAATAGCCCACCTAAAACATTCATCATCATCTTCATTTTTAGGATTGGTTATCGATTTCTTTCCGCTAAAATTCTTAGGTAGCGGCAAGTAAGAGCTGCCTCTCGTTAATTTTAGCTTGTGAAAGTCTACATCAATATTTAAAATTTTATCGATAACAAAGCCGGATTGAGGTAACGCAGGGTTTTCAATCTGCTCGATTATCTTTTTGAACATATTATTAACAACATTAGATATATCGTTTTCATTGTGAATTGTTTCCATATAGCTATTGAACGCCTTATTAACATAGATTGTCGCTTCAGGATTGGATAAATCCTACTTTCTCCATTTGATCCACACAGTTGCTTGAATTTTTATTGATTTTTTGTTTTTGAGTTCCCTCTTAATCAGATCAATTAAGACAGGTCGAACCTTTTTGAGAAACAAATCAACATCCTTTTTTCCATCTGAGTTTATCTTGAACCTTTTTTTAAGAACCATTAAACGCTGTTTCAATAGGAGTAAATTCTTTTTCCTCTTTTTCTTTTTTTCTCCTCTTTCTCTCCTCTATCCTTTTTATACAAATCCAGAACCTTATCTCTCAGGGTTCTGAAAGCTTTACTCGCTTTCTCCTTAATAGCTTTAGGTACATGATTTATTAACCATTGTCTCCATTCATTCAACTTGTTTTTTACCTGGGTCTATTTTTTGCCATTTCTTGCTGCTCAAACAAATCCATGTCTTGTTGGCCAGGAATAATTGTAACAGGTCGGACTGGTTTGAACCGTCTAGTAGATCTTGGCGGTGGAACAGGTTGACCATTTCTCATCGGTCTTATAGCAGAAACAGGGCCTGATAATAATTCGAGCAACTCAGCTTTTCTGAGTTTTGAGTAGCCATGTAGGCCGCGTTCTCTGGCAAGAGCTTTTAATTCAACAACGGTATTTTGCGAAGTCATGTTGGTGATATGTTATTACAATTAACTCTCTTTATATCATTTTTAATTTTTCAATTTTCAACTAAAAAGACTCGTAACCTTTGCGTTCTTTTTTTTTTGTTACTCGTCCATTAAGTAACAAAAAAGCCTTTACGACTCTGGCGAGGTCAATTTATTTTTTGGAAGCCTTCCTGTCTTCTTTCTTGTCATTATAGCGTTTTTGGTAGCTGAGATATCTGTCTCTGTTGTTTTGAATCCAGTTCGAATAGTATCTATTACATGCTTGTTTAGTATCAGGATCAAGAGTATAAGATGGGTCCTTATCATTCTTTTCAAGGACCTCGAGCAATTTAGTTTTGTTCATTTGGGAAGCATATTTTATTTTTCGTGATGCACATGATTTTCTTAACGTTTTGACGTTCATTGATTTGTACTTTGAAACGGGAGTATCGTAATGTACTTCTGTTTTGTCAGTCATTTTTTGCTATACATATTAGAACAAAAAAAAACTTTTAAGTCACTTTTTGTCATGCTACATCATAACAAAATGAGCTAAATAAAGGTGTGCATAAATAAAAAAAATGTCAAACTCTAAACTTCAAGAGATTTACTATCAACCTCAAAATTTATGGAAAGGACAAAAGGCTGTTCAAAATTTAAGAGGATTTGGCTTCAAGCCAAATGAAATTAAGAAGTGGCTATCAAAACAAGCATTTTGGCAAGTACATTTACCTGCTCCAAAACATGTTGAAAGACCACATTATGAAGTTACTACTCCTAATGATTTATATCAATTCGATTTATTGTACATGCCTGGTGACATACTGTATGGTAATAGATATAAGTATATTTTGTCTGGAATCGATGTTGCTTCCAGATACAAAGTAGCCCGACCTTTGAAGACTAAGAAAGCCAAAGAGATTGCCGCTATGATTGAAGACATCTACAAGGTTGGATCTTTAACTTATCCGAAAACTTTCCAATGTGATAACGGTTCAGAATTCAAAGCAGATTTGACAAAATTGTTGGAGAAGCATAATGTTGAAATTAAAAAAGCGACTACAAAATATAAGCATAGCCACACAGCTTTTGTTGAGGCGTTGAACAAGATACTTGCCGAAAATTTATTCAAAATACAAGATGCTCAAGAACTGAATGATTCGGAAAAGGTATCATCTACATGGGTTAAGCATTTGTATAAACTGATTGATAGGTTAAACGATACAAAGACGCGAATGATTGGTATTAAACCAAAAGATGCTATTAAGATGAAAGAGGTGCCTATTGCTAAACGAGAGAATTATCCACCTGAAGTAGAACTACCTCAAGATGGGCTTTATAGATATCTATTGCAACCTGGTGAAGAACATGATGATGGGCGGAGACAAGCAACCGATATAAATATGGTCAAAAAATTCATATCGATTAAATGAGGTAATAGAGCAACCTGGTAACCGTGTAATGTACTATGTTCAAGACGGATCTAGACGAGCTTTTGTAAAAGAGGAATTGATGTTAATACCTGAAGATACAGAATTACCTCCTGATTATGTGCAAGGTTGGTGAAAAAGGGGCGATACATAAAAAGTATCTTTACTTGTTTCTAGTAAAGATGATTGTGATTTTGTCTTGCATGGTTTAGCGCCACATAATGTCATAATTAAAGAACTGCCTTTCATGATTCTTTTGAGATTGCTTGAGACCTTTTGATCTGACAAAGGCTTCCCTAGAGCCCCAACCATAATCCTTTAATTCAACGCAAAGTCTTGCAGGCAACTACGTCTTATATAAATTTCTTCTTCTGTCTTGAACCTCTGTATACATAGCTGTTCCATAACCAACTTTAGACGCAGGTGTGTCTATCCCACCCGCAGAATAACAAGGTAAATCACGTTTTCAGGTAGCTCTCCCCACTTTATGATTGGAACAAATTGTTCCATGTTTTGTTCAAATGTTTCAACTGTTGGAAATTCCATTGTTTTTTTTGTCTATATATTTACGATTATATCTCTTTATACCATTTTCAATTGTTAATTTTTCAAATTGACGAGCACATGAAATATATGAATGGTACACAGGCACAAATTACGAACTTTGTTCTGGATTTAACTTCTTTTTTAGATTTTGAAGTTCTGCCATCAAACTTTTCTCAAACTGATTACGTGTTTCACTCTCCATCTTTCTATCTGTTGAGGTCATATTTTCCAGAGCTTTGTAGGTAATCTTTCCGTCATTCAATGCTTGTGAGATACTGGTTTCAAACACAGCAATCGCAGATGTTACAACATCATATAATTTCATGGCTTTGTCGAGTTTCTTTTGGTATTTTTTAATCAACGCTGTGATAATGCCAGCGGAAATAGAGCCGGCTAAGGCTACGCTACTTAATCCGACAGAGATAGGCATTCCAATAATAGTAGCCCCTGTTGCAACTGAACCAATGCCAGAGCCAATGGTTATAGCGCTTGAGCTGGCATTTATTAGTATCAATCGGTGTAGTGCTTTGTTGTATTTCTCATACTTGGTATTAAATTTGTTCTTTAATTTTATGAACTCTTCAAGTTGAGAATTCATTATACTTGTGTTAAACTTATCTTGCTCACTCGAATACTCAGGAGCAGTGGGTAACTTTGGATAAATCTTAAAACTCATTTTTATTTTAGAGATAGCTATTTTCATAAAAAGAGAAAAATTATCCTCTAAATAAATAAAATGGCAGACATTGACATTGATCCTTTTGGAGAACACGAAAAACCTGATGAGACAACAGATGAGACGTTTCCTCTCATACCCACTGGAGACCGTACGGGTGTACAAATACATACATCAGGTGAAAAAGAAACATCATTTGGAGGTCTCAGTCAGAATACTAGAGTTTTGCAGGAAATAGTTAAAGGGCTGTGTGATAGATTATCTGAAAGATTCCAGCCAAAACCTGAGGTGTTATATACCGACCTGTTTGAAATTAGAGATGGTGAATTATACTACAAAGACAGTAGCAAACCATTGACAAACAATGGAAGACTAAGGGATACTGATACTATAGCAGAAATATTAGGCAAGAGAAGGCTGCGTAATTTAGGGTTTGATATCTAAAAATAAGTTGTCTGCACGACAAGCAGCTAAGCTAAACAAAATACAAGAAGAACTACCTTCATCGTCTAGAATAACAAATGCAATTGACATTGAGCTGGATACAATTATTGAAAATATAAGTGATACTACAGAAGATTTGGTTCGCCAATCATCAATCGATCATGAAACAATTCAGACTGATGATCTATTTGAATATCCTGTGCGTGAATTGTTAGGATTGGATAAAGCATTGAGAAACATACGAGGAAGTCTTCAGGATGAGGTCGCAAAAGAGCATCAGCATATTGATAGAGAAAACAAGTTGGAAGAAATGGAAAACTCAACAAATATGACCGATGAACAACGAAATGAAGTCAAAGAAAGAATGGAGGGATTACATGAAGAGTTGGAAACTAGACAGGAAAGTATCGATGTTCTCAAGGGTAAATTAAACAGTCAAGTTACGAGCATCAGAGAAACCATTGCTAAAATCCTCAACAAAGATACCACATTGGGTGAAAAGATACGAACACTATTCCGTGAACAAGGTATCACAATCGTTAGCATTCTGACAGCCTTTGGCATGGCTATTGGTGTTCTTGTGGAGGGTCGACAAGTCGCTCACAAAATCCTGACAAAGGTGATGATAAAAAGGACGGGGCAAAGGAATGTAAAAAAACAAGTTAAAGGCGTTGGGGTCTCTGTTGGGAAGGCTGGCAGGTAAAGCTGCTGCAGCTCTACCGGGTATATTAGGATCCATCGTGTCATGGTTACTCAATCGAGCGAAAGAAGTGGTAGGTTGGTTGAGTCAAAACCTGTGGGCTTTGGTAGTTGGAATCGGAGGTCTGATATACACCTATCTCATGACAAAGAGTTAATTCTCTTACAGCTTTTATGTTACGATACATGTAACATAATTTTTTCTCCCCCTCTTCATCTTTCAAAATACCACCCAATTCCACCAATTCCAAGCATACTCAAAGTAATAAAAGCCAATTCCCTTTCATGTTGATCATGACTCGGTGTATAAAAGTCGCTCAATACAGGCTCCCGTGGTAAAGGTTCAAGATGTTTACCAAATACCCTATTGTATTCGCGCATTGCATCGTTTAGCTCTATAAATTTTGAATTGGCCTTCTTTTCGAACCTGAGCTGCTTATTGATAAAGTCTATTCTCTCTTGTCTTTTTTGTTGCCATTCAATTTGTGCTTTTTGTAATTTCTCTATGGCCAAATCATGACGTTTTCTTTCAGCGTCGATGCGATCTTTTGATAAACTTGAAAAGAGATAACTTGATCCTGTGAAAGCCAAAGCGTTAGCTAAAGCCCCTCCCAACATCATTGCAATTGAAGCCATATTTAGATATTGATATTTTCAGGTAAAATCTTTTGCTTAATTAAGTATTCTCTTGTTATTTCACTAGCGGCAACAATGGCAACTAGTTTTCCTGTATCTTCCAAGTCAAATTTTTGAATTGAGGGAGGTGTCATTTTTAACACCTTTTTTCCTAGCATCGAATAGCCGATAGCGAAAACGCAGACGACTGATGCGTGATATAAATCGTTGACGATACTTTTCTTGTCCATTTTATTATATATTGCGAGATTATATATTGCGAGATTATCTTTTTATTCCATTTCAAGTTTATTTATTTTCACAGGTATTTTAGATTTTTGCGGAAGGGAAGCGACACTCGCTGGCTTAGTATATAACATTTGGTCTTTCTTTTTATACACAAATTAAGCAAAGCCACCAACTAAACCGAGAGCTATTATTCCTCCTATAGCGTAGTTCATAGGCTGTTCATTCGGTTTGGTAGGAGAATCTCCCTCTCCACTTTCTTTTTGAGGTGTCTGTGACTGTGTTATGGACACTTGTTTTAATTCTTCTCGCTTTTTACGGTTGTATTCCGCCAACCTCTTACCTGCTTCAACCTTTTTAGGGTTCTTCGTTGTCACTTGAATGGGAGTCTGTTTTTCTGACATTTTTATTATCTGCTATATTTATATTATTTGTGTTTAAATTTCTTCCATTGATATAATGCCTCCCGGTAATAAGTCCAACACTGAGTGGTGCTAACAATGAGCCGAATTTATAATATAAGACACATGTGAATCTTTAAAGGGCAGAGTTTAAGAAGGGGTCATTTTCCAGGTCATTGCTCAATGCATCTTGATTGTTTATTCCCAAGACTGTACAAGCTCCCATAGAATACATGTGAATGATTGATTTACCTAAGGACTTCACCATCTGACCTGATAGTTTAGCTTCATAGATACTAAAAAGTTTTTCCATCTCTTCAGCGTTGAGTTTGTGAATTTGCTCTTCAGTGTACATTTTCCCTAAGTATAGCTTGCTATTTCCAGTTAAGACACACTCGAGCAATTTTTGCTTTTTGACCTCACTATTTGGCTGAGAAAATTCACCTGGAACATCATGTCCAATTAAACTATCGATTGCTGTTTCCGCCATTTTTATTAGGGAGAAGTATTTTTTTAAGACAAAACCGGTAAAAAATAGCAGGATGCTTAATAACATGAAGTTAACATATTCTATCATTTTGTTATATCTGTTGTAATTTTCTTATATTCTCTTATAGTTTTGTTGGAATTTGCTGCACAAGAGTTTGCTATCTTCTTATAGTTTTGTTGAAATTTGCTGCACAAGAGTTGCTATCTTCTTATAGTTTTGTTGAAATTTGCTGTATAGCAGTCTTGCAAGAGCCTGTAGTATTCTTATAGCTTTGTTACAAGAGTCTTGTAACAAAAAACGTCAATCTGCTCAACGAATGACATACGTTCTTGGGTGTTCCATTCTCATAACTAGGCACGCATGTTTACCAGCTTTTAGCCTTTCCTTAACAGTCTGGATCTCTGATCGTGATTCAATGACATCATTCTCTTCATGAATCGTTGAGAGATCTTGTCTATCTTTTGGATACCACACATATAACATTTTAGCTTGCCGTCGTAGATTTTTAGATATAGCGGTGTATGATTGTGTAAGTAACCATACCGAATGATTTCGATGACGACCCGAGATTGCTAGTTCAAGCAAAGGCTGTTTCTTTTTGTCCAATTTTTCATCAGCGATGATATCGTCAATCAAAAACAAAGTTTTGTATCCAGCACAGAAAAAGTCCATTTTCTTAATCCTTCATACAAAGATCCTTCCGGCTCAATTAAAATCACATAGCTGCCAGTCCAAAATCATTTCTGTTCTCTGTATGTTTGATTCCATCTTAATGTTGGACATATAATCACGATGAAAGCAAAGTGATCAAAGTATTCATTTTCTAATAATTTTACAACACGTTTAGATTTTCCACAGCCTGTAGGACCAACAAATAATGCTGTGTGAGGTTCTTTCATGTAAAGTGTGTTACTTTGTTCCGCCATTTTACTAATACAAGACAGACATAAATTATTATCTTTTGGTTTTCCTTCAGAAAAATGCTTGCAAATCTCTTGATAATGTTCAAACGGCTGCATCCCTTGAGCAAAAAGTTGGTTGACTTGCCTTCAACAATGACAGATACCTTTTTTATTTTCGGATTGTAGAATTTACTGGTATCTCGTTTGTAGGCTTGTTCGTCTTCAAACAAAACCAAGATATCCTTCAAAGATTTACAAGGGGTATTGAATGACCAATTCCAAGTAGTGTCTGACTTGTTTACTCTAATTTGTCTGTGTCTCAAAAACCTATCGTAGAGTAAAGCCATGTTTTGGTATTCAGATGCAATGTGTCTGGCCAAAGTAGCTTGTGTCACAATCTCATATTCTAGAGATATGTTAGAGATTTTATATTTAGCGTCCGGTGCTGGTGCTGCTGAAGCTACCGAAGGTTTGGCTGGAGTTGATAATATAACCTTATCATAATTATTAAATGTGATCTCATAACATAACCTATTCCCTAATCCGGCTTGATAATATGGGATCGTGCTATCCAACATTTCAAAATCGAGAGGAATGATGAACTTGTTTTTATAGGTGTCGGCAATGGCCTTGTCTGCTGCATCAGAGGTGTCTTTATCTGAAGCGTTGATCCTCAATTTCATACAGTTTTCTGTACACCCATCATTGAAGATGATACCCTGTCTTATTGCGTTTCTTTTTTCATACTTGGTTAGCCATAAATCTCTGTAGCATCCAAAAATGTCAAAGTCATCAATGAGAATAGAAGATAATATCTTAAATAATAATGGAGAGCATTTTTAAATATAATCAAAGCGCTTTATAAGCCAAATGGAGGACAAGACCTTCAGATATTGGATGGGAAAGATTTATACAAACAAACAATTATTGTCTCTAAAAATGGTTCTTTTCCTGCAAGCTTTCCCAATATTTTTACTAATTACGAAATGGATGAAAATGAACAACGCATGAAAATTTGGGAAGAACAACCATTTAAATTATGGCAAACCCAACTAAATTTTGTCACTTGGTGTGCTTCAAGTGCTTGTGGAGTGAGTTCTGAACACCTGAAAGAAGGTCTCTCTACTCCTATGATTAGATCAGTATATCGTTTTCACGTCTATTATCAAATTAGACGAATCATTAAGCGCTTGCAGACACCTCTGCCTTTTGAAGATAGTTTTAATCAATATGACAATCCTTATTCAAAAGAAGAATTTCTAAAAATCTGTAGTGAATATGGTGTCGATTCTGATCCTATGAAATACAGAGGCCAATATTTTTTCAGCTCGTATCAAAAAAGACGTAAAAACTATCCAACACCAGGTCTAAGTTATTTCACAAACGATTCCATGACACGATGGATTATAGAAAAATCTAATGGCTTTACAAAAACAGGTCTTGTAAAAATTACAGACAGTGTTAGAGCATACGCTTATCTTGTTCTTAGTTCGCAAGCCTCAGCTCGTTCTTCTATCTTAGGTAATAATTCAAGCGCTTTGACAGCTCAAAGAGTTTTTATGAACAACTTTGAAGACATTGTTAACCGCAGAGTTGATATTCAAGAGGATATTAAACGTTATCAGGATACTTTAAATTACGCTTCAAGCAAAGTTGATTATTCAGTCGGACAGGGCATTTACATGTTACCTAGTGACATGAATCTAAACATCAAGTCGGGGGTGTCTGGTTACAATAATAAAATTCTCATATCTAATGAGAACTTGAGCCTCGGAAGAAATAAAATGATTAATGTTATGCAAGAGCATCATATTTCAAACAAGGTGACTAGCACCCTAACACAAACAAAAGATAAAAGTTCACAAAAAGAAGTTCACCACATAGAACACCCAAGAGTAAGTCAAACAAATTCACTCTCATCTCACGAAGAAGAAAAAATTGCTTTGATTTTAGTGATAACAACGGCTTTTAGCATATGGTATGTGTTTAGATGACCTTGTTTGAAAGAAATAAGGAATGACGTCAATTAGATGTCAATCATACTTAAATAACAAAGAAAACAATGCATTCCTAGCATACCAAATCTCCTTAGCAACGAGCACTTTCGACTTTAACTTTTCTTAAGTAAACAACTTTCTGGTATGTAAAATTCTATTGTTATAAGCGTTTGATTGACAGATGGTTTAATTATACAACAAAAATTCTTACGTGTTGTTTTTTGAGAATTTTGTTTTGCCGCTCTCAATGCAGATGATGACAAAAGAATTATCCATAATGATTAAATAAGCACCTATGCGCGAGGACACTATAAGGCCACATAAGATAACAAAGAGGTAAGAGGCAAAAAAAAATCGATACAAAAACACCTAAATTCATGCTATTTCGAGTGAATTTTAAACGAGGGAATAATGCAATTTTGAGTCGGAAAGATGAATTACTCTAAGAAATAGCGTGAATTTTAAACGATGAATTGCCTTAAGATGATGAGGGATGACTTGTCCCAACATCCGCCTTTCCCTATCTCTAGAATTAAAAAAATTTAAATATTTTTTACCGAAGAGAGGCAAGAAAAAGAAAGAAAGTGGAAAGTGCTTAAAAATTACAGGTTCAAAAGTTTCCTCGTTGAACCACTTGCTTCAACTATTTGAGTTTGTTTCTTCGCGTGATCAAAAAACTTTTATTTTGTGGATAACATATATATAGTGAATTTATTTAATGATTGAATTGGTGATTAGCTGTTAAAGATGTGCAAGCAGTTACTTCCATCGCAACTTGAATAACAGGGTAGCGGTAAAAATAAAGTTTAACTGCTATGTGAAGATCATAATACACTCCAGAGTGTACTCAACAACCTTGGATTCAAGAATTCCATAAGTTCTGTGGTTTGTTAGCTACAATCATGTCCATAATAGTTTTGGAAAAACCACTTTCCCCTTCCCCCCACTCTTCAGTGTTGATTGGAGGTCTTTTCCAGAGTCGCCAACAGTATTTTGGGGCTCAAATTAACACAAAATCAACACTGAGTGAAGGGGGACAGCGGGAAAACTCTAAAAAATAGCCTCAAAGCCATTTTTCCAATAATTTAATTTATGAACATGATTGTAGTTGGCTTACTTTCGCTTTTAATGTATAGTAAAGAAGGCTAACCATAAGTAGTAGAGTGTGTTGGTTCATAACGTTATGAAGTTAATGTAGATTTGCTAACATAATTCAAGAAAATAAGAAAAAAACATTTCTGCTCCTTTTGTGTGGCTAAAACGTCAATAGAAATATATTTAAGATAATATATAGTTATGTAGCCAAGAAAGGTTTTTAAAAAGACATAAATATATAAAGAAGTTGAATCTCTAGATTTTCCATAATCTGTAAGCAAGCAAGTTCACCATGCTGCCCTTAGAATAGTTTACTCGCCATTTCATCTTATCTCATCAGACAACATCAAGGTTTTAGTTTGTTTCTTCAATAAGAAACAGGATAATTTAAGAATACTCATGTGAACCTGATTTTCAATTTTTACTTGCGTGTATTATAAGCATGTATTACTAGACCAAAAAAACATTGCTTACGTCTCATTTTCAACACTCAGCTCAGCAATTTTGCCTTCATTTTCGTCTTCTTGCTCTCTTACTGTACACATTTTCTTATGACCATTTTTCCAATGTATTACTTGACATTCACGAGTGCAGTAAAATGCATCCTTGCATCGCACACAACGTTTGATACCTTCGTTTGTTTGACAGTTTGAACAAGGTCTAAAATTCGATGCCATTGGTTGTAAAATCAAAAACTTTATATTAAGTAAAATCAGAAGTTTTTAAAAATAACCTTCGCATTTTAAATTTTTTTTATCTCTTAAACTTATTTATGTAATATAACACTTTTGTTATTCATAACGTTTAAAAATATATTTTGACTCAACAGATCAACTCGTATTATAAAAAACACAATATCATACACATATTTGATAAAACGTCTCAAAAACTACGACAGCCAATGGAAGTAAAGACTTGTTCACACGATCCGGATATTTGAGTCAAATCGACGTATAGGAATATAAAATTCAGTCAGAATTTTTGACGAGATGTGTTTCTGACAAATCAGAAAAAAACCTTAACCTAAATTTATTTTACGTATAAGGTAGAAAAATAGGATTTAACTTGCTCTCTCTCTGTTCCAAAATAAATAAAACAGATCAAGAATACACTGATACGTAATGCTGCAAATTTCAAAAAAAAGAATTTCATTTTTTCAAATCTCAAGATCTAGCTGTTTCCACTTTGCAAGTTGGTATGAAAATTTCGCAAATAGTTCAATAAGTTGAATAGAAATATATATCTGGTGGTAAACCTTAGGTTAGTCCTAAGTGCAAGACTATACTGGGCTATGATGCGAACATGCTCTATCCAAGCACTCTGCTACAAGATTTTCCTTGTGGTAAGGAGAAGTTGCTAAAAAAGGCAGACCCTGCTGAAGAATTAGATGATCTGGTGCGAGACATTCTTGATGGAGCGCTCTTCGGGTTTGCCCAAGTTGACATTGAAGTGCCTACTGAGTTGTACGAAGAATTCAGTGAAATGTCCCCGTTATTTGTGGTTAGAGAGATCGCTGACAATCAAATTTCTCAGCATATGCACGATTATTTAAACAAGACCGGGCGAAAACGTTTCCCGGGTACCAGGAAGCTGTTGGGGGTGATGAAAGCTGAGAAGATCCTGCTTTGTACGGACCTGCTTAAATGGTACCTGAATCATGGATTAAAAATTACGGCTTGTTATCAAATGCTCAAGTACTCACGTGGTAAACCATTCGCATGGTTCCTAGAAGAAATAGCGGAAGCGCGTCGCAAAGCAGATAAAGATCCTGATAGGCGCAGCGCTGGCGATACTGCAAAGCTGAAGGGGAACTCGTTCTATGGAAAAATGATCGAGGATCTGGCGGGACATAACAATACCACATTTACAAAGGATGAAAAGGTAGTAGATGCGGCAATGAGGAGCCTATACCTGGAGGATATTGAAGAAATTGGAGACGCGTACGAAGTAAGACGACGTAAACAATGCGTTTCCATTAATAGAGCGTACCAATGCGGGATATATACATATCAATTGGCCAAGCTGCGGATGCTCGAATTTTACTATGACTTCCTGGATAAGTACGTAGATCGACGAAATTTTGAATATGTGTATATGGATACCGATAGTGCTTATTTTGCAATCTCTGAAGATAACTTACGTGATGTTGTTCGTCCTGAATTAATCAAGCAGTACGATGAGGATGTTAAAAACTGGCTAGTCACCGATAAATATTTAAGCCGCACCGGAGGGCTGTTCAAAGAAGAATTCATCGGTTCGAGGATGATTGCATTGACCGCAAAGTGTTATTGCGTCGAAGGAAAAGATGGCACGAAATTTTCCTGCAAGAAAATGTCGAAAAGGCAAAATGAGGTGACATGGTCAAGGTACAAGGAAGCACTGAAAGGCGAGCTAGATACCGCTAAAAATGTGGGGTTCCGCGTACATAACCAGGGTATGGTCGCATATCAACAAAACAAGCTGGGTCTATCAGCGTTCTACGATAAGAGGATAGTGCTAGAGGATCCTATACACACAAAGCCTTTAGAGTAGTTAGCGTCCAATACTTTGCTATCGGCCATTAAAGTTTTATACTGGGATCGTAGGGTAAAAAAAAATGCCTTGGAAGCGAGCGATTCATTTGTATGGGTTGAAACCTCCAGTAACCCCTACAGTGCAGAAATAAAAAACCAGTAATGCAGGCTGCTGCTGTTGTACCGCGGGAGGCTCACGAGGCCTGGGATAGAAGTATTACGACCTATGCGCGCTAATAAGCAGTAAAGGTGTTGTGAGACACCACCTTTACACAAAGCTGCAAATAAAAATGGAGTTATTGATATTAATCGCGATAATTCTTCCGTATATATTGATACTTACATTCATCGATAGATGCCGCCTTATAATAAATAGTATGTCTGAATTAGCTGATATTTTTGATGCTGTAGATACACCAGCAGAAGCGCTTGATCAAAAACCTATAGACAAACGTCAAGCCCTTAAAAATGCTCGCAAAACCAAGCCACACCTCTTAGGAAAAAAATGTACCGAGGTATTTTTGGACAAAGAATCACCCGAGGCTATTGAGAAAATACATCCTGAGTTTGTTGAACGCGACCTCCACGAGAAATGAGAGAAGACTGCAAAGCCATTGTCAACTCGCGCCCTTAGGCTATATAGCAAAGCTATCGGTAACCTTATACCACTGGATAGTCCCGAAGCCCTTCGTCATGATTTAGAAAACGATCCTATTATCAGAGAATCCATGGCTGACTTGGGTATTCTCTTCTATGCAGCCTTTGGTAAGTTCCTCGCCCCCTTACTCGTTGCAGCTCATACCATTAATCATACCCAGCTCTTAAAGTCCATTGAAGAGAAGAGAGAGATTGATGAGGAGCAACAAAAAGATGAGCAGCGCGTGTAGTATTATTATCAACCAACACAAACAACAAACAGAGACCGTCGAAAAAATTGTTGAAGTGCACAAAAAGCACCCGGGAAGGGTTGCACAAGGTCACAGGCTAGCTGCACTGATGAGGGAGAGGAAGGTCGGAATAGCTCCACCCAAGAAAGAACCCATGACGTTTAGAGAATTCCTGCGATACTTTGAGAGAGATTTAAATACTCCTGAAGCTATACTCACGGGGATAAAAGAGACCATGGACATTCTTGAGGAACAGGGGTTATCCCTCGTTTTTACTGTAAAAAAGAAGTGATTTTATAACTCCAAAGAGTTATAAAAAATGAGTGAAGAACCTAATCAATTAATTACCAAGAAAAACGAAGGACGTGTTGCTGCTGGTAAGAGACTTGCTGAATGGAATCGCAAGAACAAGGCTGACTTGAAGAAGAACATGGGTAAAGGTACCTCCAAAGAGAGTCAGGAACCTGCCACAGGTACCTCCAAGTCCATGGGAAGTGGTGTATACATTGCTGGAGGCCTTATTCCAATAATCGCCTGTATTGGAAGTTATATTATTTTTTGTGGAAGGCTGGGAAAAAATCCGCGGGTACCCAGCAGCCTGCACCAGCGGTTCAGCAAAAACCTTCAAAGGCAGATATTGATATTTTAAGATGCGCTGAGCCCTATAATAAAGAATGAGTTCGAATGTTACCCCTAAGCAAAAGGAAATCATTGATATGATATATGAGACTGTGATCGACCTCGGTTTAACTTTCCTTACGCGATGCTCGGTAAACGATTTTTAGGAATCTCGAGCCCCAGCACAAAACTCGACACGAATGATGTGATGAAGATGATCGCATATTTCACCGCAGGGCGAGGAAGCAGCGAGATGGCCGTCTCAAAAGGGTGGTTGCCCGCTTCTATCGTCCCAAAACCCAAGTAAGCACAGTTGAATAAATGACTTTGGATATCGTAAAAGAACCCCATACGGCTATTTTCACAGGCCCTACTTCTTGTGGAAAAACGCAAAGAGTTCTCGATCTTTTGGAGCATGAATATCGACACTATTTCCAAAACATCATAATTTTGTCTCCTACTCTCAGGTGGAAAACCACTTACTTGGAAAGACCATCGCTTCGGAAGGATGATTATGTGTTTTTGATAGAACCGCAGGATCAATTGTTTGAATGGATAGCAAAATTATCAAACCTCCTGGCAGGGGAGGAGACGTTGTTTATTGTTGATGACATGATTGCTGATGAAACCCTGGATAAGCGGAGACAATCCCTATTGGAACTCGCGATCAGCGGTAGACACAGGAAGCATAGCTTATGGTTGTTAACTCAAAGTTATACGGCTTTACCAAATAATCTCCGCCGCCAGAAAAAAATGCTATTTACATGGTATTCCTCAGAGCGTTCTGATATTAAAATGATTGATGAAGAAACGAACCTTATCGAGGATTGGGAGCCTATCAAAACCCAGTTGAAAAAATCTAAACATGTCTGTTTGTATATTAGATTGGAACACCCTAGGGCCTTGAGTGTTCTAGAATAAATTTCATATATCAGAACATTAGAGATTGTGGGACTCCGTCAGAGATATGTACCACATGCTTATAATGATTTTTCGTAAATATACAACACCTGAAGATGATAAATACCATAATCTTCCCTATTACTATTAAAGAAAAGGAAGTGGATTAGGCTTCAATTTCCAGAGTCTGAAGAGATCGTTGTTATTGATAAGATTGCATGCGTTTAATAGGTTCGAGGAAGAGGGTCATATGGAGCGATACGTATGCCACTTCAGGCTTATTGATCATACTCGCGACGACTGTGAAGCGATCCTCGACTTATACAACCTGGGTGATCCAGCATTAGAAGATTGGAAAAAGTTTTTGTGTGTTCATAACACACAAAATCGAGAATTTTTCACCAAACTTTCACATGCTTTGGGGGTGCCGAGGTACCCTCGGGTACTAGCATGAGCTCTTCTGCCACAAAGCTTCGATCAGGCGCTCCTGCGGAGCCGCTAGGCGATCCATCTGCCAAATAATATAGGAGGCGTGTACCAGTCACTATACAGTCTAGCCTGTATGTACGCTTCGACCAATAGGCATCCGTTGCACGTCTTTTTCGATCACCATGTTCCTCGCCGGGTTGCAGCAAGTATAGATATAAACCGTCATCAGGTAAAGGCTTTTCTTGCCCGTCAGGACGGAGCCGCAGGCGATCGCTTTTTGCAGGTGGTACGTCATCGAGCTTAATGTCTTTTGAAGGTTTCATAACAATCATAGCGGTTTTGGTGTTGTTCAAACTCTTGACGATAGTGTACAGATTCTTGACCCATATACTGCTAGTTTCGTTAGTGAGCAGCTCTTGCGCGTCCTGAGATTTAAACAACCTCTCCGCAAGCACCTTGTTGTAGGACTCCACAAACGCCGTGAATGTATGATGGTATTTGGTAGTTACCCGCTTGATCTTGACACCCTCGCCTTCCAACAGCTTCGTCACATCTGATTTGAACTCACTACCGTTGTCACATTGGATTATACTTGGATATTTGAGGGGTCCGGCTTTATATATATCCTGGAGCATGTCAGCGACCTCGCTAGCCTTTTTCGTTCTCAAGGGTCTAGCTAATTTGTAGCGCGAAGCCACATCGATGCCCGTAAGTATATATTTGTATGTATTACCATACAGCTTATCATGGGGCATATACAAGAGATCAAACTGGTGCATCTCATTGGGTCTAGTTATGGTGAAATGAGGGTAGTTGATACGCTTGGGGCTTTTGATATGTCTAAGCCACAAGAGCTGACAAGATAGCCAATGGATAATTTTCTTTTTTGAGAGGCCACTCTGCTCGGAGAGTAGTTTAATCGCCTTTCTCCCGATCCATAGATTTTCGGGTTGGTAGTAGATGCTGCTTAATTTTTCAGCTTCTTCGGTTGTAACAATATGCTTTGATTTTGACATGTTTATTAGATGTCAAAATATTCCTTACATAAAGCCCCTGCGGAGCCGCTAGGCGAACTTATACACCGCAAGAACCCATAAGTGCTAAGGACCCTACGATGAACATCAACTCGCCGTCTTGTTGCTGTTTGCTGTGTATATAGTAGTTGGAGAGTTTGGGAGCTTTTTCGATCGTCGCGATATAGTACTGTCGCATACCTTCATCGATTCCTTTAAGACTCTCGCCAGCTTGACGCTTAAGCTCACGTTGTTGATTGTACCAATCGATCTTCGCTTGACGATCCCGCACCCACTCCGCATGAGCGGCTTGGAGTTGTTCAATAGCTTTATCGGGTCTTTTGCGCTCTTCTTCGTCGTGCCCACTTAGTTTGCTGAAGAGATAGTTACTCCCAGAGAATGCTAGAGCGTTAATTATTGCTCCATCTGCAAGTACTGCTATGCTTGCCATGTTTATTTTGTAGGTCTACAAAAACAAATTTTGATCTCTTAATATTCGACACTGTGGAACCTGCCATCCAGGATGTTTAATTGCGCGTCTTGGATAAGGAAGACGTAGCAGAAGCCGCCCACTACCATGTAGGCCCCGATCACGTGTTGCCCTGAAATCAATGAATAGCGCATAGCGCTCGGTGAAAAATTGACCTATGGTCACTTCACTATCATGGCACCCAAATAATTCAACGATCTGCTGCAAATGATCTCGAGGGAGCATAGCATGTGAATACAGCTCATTGGGCTCACCCTCCACCGTGACAGAAATCTTCTCGATTTTGGGATTGTAGAATTGCTCATTGACACCCGCATAAGCCTTGGATACTCCAGGATCGACGAAAAATAGTAATATACCCACCAAGGATTTAGCCGGGGTATCGACTTGGAGATTGTAGGATGTATCACTTTTCTTCATAGTCACCACTTTACTCCTCAATACTAGTTCGTATGGTAGGGCGAGGCGGCTGTATCGCGACATCATAGCGCTCGCCAGATCCTCATTTACTAATTTTTCAAACTCGAGCGAAATGTTAGAGATTTTGTATGTAGCGTCACTTGCTTTGGCTGCGGTTGAGCCCGCGGCTGGTGTACCGGCATCTTTGATGACTTGATCGTATGAAGCGAAATGTAGAACGAACTGTAGCCTATCGTTGAGTCCATGTTGATAAAACGGGAGATCTCTCGTCAACTCAAACATTTTCCCCAACGGAATACAAAAGGTGTTTCCATACGCCGCAGCTATAGCACGCTCCTCATTTGTTCCTACATGGTCAGACGCTTTTACCTGTAAAGCGCGAATTGTCCCGTCATTTGGATTGAGTCCCTCCAAAATCAGATTGTTCTCCCTAATAAATTTCGAAATCCAGAGATCACAGGTAGACACTGAATACATTAAAATCCGCAATATGCTGCACCTCGTTACCATTTAAAGTAATACGAAGGTCCCTCACAAGGGCTTTTCCGATGTTGCTAACGATCGTTCTTTTCGTGTTGGTGCCGGTCAGTTCCATATCAAATAGTAGCCGGATACTCCCAAGAAATATAACATCGTCTTGACCCATGCTTGGTATTTCCACATAGAGATCCTCATTCTGGCCAATCGTGAACGGTACATGACTCACTTTAACCCGCTGCCTCTTGCCTTTGACAGCGAGCATAGTCTTGACTTCCTGATAAGGGTTTAGTCTTCCAAAAACACTCATATATTTAGATAGGCTGGTGGTTAAAATAAATGGCTGATAATCCAGGATATGAAGATGACTTTACGCCAGAGGAAGATATTCAAGACGAAGCCGAGGAGTTTAGTAGCAAGAGCGAGATCCTTAGACCCGAGAACGTATCAAGCACGCCTGCAACGCCTTCACGAGGGGGCCTTTACGAAGCTCTTAGTGGGGATCTGGGAGAGCCGAGTGCGAGATACTACAACGAGTTTAAAGTCGACGGGAACCGGCTTCTTTACAATGGTGTAGAGCTCACAAGAAGGAATGGTGAATTGAGGAGCGTTTTCGAAATACGGAGGAGGTTAGGTGCGGGGCGATTGCGATCCATGGGGTTCGACGACTATACTACACCACACAAGGGTAGTAAGACTATGGCTCAGAAACTCCTTAACGAATTGGATAATGTCAATGGAAAGGCTGATGACATCGAAATGTTGCCGCTACTTGAGAACGTGCTCGATGACACGGAA
This sequence comes from Hydractinia symbiolongicarpus, assembly GCF_029227915.1. Lineage (NCBI taxonomy): Eukaryota > Metazoa > Cnidaria > Hydrozoa > Anthoathecata > Hydractiniidae > Hydractinia > Hydractinia symbiolongicarpus. Next base: position 3,518,833 of record NC_079877.1, read on the forward strand.
AGTCTAATCGAAGATACTTCCTTTGGCGGAGATATCACAGAGCGTGAAAGAAGACGGTTAAACCGCGAGCTTCAAACGTTACGTGGTAACCTCAAGCACTTGAAAGGCAAGATGGTCTTCTACGACAGTGAGATCGACAAAGCAGAAGTCAAGGTAAAAAGGCTCGAGAGCAAGAAGATAACACCTGGGGCATCCGAGGAACAGCTAGCTATCTGGGACAGGGATATAACCAAGGCCAATGAAGACCTGAAACGACTACGTGATCAAAAAGAGGCTACTGCAAAAGTGCACGGTTTACTACCATCTGACACTCAGAGCCAGCTGCTACACATCAAAGAGACATTGATGAAGATCGCGGTGGATGATAAAACTTGAAAAACTCAGGGTCTGTTCAAAGAGCAGGGTATTACTATAGCCAGTATCGTCTCCGCTGTTGGCTTGCTCATATCCACCATCGTACTCGCCGTTACGGGAGGAAATGCAGGCGCCGTAGGAAGTAGTGGAGGAAGTGCTGGTGGCAAGGGTTTTGTACGCAAGCAGTTGGAGCGACTCGGAAAATTCTTGAAGTATATTGCCGCAGAAAATGCGGAAAAAGGAAAGCTAAAAAGTCAAATCAACGACATAGTAACGATACGATACAATGTTTTAAATTTTTCATCGAATTCGCCACGTTTTTATTCACGCCGTTGGCGTCTTTGACAAAAATCAGGTCATTCTTCTACACAGTGTGCTAATGAAAACCCAAATTTGCAATTCCCCACTATTCAAAGTAATATAAGTAGGTAAGCATGAACTCCTACATTTTAAATTTAGTTGCGTTACAAACAATATTTTTTGTTCTACATTCTTTTGTTCTACATTCGCATTGTGTAAAAATCTATATTGTAATACCCGTATACGTCTGTCCGTCTGTCACGCAAAATGGTAGCTTAGCTGAGCATCGCTGCTTCCTTCTTACCACGCCTCAACAATGCTGAAACAATCATAGTATTTGTTTTTTTCGTAACCTTCTCATCTCCCTACCTTTTTAAAGTCACGTCCCTTTTTACCACGATCTTTGCCACTGCAAAAAATCGACCGGACCATTAATCCGGACTATTAATCCGGATTAATAAGCCTGTCAACGCTTTTGCGCGGACTTTACCTTCATTAACCAATCAGAAACCTTTTTTTTTAACGAGTTTGCGCAACCTGGCGTTTCATTTTAGGCCGGGGCTTCTAAGAGTTCATCAGGATATCGTAACCACGAGACCAAGAGGACGGATTGGTTTTACATTGCTTTAACACACTTTTTCTTTTCCCAATCTTTTCCCATTTTCTTTGACGTTTTACCCCTTTATATCTCTCACGTTCTCTAGCTATGTATAAATCTTAAACAAACCAACTTAAGATTTTAGCTAGGAACGTAGATTCCGAGGTAGCATTCTGCTGAAGCTAGCTAGCTAGCCGTATTTATTCCCATTCTTTTAAAGTTCTTATTCAGTTTGGTATATCAATATTTATTTTTATGTGGGGGTCGTGGTTAGCTAGCTATGATCTACCTCTGGCTAAAAAAATTAAAGAAGCCAAATGCAGTTTTTAGCTACCTGCAACAAATTTCTTATTCAATAATTTTTATGATGCTAAATATAGTTAGGTAACTACACATTTTATTACTGTCATAATTTTTATAGCTGTAACGATGGGCTGTTTCCTGTGTTTTTATTTAAACTGTTGTGATAAAGTTTTTTTTGAAAAATAGTATTACGCCTATAACTTATGTGACACGGTTTACCTGCAATGTGTGTTTTTATTTAAATTGAAGTTGTGATTAGTTATTTTCGGAAAAGGCTATTACGCCTATAGACATGTGTGACCTGTACTAAGTGATTAATTTGTTAACATTTACTGAAACTTTTCTACAAAATAAAATAATACTGACCAATTTTTTGGCTAGGACGAAGTTAACATTGTGCTCAAGGGGTATTAGGCATAAACGCATGTGCAACACAGTTTACCTGTACTAAGCGCTTACCAGTGTTAACGACGAGTTGTTTCCTGTGTTTCTGCTTAACCGAAGTTGCGATAAAGTTTTTTTATAAAAAGGTATTGTACCTACATAATTGTGCGACATTGCTTAACTGTACTAAGCGCACATTTTTGTAAACAAAAAGGAAAGTTTTTTTTTGAAAAATATATTTTAACTGAAACCCCATAATGCTCTGTGCGCTTCACCAGATTTACGACATACTGCATACCTGTACTAGGGTGCTCCACCTGAAAGTGTGAGACAGTTTACGGTTCTTATTGCTCTACAAGCATTTCAATGCTGGGTAACATTTTTAATTGTGACTTACCCCGGCGTATGACACCGGGTCAGCCGGCTAGTTTTTAAAATTAACATAACGCCGTTTCGTACGATAAAATCTCACACAAACACTTATAGGAGTTGAAAGAAGTTTGATGAACAGCATTCTAAAGGCTTCTTCTACGTCTTACCGTAGCTAGCTGGGTCAATTCGTTAGGTCTATTTACACGTGGCGATGTACATCTGCTTGTTGGCGTAGATTAAACTGTTCAGCCGCTTTATTGACACGTTTTACATTACGTTGCTGGACCTGGTCTTCATTTTGCTGGTTCTCTTTTCTGTTTGACGTAGAGCAAGGTGAGCTCTTCTGCGGGAATAAACGAAAAGAATTAGAATTTACATAAGCATTTTGAGTAATTACAAGGCATTCATTAGTTAGCTACAATAAAGTTAATACACAAAAAACAGAACAGTAGGTTGACCAGGTAGGTTATTGCTAAAGCTGGATTTGTGTAGCTAACTAGCTAGTTAGTTTGCTACCTCTAAACGTCTACAAATAGAGAGAAAAAATGTAAAAAAACTAAAAAATGACCAAAACGTTCTCTTAAAAGAATTAAAAAGGGCAAAATAAATAAAGCGAAAAAACGACAAAATTCTTCAATCGCAGATCGGATCGATGTCTCGTGGAGTTTTCCACAGATTAACGGATGGCATTTACAAAATACTACACCTACTTAAACATTAAGGTGAACAAGCTTGAATCGATAATGCTTACATTAAATGCTTACATCAAAATCAAATGTATTTCTGTCACCTTGTTATTCTATTGAAATATATGTTGAAAAAGATAACATTATTTAAACATTTGTCTGCGTTGTTTTCTCATTTGAAAGCAGTCTACACTTTCAACAACAAAACGTATTTTGTTACTACGCTACGCCTAATTAGATTCCATAATCTACCTTCTCTGCACGTCTGGGAATAACAAAACAAAAGTTACTTTTGTGACAATACAACTCAATAATACTCCATTCTCTAAAAGCGACTAGGTAGCTAAATTACCTTGTCCCTCTGCACCCCCTTCCCCCCTCCCCCGACTTAGGTTTTTACATCACAGCTAGCTGTGTGAACAAGTCAAAAACACAGGACGTTTGATTATTTGGGCTCGTCCTGACTCCACAGAAACATCAAACTTGGGCACATTGGCGCTGGCATTGTGTTATACATGCACGAATAGGCTTACCTTTGTTCAAGACTTAATGACGAAACCAAACACACGGCTTGTGGATCTTGTGAATAAGATACGCAATTACCATATTATTGTTACTGGGAGCGACGTTGGCCGAATTATTCAACTATGTTTTTGGTATTGAGAGAGCAAAATTAAACATATCTGACTAAAAACAGGCTTAGGAAATAAGAACAGAATTTGAATCTACTGTTATTTATAAATTTTTGTGTAGTAGCTGCAAGTCTACTGATGTTTTTGAAACTAAACTATATTATAGTAAGAGTGTCCGAATACATAGATATCTCTCCGTTGATCGAAGAACGTACTGCTGCAGGAGAGTATGGAGTGCGATTGCTTTGCTGAGTTAATAACTTTGTTATAGTTACCAAAAAGCATGTAATTGCTTTCTTAAAGAAAAGGAATGCTTTTCATTCAAAGACAGAAACTTCCATACAAAAACTTAATAAGTAATCCATTACATTTTCCTAATAATGCCTTTGTGCGTATTAATATTGCAATATGGCTTTTCTGTTTTTATAACTAAATTAGAAACCTGTATTTATAGCTGCTGTGAGCTGACAAATGCTGGTACAAAAAATTTAACATAAACATTTTATCGTGTTTTATTTAGGTAGCTAGCAGCTATTTTCAAAGTTATGGAACAAGAAATATACTAATATTAGCAGTTAAATATTTTCCTTTAAAGTTCGGTAGATATTTATTTCTACATACCGACAATTGGTATTTTATAACATTGTCATGTTTTTTTTTTGTTTCCCGCCAGCTGTTGGCGATGCAGACTCTCTTGGTTAAAGATAGATAGTTATAAATATTCAGAAAGATAGGTTTACAGAGATAGAGTAGACTCTGGACACCATAAACTTTGTGGTATCTAGGCTAAGACAGTTGGCCTAGTTTATGAAAAGTTCCATTCTTAAAAAAGTCAAGGAGAATGTCTTTTTTACCAATTATCAATCTTCGCATTTGTACGCGTAGTATTCGGTGCGTATAGCACTTTTTTCTTTTAAACCTTTGGTTTTGCAATGTATTACATCATTTTAACAGGCGTAAATAAACAGTTATTGGTTAAAAGTGTCATTGTTGTTAGGCACTTCCAGGCATAAACGACACTGGTTAGCAATAAATTAACAACTACGCTCCGAATATTGCTAAAACCAACCAATTCAGTCACTTCGCAGGATGTTACTCTTACACCCAAAAAAATCCCTGTATCCAACGTTTCACAAAAAATAATAAAAAAGTGTTGAATAATAAGTCCATTGAGGAGGGAACTCAACACACGTGTTAAGCGGGATGACTTTTTAACTTTTTTTTAACAAAGGAAAGATAAATTGAGGAAATTTTCTTTTTACCTAGATTAAAACTTATGATCCAGGATCAACGATAGCGTTAAAGCTTCTTCCTAACTTTTCTTTGACTTTATTTTAATTTAGCTAGAAATTATACATCAAGATACGAGCAAAATGGCTGTCGTCAAGAATTATTTAAAAGAGTATTTGGCAGGCTTAGACGAGTATGTATGCATTCAAGAAAGGAAAATGATGGTACCTACAAGTGGACGTGTCTTATATGGTATTGTAGACGCATTGGAACATGTAATTGTGCGACTCGATAAATGGCACGACAGAGTACTTGCAGAAAAAGACGACAATTTTGGTAGCGAGACGATAACAAGGGCTTGTACATTACAAGAACGAGCTACACTTTGTATTTACGACGCAAGACAAGTGCTTAAACAACAAAGTGGATATATGTGAAGTATTCACAATTTTTGAAATGTAGATAAAGTATTTCTCTCATTTTAAGACATTATGCGGTAATTTCATTTTTTATACACTACACATTTGTTTATAAGAACCAGTGAAATGACTGTTCTTTTTTTAAACTTTTTCTAAGCATGATTTTTTCTAATTTTGTTCAGAACTGGACCCAATGTTGTTCTTATATAAAAATTTTTCTTCTTAGCTGAAAAAATATGTGTTTTGTTCCAAACGGACTTTATAACTGTACTGGTCATCAGTCCAACGAAGTATTTTCACGCAGTAACTGTGGGTGCAAAACAAGCGGTTGCAAATGAAATCAATTATGGTTAGCTTGAGAGAGAATTACAAGAGAATTTACATCCTGGATTGTTCTTATTTTGTAGCAAAATTCACACTCTGTTTGTTCTTAGACTTAACACAATGATTTTAACCAGCAGTTGTTCATATTTTAAAAGTCATACATTCTCTCTAAAATTTGATTCGTTATCTTTAGTTTATAATTATATTATTATATTGAACACATTTTCCTACACATATTTTACTTCACTTAATTCGATTATTTAAAGAAGAAGAGTCAATTTTTTATGCTGTCTACCACCCACACCCCTGATATTTAACATCTTTTCCTCACTTAAGGCTGAAATACACTATCATTTTTCAATGATCATTTTCCAATTATCATTGAAAAATGACAGTGTATACAAAAAAATGTAATTTTCACACTCTCATTTCCAATGATCCTTAAAACTTAAAAGTTGAACATGTTCAACTTTTAATTTTTCAATGACATTTTTTTTCTATTGTTTTGAACCGAATCCATTGTTTTTGCACACGTGTTTTTTGCACGCGATGTAGTTTAGGCGTAAACATAGATAAAAACAAAGATTTGAACAAGTAATTAAACAAGTAAGAATGAAGACGCAAGAAGCGACCGAATATTTTTTGAGATTTGGAGAAGCCAGCCCAGTTTGTGGGATGTTAAATCCCTGTTCTATAAGGACAGAAACGAGAAGGCAAAAAGTTATGAGATATTCAAAGGCAGACTAGGAATGGAAGGTTTGTGTTATTTCGAATGGTTTGGATGAGAAAAGAAAAACATGCATGTTTTTATGATCTGTTTTTCTTTTTAGAGAAATTAGTGAGGAGTAAAATAAATACACTGCGAAGTTATTTCAGCGCAGAATTGAAGAAAGTACACAACAGCAACAAAAGTGGAGCAGGACGAGATGATGTTTACGAAAGTAAATGGCCATACTTTCAGTCTTTGCTATTCCTACGTGACTCCATCGTCCCAAGAAAAACAACTTCTTTGATGGTGGGTATAAATTTCAGACAAATTTTTCTTGCCATGGAACAGCACCGGTGGAGTCAAAGTACGCACAAAATTTATCCCTGATATTTTTCGCATCATTTCTGTAATTGTTCAGATGAGATTACTCGCCGTACCCTCTCTCAGAACACCGCCCATTCAATCTCCGATCCCAAGGAACTCTTCAACACATGCCACACACAATTACCCACCCTTTATGTCTCCGCCGTTATCGCCTGTTTTACAGAATATGTACCGACACCCAGTGAACATACATCAAAACACTTATCAGAGTCGAGAAAGTTTGTCAGATCTCAACCCAGAAAGTGAGGGCTCACAAAGTGCAGGGTATTAATGTGTGACTGCTAGTTTAGTACGTTTGATAAATTACTGAACGAAATATATATTTACCTTGAGGTTATTTTCTTTTAATCGCATGTAAATAGCTTTGCAAACTTCAGCGATGAACTCTGACAAAGTACTTTTGTGAACGCGAAATAAATACTGTAATTCGGCGTAAGAGAGAAAAACTTCAAAGTTGCAGCTACTTTGACTTTAGCAGGAATTGGGTCTCGCAAATGCCTTGTTTTTTTCTCAATATCAACTTCTATGAGATTTAGGAGCTCATCAAAAATATTCGGCGGCATTCTTCAAAATCGCGTATACTCTGCAATTTCCTCTACACGCAGTTCATACATGAGAGTATTGTAGATGCCAAGTTCATTTCGCCTATATGGCTTCACCCATACATTTCTTTGCTTTTTTTCCTATGTTTAGCTCTCTTTTTTGATAACATATACACAACAACAGCAGCTGCTATTTCTTCTTCAGAGTCCATGTTGCAAAGAAAACATGCTCAAGTTTCATGTTTTTAATGATAGTGTATTTGCGCCAAAGTTTGTCGTTTTTATTGTCATTGGAATGTATCATTGGAAAATAATCATTGAAAAATGATAGTGTATTTCAGCCTGTATTCCAACCTCCAATTTATTAGCTACGTTATGGCAATCTAAAGTGTATTAACGACACAATGTTATACGGAAAAAGAATTTTCTAGTACAAGTTTTCTCAAATAGAATCGCGTGATGATGTTAAAATAATTGAGAGAAGCAAGGTTTTTAAGGTTTCATTTACTTTGACCTGACTGTTTGTTTACGCCTTTTCAAGTTCGGGTCTGAATATCTCCATTAAAAATTGGTGCGATTCTTACAACTTCTGAAGTACTGCCCTTAATCTTAAAGTTATTTGGCAGATATAACAGTAATAAATATGGCAGCCTAATGTTTGGTCAGATGTTTAATTGTTGATGTCAGCAAAAATATGAGAAATCGCGATATATTGTTTGTTGCAATGTGCGCTTTTCAGGAAGTTTTTAATTGTCTAAATCGTGTCATAATATTTAATACTATAGACAATAAATAGTCTAGGTATATAGTGCGTTAAGCCGCGGGAAAAGGTAAAGATTTTCTTGAGGACGTAAGTAGCTACATAACTTGAATCTGAATCTTTCGGATAACTAGGTGTCATTGTGATAATTTGCCGACCAGAATATAGGAAAATTAATCCAATTTTAAATGTCACTTTTTTCTGGAATCTCCATGTACCATTGGAAAGAATTAAAGAGAGGATAGAAAAATGGTATCCTACCTCAAATTTGCTTCTTTTATAATCGAGTTCTGCTACTGTCTGCAGTGTTTCATCTTGTTGGCAATGAAAAATGCAATAATATAATATGAAATAACAAAAATGTCTACGTGACTCGTGATTTTTCATAAAAAATGCATATCATACACATTGTAAAACGTTAAAGACCAGAGCCATAATTTTCAGCAGAAATCTATCACTTAGGCTACCGTAAAGTACTAAACTCCAGACATGCATACTTTTCTAGCATATTTCATATAAGGAGATATGAAGAAAGGATTACTTCCCTTCTTTTCCAATAAAGACACCCCAAATAACCAAAGGTGTTTCATTTAACATCGAGGATGGAAATTTTCGATTTGTTTAAACACACTACGCTTACCATTACTGGGTCTGTTGTCGTATCACAATGTTCTCATCCACATCAGCTATTCTTAATTTGAAATCTAATGGTTATCATAGGAGATATGATAAATATTTGGATCAAACAAAACTTGCAGAGTCTAGAACATGAGTTATTTCGAATATTTCAGCAACGTAGATTAATTAAACGACAATTAATTTTGATTAATTAGTAACGAGAAGTTTTACTTCGATTACTAAATTTCGCTTTATCCTAAAGAGAACGGTTTGGAAATGTATACAATTGTCTAATACATTTCCAATCAATCCTCTTTGCGACGCTATATCATCGTACGTTTTTCTTCTTTATAAAAATATTTCTAACTCGACAACACCAGTTTGTGTTTTTTACATTTTGAAATCGAACTATATTCGAATGCGATATATATATTCTTAAAAAAGTAGCAACCTCGGTCCCAGAACACAAAAATGTAACATAAAGAAGAACAAACAAGCTTTACACTAACTGCATCGTGATAAGTAAACAATGGCATGCTTGGATTTAACATACGGCCTCTTTAACTTCGTTTTTCTTTATTCAGTATGTAGACAATATGTTTCCGTTTCCGTGAGGTACGACACGGTAACCGGGGGTAGAAATAAATTATTTATAACATTACAGCCGCGTAAGGCGCTGTAACATAAATAACAAATGCATCCCCTGTCTTCCCGCTTAGCAGCTTGCTTATTTCTTTGGTAACTTTTTGCGTAATGCAACGCTTTGGGAAGACAATGCATGAGTCATAAGAAAATGGCCCGTGTGATTTTACTGCCGTGGACTTACATAGTCACTCACACAAGCGTATTATAATATTTAGAGTTTTGTATTCATGATTTCTTAAGAATTGTTACAGTTAATATTAATGACTTATAAACCGTTTAACCGGGCGCTACGGGAAAATAGCGACCGAGGTTGTGACGTCATGAACCGAACGCAGGAAGGTCCATGCAAACAACCAAGGTTGCTGTTTTCCCACGCAGCGCCCGGCTAAACGGTTTATAAGTCATTTAGTACCTGGTAGCCTGGTAAAAACATAGAAATTTAAGTCTTTCACAAAAAGATTGATATTTGGATGAAGAATAAAATATATCAAACCATGTCTTCTGAAAATAGCCACGTTAGATCAACTGAAGGAAAACAATTTCTTTTCAAACACAATAATTCCATTTTGAAAGTTTTTAAATATACCGTTGACGGAGTGGTTGTGTTTGTTGTGAAAGGCACATGTTAGGCATTCTTTGTTAATGTATTTAAAAATATCTCTTTAGAACTGTCCAGAAAACACTGTTCAATCAGCAGAAGTGAAACGCGTAGTTGCTAAAGAGGATACATTTGACATCCTGCACAGGGTACATTACTTGCAGATGAATCATTCAGGATACCAATATATTTAACAAAGTATAGTAGTTGGCAATTTTGCCCACCTTAGAAATGCTTAATATGAATTGAAACAATAATCCAAGATAACATACTACCAAATCTAATTTCATTTCAGATCGATTTAATTAACGTGTCAACCTCAGCAGATGGTAGTTTCGAATGGATTGGAAATGTTGACCATTTCAGTAAATTTTATGTTCTTTTTCAAATGGAGAAGAAAGAAGCGTCTGAAGTTATTTTGGCCTCCCATACATAATCCATTCAGACGGAGGAAAGGAATTTGTGAACGAAATTTCAGTTTCAGGGACGGATGTAGCGTACGTCAGAACCGGCAAGCGACTGACATCCTTTCAAACCTTAAAAATGTAGATAAGTTAAAAATAAACAAAACGCAGGTCGGTAGAACCATCAACAAATATTTGCGGCATCTTGTTCCGGACGATGCGCGTGTGGCGTTTTATCGAATTTACGTGGTCTGTGTACTAGGTTGTGGATGGCGTATTTGTCTTCTGCCTTTTGCCGTTTCTGCCGATGTAAGTTAAGAAGCGACTGGAATTTGTATATTTACTGTTGATTTGATTGGTCAAAGGTTTGGCTGATTTGGCTGTTCTGATTGGTTGTTGGGTTTTGACTGACATTCCTAATTTCAAGGTCAGCTGAAAGCACTATTACTTTTAGGAGAGTCTGGATTTTGTAAACATAGAAGAGCCGATACCGATAATGATATCTTTCGGACCCGTCAGTGGACAAGAACTCTCCCATCCTTGATCAAGGTTAACATGTTCGCCCTTAATTTTATTTTTTTCGTTCAAACATGGCTGCAGAGAACATGTTTGAGCTAGTCTGTCTAACTATGCAAAACTAGAAGTTAAAGAAAGGTTGCGAAGCATTACGCAAGTATCAAGCAAAATTGAAACCAGCCAATAGTTGTCCCCAGTGCTTTTTGTTTTTCTTTGATAAAATACGGCGAGGTACTAACATCTTCCTGCTGATGATATATAGGATGCAACATAACTGAATATCATAGACGTAGAAGAACTCTGGGGACGAGGTTGTGAAACGAGCTCACCCGCGGAACAAGAACAATTCGTTGCATAAAGTAGTGATTGAAAGTAGCGAAAATTTCACATGTGCGGAATATTTCGTTTCAGAAGGTGTGGGGATACAAACTATGCATATAAACTATACAAAAACAATTGCTGAGAAATTTCTTTCAAAAAATTATAAAATTTAAGATTGTCAGTGTTGGTCAACGTATATTCAACTTTTCTTAGCGCCAATAATCCATGCAAAGTTATACTTTTATAAAGTTAAAAACCCTTATTCTGAAAGATATGCAATACATTGGGTTGTACCACCCGTAGTGTGCGAAAATGCCACGAATTAAGGGGATGCGCGTCGTAAGGTACGCTCTTTCACCCGGAAGACAATACTCAGGTCGGAGATAAGAAGAGACTTCCGCATTAACAATTTCGGAGATGAGAAGACGAACGAAGCAGCTTGTGGTAATTTATACCAGGACTAATTATGAAAATCCTTCTCTTGAAGCCATGGAATCTGCTGCAATGAATTTTGAAAACTCACGGGAAACAATAAAACCAAACAATCTCAAAAAAAAAAAAAACATATTAACTTTATCAATATTTATAAAACAGCTGCAAATTTTTGACAGAAACATCTCTCGCTTTCATTGTACGCAATTTAAAAAAAAGAAAACTTTTTTGTAGTAAAGTTTCTAAATACACTATAATCCAGTGCCTTTGAGGGACAATATTTAGAGCTAAATTTCTAAACAACAAATATATATCATTTTTTGGGACAGAGTGCTCAAAAAGTGTTTGCTAAATACAATATGCTTGATATAATTAATAAAGTCATGCAACTCTGTTTACTTTGAGGGTTGTCTTCTTTTAGGGAGTGATAGCTCAGTCGGTTCACTTCATATTCATAATGGGTTTAATCATCACAGTTGTTGCTTATTGAACAGAAATTTGAAAGGTGTCTGTAGCTCAAATGGAAGCTTTTTAACACTCTTAGAACCGCCTTTGTTGTCCCTCCTGGAAAAAAATTGACAGAGTAAATTTATTGGAATTAATGAGTCTAACCACATAAAATATAGATCACTACTTTTTGTGGCCAAGACGACAGAATTGAAAGCACTGTTTTTCATTTGGAAAGTACAAATTGTATTTAAAAAATTTGCTGAAGCTTGCCCTCATACTTATGGCATTTTTGGTCAGTTGACAAATTCATAAGAATTAAATTGAGGTGAACATGACAAATGTTAGAGTCATTTAAGCGCCAAATAAAGGGTTGCTCAATCAGACATACCTACCTACCCAACCTCGTCCCCAGAGCATCTTGTATCTTTTCTGACCCTGGGACGGCGATACGAACATGTATCACCGTCCCGGGGTCAGAAAACATACGAGATACCCTGGGGACGAGGTTGATACCTACCTACCTACCTGACTACCTATTCCAAAACAGTATCAATGTCATCTCCAAAAAAGTATATGTCGTCTGCAGCGTCAGCCATTTTCAAAAATCTGTACACTGTTTGTCACGTGACGAGAAATTAGTGCACGGCTTGACATTTTTTATTTGACATTTTTTTTTTTATTATTTTTGGCTCGCGTTATGGAGTGCCGAAGTGACACTTGGCTAACCAGGTTTTTTCTTCCGAGTGGTGACTATGGAAAAAATGTACAGGAGCTTTACAATAACTCAAATCTCGAGGAACAAGAAAAACTAAAAATACACGAGTGAAGACGATCAGAAACAGGACTAGCTTTAGATTATTTGAAACATGAATAAGAGGTTTAAAGTTATCATTACTATCTCGCCTGCGAGGAGTATTCAAATACAGCTGTCCGTCCCAAAATGGAAATTTTTGGCTCTCTGAGCACCGACACGGGAGTAGTCGTGTGTTCGAATCTCATCTTGGTAACTATTTTTACTTATTTTTTTTCTTTTTGCTATCTCGCCTGCAAGGATAGGTTTCCAACTCGTAACTAACTAAATGTCCCAAATGGTCAATTGCAAAAAGGTATGCTGAACATAATAGTGACATCATAATTTTGATTTTTGTCACCTAAATGTCATTTTAGGCCAAAACTGGTCCAAAACTACTTTATTTTAGACAAAATTTGGCAAAGTTAACAAAAAACGTATGCTGAACATGATGGTGACATTAAAATTTCAATTTTTGTCACCTAAATGTCATTTTAGGCCAAAATTGGTCTGAAATTAAAACTACGTTATTTTCGACAAAATTTGGCACAGATAACAGAAAAAGTATGGTAACATGGTGACATCAAAATTTTGATTCTTTGTCACCTAAATGCCGTTTAAGACCATAAATGTTTCAATCGCGCGACTGTTAACCATGGATGATAGGCTGTATTTTTGTTAGCAGAAATTGTAGAATTGGGTCGCATTGTGGATGTTTCATAGTTTTTGCATTTTTAATAGCGAGATAGTTTATGCAGCGCCTGCATCTTGTTTTTAATTAAAATACATTTAAAATAATAATAAAAGCAGAATTTCAAAATAAGAGAGAAATTATTTGTATTATAATTATTTCAAATAGGAAATAAAGGAAATTTCAAGTCTGTGAAATATACCACACTTTTTTTCACGGTCACCGCTTTCCTTTTGCTCTATCTTTAATGAATTTTTTTTCTTACTCGGTGTCGGAGGTTTGGTAGGGGGTCTATAAATATTCAGTTCCTTGGTATACTCAACGCGTGGCAAACGTGCCCCACAATTTCGCTTCGCTCGCGAAGCTCAATTGCTTTGCAAAAAATAATTTGGATTGTCATATCTTTATCTATGATTGTAAAAAAGTATTAATTATTTACAGGATAATGTTTCAGAGTACAGTAGATGAAATATAGTTAGTATAACTCTACTGATCAACATTTTGATGTGCAAGTCATTTTTCATTGAGTGGAGTGTCCTGTGTAGGGAAGACAAACGTAATTTTCGGATGACATCAGCTCATACTCGGTATCTAAATTCAATCTATAAAACGATGCTGAATGGACTGGCAGTTTCAGATGTTTTTTTCTGGATATCCTATTCTATGAAAGTTATCAAGGAACATTTTGTTGCTTTAAAAAAACAAAACAATTTTTGCTGCATCTGAAATCTGCATACAACGTGTTAAGATATGTTTGGCCAAAACATAAGTATCAGATTAAATCACGTTTTAGGCGTCTTAACACAACCCTTGCATTGCAATAAGATATGGCTTCGATTCCCTAAAATTCACGTCCAACGTAAATAAAAGTTACATCAGCAGTACTGTCAAATGTAAATCTTTATGTGATGATGAGTTGTCCAATAAAAAACAAAAACCAGTTGAAGATATTTTTTTGGTCAAATAGTATTCCATGCTATCGGCAAATACATTAGTCCTAAGGTATCGACAAATTATATGAACCAAGAACAAACTTAACCTGAAGAATCTGCAAGTCATTTTTGAAAATGAAAATCACACTTCTGCCGTCTAAATTGTAGTATGCAATCATGAACGATAGAGAACAAGGTGAGACATGTATGAAACATGTGTTAAATTGCGGGATTACCCATTGGCTAAAAATACGATAAAAGTAACAATACGAGAAAACATAGGGAAAAATAAAACTGGTAACACCGACAGTTAAGATATATTGGTAGACAACTGTAGGAAAAGGATCGCACTAGCTGTCATTAGAAAAAGTTTTTTTTCTGTAAGACTAAGACATCAAGAAGATGGACATTTATTTTCAACGACCCATACTATATATTTCACCCAACCACTCGGGTGTGTATTTAACAGAACCGATGTAAAGCAAAATATATTATTTTACTCGACATGTAATTTCAAACGTTCATAAATTACAATAGTTCTTAATGCTGAAATGCGTAAATAATAAATGTATGTGCAAACGTTACTAATAAATTCAATCAGAAATAAAAACAAAATGAACATGAGAAAAAAGAGCGTAGACGAAGGAAGTAGTCAAATAATCATACGGAAGTCTTGAAAATGTATTGAACGGCATTAGAATAAATGCATGTTTCAGAAACCTCCTTACAAATTAGCAATCAATTTAGTTTTTTTATCAATTATGATATATTATATTATGGCTGCGAATATCCTCGAAATCATGGTAGTATGACAATAAAATAAAACAAAAAAGAAGTTATCGAAAAAAAAGATGTCAACTTTTATTACTGATACTCAACGACTTTTTCACTGTATACTTTAAATACAAGAAAATAAATCCAACTTCGTTAAACACTATTAATTGATCCAAGCATAAGGAACAAATCCGTTTTTAGCATCATTCCAAAACTCGCACTGTCTTTGTTGGTAATCATCGTTGATCACAGTGACACCACCATCTTGATTGAAAATACCAGTTTGCGTGGTTTTCCAGTCTACCGAACCTTCCTTCATAAACTTCAGCACAGTTGCTCGAATTGATTTCATAAACTCGATATCGCTGCCAGAAACGCTATGCTTCATTACAAATATAATACTCTTATAGCCAAACAGAGCATAAGTATCCCAAATATGAAATGCATTGAACCAATAGATTGGTGGTGCGATGATAGGGGTTGCAGGTGCATTGGTCACGACATACTGATAAACGTTATGATGCTTGCTTTTTCGGAAATCCTTTGCTAACTTGTTTGTCGGGCAGCTCACTCTAACATCTGTTGCCATGGTTTCGTATAAATGTTGCGCCTCTCTATCAGTTGTTAAGTTCTCAGTTTGACTCTTGTATAAATCGTCCCACACTTCATTCATAAACTTTGATCTAAAGTTATCCAATCGACCTTTAATAAATTCTTTAACTTCAGACGAAGCGTTTTCGCCTATAAATCTTTTAACTGGCTCAACGTTTATCTCCTGGGCAGTGTAACCCATCAGAATAGAAACATTCGTTGCACTATTGAAGTTGATTTGTGATAGATTCTTTGGTGGTTTAGGAACAACATTTCCATCAACTACAACAAGAGCACCCGCAAGGAATCCCTTTGTTGGGAAATCAAAAAGGTCTGGCCCATCCCAATATGGATATACCTGTCCTGGAACAGCTTGGTTCACTTCTTCTGTATTTAAACCGTACAGGCATGTTCGAATCTCGTCTGAGGTGTTAAACGTTCTACATTTACTATTGTTGATAAAAATACGATTCTCGTTCTCAGCATCGATGTAGGATTTCTCAAATTTAGGAGATCCGCTCATTGGTATTGCTTTATGAAACAATCCGTCAGCTAATGGAGAAGCAAGCAAAGCGAATATAGCTGTACCACCAGAACTTTCTCCACAGAGAGTAACAGAGTTAGGGTCACCTCCAAAGTTTTTGATGTTACTTTGAATCCATTTCAGCACTAGTATTTGATCCATTATTCCATAATTTCCATCTGTTCCATTTTTCCTTAATTCCTTCAATGTTAAAAATCCAAAGGCGCTTAAACGATAGTTTATGCTGACTGATACGATATTCATGGATGCGACAAACTCGCTATCTGGTGAATAACCGTAGGTTTCGCCTTCGCCATTCATCAAGCCACCTCCATGTATCCACACAAACACTGGTAAGTTCCCTGTCAGATTAGGAGTGTGGACATTTAAATATAAACAATCTTCAGAACCAACAGTCTTTCCCTTTACAACTTGTGCACATTTATTTCCAAACGTCTTCGCAATAAACGTACCCTTCCAACAATTTCTTTTGTCATCACTTAACCGAACAGGTGGAGCCCATCTCAAATCACCAACAGGGGGTTTCGCGTAAGGAATACCTTTATAAACATATGTCGTCACATTCTTGACAGTCGAAAAAGCAAGAACCCTTTCTGTTATTCCCTTGACAGGTCCACATTCTGTTTGAACGACAAAATCATCGATTTTGGTACCGTCGCCGTCGCTGTCGCTGTCGTCGCTGTTTTTATGAACGACAACTCCGACAATAACAGCAACAACAACAACGACCAACACGATACCTAAGATCACAAATAGTTTAACCTTGCTGATCATCTTGCTTGCTTGTTAAAACGCTGAAGTTTGACCTACATAATTAACTTACAAGAAAACAATCTCCTCACATATATTAAGTAAATATATCACCATTAAGAAACACAGCACATCATAAAGACATCAAACGTCTCCGCTATTGATGTTCGTGAATAAAAGAACAAACCATGACTATTGTTGGTGTACTAATAAAAAGCAAAGTGATTTATTAACCTGTATTTATGAGAGCAAATATCATCACCACTCCTCCCCACGTCTTTTTTTAACCTTATGATAACTTTGAAAATATCTCAATACAAATTTATGTTTATTTCGGACAAAAATTTTAAGTTTGATTCTGCTGCAGAATTCTTTAAACGTTTTTTGTGGCTTCTATTAAAATCGGTGGAATAATTTTTTTGTGGTCATTTGCATCAATCACAAGAGAACAAAAAGCCTTATGCGTAATGCTTACGTACGCACTCTCGTTATCTCTTCTTGTGTTTTGGCTGTGACACAGAACATCAACTTTCTCTACATTTTTTATTTCTTTCCTTAAGGCCGGGGCAAACGATTCCAACATTCCATCCAACATGAATTGTTAGACAAATTAGCTTTATCCAACAATGTCGATCATTCATTCATTAACACATGCTCTACTCATTCATTTCAAACTAAACATGGCGGCGGCAGAAGACATGCTCCTCCCGATTATTTTATCAGATTTCGCTGATTCTGATGAAGAAAAGCCTCGAAGGGGCAAAACAAGAGAGTGGGCCGAAAGGAGAGGCCAGTTTGGAACATATGAGACTTTGGTCAAGGAGTTGATAGTGGAGGATCGGATGTCATTCAAGCAGATGTTTAGAATGAGCGTGGAAGATTTTTTTGAGTCACATTGACGATCTCATTTCCCCCCAATACACAGCTTTTCTACCATCTTTATTTATACACAATTTCCTTGAGAACTTTTCTAATAAAAATGTTCGATTTTCTTTCGATTGACGTCATCATAATTCGAATGTTGGACGAAAAGTGTTTAAACGATTCCAACAGGAAAATCGAGCGAGAAAAAAGAGGCAAAATTTGTATGAAAAGTTTGATGGTGAACTTTCATCCAACTATTTTTTTCTTCTTTTGATGTCATTTTTTCTTCTTTCATAAATTTTACTTTCGTTCAAACGATTCCAACATTTATCCAACATGGGTGTTGGTTGTGTGTTGGATGGAATGTTGGAATCGTTTGCCCCGGCCTTTACGAACAGCAGTCAATGTGAGAAAAAGCACAAACAAATACAGAGAATTTGTCGAAAAATGAGGATCCTGCCACCTCCCTTTTCCTACATGTCAATGTTGCATTCACACGATGAAACTGAAGAAACATCTTTCGGGCACCCTGAAACAATATCGAAATGAAAATTGAAAATGGGAATTCTGACAGAAGTTTCATTAATTTTGTTCGCGATTATAAACATCAAAATATTAAAATAACATCAAAACATCTTTTTCTTCCTTTCTACTTCAAGCCTGCAAAAACAACCAACAAAAAAAAATTTAAAATGAAATGTTCGCTTTATAGTAGAAATTTATCATTAAATAATTTAAAATACAAAATTCTAAAATATAGGAAAATATTTAAATACATTAAAAATTATCAGTGCGCAAGTGCACATGTTAAATACTTATAAAGACTTTACATACAGAATTAAAAATTAAACTATTCGTTAGCACGTGGAAAGTCCACGGGAACTTAGATGAAAACATTTCGTGCATTTTTTACACGAATTTGATCCTTATACTGGTATTAATGTAAGACCACAACCAAATACGCAATTTCTTTAGTGTTGCAAGCGAACTATCAACATTCACTACCAAAGCAAATTATATGTTCAAAACATTTTT
Organism: Hydractinia symbiolongicarpus; assembly: GCF_029227915.1. Lineage (NCBI taxonomy): Eukaryota > Metazoa > Cnidaria > Hydrozoa > Anthoathecata > Hydractiniidae > Hydractinia > Hydractinia symbiolongicarpus. The sequence continues at coordinate 3,537,785 of NC_079877.1, forward strand.
GTGCTTAGAAACAAAAATCTCCTTTTTTTTAATCATGCTTAAAGAGAAACCAGGTTACTTTTTACTTTGACCGCTATTGACATCTGGGAAGTATAAATGATATGACAACGAAGCTTGACACAATACCTAGCAAAAGTTAAAGTTATTTGACATGTAAAAATAATTCTAAGGTCATTATTTTTTCAAAAAATGTATTTTTTATATTTTTTTAAATTTTTTTCCTCTTTTTAAATCATATACCTAATTTGATGTCAATATATTCAGGACAAATATAACTAAATCGGAAGAGATGCTTCTTTTTGAAATGTTAGAAGTGTTACAAGCACGAAAAATTTGATTTTTTTATGAAAAATAAAATCCATTATTTAAGAAAATAAAATAAAATTTCTTTTTTCAATAACTTTTGTTTTAGGCGAGGTATAGGTATTAACAAAATTTAATGCGTTTCATTGAAACTGTAGAGTTATATTTTGCGCCTAATGTGTTAAATTTTGTTAAACACGCTTTTTACGCGAAAGCGCAAAATTAGTACGAATCACTGTACATAATTTCATCGTTCTTTATAAAAACAAACACTTTTGCTCCACCAAAAATGTAGTCAGCACAATTTCTTCTATACTTTCCCAATCCATTGCTGAATTTTAATCAACGTCAAAGCCGCTTAAAATTATGTTCAATATGGGAGCTATTCTACAATTCTTAAGATAAAAACAAAACACTAAAAATATACAAGATTTATACAAAACTATGTGTAAGCAAGTAGTTCCTTGGTATAAGACTAAACAAATTTACTGACATAAAACAAATATAAACACATTTCAATACCACAAGTCACCATACAAGTCACGCTTTGATGCATTCATCAATTCTTTTCAATGCTTCGAGACCTGTCATGGACAGTGGAATATCAACCGATCTTCTTACCTGAGGATCATTCGGATTGATTCTAATCAATCTTGTGTTTTCGTTAGTTGAATTCTCGACAGTTTCTTCACTAAAATGTCTTACAGTAGGTATGACCAAACCAGCACCAATCTCAACAACAACAAGTGGTTGGTTTCGCACATTTTCCAGCCAAGGCCATAGTCTGGACAATTGTTTATCAGTTCTATCTGTTACCCACCAAAGGTCGTTAAACAGCAGTACATTAGGCCGGGCCAGCATCTGATTCGCAGAAGGAGCACCTAAAAGAGAAATAAGACAGTGAGACGATAAATTATTTTGTTAACAAGATAGAGAAACAAAAATTAAACAAAACAAAACAAAAACAGTGGTCAATAATGCATAGAAAAAATGCACCTTTTTTGTAACTGACAACTGACTCCAATACATAAAAAATATCTATATAATAATAGCCGTCGTCTGTCTGTATGTCTGTCTGTTACGGAAACACGAAATGCGACATATAAAGAACAAGCGACCCCGTGGATTTTTCCACGGGTTAACGACTAGTTTATAATATTATCTGTTACAATACCCAAAACAATGCTATGTGAGCCAAAGATGGTAGGTGCAAGTAAGGTTGGGTGAATTTTTTCACTGTCTGTTAATATTAAGTTTCTCAATAGTAACCGGGAGACCCAGCATAATTTTCTTATTACCGGGAAATCAGAATAGTTGAGGTAGGGAAAATTACAGCGGGTTGCAAATGATTTTTCTGCCGCCAGAATACTGACTGCGCTTCGTAATGGGTGACTTTTATTCATCTGATCATTATCGGGAAATCCTTTGTTTTAAGCGCAAATGGCCTCACTCACCCAACAAATTTGATTAGATATTGTACTTTTTAGGATGATAAGATGTGACCACGCTGACGCTGATTTTGTGTTAATGGGTGGATTAAAATTTTAGAGATTTGCTCTAATATTTTTTTGCGTCCAAGCTTTTGTAAGAGAGAAACTGAATTTTGATGTCCTCGAAATGTTAGTTAACTAGGATAGTTCAACAGCTTAGTGGGAAATAATCTAGTTGGGCCTTAGTTTTCCAATCATTTTAAAGTATTAAGAAAATTTATAAGAATTTATAAGATTTTAGCTGTTTTTAGAATTTTTTTTGAATAAAAGGGAAAAGACGTACAAAAAAGAGATTTCGAATTAGTGAAAGTATATAACATAGAATCACAAGAATGAAGGATGAATTGAACAAGGAACACAAATTGGATTCATTAGATTTTATTTCCGTATAAGTCGATGCAGAATATATATTTTAGGATTTTAAAAGTCTTCAAAAAAAAAATCGGGAAATTTTAGGATTTTTGGGCAGCGTGGGAAGACTTGTGCTTTCGAGTCGTTTGATAATTTGAGGTATTTTTCTTCCTATAAAATCCATAAACAGATCATAAAAATTAAACCAAAAACATACCTGGTGGTCCAGTTGGAAGGGGTGGTTGTGCTTTCAACGTCTTATGATCAATTACAAGGTCCAATTCTTCTGGTGTTGCCCAAATGGACTCATCACCGTTAATTGTTTGCAGAAATTGTAAACTACCATGACACTCAACTATCCTGTACTTATCGTAACCAGCTTTTTGAAATTGACCATCAACATTACTTGTGTAGACAAAATAACCACACTCCATCTTCTCTCCCCATTTTTTAAGAATTTCAAAACCATCATGTGGCTGGGTAGTTCTATAGAGCTTTATTCTGTGACCGAAAAATCCCCAAGCGAATTGAGGATCATCTTCAAACCAACTGGGTGTACTCTAAATGTAAATTTTAAATAACATGAATAAATAATACGAATAAAAAAAAAAAAAAATTAGGTGAAATATATAGCTGCATGTCAACGACAACTATATGAAAGTTGGGAGGCACTGACACAAAGAAGGTCAACACTGTGGTAAAAGGCTTAAGTACCTTACCCTACTGTTTTGTGTCAGTAATCTCATGTGAATAACAATAAATAACAAGTTAGAAGCAAAAGTGATCAAATTTCGTCATTGGGACACTTTGTATGTGAGAGAAATAAATGATAACATTCCACATGCAAAACTAAACGCTGTGAAGAAAACACAAATGGTTATAGATTCTTTTCGAAAAATCAATTCACAGACTCCCTTGCCCCTATTGAAAAACAAAAAATTATAATTGTTGGCTGCATATGACCAAACATGACCAGATAAAGAGCGTTTAATTTTAATAATAATATTTCTAACATTTTTTAGCTGCTTTAGTCCAACACACACGAGTCCAAAATCACAAAAATTAGACCTTCTTCATGTCACAAACTAGCTATCTTTACTTATTTTAAAATTAAACAACCTAAAAACCTAAAGGGTTATCATACACAAACAATCGCCGTTTCACAAGGAATCCTTAAACCACTGGTCTCTCGAGACTTTCCTCAGTGGTAGCACCCTCCATCAAGCATCATCATCATCACCATTCTCGGCTTAACGTCCGTTTTCCATGCTAGCATGGGTTGGACGGGGTATATTAATGACCCTCTTCCAATCTGATCTAGACTGTGCTAGATCTAAACTCAACTTCCTCTGTATCAAGTCTGTCCTTATAACCTCCTGCCAAGTCTTTCTGGGTCTGCCTCTGGGCTTTGCGTCAGGAACTATCAAGTCGCTACACTTTCTTACCCAATTATTCTCCTAAGTGCCCCAACCATTTCAATCTTCTAATCTGGATAACATCTTTAATTGTAGGGATACTTAGCCTGCTTCTTAGCTCATTCTTAGCACGAAATTTAAACTCTCCATCATGGGTTACATACATTACTTTACCAAGAAACACTACAAAATCTTAATAAATACATTTATACAATGTATATAACATTATCTGCCAGTCTAATACACACAAGGTTAAAAAAAAATCCAACCCACCTGTTTCGACCTCCTGAAATTGTGAGAAATGCAAAACAAAACCAATTTGAATTTTTAATTCCATAATCTCTCCTAGATTATTAGTAGACGGACAAGATTTAGTTATTACCTTAGATTTGAATTTGATGATAAACAATGATGGGGTGAAAGATTAATAAACACATTGTTCATGTGTGTAGTGAAGTTTTAAAGAGGAAAATTATCCCAAAACGAATTCACATGTTTTTTGCATTTTCCCATAAATTTCATCAATATGCTATAATATAATTTTACTTCGCCTGTATAAAGAATACATCAAGACATACCTAATGTTGGATAGATACCATGTTCTAAAGTTTATGATTTTCATTAAAAAAGAAAATAAATACCATTTCTGGTAGGGTTAATCCCCTTTCTTTTATTGGTGGATATGCTTTCCAAAGTCCTTCAGGTCCTCGATAATCTGGCAAACCAGAGTCCACTCCCATGCCTGCACCAGTAGTGATAAGCAAAGCTTTTGCATTTTTGATCGCTGAAGCTGCTTGTTTAATGTGATCAACCATTTCTCCAATGTGCACTTACTTTCCAGAAGAATCTTTTGCTTTTAAAAATAAAGAGTGTATATACAATTACTATTTTTTGAATTTCTACAAGATCAAGATTAATCCAACACGGTTGCCAGAAAAAACCATAAATTAAATGTTAGGTCATTTTAGGAAAGTTTCATCAAATGTTTACGATATACCCGGAACATTGATCAATATTTCAGGAAAATTTGGGAAAATAACTGCAAATATTTAGGACAAATTTACTTGATGTGACATTTGTATTTTACACAGTGAAATTATCATGCTCAAAAATCTCAGGAATATAAAGAGAAATTGTAATACTTTTTCACATTTTTTCATGCAATTAAATTATATGCCTGTGAATTAATATTTTTATGAATGAATAATAAAATTCCAAGTAACCATTATTTTTTTCATCATTTTGTGCCAACTTTTCATGAAAATCCTAAACTAAACATTGATTTTCTTCACAAGGATAAAACATCATAAAAGAAATTTAGGAAAATCAGATAAATAATTTAGGAGAATGACCAAATTTTAGCTTATTCTATATTAAGATTGGTGGTGTTCCTTAAAACAACATTTAATGCCTTTCACTATCTATGATTACATGAAAAATTGAAGTATGTAATCGGCACATAAAAAAGTGAGAAAATACTGTTAAACATATACTATTCACAGTTCCTATAAAAAGCTCATGAGACTAATAAACAGCTACAAAACTTTTGTAAGCCATGTTGCTGCAAATTTTTTTAGCCTTTATTATATGCAAGAGAAACTAACAGTACATATTACTTTAATTGGATAAACTTTCATGAATGAAGAAATTCGGAACATTTCGCAAGATTAACTTTCGTGACTGAAGAAACCCGTAAATTTTTGCAAGATAAACTTTCGCGAACAAGAATTTTTCAGCTAGAAAATTCTTAGCATAATTGAAAATGTTATAAATTTTCCTCCTTGAAAAGATTTCTAAGTATTTTGTGCGTTTTTGGTGAAAAATGATAAAATAGCTTACTGGACAAAGTTTTGCGAATGAAGAAACTCGCACATTTTCGCAAGATAATTTTTCGCGAAAATGGCAAATTCGCGAAAGTTTCTCTTGCAAAAGTTTCTCCAATTAAAGTATATATAAATAAAACTTTTTTACAGAATAAAGGATAGTCAATACATTTACTTATCTCCAATATACACAACAGTCATATATAAATAAAAATATATTATTTTTAATAAAATCTCCATTAACAGAATAGAGAACTTGGTTGATTCTGCAAAAGTTCTTCTGAAAAGGAAATTTAAACCTTAAAATAATTATCCATGTGGAAATAAACAGCACATTAATTCAAAAATTTCAAAAAAATCTTTTCCAGAAAAGCTTAATATAGACTTTATCTTAAACACACTGTACCTTACTGTACCAGGTTAGGTAACAAAGAAAAAAACTAAATTAACAAACAAATAAACAACAGATCCAATATAAAAATTTAAAAAAATTAAATTTATTTATCCATATATGCATCTATCGCTTCTAAAGCATCTAAACAATTCATTGGTAAAGCAAAATCTACTGGTCGTATTACTTGTGGTTCATTTGGGTTTATTCGAATCAAATAACTGTCTTCATGTCTAGAGTACTTTATAATTCCCTGACTGGTGTTCCGAATAGTTGGAACAGCTAATCCTGCACCAATTTCCACAACAACAACTGGTTGTTTCTGTAGTAGCTTAACCCATTCATAAAATCTCTCTTCTTGGTCATCAGTTCTGCCAGGTAACCAGTATGCATCACCAAACATTAAAATATTTGGTCGTCCCATAACTTGTTTTTCTATTGGTAAACCTATAATCATAATTAAAGGCCATATTAATATAACAGTTACTAGTAAGTTGTAATGCTGTTTATGGACAGGAGCTTTGGCAGTTTCTGAAGCACACACTCAAAAGGATATTTTTGGACTAAAGTGTGATAAAATAGCGATTTTCAAAAACGTCATTGCCAATTTTATAATTTTCAGACAAAAAACAAGCTTGAAACAGTTTGAATTTCAAGCACATAAGAGCCAGACCTGGTGGCCCAGTTGGTAGAGGTGGTTGTGCTTTTAATGTCCTATTGTCAATTACAAATTCTAAGTCTTCTGGTGTTGGCCATATATAATTGTAACTTTTTGTTGGTTGCATAAAGTGTATGCTTCCATGACACTCAACAACCCTTTCTTCACTGAAGCCAGCTTTTTGAAAATGGCCATCAACATTGCTTGTGTAGACAAAATAACCAAATTCCTTCTTTTCTCCCCATTTTTTAAGAATTTGAAAACCATGGTGTGGCTGAGTGTTTCGGTACAACAATAATCTGTGACCAAAAAATCCCCAAGCGAATTGAGGATCACTTTCAAACCAACTAGGTGTACTCTAAAACCAAGGAAAATAAGAGGATCATATCAACCACCAAAATAATTCTAATTGTGCATAAAAGGCCTGCAAATTTAACTAACCCAAAATTAATAATTCATAATATAAAATAATTATAAATAACTTTATTAAAATTTCTAAGTTTGGAAGATATTTATTGTTTTTAACACTGTAAAAAGGATCAGTAAAAATCAACATAATAATTTGGCACATTATTAATAAGGCGGGGATGTGAAGGCTAAGCGGTGAAGTAAACAGCGTAACGGTGCAGAGAGTTGTAGTTCTCTGATAACAAAACTGTAACATGGAGTCATTATCTGAGAAACACAGAGATACTCCTAAGTACTTGAAATGTTATCCTCCACATTTTTCTTAATTCATCACATTTTTGAGGGCTTTTATGTAGCACAGCTAAATAAATAATGGGGTTGAAATTTAAATTATATACAGAATTTATTTCTCAATTTATTTCTCATAAAAATTGATGCCCCAGGGTATTATAATTGGGTATCAATTATTTTTGTAAGGATTACCTAAAGACATGTAATAGATATCATAAAAATAGCAAATTTGGCCAAAAGTTATTAGGACTGATTATTCCTTTCCAGACGAAAAGAAAATATGACCTTTAACACACTAACTGATGATTAAAAAAATCACATGTTTGGCCACCATAGAAACAATTTCGGTGGTACAGGAACAAAAATTTAACAAGGAATAATAGAGAGGTTTAAAATAAGAATTTTTTTTGAACAAACAAGGCAATTGCACTAAACTTGTTGTGCAAAAAAAGTTTTTTGTGTTGTGATATTGGATTATTCATCAGAAGAGAATGAATGTCACTTTTTTGGGTGTTGCGGTTGGAAAAATGATGACTCGCAAGATGAAGTGCCTATCCTTTTTTTCATTGATAAGACTGTACAGCTACACAGGTTTTTTGCTATGAAACCTTAAATATTTTTGGAATAATGCTTTGTTACTATGTATGCATTTTTATAAAAATGGAATGGCAGTAAAGCATATAACTAGCATATACAACACTATTATCACTAATTTTCTAAAGCTTTATAAAAAAAGACCTGCTTTCCTGTGAGAACTGCATCATTTGTTGTGGATTCATAAGATTTTATCTTCTGGGTTTCAGGCCGTCCTTATATCACCAAATCAGTCCTTATATTGCCACCCTCTTAACAAAACATATTCAGACTACAAATATACCCATGTAATTCAAATAGTTTAAAGCTCTCAGTTAGGGTTATCTTCTTAAAAGCGCTTTTTAAATGTTAGTGCCAAGCATGCTCCTAAAATGCCACCATTTGATTGAATACTCTTTAAATGCATGTTAAAGTTTATTATTATTTATTATTATTTAGGTAGCTATGTTTTCTTTGGTTTACAACTTCAGTTATATAAAATTATACCGCTATCCTAGTTGGACTAAAAGTTCTTTTGAAATGAGTACGTGTTGTAGTTTTTTATTTTTATTTTTTACTTTTTTACCTGTTTTCCGTGTCATTTCTGAGTTTCATCCGCATACCAAAGAACCTCAAAGGCCCCTGGGATTAATTAATTTTACGCACCTGGTTTATTTAACAACTTTAACCAATAGGCCTTCAATCCCATGTCTCACATGATTGTGATGGTCAATGCGCTGCTGCTAATCTAGTAAAAAGTTCTTTACTGACCTTCTAAATCAAAAAAACTTGCTGAGTCAAACTGTAAACAACAAAAACTCTGTCTATGTGAGCTTTTATTTGTTTTTTACACTTTTGCAGACTTTTTTACTGAAAGCTGATAACTTTTTAGCAAGGGATGTAGCAAAACAAGTTATTACTCATGTTCAGTGTATGTGTTACAAGGTCATGTTCAGTTCCTTAGATGTTTCCTGCATCTGTTTATACCAAAACAACATTCCATAACAGCGTAGATGATACATTTTCGTTCTTGTGGCAAAAACTCTTGTGCTGGAGGCTCACGTGACAATTACTTAATTTTTTTGCAGTCATTATGAATGGAGGGAAAACATTGCAGAATTTTGCGCAGACTTAAAAGTTTGCAACATTGCTGAATTAAATAAATTTTTTAAAATTATTCAACAAAAAAATGAAATATATATAAATTTTACCATCTCCGGAAGTGTTAATCGCCTCTGTTTTATGGGTGGATATGCTTTCCAAAATCCTTCAGGTCCTCGAAAATCTGGCAAGCCAGAGTCCACTCCCATGCCTGCACCAGCTGTAATAATCAATGCCTTAGCATTCTTTATCACCGAAGCAGCACGTTGAAAGTTCAATTTCATGAGACTTGTAGCTAGTTCTGAAGGAAACCTGATCTAATTTTTTTTTAATCAAAAAATCTAATTTCATTTCATTGATTAAAACCAAGGAGGTTTAAAAACTTTTAAACCTCCTTGTTAAAACGTAACAGGCTTTCAGTTTCATCATCATCAACTTTGCTAAGCACTGTTCTGCCTATTATTTTCTGACCAAGCTCGATATTATCCAAATAGTAAACAACAAAAATTGCGGAAGAATTCACTACTAACACGTTGCATTCTGAAAAAGTGAGATTAAAGTTTTCATTTCTAGTCGTACATTCGTTGTGCTGTGAAAGAAGTTGTTGGAAAGAAGATTTTAATCACGATAGTTTTAATTCTTCAGTATGCGACAACTAAAAGGAAAGGCTGTCAAAGAAAATGCGAAAATGAAAAAGGAACGACGGGAAGCTTTTAAGCAAGGACAAAAACAAGTTCTTACAGTCGCGTTGCCTGTGCTACTTGGAATCGTATTTCTCATTGTATTATACGTAGTTATGAAAACCAGCCAGAAGAAGAAAGAACTGTGAAATAAAAAAAAGAAATTTTGTATATATATAGCTACTAGCTAGCTGGATGACTGATGTGACAAACCAATGGGACAAATGGTTGGAAGAACATACTTAGCTAGCTCGCTACATTTTGATAATGAATGAAATAGCTAGCAATTTTATTGGATTGTTAGTGTTAAATTATCTTATTAATTTTATACAATAGCTTATTGTTTGAACTGACCTCTTTTGTAAATAAACATTTCTTTACTTAAAAGCCATATAACTATGCTTTCTGTCTATTGCTTCAATTCACTGACACTAGAACTTTTTGCGAGTTGCCTTATCATTTTTTTGCAAGACATTTTATACAAGTATTATCTAAACTTAAAATGTATAGTCTACTGTATTGCCCGAAGTGTTGTTTAACCTGACTTATCTAGCACTGTGCTATTTTTTTCTCAACCGCACTTTTTTATAAGAATAATTTTACAAAAACAATAATGGGTATAAAAACAAGAGCAGTATGAACAATGACAGGGTTAAATTCTCTGCAGAACAAAATTGTTGCGAGTTTGTGAAAATTGTGCATAGATTTATCACTGTACTGTACAACAAGTCAAAAATGCTATCATTACTTTAATTGGAGAAACTTTCGTGAGAAAAAAAATTCGCGAAATGTTTTGTATAAACTTTCGCGAATGATGAAATTCGAAAATTTCGCGAAATTAACTTTCGCAAATGAACAAAGCCGCAAATTTTTGTGACATAAACTTTCGTGAACAAGAATTTTTCAGTTAGAAAAAACTTCAAAATTCTTAGCATAATTGAAAATGTTATAAATTTTCTTTCTTGAAATAACATTTTAAAGTATTTTGTGCCTTTTTGGTGAAAAATGATAAAATAGCTTACTGGATAAACTTTTGCGAATGAAGAAATTCGGAAACTTTCGCGAGATAAAGTTTCGCGAATGAAGAAACTCGCACATTGAAAGTTTCTCCAATTAAAGTAATATTATTTATGAATATTAAATAACCATTCAATAATAAGTACAATAATTACAAATATATACCCAAATTTCTGTTTTCCAATGGGTCCTCCCCCATTTTTTAAAAAAAGTGAGATAAAAACAAAAAAAAAAACATTTTACAGGCAAGAAGATAAAGCGCACAAAAGATCAAACTATACATCTTAAAAAAAAAAATAATAAAGAGACAAAAAAGTTTTACATTATAAATAATTGTTAGGTAAATTTACAAACTTATTTGTGCTTTTGGCCTTTCGTATGTGAAGCGGAAGTTCGTTGCAGGTTTCTGCACCACCAAAGTTGAAACTTCTACGGGAAGATTCTAACCTAATTTTTGACAACTTTAACACATAGGGACAACTACAGATAAATATTAAAAAAAGTGTATATTTAAAATTTGTAAGGATTTTCTTTAGAATTTAATTTCCTTTAACATTTTAAGAACGTGTTTGCAGCTTTCGCGGTTTTAAAAAAAATACGCAAAGTTTCTTCGCAAAATGTTTCAATGAGGAATCGTCTCGGAGAATTTTGTAAGTTATAAAAATTAGCGAAAATTTTGTAAAGGTTTGAAAAAACTTATAAAGTGTAAAAGTTTAATTTTGTGCAATCGCAAAAGTTCATTTCCGCAAAATGCAAGAATTATACGGCAAAGCTAAACTACAAAAGCTTCTTTCTTACAGAATTGCATTATCAAATTTTTGATATATTTTTAGTCACAATAGTCGTAGTCTTTTTTCATATCACTAGTGATATATTTGAATGGTGGCACCAAACTATAGTTAGTTGTACCTAAAACAGTTAATTCAAAACAAGGTAGAGTGCAAAAAGTTCATCAAGTAACCCACTGTTGTCTTTCCCGATCAATTTCCGATCAACACAAAAATACATGTATAAGCAAGTGATAATTCAAAATCACGCTGAAATATGCTTAACCAAGAAACACAATTAGGCATACACGGTGCTTACGGAGTGCCTATTGCAAAAACAAATTAAAAAAATGAAACATTGCCTAACGGAATAACATTAAATGTCCCTGTTTTGACTTGTAAAAGAACAGCAACAAAACTAAATAGTATAATTACGAAAGGCAAGTTCAGGCAGCATAGTGGTATTATTATTGTGACAAAAGCAATTAGAGGATAGGGTTATAACCGTTATAATCTTGAGTACTGATTTTTGCAATCAAGTTCATTTTGCTGGTATTAAATTTTCGCGAAATATGATAACGCCATTGTTCTTAGAGTGCAGTGAACCAGTGATATAAAGGTATTTTTACCATTCATCTCGTTCTGGTTTGTCCATAAACATTTAAAACATATTCGGAAACTACTAGTTTATGAGAGATTAACCTTTACGAGATTAAAACGTGATTATTGTCTGTATTAATATATTTAAATTTATTATCTTCCCTAGTTGTATAACTTAAATAGGTTTAAAAATCATCTATACAGTAAAAATATATATAAACTTATACACCCGAGAAACAGATGCATTAACCAGACACAGACACCAGTATAAACTAGAACATCAGTATTCGTAATATTTTTTGAAAACCCAATGCACCAGAAGATCAAACCTAGGAGATGAAACTAAGTAACTCAATTAAGTGGGTAAATATTTGTATGAGAGAACTCGTATACTTGTAGCAAATCGTTGAGTTACACATAAACGACTCCTTAATTACTTCGTTAAATCACTTTAAAGTATAGTAGAGGCATGCTTTCCGTTGCGTTTCTATAATGCTATTATTACACAATAATAATGGAGATGACACGTTGTGCTAGAATTGTACTCGAGATTGCGAAACCCACACATATCAAGTTTAAAAAATTATGGAATCGTTGCTAAATCAACCAAACATTTACAAGAAATTCGAATTCATAAGGAAACTTATAACTTTTAAATAATGAAAGTTTTACAAATCGTTGATAGAAATGTTTTTAAAAACAGTCAAATAATACTAAAAACTGTCATCGTCATCAAAATCTTCCAAATTGAAGGCGGTTACAGCAGTTTTGCTTGTTGCAGCACTTGAATGAGGAGTCGATGACGCAGTTGGTTTAGTTGAAGTTGTACCTGATGGTTCGTATGCGGCTAAATGAGTAGGAGAAATAAATATGAATTCTTTGAAGCACGTATTCAAAGCATTTTTAATGTAAATCAAACTAACCTAACAATGTTTCTATATCGTCATCTTCGTCAGAAAAATCATTGTTTCTATAAAAAAGAAAACATGTCAGTCCTGCAGGGGATTAGATTTCATTTTAATGTGAGTTGAATTAGCTTATCTGAGTCTTTTTCGAAACACAACGGGCTAGATAAGGACGTCTAAAACGGTTTTGCAAAAAAAGGTTATAAATTGCTGCAGCATAAATAGTCCTTGGAAGCATACCGTAAATGACGGATTAGGCGCCCTGTGCCCAATAAGCCACCCTGTTGAAAAAGCGCCCCCGAAGTTAAAAAAAATTGTAAATAAGCGCCCCTCTCCCTCCTTCCTTGAGAAAAAAGGGCACTTATTCGGATCGGTTCGAAAAACTACGATTTTTACTAGGTTATTACTAACACGACGATGAAGATAAAGATGAGAATATTGAAATTTCATAAAAGATACATTATTACTATTGTATTTCTTTCTTTCTTTTTTGTTTGTATTTCTATTTTTTATTCATAAAAATTATAAAAAAGAAGTTTAAAAAATATGCTGCTCAAAAAAAAAATTAAAAAGTGCTCCTGTTGAATTAACTGCCACTGCCAAATAAGCTCCCCTGTCAAGATGAAACTTTTAAATAAGCGCCCTGGGCCCTAATCGGTCATTCACGGTATACATTTAGGCACACAGAGGTTTAACACTACCATCCCATCCACTGCATTCTCCACTGTGTACTACTGATTACAATTAACTTAATTTTACAACAGAGCAAAGTGGGATCTGCTTTTAATAAAATAAAAGCAAAGACATACTTGGTTGAAGTGTGTGGAGCACGTGTTCTTGCTTGTTCGAATGAAGTCGTTGAAAAGTCACTGTCTTCCTCTTCAACATCATCGTCATTCTAGAAAAACAAAAGTTTAAAATTCACCTGGCTGAACCATAACCACTATGAAAGCAATAATCAGCTCAAAGAATATTAATTTTCCATTTACGTCTGAAGTTAAACCCTGTTGTTTTATATAAACCTGTTTCAATGACGTTAGTTTTAATAAAACAACCTGTCGAGGTTATTTTAAAACCATGTTTAAACATACCATACTAAAAAGGGATTGATTTGCTACATGAAGCTGTAATCTGAAAACACTTTGTTATTCAAGCCAAAGTTTTAAAAGTAAAGACGCTTGTTGCAAGCATTTGTTTAAATATCAGCTATCACAGAGATTCTTTATTACTTTATTCATGGTTCTGACCAGAGAATATTTTTTTCAAAGGGGGTTTAAGTCAGACCGTTTGAGCATAATAATTTTTATTTTGATCTTAGCAAATGTGTTTTGAAATTCAGGTGTGAATGGTACATATAAAAGCCGAGTTTTGATTAAAACTAGTTTATCTTAACAGATTTAAATCAGTTTTGTTAGGTGTGAATGGGGTATAAAGGTGACTTTTCCTGCATCGTGTGAACTTTTACTGTATTTTTAATAATTTATTGATTTATTACATCCTAAAACTAATATATCTTCTGTTATAGATGAGTTGGGATTGTTCACAAAATTCCGTATATGTGCGCGTATCCTGACAGGTAAATTTACGCTAATTTATGGATTTTTAGGAATATAGGATTGAAAACGCATTGGAATCGTTTTTTCTCAACTATTATCTTCTCTGTGTAAAAGCAGAAATTATCAATTTTAGTGTCAGTCTTTTTTTTTACACTTAATATTTTTGATCGTCGCGGTCTGTTGCTTTTATTTTTCGCCTGTTCACATGCGTGCACATGTCCATTGCTCAAAACCAAAACATTGCGTCACACCGCAACTCATCTATATATATGAAGGAATACTTACAACATGTTGAAAAGAAACAGAGCGTTTAGGTTTAGCATTATCTTCCGTTGGGTGATATAAGTCAACAGCTCCAGCCAGTTTCTTTTTACTTGGATCACGAAGAGAAAGGCTTGCTTCTAAACTGGCAGCTAAATTCTTAACCTTAATTAAGAAAAAAATGATATACTTTTTAAACAGTATACTTCAGATAATTTCAACTTTTAAAAGAACCAAGAAAATGGTTCCAGTTATTGAATGCATAATTATTTTTTTTACCTATTTAAAGTTCTTTTTTTACTCTGTAAGTCAAAGACAAGCAAAAGTATACATTCATTAAAAATGTGTTCCAATGCGATTAGAAATTTTTCGGAAAAGAAATTTACTAGAGATAGAAGCAATTTAATTTTATAGTAACCTTATTAGATTTGTTCACATTTCTCCTTTGGGGTTCGAGTATTTCGCCCAGGGTACCGTTATAATATTTTAGTTGAAGTTCGAGTGATCGTTCATATACAAGAGAACATTAAATTTAAACATAAATGACCACGAAAGAAAGAAACTAAGTAGGAAGTATGAGAAAGGGAGTTACCTTCTCTCCTTGTGGTGGTCGCATTTTAGGTCTGTATGGTTCCTCCTAATAAAAAGCATGTAGGTTCGTATATTCTACCGCAAAAGAAAAGTCGACTTTAACTCTCGACTTAGAAAGACGTAGATAAGGACGACATGCTCGTTATCACTCAACTTTGAGATAAGGTAGGACACATATGACAATTAAATTTCCCCATCCCCAGCATTAAGGCAGCATGTGGCTAGAAACCGGATTTAAAGTCCAAAGGTTTTCGGCGAAAACAATGGAAATTTCGGGTTATTAGAGAAAAAGTTGCTGTGTTGAAGGGTTAAGGTGATAAATTTTCGTTTTTAGTTGATTACTGTTACGTGGATTTTCAAAAGGACAGAAAATAACAACGCAAAGCCTTAGCAACACAAAATTATTAAAGTTCACTGAAATTCGAAAAAAGATCATTATTGCAATATGTAGAACTCAAGAAAGAATATCTTCGTAATCCGCGTGAAGATTTATTTCATTAAATTATCATATATGCACTTGAAAAATGTATTGATGGTAGACTTCGTTACAACGTCTGAGTAATAAGCGGTTCTCACCTGATCATACTGTTCATCGTCATATGAGATTTCAGGTGATGGTTGTGAAATAGCCACAGCTGGAACTTTCATATGCAGCCCTTGATCTTCTTCATCTCTAGAAAATATAACAGACAAAACAAAAATTAGCATGTAGAAAAACATTCGAGAAAGTGGAAGGGTGAAATGAAAAGATGAAACAATATAGAAGCTTTGTTGTCATTGTTTTAGAGAGAGAAGACATACACAACGTAGCTAGGTTTGCCACTCTTTCTAAGTCAAATTTGAGGATATTTAAGAATTTTTGATAAAAATAAAAAATAAGAATTTCGGTTTAGTGTTCTTATATAAATATATAATTCACTACTTTCGTTAACATTCGAGGTAAAAATTCGAAACAGTCCTGTCTAAAAACATTCTATGTAGAATTCGAAAGTCCCTGTAGAAGAAATCCTTGTACACAAAACATTACGATGTTCGACACAAAATTGAAGTTAATTTTTTGACTAATTAGCCAAAAATGACATTGGCTTTGACAATTTGTGCAATAAATTCGTCGTCTGTTGTCCTTTAATAAGTATTTTTGATAAAACTGCATATCATCATTTTTTTGTTTTTATCCTATGAAATGTTATTATCTATAAATTTATTGTAGGAGGTAGATTAAAATCATTTACAATGCTTCTTGAAACTTGTTTTTCTGCTTGTTTACATTATATATATATTGACGACGGACAATACCGCTTCATATAGGCGTGTCGTCAAGAGCGCTAAGCCAATCAGAATGCCTAAAAACCCGTATTTCTCGCGTGCAAAATCCAGACGTTTTATTTGAAATTAATCCACAGGAGTGTATAGTTGATCATATCTTACCCAGAATCCCATTCTGACGACTCGCTGACATCAAACTCATCATCATCATCGCCGTCACCATCACCATCATCATTATTTCCGTGAATTGCATGATCTTTCGAATTGACTATATTGTTAATTTGTATATGCGTTTCTTTTTTAGGCGTGCTTTCTCGACTAAAAAAAAAGAAGGGTGTTAGTGCCGAAAAGAAGAAGAAAAGGAAGATGATATTTAGGAGAAAAGAATAAAAACAGGAAAACAACAGCAACGACGACAACAACAACAACAATAAAATAACATTAAGAATCCGTAAATACAGGAGTCGCCTACTTTATTGTTGGCAAAGGTCGTCTGTTCTCCTTCCCTTGAAATTTCACCACAGACTTCGCAACACCAGCAACAGAGTTCAGATTCCTTTTCGCGCTCTTCTTTCTTTTAAACGTTTTGTCTACGTACTCATCTAACTCTTCAATAATTTTATGTCTTCGTTTACGAAAGCCTGGATATGTTTTTTCAGTGAGTTTCTCTTCTTTAGAGTGGTTTTTCATTTTCGATTTGTACACTGATGTTGGCATTTGCTGCTCTTCCTAAATAAAAAAAATGTTTTCGACTTTATAAAACACATCGTAAGCATTCACACATCACTAAAAGCAGCTCACAGACAAACAGACAGGCAGACAGACACACAGACAGACAGACAAGCATTACAATATAGATTTCGTAAGCACTTTTTATATTTCAGGCAATGGAAGAAAATTAATATACAGACTTAGGATGCTTTCTATTGATCACATACAAAAAAACAATGAAGTAAAAATATGATAAACTCAAACCTTTAAATTAATTGCTACCAAAATATTTCAATTAGGTAGTTTCTGTTAACATACACAGACATAAGTAAAAAATTCAGTAAATACGAAATATGGCAAGAACGTATTCTATTGGTTCAAAAGAATTGGGACAAAGAATGTAAAAGCTTATTTACAAGTTTTTTGTTTATAAGAATTTTGTTTTTGTTAGAACAGGAATATTCTCATCTTTTAAGCAAAAATCATATAATTATAGCACAGTTACGATTAAAAAATCTGACGACGAAAACTGTTGTAAAAATCACAGTAGTGTTGCTTCAGCAGCCTAATTCTACTGACAGACAAATAACTAGTTTGTGTGGGGGAGAAATACTTCAAATAAAACCTAAGAAAATACATTTTACATCAATGATAGGATATGATAGGATATATAAGTTAACAAAGAATTAAAAACCAAACGTTCGTAATCATTTTGAATTTTATTAAAGCGAAAATGAATCAGAAAAAGTGAACGAGCTGTTTTTGGTTTATAAAATATTATTATAAAAAGCCTGTATAAATTCCAATTATCAATGTAAGTTGTACATACCGGGTCAACCCCTCGCTTTTCTAAGTGATCTTCTAGTATGTCTGCTATTTCTCTGCGTTGCGCCATGACCATATCCTTGCTATGGTTGTAGTGTGCTACTGCTAACTGATTGGAAGGGAATGGATAGAACTCTCCTTTTTCAGGTAATGTTGACATCTAGACAAAGCCAAATTTCATAAAACTTACTGATTGATTTTAAGTCAGTTGTGCGATAAGTTTTATTCATTCAAAATATATATTTTATTTGTTATTGCCTAACCGCCACAATAAATTGCTTTCTAGGAAATTCAACGCAAGAAATAAGGTCAAAATTTTCCTGCTCATGCATTCCTCTGTTTTCTGACTCAGTATTACAATTACTTTCAATAAAAAATTCAAATATAATCTTTATTAATCTAAGGAGGGCGTCAAAACGTCAAATCAAAATTACATCAAGTTTAAATCTCTGTTAATTTAGAGAAGTTATGTTTTTTGCCTTCGTATAAAGAGTTTAAAAGATAAAAGAAATAATAATAATAATAATAAACATTTACCAGCAGTGACCCAGATGATGTACCAGTGCTAAAACGACAACACAAAAAATTGACTGATTGAGATTTAAATTTCACATGCACTGCAGATGAGTAAATTGGCGTGATGAAAGAAGTTAAAGATGGAAAAATTGGCGTGTTTTCAATATTTAAGAATACTAAGGAATTTGTAAATTATTAAAGTGAAAATTCATTTGGAGAAGATAAACAATTACATACATAGAAAAAAATAATAAAAATAACTAAAACCTACAAATTTTCATTTATTTTATTCTCTTCATTCACAATTTCTTTTTCAAACTCTTCTTCTTCATTATCAAATAATTCTTCTTTTCCTCTTACTTCTTCCTTATCCTCGCCAGCATCAACAAGATTTTCGCGACTTCTAAAATGTAAGAAAAAAAGAATAAGCATAGAATTAACAAGTTTTCTTCTCGAGCTAGACTTTTTCGTCACGTCACAAGATAATCAAATGGAATTGGTAACTTTTTTTTTCTTTCTCGAAACACAACAAGTCGTTGATAAACGAAATGTTAAGTAAGAGACAAGATAGGTTAGAAAAAAACTACCATGGTTAGATAAGACAAGACTATGTTTATCAGACTATTTATTTACCCCTCTCTTAGTTACTGCTTATCAGAGAACACACAGTACACACATTTTTGTCTGACTTTCCGTTGATAATAATTACATGGAGCTAAAAGTTTCCAATTAATTTGATTAAAGCTGAAATTACATACACGTTTTATTGTTAGTCTTGGATTTACTGTTATTTCAATTTCGTTAAGGAAGTATTAAAATCCTTTACAACCTTAGAAAACAGCCTTGTTTGCAAGCTCAAAACAAACTAGAAATGAAACACCACAGAAAAAGCTCCCACCGTTTAAGGTCTTCTGCTAAGTCTTGCTTGATCACGTCGGTTCCCGTAAAACTAGACACAGATACGTCATCGTCCGAAACACTTTCGAATACATCTGAGTTAAATGTTCCTGATTTAGTAATAGATGTTTTATTAGGTCCTGCTTTCATAGCATAAAAAGTCAAGCCTTTGTTTTTCCATTCTTCTGCTGCATCTTCTTTGCATATCATCGATCGTACAACACTGCCACTCCCAGCATCAAGAACGTGTAGTTTCATTGTGCCAAGCAGTTTTGTGGAAGTCACATAAAACGTCAAATCGTGCTTGTAGCTTGAATGAGGCGGTTGATTAGATTCTGATACATATTGTCGCCAGTATGGAGAACCACCACATGAGTACACGTAAATCGCTTTTTGAAATTCCCCAACCGGTTCCAACAAGGCGTGAAATGAAAAAGAGTCCTTCCAATCCCCTTTGGTAGATGCAGGTGTCCGGAATACACGATGACTTTTTTGGAAAGACTGGTTATTAGAAACCCATAAACAAATGCTCTCTAAAAAAACATTATGCTTTACTTCTTTTGGATCCTCTTGCTCTTTAGGGCTAAGGTCACAAGTCATATGAATTTTATTGATTTGATTATAAGAATTTAAATGTGAGGTATTAAAACTGATTTCTGAAGAATTCAAATCAATGTAAAAACACAGACAAAATAAAACTACACTGAGAAAAAAATAACAAACCTTTCTCAGGTAAATCTCCTACAACAGGAGCTGGACTGGATGCTAAATAAATTATCACAAATCACAATCTAAAACAATTCGGCAGTATTGTATTTTATTATCATGTCCAAAATGGCAGTGCCAGCAAATATATTATGTGTACATACACGGAGAAATGTAGAAAAAGGATAACTAGGGATGTTTTTGTTAATCTGTAGCTAAAAAACATAAATGGAAGAATAGAAGAAGATACAAGACTTTTTGTCAATAAGGATGATTTGTTTGAAATGTTACATTTAGCGCTTCTAAACAGGTAATCATTTATATTTTAGCATGGAAGTGATCAGTTCGCTATTTAGGCCAAAACAGAAAAATAATACGCCTGTGCACATACACTTGCATGGATGTTGAGCTCAGCACTTAAAGCCCCAAGTTTGCTTTCTCAGGTTTCATAATTAAGCTGAATAGTAGTAGGAAAGAGGCAAGAAAAAGAGAAAAAGAGACATACTTGAGTCTCTTGGGGGAGGTAAAGGGGGTGTTAAAGCAGTGATACTTTGACGTTTACCATCAACATTATCCAAAGCAATCTGGAAGTAAAGAAATATTAGCAACATGATTATTACTGGGAAAAAAACTACGTACAACAACAACAACAAAAACAACAAAAACGTAACTGAGAATAAAAAACTTTTTCAAATAAAACTTCACCTTGGATTCTAACAGCTTATCATGCTTTGCTAATTTCTAAAAAAAACAGAGCAAAATTATTCAGTACTGTAACAGTTATACTAAACTTTCATATGTAGTTCAGACAGAAAAATTAATAATGCAAATTCTGATAATAACCTGCTTTAAGCTCTACTGTTAAAAAATGCTGGCAATACAAGCAAAGTTGTAAAGGGTTAATGGGAACAAGAAAGGTTTGTAGATCCATGATATCTTGGAGACACTTGAAATGAAACGAAGAGATAAAAAAACAAAAAAAGAATCAAGATTGAAGATTGAAGATTGAACATACCTGTTGGAGATTCTGGATCTGTTCTTCGTATATTTGTTGGTCTTTCATTCGATCCTTTTCAGCTCTAGAAGAACGACTCTTTTCCTAAATATGATAAAAGTAATAATTATAGAATAAAAATTTTATGGATTAGCAGTTGGCTTAGTTAACTCAGGTTGTTTAAGATACTGTGGAAATAAATAAGGGAGGAAGAGACATAACATAAGATTAAAAGAAAGTTTGAAAACACACCATAATAAACGAAAACTAACCTTTGCTAATTCTTTTTCATGAAGTTTACTTTGTATGATCTTATCTTTAGCATGCTTTGCATTAATTTCGTTTATTTTTTGTTGGAAATCATTTCCCATTTGCTCGATCTATTGTGAAGACAAGCAAAAATTGATAACATTCTCAGCTGTTGTGGTATCAACATCTTGGAGTAACATAAACTCAGTACGTAAATCAAGAGTAATTAATATTTATTCACCTTCTGGTTAAGATCTATATATCGATGATCAGTATCTGCATCCTACAGAAATTAAATAACTAATACATCCCAATGATCCACTATAAGAATTGTAACGCACCATTTTTTTTATTCGTTTTTGTATTATGAAATTATACTGATCCACTACCAGCTTTGTAATGTACAAAGATTTTAGGACCAAAAGACACATTAAATGCTCTCAATTTCTTATTTTATATCATTTGTGTTTTATTTTCCATGTTTTGCAACATAAAATTACCCGAAAAGTAGGCAAAAAAGTCAATTCTAGTTGAATTAAAGCTACTTTTTATGAGCTAGTAGCTTCTTACTCTACACCATGTAAAGCTTTTAAAAATGCTAAATATTTCATACGATTTAACAGCTCACATGTTCATTCAAAACAATTAGTATTACAGCATATTATACTTTTTAACAAAAACACATACCATTAAGTCTCCCAAGTTTGACATTTGTTTACCTAAAGAAGAAGTATTGACATAACAACGGTAATACTAGAAAATGATTGAATGTTTTTGAATACTATGGTGTACGTACCAGTGCTTTGCTGAAGCTCTGTCAAGTTCTAAAAATTGTTTATATTATATCATTAGAAAACGTTACCACACTCTTTTAAGAATTTAATTGTATTAAGTTGTAAGTATTTACAACCTGACATGGGAATGTTTTCTGCCATGTTTGTACAGTGGTTTAGTGCTGTGTTAAAGACTTAAGCGTAATCAAGTCAATGCCGTATGAATCTTATTATTTAAAAGATTAACGATGAACTAATATCATTAATATCTGGTTAACACTAATCTATATTATAATACCCGTATACGTCTGTCCGTCCATCGGTCCGTCTGTCACGCAAAATGGTAGCTTAGCTGCGCAGGTAGCGAGACACACGCAATGGGGTATAAATAGGATGGGCGAACCCGTGGATTTTTCCATGGGCTAACGACTAGTATTATATAACAACACTAGTATTTCAGTTAATACTAATATTAGTATAAACATAGAATACCACCCCTCACCCTACACTCTTTATTCTCATGTTTTTATACATTTTTTTACTATCCACAAAAGAACAGGCTGAAAGAAAACAATATAACACAACCATCTATGTCATGATTTTAATCACAGAAGAAAATTAAAACCTTTTTTAAAAAATCTTTCTCTAATTGACTCTGTCTCAGTTCACTCATCATCATTTCTTTATAAGCATCCAATTCATTCTAAATACATGGACATTTTTCTAATTAAACTCCAGAAAAAAAATTAAAAACCAAACCAAAGAACAAAAAAGACTAAAACTATATTTCTAGAGTATTTTCATTCTAAATAAGAGTTAAAGTATTCTTAAAACTGTAAGTAACTTGTGCTTGAAAAAAGACTGAAAAAGAGTTTTCTTGAATAAATTTGCAGAATTAGAATGGTCAGAGAAAAACAAATTCTTACCTTCATTCGCTTTTGCTCATTGAGCTGCCATGTGTCATGTTCACTTTTGAACTTATGGAGAAGTTCTTGGTTTCTTTCGTTTTCCTGTACACAAGTAGAAATTAAATCACTTTCAATTCATAAGCTTAACTACTTTTACTTAGACTAAGTTAAAAACAAAAAAAAATCCTACAAGTTAGTTGTCGTTGTGATGTGCCTTGGTAATATATATAGTTTTGCATACTTTTTGTTAGTGTATGGCATTCTTTCATATATAAAAGATTTTTTTTATCCATCTTTTATTTTTAGCAAAAACTTGTATAGTGATAAATAAATGTATTAAGTATGAAGTGCATATTGTGAGAATTTACAGAACAACATCATTCTTTTTCACAATTATTTGTTACTTTACACAGTTTGGGTGGATTAGTTTGTAGATGGATTATTATTTTCCTGTAAAACTATAATGATAAAAATACTTCTTAGTAGCAAAATGTGATAAAAGCCTGTGTTAATGTTTCTTATGACTAAAAATGATTTCTCAGCGCATATAGAAAAAAAGGGCCCATACAGTGGTGGAGTGCCAAAGTAACATTTACCGACAAAAAGCATAATAACAACAAAACTATAAACCTTTATTCTAAGAACACTCATGTTTTCTCTTTCTTTTATCAACTCATCTTCTGTAATTTTAAGCCTACTTCGAATCTCGTTTAATTCATTTTGAAGTTCAACATCTTTAAAACTTTGATTTACAGTGGATTGATAATGCACTTGTAATGGCTGAAGATGTCTTGCTTCTTCCGGATGTCTTCGCTCTATGTGACTTCTCAGGTAAAACTCTGATACGAAACTTTTGCTGCAACATGTGCACTGCAAGCAAAAAAAAACTTATTTGTAATAGGAAACTTACAATATCTGACAAATTTATATTTTCTCTTGAGGCACCTTAAAACATCTGTTTTCTATTTTGTGTAGCTACATGATTTTTTTAGTTGGAGGGATAATGCTTAGACTTACAGGGCAGGGATTTATTAAAATTCCTCTCTATAGGCTAAAATCCACTTTAAATTTTAGGGCTACAGATAAATCGCATATAAAAAGATGAAAGTATACCAATACTTTGTGTATGTTTATGCCCTTGAACATATTATCAAAATCAGTAGTGCCATCGTCCAACATGAGCCAATCATTACTGTAAAAATATTTTACTACTGACATTAACATTTTTTGTTTAAATTACACAAGAAAACAATGAATAATAAATGATTGTACACATTTTTAACCCTTGCAGGGAGTTTTTTTTTTTTAAAAAGAGCCTTTTTTTTGGTCAACAACTTATCAGCTTCACAAGATTTGAGCCGCAGTTGCCGGCTTAGGACCAGATATAACTGATTTATGTTTGGTACTGTTAAGTAGCCCAATTCATCATCTTTCTAGAATAAGAGAAGAACTTTTCATAAAAACTAGGTCCTCTGAAGTTATGATGCTCAAACGATGGGATGTTTTTGCCCAACTGTGCCCAACTGTATTTCGGGAACCATGCTTTAAGGGTTAATTTAGCAACAGTTACTGTTGCTACTATAGAAACCTAATATATCTCTAAACATAAGTTTTAAACTATTCTTCTATTCATTACTTCATCTCATCACTGCATAGCTAACAGTAATCATGTAGAATTGATCACCTTATACAAGCCACTTGCACCTGCTCTCACCATGAGTTGATAGTCACCAATTAGCTTTTTATATTTTTGAAGTTCCTTTTTTAGTGTCTTGTACGCTTCATTGCGCTTTTTAAGCTCTCCAACAACTTTCTCCTTCTCCTGTAGAAAAAAATGTGATTTTTAATTTTAACTTACATTATAGAAGAACAAAAAAAAAAAAAAAACGTAAAGCAATTGCAGAGTATAATCAGTAACTGGAAAGTTTATTGACAGACAGATTGCAAATCTAATTTTAAAAGCTTTAACAAAATTGAGTTTCCACCCTATTTCAACAGAACCTAACAAGTTTTTTTACAAACCAATGATTTAAACAGAGCCAAAGAAAAAAACAAGCAAGCTTACAGCAGTGCTTAAAATAAATATTTTTCCCTAGCGGTGACTATGACCATTAAAAAAAGCTGTGTAATAAAGTCTTTAATTAAACTTTGTAACTACTTATAGAACAAAAATGTATTAATATAAAATTCCATGTGTGAAAATGTACACATAATGGATAATTTAACCGTTTATTTTTGTGTCAAGACGGTTAAGTTTTTAATTTCAGAAGTCCAATGACCAATGTTCGTTATTCTAAGCGCTGTTACAGACATTAAAAACTATCTAGATAATAGATTAAAAAATCACAAAAGAATAGCTAACAATTTTCTATGTTGGTTTTCCACATCAATAGACATACTTTGGTATTCATCTAGCTACTAAAAGTCCTTATATGAGTCTAACTCTAAAAATACTTACAGTGGAAAGTTGTTGAAATTCATTATTGGTTTCTAAAACTTTATTGTCTCTCTCTTCCAAACATTGTTGCAAATATTCTTGACAGTGCAACAGATATTCTATCGTTAATTGAGCCAACCGAAATAGTTTTATAAAGTTAATGTCTAATCCATGGTATCCCTAATAAGAGAGAAAAGCAGTGATCATGTTTTAGGCTCATGCCAAGTATTCACAAGTTTCTTTTTGTCACTTCAGTTCTACCTCATATAAAATTAACATACCAGTTCATGTTCTATAGCACAATATGTAACATTTAAAATATTGTTTTGTATTGCGTCTACGTCAACTTCTTGTGCAATACGATCCACATCTACAGATGCTGTAAAAGAAATCTGACATGTATAGAGGAGTGATACAGTACGGCACTCCTTCTCATTGCTTATATTATGCTGTCCTAATAAAATAAACAAATCCATTTCACAATTAAAAAGTTATAAGGCAAATGCATTAATACCAATACGTGTTAAGTTTGTTGTAATAACCTTTAAACTTGCATTTCCCCTTAAAGTATGGTCTAAGCTGTGATGCAAGATCAAACAGGCGAAAAGGCATGTTCTTCGTGACACTTGTATAATTTAACAACAAAAGCTGCCATAATCATTTTCCAAACATTGTACCCAATAAGAAATCATTACCTTACCAATATTTATTTAACAAAATAGCTGACATAAAAATTTAAAAGCCATTTCTTCTTCACCTTTATTCAAAATGTAAGATTTTAAGGATACTGCAAGGGAAAGTAAGTATGATTTTTTATATCACTATATATTCTTTATGTTAATTTAATATACTTAAATGTATGAATATTTGGAAAAATCTCAATATGTTCTATAGGTTAATATAAGCTTTTTGCATTAAAATAATAAATAGAAGGATTTTTAAGGCAGAGAAAAACCAATTCTTCTATGCCAACTAACTTACCTGGTTATGTAAAAGAAAGTCAAAAGGTAAGCAGTACTTCACGAAAAAATGAACACAGAAAAAACTAGCTTTAAAAATTTTCAACGACAAACAACTTGCTGCATGACTTCGCTAAAAGCACCATAGTAAGGATAACTTTAGGCGCGCTGCTTGCAGATTTTATTTTGAGAATGATCATGAACTTTATGAAAATATTATTTTAATAATATTTTCATAAACGTACTTCCAGATATAATTTAAGAAAAAAAATTTCACCATTAAAAAATTCTGTTTTGTTCATATGCACAAGAAAAGAAAATCCCTTACAGTAACCTTAAAGGAGAAATAACGATTGATAACAAGTGGCACTTAAAATGTTTATTATAATGTAAATATAAACTGTGTCAATATCTTCATATTTGGGAGCTTTGGTTCTCGAGATATTTAATGTAAAAGTAGTCCTATGGGTGATACCGTGACAGTGAAAAATTTTTTTAATAAAACTTGGGATATTAAACAAAAAAAACATGTGAAACACAATAGCAAAACACACACCTAGTTTCCGCCAATCTATTTTCTCATGTCTTTTCTGAAACATGAATCTTCCAACTGCATAAAAAGAAAAAACATTTAATATAACTTTAAAAGTACAGAAACCATCAATGATACAGTTGGTTTGATAAAACTTATCAACAGTGAAACGAAAGTGTACCTGCAGTCTCCATTTAAACAAAGGTCTGTAAATCATGTTTTTAATATAAATATAGAGTTTCCACCTAAAAGCAGATACCAATACACAATATTTAATTCATCATCTCAGTATCATTTTTATATTAATTAATTCACCTATATAATATCTATACATAAAAACATTAAAACAAGAACATACAGAGCGAAAACGTCACTGTGGATCGATTAAAAATACTCAAAACACATGTTGGAAGCTCTTTTTACATATAAATATATATTCCGGTTATTGAAAACAAGGAAATTAAGATTGAGAAAGTCAAAAGTTTAGACACTCGGTTCTCATGCTTGGGTTCACACTTGTCTACAAGATGAAAAAATAATAATTTTGGCTAAGAAAAATGAATCATGGTTTTAAAAATGAATTTGTACTCCAAAAGTTGCTCAAATTAAAAAAGTAAACATTTTAATGATCTAAATAATTATACCAACATTATGACTAAAAGAAACAAACAAAATATTTCCATTTCAAACACACCATGATAGATTGTGAAAATGTATCGTTAACATTGCAATCCAACATGAAAATCATTGCAAAGCATCCTGACCATGGCAATGTAAAAAGTAACTTAAGGTAACAGTAACCTTTTTAAAATCATAATTTTTTTTTTTTACATAATTACGAAAGGTTATTTTCAGACTATATATCGATATTTTTTCTGTTATAACACACTTGTCACAATATTTTGGATAAATTACTATTACAGTACTGGAATCAGGACACCTACCAACGTGGATCGCAAGTCATGCGTAGCGCACGATTCACAATGCTGCCGCGATAGTAAAATATTTTAGCATCGTGAAGGTAGTGATCCATCGTGGGTTGACTTTCACGATGCATTGTGACTTTCGCAATCCATATCGCGACCGTCATGATACATCTTTAAACATTATAAAAATCACGTAATTAATGTCATGAGAATAACGCAATTAAATATGAATAATTGTTTTTTGTTTTTTTAAATCAAAAATATTTTCGTTGTCGTAAGCTTTTTTCTTGTTTAGACTCTAACTTATTTAGTTGTTCTACATGCCCTAACTTTCACTATAAAAAAAATAATTAAAATATCAACAAACAAACAATTTCTTATCCCATCTCTTGAAAAAAAAAGATTATGACACCCTCCTGTTATGAATAATATATGTTTAAAATTACGCTGATTGCTAAAATCTCAAATTTCTTAGTCGATATCATTTAGGAAAAATAATTAATATCATTAAATCTTTTTCAATGGTATCAGAAAAATAATTAAAACTAAGTAAAATACGCATGTTGTAACACCCTCCTTCATTATGAAATAAATAAATAATTTGAATGTTGCGAAAGACTTTAAATATTGTCAACTAAACTATAGTCCATGAAACTTTTTTGCACTTAAATATTAATTTTCTTATAAGACTACACAAAAAACATTAAAAGAACACTTAACTTTTTTATTAAAATAAATTTTGTGTTTTCAAATGGGAAAATAATAACTTGCTGTATAAATTTCGAAACAGGCTAAGTATAATCTGTCGTATATCTTTCAAAACAACTCAGGTATATACATTCTGTATAACTTTCGAAACAGCACAAGAATAATTCTTGCTGTACAGCTTTCAAAACAACACAAAAAAACTTGCTGCATAACTTTTGAAAACAAGTTTTTTAACATGCAAGTGTTTTTATCTTTTCACCTTAAGTACTAGTTACATTTTTTAGTGAGACAATTTATTATTATTTTTTCTTTGCAACTAAAAAATATAAACTGCATGCGTTTGCGAAAATACATAGAAAACGGTTTTTGTAACACGCTCCTCCGTTGTTATTTTTTTTGTTATTATTTTTTTGTTGTTGTTCTGACCATACATTCTTATTTTTCCATGAACTTTTATGAAATCGGACATTCGCTAATTTAACATTCGCTAATAAAAACAAAACATACATAGAAAAATATGCTTGTCGTAACACCCTCCTCCTTATTTTATTTTATGTTGTTGTTCTGACCATTTATACATTCTTGATAAAATTATTTTTATTTCGCCGACAGACAGACCATAAAATACTATCTACTTCGCGCGTAGAACAAGTAATTAAGTTGGAGTCACCTTATTAAAATCCAATTTCTAATAAAAATACAAGATGCAAAAGAATTTTTAAATGTAACAAAAACAAAGACACAAGATTAGCTATACACATCTATTGTTCAATATTTTTAATGTTATTCATGATCCATCGGGACAATCACAATTAATAGTGATGATCGCGATAGCATTGTTATTCTTTTATACATTGCGACTATCGCAAAGCTCTTCTTTAACATTTTTTCTATTGCAATGGTCACGATAGGATCGCGGATCGTTCGTGTCCTGCATGATACAAGCACACGATGTTAGGTGTCCTGATTCCAGTACTGTAAGAAATGATACTAGACTGTCATACATAAACTGGTCTGCCCTGATTATGGTGCTCCAATTATGTATTTTCTGTCCTGCTTATAAACTATGACATCGTAGATACTAACCTAAGCAAAAGTTGGGTATAAAAAAACAGTAGTCTGACAAAAACTCTGGATATGTCACTGGCGATTCAACATGGGCGAGTGAATCTTACCATAGCCCAGGGTTAACCCAAGCGATGTGAAGGTAATTGGGGAGATGGCACACTGTATGGACCGTTGTTGCCAGGAGTTTTCTAGTAGAGCGCGGATCCTAATTGGGTCTGCGTAGTTCAAAATGAGCATTAAATACTCTAGGACTTTCCAACTAAGCCATGGCCCCTCCTGATAATAATAGACAGGGTATATCCCTCCTCGATATTTGTGAGGCTAGCCATATAAAATATGCACATCTATCTATCTATCTAACAGGGCAAGCTGACATGTACAAAATCCAGGCAGCGTTCTTAATCTGGGCAGCGTTCATATACTCTGTGAAGAACAGTTTTATGGTCTGTTGTAAGCATCCCTTATGGGAGGTGGGCAAGTAAATAACCTCTCATTTCAGCTGATATGATAAATATATAGTGTGTTAAGATTTTCTGTCAAATTTAACTAAAATAAGCAAATTAAAACAGAATTCATTAAGAATTTGCCACTTCAACCAGATGCCCCAAGTTAAGTAAAGCACAGCTTGGTTGCCGACCTTTTTCAAAGTTCCAGGGCTTTGAATGATATTATAGCTACTAGCTAGTAAAACCTTTATCTCAAAGAGAAGAGGGTTTAAGGCATGATTTTCTCTGGGAGCTACGTGTCATTTGAACGTTGGCAGGTATTATTAATATAAAGTAAAAATAATTATATAATAGGATTGTTAATAAAAATATGTTGCAGAATTTGTGAGGTTTTCTAACCATTTCGCCCATTTCACACAATACCGTCGGTTCGATTCCGCCAAAATTTGAAGTATATAAAATGTGAAATGTTGATTGTTTTTCCACATATAAGTCGGGCTTTATACAAAGTCAAACGAAGAAAAATAATTGTCTGGCCATTGTGACTGACCTTGGACGTAATTGCTTCATGTGGGGCATGTATGACAATTAGGATTTTGTCTATTAGACCATACTTGGATGGCTTTGGCCTGGCTGGGGCATAAATCAAAATTTCCGATCCGGCAAATTTGCTTCACAACCAGCTAAGTATTTGTTAGAGTTCTTGCGAGAGGGTAGGTTGGGACTTATGTAATTTTTCACAGTTATAAACTTCATAGGCTGAGACAACTGCCTACATCGTCCTTTTGATCCGGCGAAAATAAAAACAGAATCAGTTCATCCATATCTGACTTTACATTTAACATCATGAGACTTTATAAGGATATTTTTACAGGTATGGAATCCCGAATTTTATTCTTATCAGTTTTGAAGAATATTTTTTGATTTTATTTAGTTGTTTTTATTCATTGCTTTTATTCGTAGAGTTGTAATAATATGCCTTCAATATCTCTCTTCGGATTAGTTACTGATGATTATTTTGAAATAGCTGTATGATATCAATTAATATTCTTTGCTATATAAAAGAAAGATTAAATCCACATTCAGCCATTTCCATTATGGGCCATTGACAAACAGTTTTTGTCTCTGTTAACGGCAAATTGGCCGCTAGACTTGCTCTCTCCTTCTGCCCTTAAACAGCACTCATATTTCCCCTACATAATTTTTCGTCTCTGTTAGCGGCAAATTTGCCGTTCAATAGAGTTTTGGCCCTCCCCCCACAGCTGTTTCGGAGCGGACAAAAATGCTACGAAAAAATAATTGGATTTACCCTCTCAGTTAAAACAGGATATCTCAAAAACAAAATAAGATTTTTATATTCTGTAAAAAGAATAATAATCTTACATAAATTGTCCATATTATTAAAAAAAAATTTTTTTTTGGCACCTGTCCGAAATTAGT
This sequence comes from Hydractinia symbiolongicarpus, assembly GCF_029227915.1. Classification (NCBI taxonomy): domain Eukaryota; kingdom Metazoa; phylum Cnidaria; class Hydrozoa; order Anthoathecata; family Hydractiniidae; genus Hydractinia; species Hydractinia symbiolongicarpus. Next base: position 3,569,326 of record NC_079877.1, read on the forward strand.
AAATTTAGGCCAAAATGTCTAAAAATGACTTAAAAATTATCATTTAGATAAATGTCTTCCACAAAATCTCTGGAATAATGTTAAAAAAACATGTTTTTTATAGTCCACAGGTTAGGTTAAATATCTGGAATGAAAATTACTTAATTTTATTATTGTCCGAAATTGTCCAAAGGGTTATATTTGGGCCAAATGTGAGAACTATGTGAAAAACGGCCTTAAGAGCCTTATGTATGCTTAAAGTTCATTTATTAGCTAAATAAAAAACATTACTTTGGATTTTAAGACCATTAAAGATGATTTAGATGAAATATTAGTCTGTCCGAAATTGTCCAAAGGTTATTTTTGGTCCTAAGGTTTTTTGGGCCAAATATGTGACATCTATATATTAAATAAAACGTCATTCAGAGTCGACGGTTTCAACATTTTAGTTTATCATGCTAGAAGAAAAGATTTAAAAATATGTTCGCCAAAAATAATGTTTTTTTTTTAATTTTGTGTGTTTTCTTTGACGAAATAACTCGAAATCCATAACACACATGTATAACATATTTATATATTTAAAAAGGAGAAAAGTAGATCGTTTTAATACTTTTTATTTCAGTAAAATTAAAACAATACAAAAAAAGTTTCAATAACTTAAAAAATGATACAAATACAAAATTTCAAAAAAAATTGTGGAAGCCATTTTAATTTTGTCCGCGGTTTGACTGTAGCCAAACAGCCGTGCCCCAGCGCTTTACGAAACAATCTTTGTGGAGACTTTACAAACACGAAATCCATTTTTTTAAACCAATCCTAGATTATGGCAGATTTTAACTGTGGAAACATTTTCTTATTTGTTGAATTCTTTTCATTTCCCTAAAATATATATAAAAAAGGTGATAAAGTGAAATTTGTCTTCATTTTTATATTTTTAACGAACAATGTATTGCCCCCTTGAACAGTTTGGGTCAAGTTAATATTTCTTTATTGGAAAACTACTTTAAAAAAATATAATAAATGCTAGTGTACAAAGGAACAATTTTTGCCATAAGGTACACTTTCGCCATAAATTATTCACACAATTGTGAGACGCTTAAATTGTCTTTCATTGATCTAGTCTTTTATGGATTCATATTAAATAAAATACAATGTTTGAATTAGTAGAGCAAACTTCCAGGATATGAATCATATTTTTAACTTTTGCAAAAAAATAATTGCATCCATATCATTTGCTATTTTGATTCTTGCCAATGCTGCACTTAACTTATTAAAATTTCAACGAAAATTAACGACGGGTCGACGAAATATTTTATTCCTGCGAGAATGACCTAATTAGGATATCAAATAGTCTAATAAGGATGTTGAACAAAGTGTGGTTTTTAAAATGGCGGTTGCAGAAATACAGTGTTTGGCCAGAAAGAATCTTCGAGTTAGGTCATGCGCAAAATATTTTAATTATTTTGGTCAATATCTTTTAGAGTTCCGTCATACAAATTTGACAATTTTTTTATATATCAAAGCTTTGAAATTTTGCTGCACAAAGAGAGGAAATAAAGATGAAGACAGTGCGTTAACAAATAGCCTAATTAGTTTATGTTATCCTAATATTATTATTATTATTTTGCCTTGTTTGCATATAAGGGCTCTAGTAATAGTTCTGTATGCTTGACCCTTTCATCCTTTCTATGTACTGTCTAATTTCTTTCCTTTTGTCTCTATGAAAGCCACTCATATTTCTTTTTAATAATTTATATTTTAACCCAGTCCAACTGTTTAGCGTTTCTGTATGAGTGATCATGAAATATATTTGATTTGCAGGCCTTTTCAGGAAAATTTTAATACGTGTGTGCTAAAAAGCACGCCTTATGTATTTTAGGTGTGTTTTTGGGTGTGCTGCACTGGTTAACTTCTTATAAAATTTGTCATTTTGCAGGTGCTATCAATAGCACGCCTAAGCCATTTTGCGTGTGTGTGAAGGTGTGCGCATGCTATTGCACGCCTCTCCTGAAAAGGCCTTGATTTGTTTATGAAATTGAATGTGTAAACTCGATTATTTTTTTTACCTAGGCAACAAACTCCAAATAGACTTTTAGAAAATGTATTAGGCCAACATAAATTGAGTACAGAATATATTTCTTTTTGCAGCCACTAGTGAGTGAAGTTGTACCTCTGCTGGTGACATTTATATTACTCCATGCGTGTGGCCTTGTGATTATGGGTTTTGCTTCGCAATCACAAAGTCTGTGTTTCGGTCCAAAGTGCGGTCATGTTTAGCAAGTGTCTTTACCACAGCTACGGGCTAACCGATGCCATGTGAGAACACAGGACCCATGTTAGTAACAGTATTTCCAATAATGAAGTGGCTATATCCTGTATAAATATTTGGAAGAATAATAATTGGTCCAGGCAATCTGTGATGTGTCGACAAGTAGAATTTAACCTTATTTTTAATTGTCAGTTTCTAGCAATGCTTAACTTTAAAATAAGCTACAACAAGACCACGCAACATAATATGCAAATGTCTTACGTATTGTTTTATCATACGCTACATATATATTCAAAGATTTTAAATCACATAACAAATCTATTCACCCCTGTCACTACATCATCATCATTCATCATTCTCGGCTTAACGTCCGTTTTCCATGCTAGCATGGGTTGGACGGGGTATATTAATGACCCTCTTCCAATCTGATCTAGACTGTGTTAGATCTAAACTCAACTTCCTCTCTATCAAGTCTGTCCTTATAACCTCCTGCCAAGTCTTTCTCGGTCTGCCTCTGGGCTTTGCCCCAGGAACTATCAAGTCTCTACACTTTCTTACCCAATTTTTCTCCTCCATTCTTTCCAAGTGCCCCAGCCAATTCAATCTTCTTATCTGGATAACATCTTTAATTCTACGGAGACTTAGCCTGCTTCTTAGCTCATCTGAACTCTTTCTGTCTCTCAGACTGGCATTACACATCCACCTAACCATTCTCATATCATTCCTTTCTAAACGGTCAAGATCTTCCTGCTTCACTGCCCATGTCTCACTACCGTACAACATAACACTTCTTACACAGGCCTCATACAACCTACCTTTTACCTCAATTGACAGGACTCTGCTAGTCAGTAAAGGAAGTAACTCTCTAAACTTTTTCCAAGCAGAACCTATCCTGCAAGTAACACTTCTTCCAACACCCCCTTCACTGCCCAACATATCACCTAAGTAACAGTTGTACATCATTAAAGCTGGAAATACTTCATTCTCTATAATCTCACCTTTGCAACGCTTGCATACAAACTGTATGTCAGCTCTTAACCTTCCACTAATACTACTGCACTTCTTATGTACCCAATGCTTGCAAGTCTGACAAAAAATTGAGTTACTACCAACCCCTTTCCTGCAAACTCCACTTTCCAACTACAAGGTCACACTTGGCTGCAATGCTACTTATCATGACTTTAGACTTTGCTGTGTTTACCTTCAGCCCTTTCTCTTCTAGTCCTTTCTTCCACTTCTCAAACTTTTCAACTAATTCTTCCATCGACTCTGCTATGAGAACCAAATCATCTGCATACAATAACTCCCATGGACAAAAATCAAAAACTGAACTTACTAATACATTTCTTGATAATTTCGCGATAACTGTTCATCAGAATTTAAAAAGACCAAGCGATGTTTCTCTAATTTTTGTTGTTGATTTTATTGTTTGTCATAAGGGGGATTTTCAGAAAGCAAAATGAATGGCAAACTCCCAGCAAAATTTAACTGATCATGTACAGTTTGTTTTGATTTTGTTTTAACAATTTGGCTTTAATGGTAGAATGTTTCGAAATTTTTTTTGCAATAACCCAATATTTGGGGATGTCAACTTTGTTTGCGATGAAAGCTTGGGTAAGCTTGTATAGGCCTTATGTGTTCACTCACAAAATTTGATTGCAAACCGACATGTAGATTCCAAGTTATTGAGTCATAGGAAAAAATTAAGAGGCCTTGGACGAGCAAAAGAGTGTCATTTTGGCAATTTATTTTAATCAATTCACCTTTATAATATCTATGCATTGGTAAAGTTTAAATGTACCTTAACAGGCCTAAAATTATATGGCAAAAACTGTCAAAATCTGGAGCATATATTTAAATCTAAAATTCCTTGTGAATATCTTGAGAATGAGAGGACCTTCAAAAACAATTAAAGCTTTTTAAGCTCTATAATATACTTTATAGTCGGAAATTTTTGTAACAACTTTTTTTCGTGATTTTTGGTCATTTTCGCGAAATTAAAATGCTGCGAAAAAATTAATTAACGAATTCGTGAAAATAAAATATTTCCTTTTTTTTTCTTCATTTTTAGAAGCAGAGGTAAAATTTTTGCAACAAAATAATTCTGGTGATACCCAGTTTGATAAAACCCTGGAAAATTAAGAAAGAAATGCACTTTCAAAATTTTAAAATTTCCTCGTTTTTCTGAGTATGTCAAACATCATATTACACCTCTGGTTCAGTTTAAAAAACTCTGGAAAGAATTAAAAATAATTGTTTTCTTTTTATTGATGAAAAGTGCTTACATTAGTATTTTTTTAGATTTGCCACATGTTTTTTATTCTTGTGGAAATAAAAAAGATATTGCGCAGGTATAATTTGTTGCCACAATTCGCTTTGTCATAATTCTCCTATAAAAATTGGAGAAATTCTACTGCAGGCCTATCAATAAGGGAGAGCAATAGCTCTTGCTCACACAAAGGTTGCCCAATTCTGAGAAACGAGAAACTAGCTGAGCCATTGATTGCTCCCCTGATTCCACAAAAAGTTTTTCTGGCTGGGCAATAGAAGTTCCTCTCACGTGAAAATCAATGTTATTATTTCCAGTAAAAATTAACTAAAATATATAAAAAAAGATGATAAAATAAATTAAAAAAAATTTGTAATAAAATATGCGTTTTATAAACTTGTTTCATTTATTCAGCTTGCTTGACCAATTATTGTAACCTTGGAGAGCGATTTATTGCTTGGGTGTTATTTTCTTATTGATAGGTTTGCTGCTGGTAATGGATAGATGTACATATTTTACATGGCAGGCCTCACAAATAACGAAGAATATACCTTGTCTAATATTTCCAGGAGGGGCTCACAACTGTAGAAACAGTTTTGAGTGATTAATTAAGTGGTTAATTCTTTGTATGTTGTGTGTGATATCTGAATATGCATCTGTGATCATGTTTAAAAAATTGGTTTTTGGATCATTTTATTTTATTTTTCTATGTGGGTCACTGTTTTCAAAAAAATTAATTTTGATACTGCACTACACAAAAAAAACTGAGCCTCAGATTCAGCTAAAAAAAGTTTGTTATTATTATTGTTAACGACATTGTTTGACTAAACCTTAGCTTACAAATTTAGCCTAAATTATCATGCAATCCATGACAATGAAAACCAAAGTAAAGTGACAGTTTCAGATACAGTATTTTGATATATGAATAATCCAGTTAGTTCTAAAACTTTCTTTAAAATAATATTCAAAACAGACAATGTTAGTCAGACATTATTTGAATTCGCCCAGACAATGTCACCATGAGTAATCAGTACATCCATCTTTTTAGAAAAGGATGTGTTCACAGACGCTTTCAAAATCGAACTAGTGGATGATCTGGTTTATGTTGTGACTGGAAAATTGATTGAATGTTCCACTGAAATTGACGAGAGTGCCATAGGTGGTAATAAATCTGCAGAAGATACTGCTGAGGATGTAAAAAGTGATGCTATCTTAATTGGAAATATTATCGATGGTGCTAACCTCCAAGAAATTCCAAGCATTGCTTCGAAATCCGACTTCAAGGCTGCAGTGAAAAAATATGCAGATAAACTTGTGAAAAAGGTTTCTGAAACAGACGCAGAGCGTGGCAACTTTTTAAAGACGAACATGTCAAAAGCTATCGCACCTATTTTAAAAGATTTCAAAAATCTACAATTTTTTGCCACTGATGGTGATGAGTTGGATTTGGATGGAATGATTATAGTGTATGAACAGTTAGGTGAATATAAAGTGGGGACTGAAGTCAAAATAACAGTATTTAAGGATGGATTGTATGACGAGAAATGTTGACCTCCTAACAGTATGTGTTCTTATTGTATTTCAGATAATTTGGGTTTTTATCAGTAAACAGGTGCAATTTGAGATTATATTTTTAAAACTGCACTTTAATAACACTGGAAAACCTAAATTTTAGTGAATATAACCAAAGCAAGAGATCAGCAATTTGGTGCATATACATAATTTATGGATTTAATCATGTTTGTCATTATAATTTGTTTACTTTTTTATTTTAGCTTACTGGAATTTCACATGGATATGTCTTCTGAATTGTAAAATTCGCCGATTTATGTCTTGTACATCTTTAATAAATATCAACAATGACTTTGTCTTTACACTCGTTTTTTCTTACAAATAAGCAAACCACAAGTGTTTCCAAGGTGCTGATGTAGAGCTTAAATACATGATAAATCATGCATTAAAAATAATACTTTTGTATGTTGCAGAGTAAAAAAAGATTGTTCTTCAGATCTTCAGCTTTCACAACTTTGTGTCTTGCGGAACTTTAATGAATAAACATTTCCAGAGGTACGAACCTGTTGGGATCCTTTAGAATTACGAAGTATGTGTGACGGGATTTTTTGGATTGTTAATTTGGAATAAACAACAAAAACTTTGTCCATCCTTTAAAAACTTTTCCAGCGTAAAATTTGAAAAATGGCTGTAGTTTACGTCCCAAAAGTTTTGCAATGTGGGGGACACACTCGCGAAATTTTGTCTAACTATAAAGTATTTAATGATGACGTAATTTGGATCTGAACAAACCTTGTGTTTTTAAGTCAGGTCTATCCCCTAAAATGTTTTGGAAAAAGGATGAAGATTAAAGATAATATCGTTTCCTCGACCGAAAACAGAATTTCAATGAGTTCCCGCAGATCCGTATGCTAATTTTTATAATAACTCTCGCACTATAGTTTACCCTCACAGAAGCCTTTAATTCAATCACTTCTCTTCGCGTGATGCCAAAGTCGCTAGCGCTTGATTAATGTCAAAAGGCTAGAACCCTAGTGCCCGTGGAAATATCCAGAGGCAAGAAAAAAAAAGGAAGCGTCATTTGAGTTTTGATGTCATCAACAACCCACATGCAAAAAAAATTAGACTCTGGTTTTTACGTTGCCTCTAATGTATAAAGCTTAACACGTTGATCAAGAAAATATATGTAATCACGTGCTTTTGATGAACGGTTAATGAGATGTAACGGTTTAAAAATTTTGCTAACGTCAGCAAATTCCCTTATAAAACAACAAAAAATGTTTCTTTAGAAATTTGCTAACCGTTGCTTTCATCTTATAGATCTTGAAATGCTGATCAAGAAGATGTATAGGATCATGTACTTTTGACAAACGGTTGCAGAGATATTGGGGTTTAAAGGTTTTTTGATGAGGTAATCAACCCGTCCATTCCGAAACGGATTCTGGGACCGAGGTTTGGGAAACTTACCCAAATTGATCCCAGGTGGTCTGTAGTTACCCGTGCAGTGAAATATCCTTGATGTCACCACCTCGTTTCCAAGTTATTTGGGATCAAAATTTGAAGTAACTTCAATGGCTTTATGCATTTGATATAGGATATTGACTTTAAAGTACTGTTATTTTCGTCGCGCCGCAACGTCAGAAAATTTAACACATTAGACATGCAATTTTCGGCTACATCAAAGGAAAATGAGCACATCTACTTTGCTTGTCACAGACAGACATACTCTCTATATTATTGGGAGAAAGTTTTAAATTACTATTGTTGAAGCTGCTGCATCAGATGAAAATTATGATATTTAACTCCCTGGATAAACTCACATCCTCTGCATAAAAGTCTGTTCACCACAAACCATTGTTGACATTTTTCGGGGGAAGAAGGGGGAGCCAAGCTCGACCCCGGCACCTTTTACTTTTGCTATCAGAAAGCGCAGCGCCGTTGAGAAGCAAATAATCCTGGGGACGAGGTTGAGGGAGCCAATGTGACGACAAATAGAAACCATCGTGCTATCTTAGGGCTGAAGTTTTGCGGCTGATTACGTGTACTTCTATATGTATTTGACAAATAAATAAATTCTGCTTAAATTATTGTCGCAAAATTCACACGGGCTAATATTAATTCACTTCACAGCTGCTTCGAATGTCCAAAATCCGTTTTCAAGATGGCATTTTGCGGAACAAATAAAGTTTGACATTTTCGAGTTTTCTCGTTCGATCCTAGCCCTGTTGTCTCTTCTTGACACGAAATATGACCTGGAAATTTAATATCTTGAACCTCCAAGCCCATTCTTGCTTTTGAGTCAGCAATAATGCTCCCGCACTAGCAGTTTCTGGAATTTTTTCCAGCCAGAATATTATTCTTCAACACCCCCTACTAACTTATTAATAAATAAATTTTCGCTAGAATTAAATATCGCAAATAGTTGTTTTTCGCGGAATGTTTTAATCGCCACTGACGCCATTCGCGAAAATATGTTTTCGCTAAATTTTGTCAATTTCGTTATTTGAGACATTATATTCTTACAAAATTCCTTTTTTTTTAAATTTTTTTTAGCAAAATGTCGAGATAATAAGTAATTTGTGTTCGGGTATAAAATTCACTAATTTTAACCCTGACAATGCCACACCAAAATGATAAAGCATTGGTTCCGGTTAAAAAAAGGTAAAGACAATAGACCTTTCCCGAATTTCTTAATTATGTCAAACCCAATTAAAGCGGTCGATACTAAAAAAGGTTCTTATCCCTAAGTTCCTTAGCAAAACGTAGACAAATTACCTAATTTTTATACATATTTCTGTTCCATATTTGCCTCAATTCCGCGCTGAAAGTTACGGTCAAACCCTTTATATAGCCGAGCTTTCCAAGAATAGCCTCGTTTTCAAAATAATTATTTTCTTTAATTCAAAATAAAATCCAACCAGAATATTATATTGCACTATAAACTTACATTTTTTTCATGATAATTTATTATTCTATCCGAATATCCTAATTTGAAGAGTACAGAATAATTATCAAATTTTGGATGACGCCATAATTATTATAATTTATGAAATTCGGGAAAGTTGTATTTTGCAAAGAAAAAGTTCTGCAGCAATGTAGAAAAATACACTAATAAAGAAAAATGACATCTGATGTTGTAGGTTGCATGATTTCTGTATCTCTACATCAGACGCCAGTTTTCTTTGATTAAATATCTTTTTCTTGGACATTTACCACCTTAGAACAACTGCAGCAATTAGTTCAGTGAATCAAAACCTTCTGAAACAGCTTCAGTATCCCATATTCTCTCATAAAATCGCTGTATATAGACTAAGGCTTAACTGCATACATCGGAACAGGCACTTTTATTCGGATAAAGGCTTAGTTTTTTAGATTTGAATATAGATTAGTATCTTTGAAATGCAGCAAAATCGTAAAGTAAATTTAAGTAAAAAAAAGTAAATTTTCAGAAGGGGTCCAGTATCACTTTCTACATATCTCTGCTGGATGTAAAAACATCGTCAATTCTACTCACAAAGATCAGATGGATCAGGAAAACATGGCATACATGGGAAACACGAAAATATAACTGTCTAGTGAGTTTTTCAGAGAAACACAAAAAATAATCGAGTACAAGTAAATAACATGAAAACCGTTCACAAAATCTCCCGCAGCAAATCCTCTGTCAGTATAACTTATCATGGTCAGAAATTTTTTTAAATCTTTCCTAGCGTTGATATTTTTGTTTTTGCAGAGGACTACAACCAATGCTTTCTTTTTTTGTTTTTATAGCGTACACACCTCAAATACTACCCAAATGAAATATTGCTGGTAGGCTCAATTTGAAACAAGACAGATAGTCAATGAACGAAGGAAGGTCAAAAATAAATCTTGTATTTGCTCTCAAAATTTTTTTAAAACACAGAACAAAATATACTTGCTAACCGAGATTTACTTGCTTTGTGTGCAAATGTAAATATTCTGACGGTGCGATATGGGATATCTTAAAAAGCTTTAAACTCTTAAGCTCTTAAACTAGTGATTCGCAAAAGCAGTTTTTAGATGTTCAAAGGCTGGGCAAGCTACAGCATTTTAAACATAAAACCACGTGAATACATTAAAAAATGCCTGAAAATCAATATTTAAGTTATCTTTCCAAAAATATTACATGTCATAAGATGTAGACAAAAATTAGCAATATAAGAAAATATTAACTGAAACATTTGTGAAAAAATATGTCTCAAGAAAAATGCACGCACAGAGCATAAAAGTTTAAACAATTCTAACACATAATATCAACAATGAGACAACTTTTAAGCTTTGGGACTAACTTGAAAAAATTAGGCTCGTACTCTAAAAATAATTTTTCACAGAGCAAGATTGTGCATGAGATAATTGAAAATTCCATTTCCCATCACCAGTAACAGCATTGGTTTATCACATTCTTTTATATATAAATGTACTCTCCACAGACTAAAAATCGTGAATAATATAATAAAAAAAAACAATTTCTCATCACCAGTAACAACATTGCATTAATTGGTCAAAAAGAAAAATGAAAAATTTCTAAAAACATAGATTTATACAAATTTCCATGGTTAAATACAGTGCAGTAACAATTATGACATTAAAACAAGGAAGTAGGCCTAATTTATCCTTTTGATCACTTATTTCTCGCGGATTTGTTTCAAGGACGGTCAGAATTTTGGTTGAACGTTTCACTTTTATATTTCGTATGGCGAATTAGCAAGTAACAAAGTGTTGTTATTTCATAATTGCGGATGCGAGCTGGTTTTTTTGTCTTAGATATGCGAAAGATGAGATTGAAGTCAATGAAGAAATAAAATGTTAAAATGCCAAAAAAATTAAAATTGTTTACGGAAATAAATAAAAGAAATTACACTAACTACTTAGAGGATGACGAAAGCATTATACCTGAAATGTTTACAATTCTGTGATGTTACGCATATTATGATTAAGAAATCATTTAAACAAGACATGATACAGTAAACGATTTAGTAGAGAGGTGAATCCAAATGTTTGACATTCCATTTTAATTGAACTGTAAATAGGCACTTCAAGTCACGTGACAATTCCCGTTGATCAAAAATTGCGCAATTTCACGGGAAATTCTGACGGGAAATTTTCTGTGATTTATTTTTGTTATCACATTTATATATAAACATCTGGGCACCTTCGGCACCTCTAGAAGTATAAACTTGGGCAGATATTGAAACTAGGCACATACGAGTTTATATAACGACCTGAGCCAATATTGGAGAAGCAGATATGTTGTTGTGGGGCCGAAGAGAAGACGAAAAAAGCTGATATTTGGAGGTAAAACTAAATTTAACTAAATTTGCAAGTGAGACTGATAAAGTGTTGAAAGAGTTTGAAGAGATGGGGTTAGCAGAAGATTATTCACCAGAGTACGCATTTACTACAAAGGAATCCAGTGTTGCCTGTCTTGTACGTACTGCATGCAAAGCATTTCATTCAAGAGGTAGTGATGAAGCAGGTGTTGCATCTTACTTTAATTCTTACCTTCATGGAAAAGGTGAAAAAGCAATGCTCATACCCTTTATTGGTAATCGTTTTAATGTTTTATATTATAATGCAGCAGCTGTATACTACCATCGAGAATCAATGTTGGCATTTCTCAATGGTTGGCCATATCCAAATAATTTATTGAAAGCTGTGAAGGAAGACCTGAGTAATGAGTTGTTTACTGCTGAATTAAGAGCTTTAGGAATTATTGATAAATTTTTAACTGGTCCATTGTTGCGTTTAATTGAAAGCAAAAAAAGTATTCTTGATTTAAATGTACATCTTTTTCACTTAAAAATAAAAATTGATGAACTTGGAAAAGATGCATCACCATTACTAAATCAACAGTTGATATTTCCTGAATTACCCATTCATACGGATTGCCTTTACGAGAAACTGTTTGAAGATAATGATGATGTTGATTTTGATGTTATGACACAACAAGCTTTGGAGATTATTTTACTAGGAATTCTTGTCATACTAGAAAGACAATGTGTTGATCAACTTCCAGGTGGGAAATGTTGGAATGCTGATGACAATATAAAAAAAATCGGTGCTGTTGTACCTACCACTAACAAAGCAAGTGAATCTGATTTTGCGATATTAGACATGTTGATCAGATCAAAACCAAATTCAAACATCCAAACAATTCAAGCTCTCACTATGTGGATGAGGAATGACACTGGTTCTTGGCTTGATGAGCAATCAGATGAGGATAGGGAGTTAATCTTAGACCGTGCAAGGAAATTGGCTCCAGAAATGAAAATGAAGTATGCTGAAAGAAAAGCTGTTTTGAAGGAAAAAAAAGTACAACAGTTGCTAGCCAAACAAAAAATAAAAAAAAGAAATTGAGGAAAAGGAAACAATGAAAAAAATAACAGCAGCTAATTCATTGATAGGTTGTCGAGTAAATCTTTGGTCGTCTGAAAGTGACATTGAGAATGGATTAAAATGTATTAAGGACGATGTTGAAAAAGAAAAGGTTTTGATTGCACAGTTAAATTTTTATAGGTTTGCATTGTGTGTGAAATGTCCAGTGAAAATTTACTATGTCACAAAGGTTGATTCTGGGAAGCGTAGAAAGTTGTTGTGGGAGGAATTGTGTGAGAATTTTAAAGAAGTCGTAAAGCATAGTTTAGCAAGTGAAAGACCTATTGCACCTAAGCCAGTTTTAATGGACAAGAATACAAGGTTAGGAAATGTTACGGAGCAGAAGGTAAAGTTGGGAAGAAAGTTGAAAGAGGGTCGCTTACGGCTTGTTATTGATAAGCAACGTGCACAGCTTCAAAAATATTTGGAAAACCCACAGTCTTTAGTTGGAAAGTTAATTCAGCATAAAGTACGCGAGGAAGGGTGCGATGATGTGTTATGGTGTAGAGGAACAGTTATGTCATTAGTTTTATCAAATTCTAAAAAGTCAACGTATACTGTGCAGTATGAAGGAGAAGATGAGACGTGGAACTTCCCTCTTCTTGTCGATTTAGAGAAAGGAGAACTGATTATTATTTCCTAGTTTTTCGATTGATAAATGTATATATATTAGTAGTACCTTCCTAGTAGTTTTTAGTGTTTCTCTTACTCCTTTTAGTAGATAATTTTTTTCTTATCAATTTAATTTTCTATCTCTAGATGTATTTAAAAAACATATGAGCCAGTGTCTGCCTGATATTTCATGTTGCTTCATCGTTCTTTAATATACAACAAACTGAGTACGAATTTGTGATATTTTGGATGCACAAACGATTGTATTGGAAGTAAAAGTGGTTCTTGGATCCTTCATCATTATATAAGTGATTTTTAATTTTTACTATTTGCGTATATACCATTTACAGAAACTCTGTAGTATAATAGAACGATAACTTTTGTACTGCTAATTTAGAAAGTATCTGCATTATTTTATCCTCACATGTTTAACGCAATGACTATATTTGTGCAAATTTTGTGCTTTTTTTATATTTTTACACAAAAATTAAGATTTACAACTTATTTGAAGTCTGGTCTGCAAGATATTATTTTTTTGAAAAATTGATGCTTAATTAAAAAGTTTTGTTTTCGTGATAGTTCTGTATGGTTTTTGAAGTAATGCATGTTTTGGCAGCATTCTTATAGAGTGACAATTTTGAAATCAGTATTTTTAGTAGTTTTTACTATATATATAATTTGGTCATTTCCATAATGGCAGAGTTGTGACATCATATTTTAATTGGGTTTGAAGGATATGTAAATTTAAATCCACGTTCACTGAAAAGACCAAAAGATATAAATTTTTTATGGTATTGAAATAACGCATGTTTTCGCAAATCTGGTCTGTAAAATACACGCTCTTGATAATCTTTCAGGAAAATTTTGGACACATCCATTACTTATATATTAGTTTTCTAAGCAGTAACTTTCATAAAACAATTCAAATATATGTTTTATTGGTATTTTTATTAGTTTTAACCATATTTGGTCATTATGTTTTCATAAATCTGGTCTGTAAAATACACACTTTTATCACGTGATAATCTTTCAGGAAAATTTTTGACACATCCATTACTTATATATTAGTTTTCTAAGCAGTAACTTTCATAAAACAATTCAAATATATGTTTTATTGGTATTTTTATTAGTTTTAACCATATCTGGTCTGTAAAATACACACTTTTATCACGTGATAATCTTTCAGGAAAATTTTGGACACATCCTTTACCTATATATTGGTTTTCTGAGCAGTAACTTTTATGAAAACACTTCGAGTAATGTTTTATTGGTATTTTTATTAGTTTTAACCATATTTGGTCATTTCCATAATGGCAGAGTTGTGACGCCATATTTTGATTAATAAAAATGATGATAAAATATATAAGTGTTTATTAATATCCTCTAAAAATTTAAAGTTATTCCTAATTCTAGAACGAAAGATATGAGAATTTCAGTTCAGGCGATTTTGTCGTCAAAACGGACTTTTTTATACCCTGTTTTTTGTGCCATTTTATTTCCCCTTTACCTGCAGAATATTGCAATGCAATTGTTCAAAAAATGCCATCAATTGCACATACTAAAATGTCCATAACTTTGGTTCTACTCAACGTACAGAGGTCATTGACCTCTCGTTGGATTTGTCTTAGTCTGTAGAACAATCTTAATTTGCTTTAGTGCTTGATTTAGGATTCAACAAAAATGCCCTGAAGTGCCTACTGCTAGGAACAAACAGAAAAAAGACGAGGGGTTTTAGACAATGGTGCATCACAAAAAGCAGAAATGTGGAAAGTATTCACAAGATTGCCCATTTTGTTGTGACTTTTGTAAAAAGAAGTCATAAAATGGTACCCATGCGTAGTTATGTAACGTAGCCGAAATAAACAAAGCAAAATACAGAAGACAAGACGAAAATGTTTACGTATTTGGTTTTAGAAAAGTAGTTGAATTATTTTATAAAGCATGAAGATTCTCAACTTTTAAAGTGCTTTTTATCCCGATGTTTAAGATTTTTAAAATATTCTAACCCTTTCCAAAAGAACTGAAGGTGGGGTAAAACGCGCCAACAATGTACTGTGACTTTTAATAACCTTTATTTGCTTTGTTTTTGCACAACACATGCCTCTTCATGGTCTTCAAATGGCTTTTTGGAGATATGCGATTACCTTGTTATATGGAATCACTGACATCGATTTGTTCATCTTTTCTATTATATAATCACCTTTTTTCTTTTTTGAGTGACAAGAAATTGCGTACGCATGTCTTCCAGTGCAATTTGAGATTTAAAAGCGATTTGTGAAGCCACAAATGCTGTAAAAGAAACAAATCATGTCTCTTTGGAAAGCATCCAAAGCGTATGATGCTCCTTACGAATTACTTCAACGGAGCGTCAATGATGAAGGACTGTGCTAAGTGAAAAAGATAAGATTACTTTAGTGCAATACATTATAGGGACTTGCATAATCCTTAAAAATAGAGGAAAGTTATGTTTGATTATCATGTAACAACGAACACAATCAATTACCCATTTAACAAAGAGAAACAAAGATTTTCAAAAAGACATTCACCTTTGTCATTGAGAAAACCAGGTGTCGCTTCAAAGCGTGGATTTAAGTTGCACAAAACTTCTGTTGGATTTGATAGCTAAGAAACATGGATTGCGAAACACAATTTCCTGTTGAATCAAATTTATAATTGTGACAAATCTGGTTTGTCATGTGTCTATAAACCACAAATGGTATTGTTTACAAAAAGAAAAAAAGTTGTAGCATCTGCAACTAGTGGTGAAAGAGTCCTTCCATCACACACATCACAATAACCGCTCACATCACATTAACCGCTACATCCTATTTTTTTCAAGCCGTTGAAAAGTGCTTTTCATACTCCTTGCACATCTTGGATGCATTAACAACAAGCAAGGATAAATGCGGTTGAAGTTCCTTAAGGAATTTTTCACACATATTTAAAACTAGCGACAATTGAAACTGCTGTTTCAGGCTTTCATTGCATATGCATATAGCCTTTTGACAAGGATATTTTATCGAAGAATCCTTATTTGAAATATCCTCGTCCAAACTCATGAAGCTGTCACAACATCGGCCTCACCTGTTGCCTTAAATGACACGCAAAACTACCGACACTAACACAACATGTTGCGTTACCAGTACTAACTTCAACTCCAACAAGTTCTGGAAAACTCATATATCTGTTTTTCGCATCTGCAGTAGATTCACCTAGTAAAGATTTTTTCTGTAGGAGTTTCTTTCAATAAAATCTTGAAGGTACCAAAAAACAAAAGTCGAGACGTTCAGAGAGGTAAGAAGGAATAATTGGTACACCTTTACTGAATAAATCTAACATCAAAGAACTAGAAAATGAAAAACTGTGGCAAAACTAAAAGAAAGGCCAAAGTGAATAAAGTAAACGAAAGAAAAATAAGACTTTGAAAGAGCATAATATCATTGAAAAGACTACGAGTGTGTAATATGTGGATTTTGGGGCGAGGCTGCAGAAGGAGAGTCTTGGATTAATTGCAGAAATGTGGAATATGGCTTGCATAAGGAATACTAATTATATTTGTGACATGTGTTGTTTATAAAACAAAATATTTTAGCAGTTCCTATTAAATGGGTATATAAAATTATTATTGCTATTACTATACTTTTAAAAATCATAACAGCATCCTTACCCATGACTAACAGAAAAGCTGCCCAGTACTGAAACAGTCTTTGTTTTGCTTATGTTTTTTATGTGTGAAGTCTTTGTTTGTATGTGTTTTAATGTTACTTTATGAATGTATTGAGTCTTTATAAATGTAATGAGTCTTTATGAATGTATCGAGTCTTTATGAATATATTGACTCGTTATGTGTATGAAGGTTTCTGATTTCAATTATATCTAGTTGTGTTCCTTAGGGTCTGCTTCGTTTTGAGGGATGCTTGATGTCGTTACCCTTATTCTTTACATAATCATCTTTTTGCATTTTTGCAAGATACGACATGAATAACTGTTTTTGTTTATTCTAGGTGTTGACCAGCACATATTTTTTTGTTGTTGCTGCACTGCAAGTTAGGCATAAACTTTACCATTTGTGTAAAATTATTTTGCCGTTTAAAAACCTTTGTTTGGCAGAGTTATATATAAGAGTTATATATGTTAAATCGTGTCAGTTACTTTGGCAGCAACAATTACTGTGAGGATTTTATCTGCACGCATATAAAACATTCAATATTACCCATTTTATCGATTTGTTGTATAATCCATCTAGGTATCAAAATGGCTGAGCTGTGTGGTTTCCGAGATTTTTGAATATTAGAAGGTTTGATCATTCGTCTTGGTTCGTTTTATCAAAATAAGATGGAGTAAAACGAGCAAGCTCTATGTATTTTTATTTGTTAGATATTTCATGAGGAAAAGGTTTATTCTGAATTCTTTATTTTGGTGGCGTAAATGTAAAATGTGTGAGTCATTATCGAAAAAAGTTGATATTAAAAAGTGAGGAGTCACGTGAAAATTGCTGCCATGGTAATTTAAGCTAACCATCACATTAGCTTAATGATCTGTTCTCAGGTATGCCGTAAATGTGACAGTTATAGGTGGACTCTCAACTTTTTGAGGATGACATGGAGTCAAAAATTACCAGTATAAGGTCAGAGGACAAGAAATATATATTCTGTAGAGTCTGAAAAAGGATCATCTCGAAAAGAGCCATTTACTTCATTCATAAGTATCGCTCTGGCCCATCCAACAGTTTAAGAGTGGACCATGTACTCTTGCAGTAGTTAGTTACTTGCAGCAATACTAATGAACACCACAAAAACATGATAAGCTCATTCAAAACACAGCGTGAAAAAAGTAAAAACACTTGTGTAGGGAAGAAGTAAAACACCTCAATATCAACATTTTACAAGAACACAATGACTTTGCTTGTAAACCGGAATGAAAGAAAATGAAAAAGTCATTTAAAAAATTTTTACAAACCAGCAGCTCTAAACGTGCACAATTTCCTCGAACACAATTAGAAATCACAGCACTCAAAAATCTTGCCCACTTATAGCGAGCATGAAAAAAAACGGTGAATAATTTTACAACAACTTCAGTCACCCCTCATATAACAAAAATAACAGAGAAAAGTCTACATATCTATACTTATCTGCTTTGACCTTTCTATGCTAATTAATAGTTTATGGTTTAAATAAAAGGTGAAGCATGGTAGGTCCCAACACAGTAAACCTAAGTGATTTAGCTGCATACGAAGCTGGTAGCACTGTAAATCACATGTCTGCATAGCAATCTCCTACTTACTAGTGAATGGTGTGAAAGGATGAATGGCTATAGAAACACACTAATTTGTATAGTTTTCGTGGTCATTTACGGATGTTTAATACGTTGAGTACCCCATGAGAGGCGTTTTGTGCATCGCAAGAGATTAGGAGCCAAGAAAAAGAGTGTTGATAATAAAGGATAGAATTTTAAGTTTAAGCATTGCATGAAACACTTATCTATCCTTTCTGTACAATTGTTGTCCTTCATAGGTTTTAATTACGTTTTGCACCAAGTTTCTTGCTCATGCTCTAATACAACGCCCATGCAACTCACCTGGGGTAAACAAATTTACGGATCAATAGAGCCATTGTATAAAACATAGGATTTATATTAATATAAACAAATCCTAGTTACATTTCAGGTGCTATGAGCAGGATTTAGCATAATATTTTT
Organism: Hydractinia symbiolongicarpus; assembly: GCF_029227915.1. Classification (NCBI taxonomy): domain Eukaryota; kingdom Metazoa; phylum Cnidaria; class Hydrozoa; order Anthoathecata; family Hydractiniidae; genus Hydractinia; species Hydractinia symbiolongicarpus. Next base: position 3,588,060 of record NC_079877.1, read on the forward strand.
TATGCTACAAGCTTTATATTCTATGTTATTTATTCAGATAAGATGTATTTAATAACACACTGTTTTAGCTGGGTGGGTTTGTTCTAAATATATTCTATCGATTAAACAGGGTGGTTGCATACAAGAACCCAAGTGTTTAACAACACAACAAAGCCTTGCGATCTTTATATTGAAGACGTGCAAGTGTGAAGTATTATCATTCTGACCCAATTTAGAACACAGTCCGTCTATAGATGGAACAGCCCATCTATAGACACAGTGGCCTGTCAATTGACGGGCCAGGATCAACTTGCATCATGGTGTTAAAATGTTTTTGCATACATCAAGACCTTGTATTAAACTTAAACTAAGTCCAATAAAGTGAAAAAACTGAACTGATGCAACTGATGGTGTGTTGTTGTATATAGCTAGCTAAAATTAAATCGAATCATGCATTCCAAGTGCGTACAACACACTTTGCAACTGTTGGTGTAAGACCAAGATCGTTGATTTTTATTCGTAACACTGCCTGAAAAGATCGTATAGCAAACGCATTCTTAAAGACTTGCTTGTTGCACGATTAGAGATGTTTTTAACTGGATTGTTGTGTGCATAATAACTAGATAAATGCCTCAGATATCAAGATATAACATTTAGCGCTCAGTGTTATGTTATAAATATACCACCTAGCTAGCTACCTACTTTTAAAGCTACTTATGTTCACGTTTCAAGATAATCTTAAATGGAATTATTGTAACTTGACCTAATACGTAATTTGAGAGGCAGGATTGCTTTGGCTGGTCTTTGGGGACAGTCACAATTGAAATATCTTGTATATTACATACATGTATATTATTGTTTCTAAAGAAATGTTATATTAAACTTGTTTTGCATCTCAACCTCACAAGAAAACATTGACAATTGAAAAAATATGATACATGAGACAAATAGTACACTTCAAAATGACAACTGTATTCTGGATGGCATCCTCGGACATGGATGAAGAGATGCTTGTGAGATATCTAGCATCTTTTCGTATAGAAAACGATCTGCCTAAATCTTCCTAAGGGTGACGAAGGTCACAAAGAAAATGTCAACAAGCAACGTATCACCATCGAATTTCAAAATATTACATACCTCAACGAAGATTCTGCAAATTTAGTCAATAGGAAGAAAAAAGATGTTTGCAATTTGTTAAAAGAATTACTTGAAGCGAAGCTTGCTGATTTTCAGGAGCCAGTTTTAGAATCGATGACATGGTTCGATTGTAAGAGGTGGCCTACTGACAATAAATATTTTGGGTTTGATAAGATAAAAGAAATGTATGTACATGTACATACATTTACAGTACAGTACGTACATACATGTGTATGTATTACGCAGTTGTTGGATTTTGTTGAGTATGATGAAGTTGTGGCTCTTCCGTTCATTAAGAAGCTTCATAAAAGCCAATCAATTTGGGGGAAGAGACAATGCTAGCCTTCAAACGTACTGAGTTTCCAAAGTTGTGAATGTTGGCTGAGTTAGTTATGTGTATTTACGCAGTAAACTCTAGGATGGAGGTAGCATTTATCCTACTTACACTTCTTTTATCAGATTAGGAGGTTAAGCACGAGGTACATCAGCATCGAGAATCTTTTGTGTATCAATTTAAATAACAAGATCTGGACAGAAAAAGAAAGGGAAGATCACAGAAATAACTGTAATAAAATATCTTGAATAAGAAATGCACAACGTGGGAACCACCACATAAGAAGTCCTGTTCCAGCTCAGTTAATGTAACCACGATTTCCTTGTAAGACAATGAAGACAGCAACAGTACCGATAATGACAGCAGCGTTGTTGTATTTTCTGATTCGGAGTAGTTGTAAAAGATCTTAAACTTTAAACAAAAATATTTTTTTAAATGACTCAAGTCTTGTTAATACTTCTCTTTTTTTAGTCTTCTGGAAATGCCTATTGTTTTTCCATTCTCCCTTGATAACTATAGTTTGCTGTTCCCACTTTTATTAGACTGAAATTATAAGTAAACAAATTCAATATGGCGGTAATAAGAACACACATCTTTCGTTATGCAACACAATAAAACAACGAGGAAAGGGACCCTAACACTGAAATATAGGCATTTAAACAAGTAATAACATATTTTAAACTTTTTGATCACTCACTCAAATTAATTTGTAAAAGCTTTTGTGATCGCGCGTGGATTGCTTACGCGGATTAATTTATGTGAGCCATTCAGCGCTCGCAGGGGTAAATTTTTCCGACCGGCCTGGACGCACGCAGGTGGCAATCTTTCAAAGAAGAAACACACTAAAACAAAAACACATGAGATATAAAATAATAAAAGAAGGCCTATAATTAACTTTTTTATCACATTTTCTTAAAATATTTTTTCCAGTGTAGTCTAAATTTTGAAAATCCAAAAAATTGCGTAACTTAAGAACGGTTTGCCTTTTGACTTGCTGATACGGTCCATAATCAAGAAGACGCTCAAATTTTGGTAGGTCTAAATCATTGACAGAAAAGTATAAAAAATATATAATTAGGGCTAAGAAAAGAAGAATGTACAATTACATCTTAACGACTAAGAGTCTGTACTGTTGTCGGAAATATTTAAAGAAGTTAGGTTATAGCTACTGACAAATCAGAAAAAAGGAAGAATCTAGGTTAACTATTTGGCAAAAAGACAGACATTTTGTGCCAAAGTTCACAAAGATTACCCAGTTGACTTTTGAAAACATGGGATTTTATTTTATTTGGATTGCAAAATTTTTGGAAATATTTCTTTGGTTGTGTGATAATGATGCTTCTCAGAGAGAAGAGAAAGTTTAATTATGCAGTGACAACTTCGACGATGCACAGGTATAACTCCAAGATAAATTGTGCAATAAAAATAGTACGATACATCTCTTTCTGCACATATAATTTTTAAGAATGATCCATTACCATTTCCATGGACACGGGAAACAATGGATGATGAATACAGTTTTAAACCGCCTGCATAGTCGACGAGAGAGAATACCACCATCAACAAAGAAAACAAGACAACGGAAACTGATCAATGGCTAGTTATGCTCTTGCCACGTGACTGCAAGAGTATTTCAATAAATTGTAGCAACATTTTAAATACAGCAAGTCTAGTAATTATTTAGTCGCAGTTAGTACAGAAATTTGGAGGCGAATGTATGAAAAATAGATCGGATTTCAATTAAATCAGTTTGCGAAAGCAAAAAAAAATTCTCAAAAATCCCTGAAAACGTGAGTATAATACTTGGAAAACACAAACATTTTTATATATCTGATTAGGCGAGAATACCAACTGTGTTGTGTGAGGAAGTATAATTTGATGAAATCTTGTACCGAAAAAAAGACAGGCAAAATGTTGTCCCAATAGGTTGAATACGTCCAGATAAAACATGGACGCAAGACAGGTTTGACTCAAAGAAATGTCCAATGAACAAAGGGATACGATGCTGGGGAGATATTTTTAATAAATTAAGGGAAGTCAACACATCCCCAACCCAATGTTTGTCGAAGATATTGTTCTGTCCAACCAACTTCTACCCTAAGTGTTTTTTGACATAATACATGGAAATGAAGCAAAATATAAATATAGTCAGAATTAATTTTTACAACAAATTAAGAAATCTTAAAACAAGAAAGGTTTTAGTATCCAATTAATCCATGACCAATTAAAGCATGTATTAAATATTTTAAATACAAATATAAAATAAAAACACATTATCTTCTTATAAAAAAAAGAAGTCTAAACTACTTTTAAAAGATCATAATTGTTATAATAAATCATACCAATCCAACACAAACAAACAAGTTTGCAGCTTTTGACCAGCTTTTACTTTAAGTGAAAAATACTAATAGACTTACATGTACAAAACTCTTTAACTAAAAACACAACTTCACCTTCTCGACCAGATAAACAAATCTATGCGTTTGCTTACACGACTCTATACTACAAACAGACTTTTCTCCATTTTCACTTTGACATGTTTTATAGGAACAAGGGTACCAGTTGATACTTATACTTGTGACACATAAGCAACTTGGTGACCAGTCTGGTGGTGCACTGTGACAATAAGGGAATTGGCTAAGTGATAATGATGGCTGGTTGTTCAAAAATTTAACAGTAGATAATAAATTGAAGTTCTTGTTTCTCTCTAAAGGAATTTATAGAATGTGTGCACTAATTAAAAGAAATGATGAAATATATTTAGTAGGGGAAGTTTTATAATTCAAAGTAACATTCCAAAATTCATAAAAAGTTTCTAATTGATAAGAAAAACCTCTGCATTGTGAGATGAACTCAACAAAACTTTTATAGCAAAAAAAAAGGAAAAATTTTGAATGCAAAAGAATCAAAAACAGTAAAAATAGTACAAATAACCTTAAGCTTGGTTTCCTAATTTATTACCACTTAATTTATTATTCAGGTGGTGATTAACACCACTTAACAACCCTAATGTCATATTTCTCTCCATAACCATTATATATAATATACCTGCAATTTTCATGATATCTTTTTTTGTTGTGTACACTTCTGAGGCCTCAGAGCAACTTTTAAATACTTCTTTGCCATAATCTTGAAGCTGTGACTTTAAAATGCTGCTATCAATTAAATAAAATTGCAAAGCAAGTTCGGTGTCAGCTTCTTGCTTATTTTTGAGATATGTCTAAAAATTAAGAGTAGTTACTTGTAATCTTTTTTATCTACAAGAAATTCACATGTTCTACACCATTGTGTAATAACTGCCGGTCATTGTTTTTTTAATAATACAATGCAATGTAATCATTGCCATTCTTAATTGATATCAGGTGTATTGTTTTTATTGATCTGTAGATTATAATTGTAAAATTCTTTAATTGTCAAAAACTTGGTATATATATATATGTTTCTTTTCCTTATTTATGGTAGACAATACAACAGATATTATATGTCATTTAAAGTTAAATATCTGATTCATTAACTCTGAAGTGTTCGATATTCAGATCCAGTTCTGGTTGTTAAAACTAAACACCTTGAGTTAATAAATCATGAAATTTGATTATAAACAATGCAATATCTGTTTATAAAGATTAGTCTACTTTTTTAAAATTTATTAAATGACCTGTCGAATTTAACTTCAATTTACATATACATGATTTTAGTTTTTTAACTTGCTAATAATTGACTCAATTAAAGGGTTTGTTGTTAATTTCATTACAAATGCTGTAAATAAAACTATAAACAAAATAGACAACGATAATACGGATGTGCCTTTGCCTGTATACAACAGCAAGTCAACTTAACTTACTTAGGTTTTTGATAAAATTACCTGGTTAAGCTTATCAAAAGCTTTAAATGGTACAACATTATTCCCATCTAATGACAGCATAAAACAGGTAAATCTGTATATTGGTTGACCAAGCACAATTTCCCCAAATACTGCACTTCTGAATATTTGAATGTTCTAAAAAATTAAAACAAACATTCCATGTTTCAGTAAAATGTATAGAGGCTGACACTATTTATTGAGGGGTAGCTTTAGATGTTTTAGTTAATATTGCTTGTCATACGTTATCAGTGACCATATTCCGATATGATCATTATGTTCCTTTAATGTTTTAGTTGATTGGTTATTCTCTTTCAAGAGTTAAAGATGGATCAAAAGAACTATTACAACCCTTTTCAAGCTGGGTTTTTCGAAAATGTTATGAAAAGGGAAGAGGAAACGGAGTCCACAGGGGGTAATCCCCTCCAGACCAAATAAAGTACAACATTTCATTTTTAGGTATACACACTTGTAAAAAAAGTTAGAGCTATACTATTTGATCCCACTTCGATGGCTCGCAGCCCGTTCCAGAGTTGTTTTTCTTAGAGGTAATGGTGGAAAAATATGGAGAGATGTTTTTTTTTGCATCTTGCGTCCAAAATTTTGGCAGAGCACAGCTTTTGCATTATTTAATGTTCTCTGATTTGCTTTCAAGATCAGATTCTTGACTTGAGACAATTACACCTTTTTTCAATTTTTTTTCTTGCAACTTCTTTGTTTGCCCCATTCAAAAGAAGTTCAATATTCAACCAGAGGAGCTAGTCAGGGGGTTGCAAATATGATCTATGACTGATTATCAGCTGGTAAATAATACTTTGGCCCAGCACTACGAACATTGCTGGTTAAATAGTACCCTTTATATTAGTAATAATATATATATAATATTATAAAAAAATTACCTGATCATAAAACAGATTCCAAGATTTTAACGAGTCATCTTGATCTCTATATTGATACTCTACTACTGATGATGTGTAGTTTATTGATATGATCAAAGGTGACATCTGATTGTGATCAGAAAGGGTTTTTAGATGTACTCTTTCTGAAATCAAAAATTGTGCCCCAATGGTCAAGATACATATAAGGATGTTTAAAACTTGCATTGTAATCTTTCATTTTTCTAAAACAGCAAATAACAGAAAAACACTGACATTCGGATGAATGTGCACATATACTTATAAGGTCAGTCCATAATAATGCGATAAATCCTAAACAACAGTTTTGTAAACATAAAACAAAAAACATAATAATGCAGAAAAATTTATAGCTAATAAAAAACAGACATGGCTGGTTTGCAGATTCTTTTATTTCTAATAAAACTAACATAAAAGACCACTTTCCGCATCACGTAGTTCAGTCTTGGTCATAATTGGTGTGCGATCGCACGTGCACACCTCCACACATGCCATTTGGTGAAATTTGGGTGTGCTTTTTATCACACGCCTTGTTCTACTTTGTACACACGTCAAGCAGAACTGAGCTATTTTAGAGTAATCCCTTACCCAATACATAATTGTTCTTCCGCGCTAAAACGCATTTCTAAAATGTATTTCTAAGAAATACCCATCTTCATTAAAATTGCTGACGTGAGATACATATTAAATGTTTTACGGTGACATTGCGTCAACAATATTTTTTTTTGCTTTTTAGCTGGCAAAAAATTTCGTCATTAACCTTGCATTAATCTCCTTACAACGATGACAAATGGAAATAAAGTACAAGTCCTATTGACCTACCTTTCCGATGGTGTACTTCCTAAGTTAATAATTCTGTCCCAACTAGCTCTCTATGTTTTAAAATAAACTGATTAGGAAGTAAGTTGTACACATGCTATTTAGAAACTGAAGGTCAAGGCATCATTAAGTTGAATATCGCAGAAGTCGCCAGTGACATGCTTCGAAAATGCTTGTCACAGGCACAGTTCAATGCAAAGCAAAACTGTACAGGAGACATCTTTTCTCACAAAACCAAGGACAGGGCTGACTTATTGCCTGCTGTGTCGTGTGGGAGACGATTTTTTTTCGATTATTATTACTAAACATACTTGATTTTTTATTTCCCTTTTAAAAAGATTTTTTAAACTTTATTGAACATGCTTTTTCTTTCGTATTACATCACAAGAACATTCGTCCAAAAGCTGGATTAAAGTACAGTATTCTCTGTGATGATGAAGGTCGGACTGACTTGTGGCATGGTTTCAAATGGTCTTCCGTCTTTTGTTCAAGTCTCAGTGTAATGCACCAGCCGAGCATAAGAGTGTCAGCTTGAAGGAAAGGGACCAACGTTAATGTTTTCTATACCTTGCGTTTTTCATAACACTATTCATTTAAATTTCCCAACAAAATTACTGCAGTGCCGAATGCTGAAGCTAATTTTAAGGGCTGATCATTGATACAAAGTTGTGGCATGGTTCCAATGGTCTTCCGTCTTTTGTTCAAGTCTCAGTGTAATGCACCAGCCGAGCATAAGAGTGTCAGCTTGAAGGAAAGGGGCCGACTTTAATGTTCTCTATACCTTGCGTTTTTCTTAACACCATTCATTTAAATTTCCCAACAAAATTAAGGCAGTGCCGAATGCTGAAGCTAATTTTAAGGGCTGATCATTGATACAAAGTTTTGATACGAATAATACGAATTATGCATGGAAATTTTGAGACGGTCCTTTAATGAAGATGCAAACACATTCAATTACTCAGTAGGCTTGCCAGATAACAACACTTTTCATATGTGTCATCTGTTTAAGATGTTTACTATGTTTACTTCTGTTATATTTAGATTAGCTTTTAATTGTGTTGTATGACTGGGGGTTTTATCATCTCAGTAAATAAATTGAAGTTAACAGTGGTAGCAGAGGATGAGTCACAATTACAAGATACCCCCAGTCTTTAATGACAAGAAGCCATATAATCGCTATGTTGATGAATTGAAAGCATGGACATTATTAACAGATTTAGAGAAGCAGAAGCAAGGCATCGCAGTGGCCTTATCTTTACCAGAAGAAGATTCAACACAAGTAAGAGATAAAGTGTTCAGTGAGATTAGTATTGCTGATTTGAATAAAGAAGATGGAATAGACACTTTGATAGCGTTTATGGACAACTTGTTTAAGAAAGATGAATTAACTGATATGTATGAACATTACACAAACTTTGATCGTTATAAAAGAAAAAGTGATGAAACTATGAAGTCGTATATAATAGAATTTGAAAAGTTGTACAATAAAACAAAGAAATTTGATATGGCATTACCAGAAAGTGTTTTAGCATTCAAATTACTTGATGGAGCTTGTTTAAAACATTCGGACAGACAGCTTGTACTTACTGGTGTAAACTATGAAGAAGTAAATACTATGTTTAAACAAATGAAAAGTGCATTAAAAAAGTTTTTCGGAGAACAATCATTACCTACTAATAGCAATGAAAGCATAAAAGTTGAACCATCTATTACTAAAACTTAACCTGTATTTATTACTGGAACTCATGGAAATTTAGTTAGACCTCAAAATGAACGTTTCAGATATGGTAACAGAAATAATTATGAACGAAACAATCAACGACCATTACGTAAAAGAAATAATCCACTTGATGAAAAGGGTGAACCACTTAGATGTCACATTTGTCAGTCAGTTATGCACTTTGCACGGTTTTGTCCTCATGGGAATAAAACCTTTGACAAGCCAGTGTTCCAAGCAAGCGATGAAAATGATATGGTGGAAAAAGCAGTTCTTTTTACGGGCGCAGTAATTGAAGATAAGTGTTTTATTGTCAGAAGCTCTTAACTGTGCTGTACTAGATAGTGCTTGTTCAGCAACTGTTACTGGAGAAGATTGGCTTAAGTGTTATTTGGATTCACTAACAACAGAGCAAAAGTGTAAAATACAACGATCTCCCAGTGACACTGTTTTTCGATTCGGTGGTGGGGAAAGATTAAAATCCAATGGCAAAGTTAAAATACCATGTAATATGGCTGGGAAGGAATGTGAAATTGTGACAGACATAGTTGAATGTGATATACCTCTTCTTCTTAGTAAAACAGCTATGAAGAAAGCGGACATGAAATTAGATCTGGTAAACGACACTGCTGAAATATTTGGTACATTAGTTGATTTGCAGAATACAACATCAGGCCATTATTGCGTACCCTTGAAAGAGGATGAAGTCTGTTTATCCAACTCAATATTGATAAATGAGTCGTTTAAAGAAAAAGAAAAGAAAGTTGTAAAATTGCACAAGCAATTTGGACATCCCACTGCAAAACGGTTAGCAAGTTTGTTGGTTGATGCAAAACTATATGATGAAGACTGTAAGAGAATCCTGGATCAAATTGAACAGGACTGTGAAACATGCAAGAAGTTTAAACGGACACCACCTAGACCAGTGGTCTCACTGCCATTAGCTACTGATTTCAATCAGTGTGTTGTAATGGATCTTAAAGAATGGGTAAAAAGTAAAATATGGTTATTTTACCTCATTGATGCAGCTACTCGATTCACTTTAGCTACAGTAATTCGAAGCAAATTACCTTCTGTTATTATTGACAAAACCATGCAGTTGTGGATTGGCAATGGATTTGGTGTTCCTGGACGCTTATTAGCAGACAATGGAGGAAAATTTGCTAATGAAGAGTACCGGGATATGTGTGATAACCTAAATATTGAAGTTTTAAACACAGCAGCTTGTAGTCCATGGCAAAATGGATTGTGTGAAAGGAACCATGCAATTGTAGATGATTGTTTGAGAAAGATTCTTGATGAAAACCCAAAATTATCGTTGGAAGTTGGTTTGGTCTGGGCACTTAATGCCAAGAATTCCTTGCATATGAATTCTGGTTATAGTTCCTGTCAATTAGTTTTCGGACGGAATCCGAATTTGCCATCAGTGTTAAATGCAAATCCACCAGCTTTAGAGGGTGTAACCGTATCACATGTGTTTGCAAAGCATATTAATGCCCTTCATAATGCACGTAAAGCATTTATTAAAGCTGAAGCTTCAGAAAGAGTTAGATGAGCTTTGCGTCATCAGTTTCGAAGTACTAACACACAGTATTACACTGGAGAGAAAGTCTACTATAAACGTGATGATTCACCAAAGTGGAGGGGTCCTGCTAAAGTTATTGGTCAAGACGGCAAGGTTGTTTTTGTTCCGCAAGGCAGTGTGTATGTCAGAGTCCCACCTTGTCGATTAGTTAAAGTGGGTCAAGAATTTTCTGGCTCTAATCAGAACAAACTTGACAATACAGATCTTAAAGAGAACAAAGATGTAGGTGATCATCAATCAGAAGTAGTGATTGATTTAGAGGTTGAAGAGTCAAATGCTACACCTGTGCAACAAGAACAACGTAACAGAAGTGAACATGAGGAAAATGTTTCAGATGTACCAGAAGCAGAAATGAATTTGGAAGGAGAACAACAGGTGTCTGTTCGAAAAGAGCATGATTTTCCCAAAGTTAACGACCATGTTGAAGTGAAAATGAAAGATGTACCAGAATGGTTTTCAGCAAAAGTGATAAGTAGAGGTGGAAAAGCTACAGGGAAGTACAGTAGTTGGTACAACATAAGGAAAGAAGGTACAAATGATGAAATGTGCCTAGATTTTAAGGATGTTGAAGATTGGAAAAAAGTTGAAAGTGTCAATGTAGTTATTCTTCCAGAACACGTACATGATACTGTAGAGGCAGTTAAAGCAAAACAGAAGGAATTAGACAACTGGAAATTGTTTGATGTTGTTCGACAGGTTCCGGATTATAAACAAAGTAAGATATCAACAAGATGGATTATCACTGAAAAAGAAGTGGATTCCTCTAAAGTTGTTAAGGCACGTCTTGTTGTTAGAGGATTTGAGGAAGAGCACAAACTGCAACGTGACTCACCAACCGCAGCTAAAGACACTCTTCGCATGTTTTTTGGAATAGCAGCCTGCAAGAATTGGAATTGTGTGGCATTAGATGTAAAGTCTGCATTTCTGCAAGGTCACACTATTGATCGTGATGTTTATGTTACACCACCCAAAGAAGCAAATGTTCCAGATGGATTCACATGGAAGCTTGTTAAAGTCGTTTATGGCTTAAACGATGCTCCAAGAAATTGGTATTTAAGTGTACGTCAGACCTTATTAAAGCTGAAGGCAGAGCAGTCCACAGTAGATAAAGCACTTTTCTACTGGAAAGATACAGATAACAATCTGTGTGGCATCTTTATAATGCATGTAGATGATTTTGTACTTGCAGGAAATAAAATTTTTGAAGCATCTATTATGTCACAGTTGATTAAGACCTATAAGGTTGGTAAGATAGAAGAGACCAACTTTAAATACATTGGGATAAACATTTCTCAAGATGGTGGAAATATAACTATGGATCAAAAGCAGTATGTTGAATGCATTCAGGAAATACAGATTTCAAACAAACGATCCACTAGAAAGCGTGATGAACTCAATGATGACGAATTACATGAACTTAGATCTGCAATAGGACAATTGAACTGGATAGCTACTCAAACTCGCCCAGATTTGGCTTTCGATGTGCTGGAATTAAGTGTTTCCATTAAAAACGCAAGAGTAGAGCATCTTTTGGTGGCTAACAAGGTTATAAAGAAAATGAAAGCCACTAACAATGTGTGCTTAATCTTTCCAAATATGCCAAAGTATGAATTGTGGAAGTTGGTAGTCTTTTCAGATGCGTCATATGCAAACTTACCAGATGGCGTCTCCAGTGCTGGCGGTAGTATAGTGATTGTCGTTGCGGAGGATGGGAAATGTTTCCCAATTTCTTGGTGTTCAAAGAAGATCAAGAGGGTTGTTAAGAGTACCATTGCTGCTGAAGCCTTATCCTTAGTTAATGGTATTGATAATGCATACTACATAGGCTGTTTAATGTCACAGATTTTGTTTTCACAGAGAACAAATGAGAATTGTATTCCCATAACAGCTTATATTGGTAATAAATCTTTGTATGAAAATATTCATGCTACTACTCTGGTGTCAGAAAAACGTCGAATCGATATAGAAGCTATTCAACAAATGGTCAATGAAGGAAAAGTTTCTGTTCTATGGGTACCTGCATCATTACAATTGTCAGATAGAATGACCAAGCAAGGAGCATCCTTGCAGCGGTTGATGAATGTTTTAACGAATGGGAAGATTACGTTTGATTGATTACGTTATGAGCAAGTTGTTGTAGCCCCTAGGAAGATGATATGTCAGGGACAATAATTCTTGTTGTTGAACGAATCAAAAAAGAAAACGAACAAAACTACATTCTTTTATTTTTAAACATTTCATTTTGTTCAGAAGACAGTTATTGCAGAATGCTATCTCTCTTAAAAGATGGGAGAATGTTTAAGATGTTTACTATGTTTACTACTGTTATATTTTAGATTAGTTTTTAATTGTGTTGTATGACTGGGTTTTTATCTATCTCAGTAAATAAATTGAAGTTAACATCATCACGCACCTTAAATTATGAAAACTGAATAATCACTCTACTCAAGGCAAGACACGTGAAATTCATCATGCATCTACAGTACAGTCTGAATGTAATCTATACCGCAGACGCGAAACTTGCATGAATAGTTACACAGAACAATAACATTGCGATAGCTTTTGTTTTTTTAAGAAAATAATTGCCTCGCTGATAAACAACGACCCCACGCGATCGATTGTTTAATCACAATAGGTTGCAAGATCAATTTTAGCAATCTAGTTTGCGCAAACTCTTTTGAAATTTTTAATTGCAGTAATTAAATATAAAAGTTTAGATTGCATTTTAAAAGTTTAAAAACGAAAAGCGGCGATAGAAATGTTTTTTAAGATCGCATTTTAAAAGTTTATAAACAAGAAGCGGCGATAGGAATGATATTTTTAAGATCACATTTTAAAAGTTTAAAAACAAAAAGCGGCAATAGAAATGTTTTTTAAGATCGCATTTTAAAAGTTTATAAACGAAAAGCGGCAATAGAATTGTTTTTTTAAATCGCATTTTAAATGTTTAAAAACAAAAAGGGGCAATAGAAATGTTTTTAAGATCCCATTTTAAAAGTTTATAAACGAGAAGCGGGATAGGAATGTTTTTAAGATCGCATTTTAAAAGTTTATAAACGAAAAGCGGCGATAGAAATGTTTTTTTTAAATCGCATTTTAAAAGTTTATAAACGAAAAGCGGCGATATAAATGTTTTTATTTGTATCAATAAAAAAGTATGCGGAAGGATTATTTTACGTTGTTTGTTATAAAGGAAATGTTTTCATCGAGAAATGTAGATATTGTATTGTATTTATTTCTGAATATACACCATTTGTTTTACAAAAATAAACTGTAGTTGTATTCTTTTAATAAAAAAACGCGCGAGTCGTTTAATAGTTGTGAACAATGCTTCTCACATGTTTTTTAAATTAAACGCGCCGGAATCTTTTTAAGTAATTAAATCAACAATACATTCTCGCGCAATGTATTATAAAACTTTGCGAAAGATTTTCATTATTTAATTAATCCACGCTAATGACTTTGGAAAGAGTGGAAGTCAGGTGGTAGTAAAAATATTTACTTAGAAGCTAAGCGTCGGGCTTGTACAGCAGTGTATAAGGCAAAATCAGAAGCAGAGAGAAACAGATTTGCAGATAATAATAATAATAATAATAATAAATATTTAAAGTGGCTAGCCCAGAAAATCACAAAAACCTATAGTTAGTGGATTGTTTCCACTGGGGGCCACTAGAACAAAAAAGAAACAAAAAATGATAAACCTTAGACTGCCTCAGCTCAATCAAACATAGTAACATTTATAATCTGTGAAAATTGAAAAGAAAAAGAATAAAAAACAAAAATTAAAAAGTTAAAAAGTGATCTCCATTAGAATTTGCCAAATACATTCGAGATGGAAGTCTTAAACGAAAGCAGACTTCCATCACAGGTCACTTGGTCTGGAAGATTATTCCACACTTTTGCAGCTCTAAATGGGAAGGCTTTTTTGCCAAATTCCGTGTTGACCAAGGGAAGTGTGAACCTGTTTTTTGAAGCTCCTCTTGTTTGATGATTATGACAGTTTTTTGTCAAAAGGAATTTTGAGCGCATGTAATCAGGAGCAATGTGATTCATGGCTTTGAAAACTAATATGGCATCGTTTTTTATGAGTAAATTATTCATTGAATATTCCCTCTCTTTCCCAAGAAAGGTACGGACACATTTTAATCGTTTTTCTAGTTTTCCCAATCTACCTTGGGTGGCACAAGCCCATGCCGAGGAGCAGTAGTGGAAATATGGCATGACAAGTGCATTAATTAAAAGGTTTTTTGTGTGAGGTGTTAAACAGGATGCAATGGTTCTAATTTTAGAATATTTAATTAGTATTTTTCTATTTATGTCATTAATGTGCTTTTCCCATTGCATTTTTTGATCAAATGTGTTAAGAAGGGAAGACCAGCGCAATGAGGTATTCAAGATAGCAAAGCAAATGAAGAAGACTAATCAAGATATTGTAGGTGAGAAGTGTATACGTAATGATGAAGGTGTTTTGGCTAGCACAGAGGAGGAGAAAAGGGTAGCTTGGAAGAATCATTATCAGAGGTTGCTTAACACTGAGTTTGATTGGGACGAGGATAATTTGTCTGATGATGATGTCGTAGAAGGGCCAGCCATGCAGATCAAGACAGAATGGGTAGTGGAGGCTATTAGGAAAATGAAGATTGGCAAGGCTGCAGGAGTATCAGGTATTGTTGCAGAGATGGTAAAAGCATCTGGATATATTGGAGTTGAGCTTATTACAAGTCTTGCTAACCAGATTATAAAGGATGGTGCTATTCCGAGTGAGTGGCAGTCGAGTGTAATAGTGAATTGTTTCAAGGGCAAGGGTGATGCATTAGAAAGGGGTAACTATAGAGGTTTGAAGTTGGTTGATCAAGTAATGAAAGTTATTGAAAGAGTGATTGATAAGTTACTTAGAGAAAGAATTGATATAGATAAGATGCAATTTGGTTTTGTTCCAGGGCGTGGCACTACAGATGCAATATTTTTACTCAGACAGCTTCAGGAAAAGTATTTAGGAAAGAGAAAGAATCTCTATTTTGCCTTTGTAGATTTAGAGAAAGCTTTTGATAGAGTGCCACGTAAAGTTATTTGGTGGGCTATGAGAAAATTAGGTGTGGATGAGTGGCTAGTTACGATGGTTCAGTCTATGTACAGCAATGCTAGAAGTCGTGTCAGGATTAACGATTCACTTAGTGATGAATTTAGTGTAAATGTTGGTGTACATCAGGGTTCTGTACTTAGTCCTTTGTTGTTTATTCTAGTCTTAGAAGCGCTGTCGATGGAGTTCAGAACAGGTTGCCCATGGGAGTTATTGTATGCAGATGATTTGGTTCTCATAGCAGAGTCGATGGAAGAATTAGTTGAAAAGTTTGAGAAGTGGAAGAAAGGACTAGAAGAGAAAGGGCTGAAGGTAAACACAGCAAAGTCTAAAGTCATGATAAGTAGCATTGCAGCCAAGTGTGACCTTGTAGTTGGAAAGTGGCCTTGTGGAGTTTGCAGGAAAGGGGTTGGTAGTAACTCAATTTTTTGTCAGACTTGCAAGCATTGGGTACATAAGAAGTGCAGTAGTATTAGTGGAAGGTTAAGAGCTGGCATACAGTTTGTATGCAAGCGTTGCAAAGGTGAGATTATAGAGAATAAAGTATTTCCAGCTTTAATGATGTACAACAGTGGCTCGTTAGAGATAGTTAAGAACTTCTGTTATTTAGGTGATATGTTGGGCAGTGAAGGGGGTGTTGGAAGAAGTGTTACTTGCAGGATAGGTTCTGCTTGGAAAAAGTTTAGAGAGTTACTTCCTTTATTGACTAGCAGAGTCCTGTCAATTGAGGTAAAAGGTAGGTTGTATGAGGCCTGTGTAAGAAGTGTTATGTTGTACGGTAGTGAGACATGGGCAGTGAAGCAGGAAGATCTTGACCGTTTAGAAAGGAATGATATGAGAATGGTTAGGTGGATGTGTAATGCCAGTCTGAGAGACAGAAAGAGTTCAGATGAGCTAAGACGCAGGCTAAGTCTCTGTAGAATTAAAGATGTTATCCAGATAAGAAGATTGAATTGGCTGGGGCACTTGGAAAGAATGGAGGAGGATAATTGGGTAAGAAAGTGTAGAGACTTGATAGTTCCTGGGGCAAAGCCCAGAGGCAGGCCGAGAAAGACTTGGCAGGAGGTTATAAGGACAGACTTGATAGAGAGGAAGTTGAGTTTAGATCTAACACAGTCTAGATCAGATTGGAAGAGGGTCATTAATATACCCCGTCCAACCCATGCTAGCATGGAAAACGGACGCTAAGCCGAGAATGATGATGATGATGATGCTAATACTGAAGTGAATAGCTTATCAATACATTTACACAATGCATATCGCTATTACAAGAAATATAATTGCTCTGATATTTCTTCGCGAGTGCATTGTTTTTTAACACGCAAATATAAACTCGCAAAACCCTTAAGGAATTTAATTATAACAAAAGAAAAACGACTGCCGTCCTCCAAGGGTGTGATATTAGCGTGTACGCGGTAGATTACATTCAGACTGTACTGTATGACAATCGAGGTGAGTGAAGTTGTAAATAAGTCACCAAACAAAAAAGAAGCAAATAAAACTAAAAAACAATGCTTCAAAAACTCTGCACTGCCGCTCTTCAGAATGTAATAATTGCACGCCAAAATCATAAGCAAGGCGTGCGGTACTGATTGCACGTCTGTATTAGTGTAGGCGACCTAGACTGTAGTTGTTTTGATTTCATTTTGAGAACAATAGGCATGCGCTCACTTTTGTGAAGGTAAAAAAAGCAGGACAAGGTAAAATAGTAATTATTTGAAATTTAAGATTTTTTGCGGTAACATAAGATTCAAGAGGGAGTGGAATAAAATTTTAACTTTATTCTTCTATTTCTTCTTAAAAAATTTTACTAAATTTGAGTGAATATATATTTTTTGGATGGATTTCTTTTATTACTGTAATCTGTTATTTATATTCTCTGCCTACAGAAATGCTTGCAAAAGTGCACAAAAAACCGCTAACTTTTTAACTTATGTATATAAACATTGGCAAACCATCTCTATATACCTTTCTTATAAAGTTTTTACTGACGGAAACCTACATTATACTGTTTTGCGTCAGCATTTACCATTTAACATAATCAAAAAAATGATGATGTGAACTTTGGTGTTTATGATTTAACTTGGCGATCACAATTACATGTTGTTGGCAAAAATGTTGACTAACTGTTATTTAGGTCTCTAAAACAGATGGCTGGCTAGATGTCCTTAAGAACCTTTAACAAGGAAATACTAGAGAAAGTCTCCCTCTCAAAAAAGTAACAAACGATGTTGGGTGTCAAACTGATTACAATAACAATAAGAAATACTTAACGGAATTAATGAAATAAAAAATAAAATTTAAAGATTAGGTCATTGTTTTTCTGTGTTACTCGAACAAAACTAAAATAAGTGGTTCTTGACGGCAATTCAACATGGGCGAGTGAATGTTACCATAGCCCCGGGTTAACCCAAGCCATGTGAGGGAAATTGGGAAGATGGCACACTGTGTGGGCCGTTGGATGTTGCCGGAAGTTGTTTAGTAGAGCGCAGGCTCTAATTGGGTCTGCGTAGCTCAAAATGAGCATTAAATACTCTAGGACTCTCCATCTACGCCATGGCCCCTCCTGGAAATAATAGACAGGGTATATCCCTCGATATTTGTGAGGCTAGCCATGTAAAATATGCACATCTATCTATCTATCTATCTCACCCTTAAGAAGACATGAGACTGAGCATTACCATGTGCGTCTGTTACTATAGCGTTTTTATAAGAGCATTTGACTGATGAATCTAAATAAGAAAGAATTGACATAAAAAAGAAAATTTAGAAATAAAATGTGATATGCGAAGAAAAGATTGTCTCTGCAAAATTTTGCCGAAGTAAACTTGATTTATTTTTCAAATCACTATTATCTCAGCATTTACATTGGGCGGATGTGAATTAGAAAGGTTGATATTTGTGGCAAATAATCGTACCAACAGTGCTCTTCTGCCTACTACACAATATTAAATCTCATTTTTAAGGAATTTCTGTACTCTAGGACTCCCCATCTAAGCCATGGTGGCCCCTGCATATAATAGACAGGGTATATCACTTGATATTTGTGACACTAGCTACCGTTTTTGCTTTCTAAACTTGTAGATATCCATGTGTTTCCTCGCCGCCCGTGTAATGCGGACCAATACGGACACGGTTAAAAGTTCTTGTTTTTTGAAAGATAAAATCCATTGCCCGTAACTACACAACAGGAACAGCAAACGGCAACGACTTCATTTAGCACCGGGCTAAGTGGTCCCGACACACGACGTACAACATAACTAACAACCTTCATACTTTATCGACATAAAAAGCCGACAGACGTTCAGTCATACTTCTCCAACCAAATGGACCCGACAAATGAAACCGCATTATCCGACATCCTCTCTATATAACAAATACATATTTTTTCTGTCGATGGCCATACCAACGTAATATCGCATAATACTGCATAATACTGCATAATACCTTTATAATTCAAAAAAAGTACATAAATTTTCTGTCGATGGCCATAACAACGTAATATCGCATAATACTGCATAATACCTTCATAATTCATAAAAAACACATAAATTTTCTGTCGATGGCCATACCAACGTAATATCGCATAATACTGCATAATACTGCATAATACCTTTATAATTCAAAAAAAGTACTTAAATTTTCTGTCGATGGCCATAACAACGTAATATCGCATAATACTGCATAATACCTTCATAATTCATAAAAAACACATAAATTTTCTGTCGATGGCCATACCAACGTAATATCGCATAATACTGCATAATACCTTCATAATACTCTCTGTCGTTACATAAAAAATACAAAAATTTTCTGTCGATGGCCATACCAACGTAATATCGCATAATACTGCATAATGCCTTCATAATACTCTCTATCGTTCCATAAAAAATACATATTTTTTCTGTCAATAATCCATAACCAACGTAATATCGCATAATACTGCATAATACTGCATAATACCTTTATAATTCAAAAAAAGTACATAAATTTTCTGTCGATGGCCATAACAACGTAATATCGCATAATACTGCATAATACCTTCATAATTCATAAAAAACACATAAATTTTCTGTCGATGGCCATACCAACGTAATATCGCATAATACTGCATAATACTGCATAATACCTTTATAATTCAAAAAAAGTACTTAAATTTTCTGTCGATGGCCATAACAACGTAATATCGCATAATACTGCATAATACCTTCATAATTCATAAAAAACACATAAATTTTCTGTCGATGGCCATACCAACGTAATATCGCATAATACTGCATAATACCTTCATAATACTCTCTGTCGTTACATAGAAAATACAAAAATTTTCTGTCGATGGCCATACCAACGTAATATCGCATAATACTGCATAATGCCTTCATAATACTCTCTATCGTTCCATAAAAAATACATATTTTTTCTGTCAATAATCCATAACCAACGTAATATCGCATAATACTGCATAATACTGCATAATACCTTTATAATTCAAAAAAAGTACATAAATTTTTTGTCGATGGCCATACCAACGTAATATCGCATAATACTGCATAATACTGCATAATACCTTCATAATTCATAAAAAACACATAAATTTTCTGTCGATGGCCATACCAACGTAATATCGCATAATACTGCATAATACTGCATAATACCTTTATAATTCAAAAAAAGTACATAAATTTTCTGTCGATGGCCATAACAACGTAATATCGCATAATACTGCATAATACCTTCATAATTCATAAAAAACACATAAATTTTCTGTCGATGGCCATACCAACGTAATATCGCATAATACTGCATAATACTGCATAATACCTTTATAATTCAAAAAAAGTACTTAAATTTTCTGTCGATGGCCATAACAACGTAATATCGCATAATACTGCATAATACCTTCATAATTCATAAAAAACACATAAATTTTCTGTCGATGGCCATACCAACGTAATATCGCATAATACTGCATAATACCTTCATAATACTCTCTGTCGTTACATAGAAAATACAAAAATTTTCTGTCGATGGCCATACCAACGTAATATCGCATAATACTGCATAATGCCTTCATAATACTCTCTATCGTTCCATAAAAAATACATATTTTTTCTGTCAATAATCCATAACCAACGTAATATCGCATAATACTGCATAATACTGCATAATACCTTTATAATTCAAAAAAAGTACATAAATTTTTTGTCGATGGCCATACCAACGTAATATCGCATAATACTGCATAATACTGCATAATACCTTCATAATTCATAAAAAACACATAAATTTTCTGTCGATGGCCATAACAACGTAATATCGCATAATACTGCATAATACCTTCATAATTCATAAAAAACACATAAATTTTCTGTCGATGGCCATACCAACGTAATATCGCATAATACTGCATAATACTGCATAATACCTTTATAATTCAAAAAAAGTACTTAAATTTTCTGTCGATGGCCATACCAACGTAATATCGCATAATACTGCATAATACTGCATAATACCTTTATAATTCAAAAAAAGTACTTAAATTTTCTGTCGATGGCCATAACAACGTAATATCGCATAATACTGCATAATACCTTCATAATTCATAAAAAACACATAAATTTTCTGTCGATGGCCATACCAACGTAATATCGCATAATACTGCATAATACTGCATAATACCTTCATAATTCATAAAAAATACATAAATTTTCTGTCGATGGCCATACCAACGTAATATCACATAATACAGCATAATACCTTCATAATACTCTCAATCGTTCCATAACAATATTATATTTTTCTGTCAATAATCCATAACCAACGTAATATCGCATAATATTGCATGTTACCCTTATAATACTCTCTATCGCTACATAACAAATGCATTTTTTTGTAGATAGGCTATAACCAACGTTATATGCCACATTATTCCGCAGTAGAAACAAGTGTTCTCCCTGGAAATGACGTATCAAAATTTCTAAAGTAGACCAATTAATGCAAAGTGATCACATATTGAAAAAAACAACAATTGAGGTTGAGTATACATCCATTTACCAATAGAAATGATATTATGGCAAAATACTCTTCTGCGAAATGATACATCAAAAGTCCTACATTAAAAGTCCTCAAGCACGCCAATCAAGAGAAGACTTAAGTACCTTGCCGCGATATAAAAAAATAAAAGTTCTAAAGCAGACTAATCAATGTGTAGACTTTACACTGTAATTGAACAAATATTGAGGTTGGATACACATCCATCCACCAATAGAAGTCATATTTGACTAAATACCCTCCAAGAAAATGACACATCAAAGTCCCAAAGCAGACCAATCGAAGGAAAAACTATTCACTATAAACCAAACCAACACTGATGTTGGATAACAATCCATTCACAAATAGACACTATACTTTGGACTAATACGCTTCCGCGAAAAGATGAAGCACGCCAATCAAGAGAAGACTTTACGCCTTAAATTAAACATTCAGTGAGGTTGGGTGCACATCTATGCACCAATAGAAACAATATTCTGGACAAATACCCCCTCGCAAATGACACAGTAAAAGTCTTAAGCTGTTAGATTTGAGGAAAGATGTATAGTATGCACTAAAAAGGCGGTTTTGTTCTATACCTATGCACATGCAATAGAGACGACAGTGATAGCTTGGATAAGACTATTTAAAAAATGACCTAATAGATCTATTCAAATAAAGCCTCCCTAAACCAGTAAGTAAATGGGATATTCTACAATACATGGCTAAAAAACAACCTGGATGAAAGTAAAGGTCGAAATCCTAGCAGAAAAATTAAAAGAAGTCTGTAAATGTGAGACACATCCATACGTCATTTAAGGTAACACTTTTAGAAGTTGAGGTATGTGCAAAATAAGATCTGAGATATTTTAAAAGACCAATCAAAGAGAAAATTTTATACTTTACCTTTCACAAACACTTATGCTGGAAATACATCCATACACAAATAGAAACAATTTTATGGAGAAATACCCTCCCTGGAAATGACGCATCAACAGTCCTAAAGCAGACCAATCAATGCGAAGGCTTTACAATATAAACCAATCTGAGGGAACACGTTGCACTATAGAGGTATTGAGGTAGGGTACAAATCCATCCACTAATAGAACAGATATTTTGACAAAATACCAAAACTGCATTCTGGACAAATATCCTCTCGCGAAAAAACATATTAAAGGTCTTAAGGCAATACATTGAACAGACAGCAGTGTGCTATACCCACTCATACTTCATTAGAAGCGATTCTATGTTCATTCGAGCTGACATTATTAGATGTCCTAAAACATGACAATCAGAGGGAAGACGATATACTATACATTAAACAAGTGGTATTGTTCTATACTTATCCATACACCAAGAGATACGATGTTCTGGACAAATACCTTCCTGCGTAATGACACATCAAAGGTCCGAAACCAGACCAATACACTACACAATATAGAATCTTAGATCCTTTAAAAGGGCAAATAAATTCAAAGGAAAACCATCTTCTGGTCAGTAATAAAGCAGAAATGCTGGACCCATTCATAAGTCAATGAAAAGGAAATTTTGCGAGAATTTTTAGCTCCATTGAAATATTAGATGCCCTAGCAGAACAAGACAAATAAAATATATGTACGATACAGTAGACAAGCAGAGGTGGAATAAAAGCTTGCATACATCACTAGAAAGATACTTTTAAGAAATATCGCGCGCGAAAAAGATAACGTTCTAGCAGACCATTTGAAGTAAATCTTTACTTTTGCAAAAAGGCAAATCGGATACCCATTCATAGCTACATCACTAAAGAGATATTCTGCGAAAGTAACCAAACGCGGAATAAAGTATTAAATGCTCAAGCACAATAATTTAGTGCCCTAACCTCATAACTTCCCTTGTGTTAGGTTATAAATTATAAAACTTGGTATGGATGATATCTGTCACATGACAATTAAAAATCATGATTCATATGCTGACTTTGTTAAATACACAAGAGAAATCAGTGTCATTGAGGCTTTTTAACTAACTATACATAGATTTCCATAGATTGTAATGGCAATATAATGTGTGTTACGGGTATGTTATGTGTGTTTGAGAATGTATTTACAGTCTCTGTGGATAAAGAAGTAAAAAAATTGTTGGAAAAAAACTTCATAAAAGACTGCATGTAATGATTGCATGATCCTTCTCTAAAGTGACCCTGTTCATTTAGGTACAGTAATGGGTTGTATGAAGAAAAAAGTGCCAGTTTGTATAAGAATCGTGTTTTCAGTGTAAATTTAGCTGATTACTTATACAAGACTAGTCGATAAAGCCCATGGGAAAATCCACTAAGGCAGAAGAACAATGGAAAAATAGGTTGCTTTAGATTTTTTGCTGACGTCAGCAGTGCATATACAAAAAGAAAATTGGTTAAAGTTAGTCATTCGTTGTCTGTAAGGTGTGGAGGTTGAAACGTTGACCATAATAATGTATGGTATCGTATGTTTTTGACAAACGCTTAGGGAGATATAAGGGCTTAAAATTTTTTCTGACGTCAGCAAAGTCCCTACCAAAAGTTTCAAAAAAAATTTCTTCACAAATTCGTACACCCGATGCATTCATCATCTAGATCTTGAAATGCAGATCAAGAATATGTATATAAGATAAATGTTTATCATTCATTTATTTTTTATGTTAAAAAATAATTATTTGAGGAAACTTTTTTTTTTTAGGAAAATCTTTTTAAAACATTCACATAACTATTTAAGTAATGTTGTTTAGATAAATGCTGTAATGCCAAAAGGAAAATACTGGGTTAGGCAGCCAATGGTAAGTTTTTATTGAATTTGATTTGAGATTTGAAATTTGATTTGAGGTTTGATTTGAAAAAAAATATGAAAGTAATGTTGTGTAGTGGGTTGCACGTACTATTACTTTCAGTTAAAAAGTCCAAAAATCAACGTGACAGAAAATAATTAATTGGATATAACAATTTAATTGCTATGTTGTGCTTTTTTTATGGTTTATAGAGAACAGACAAAAGATATTGCCGACAGAAACGATGGTGAAAGCATTAGAGAACAAAGAATCCTTACAACAAGTGAAGGTTAGTCCGAACATATTAACTGTTTTCATGTTAGAGAAATGCTCGAATGTTTGTTGTTATCAATCTCAAGAAACCCTTTCGTATTAACGAATAAGATTTGTTCCATTTTTATTTATCTTATCTTTAGTGAAGAAACTCAAAGTCGCGATAACCTAGATTCACAGCAAGCATGACGAATTCATGGTGGTTCAGTTAAGTTTAAAATATGAAATTATTGATAGATTGACAATTTGTCAACCAGGCCTTAGCTTTTGCAATCTTAAAGTTAAAGTCCAAAAGACAAGTAAAAATTAGGGCCTAAAAAATATTTTTCCGTTCGACTTCCTTTTGAATATTTTTCATTTTGTGTCGCAGTGTAAAACGTTTGTAATATTTTTTTGCATATTGGGAAAAGCTGCCAAAAGGGAACAAATCTGTAGTTCAGCTTGTTTTGATTAACCACAAAAAAAGCTTAGGGATGAATTTCCCGTATTTAAAAGCAATCCATACACATTGTTTCATTGTTTCGGTCTTTGAAAAAAACACGTTTGGGGAGATAATTTACCCGCATTAACCCTATTCGGTCCGGGGGGGCGGATTCCGCCCCCCCTGACGTTTTTTTTGTAATAACTCCTGATTGCTTTGTTATATGGCTATGATACTTACTGAGTTTCAACATTTATCTATTAGACACCTGCATGCTAATTTTTTAGGTCCCATACCTTTCAGAGGCTTTGATATTGGCCATTACTCGAAACTACCCCTAAAAATCTCTATGAAATCCTTATAATGGGGAAAATATAATAACTCCTGTTAGGATTATCCTTAGAACTTGAAACTTGCAACACAACTTTATTTCATCAAGAAGAATCATTTTGAATAATTTAAACACGTGACTAATCCGATTTCCCGATTTTGTCGGATTTCACCCGAAAATCGGAAAAAAACGGATTTTCGGGCAATTTTTGGCAATTTTTTATCCGATCCATGTAAAAACCGGAAGATATGTTAAATAACTTTTATTTAACTTTCAGAAACTTCAAACAGAATGTAAAAATTCCCTCTAGAACGAAAGTAATTATAATTTAAGCAGATAGTGGCATTTTTGACAATTTTCAAGCTTCTGATGACGTCACAGAAAATGTGCTGACGCAAGCAAAAATTTATTGCCGCCATTTTGTTCATTTTATGACGTACTATAAGTGTGCCAAGTTTGATTCAACTTGAACAATCCTATGAAAAGTTATTGAGGGGGGGGCGGAATCCGCCCCCCCGGTCATAGTATGTTCGAAAAACCCCGGACCGAATAGGAATGACCGAATGGAATTTAAATATATATATATATATATATATATATATATATATATATATATATATATATATATATATATATATATATATATATATATATATATATATATATATATATATATATATATATATATATATATATATATATATATATATATATATATATATATATATATATATATATATATATATATATATATATATATGGAATTTAAATAGAATGCAGTGGTAAACTTATGAGTGTGAAAAAGCGCGTGTGTTGGTAGAATCTTGATTTTCTGTTCTTGACGTATTCGCTTAAAATGCACGCATGATCATAGAACATATCTAATGGGGCCTCTTCTAGATGTATATAAAAAGAAGCAGGTGCATCTTTTCGGCCTTCAATATGAAGTATGACGTGAAATCCACAGCAGTGGCCATGTATTGGGTAGAACCAAAAGAACACAAACTTCATGTCTTGCTTGCTCACTTGTGAAAATGACTTTTGACAAACTTCAATAGGGACGTCGTCGTATTTGCTTGAGTTGCTGGAGTCGGCAGAAAATATTCTAACTTGCCGAATTTGTTTGCCATAATTTGAAGAATAAAAAACAAAGGCCAAACTCAGCTGGATTGTAAGAACCTTCAAATAACTGCTCTTGTTGTATTTTAAAGGAATAAATTGTTTTCACAAAATATGCAGGGTACAAAGGTAAATTAATCACATCGTTGCGTGGAAGACAATTTTGAGAGTGTTCTGAAGACTTAATAATTACATCTGCAATCTTTTGATAGAATTGTTGCTGGTAACAAAATTCCAGTACAGACGAGCGAGTCCCCCTACCTACTTGACATGCAAATCTCAAATCTATAATAATGTTTACTGCACGGAATGGTATAAGAGTATCAACACAAGAATCGTTGGACAACTGTTTAAAAACGGACGCTATTGCTTTTTTTTCATTTATGTTGGTATTATCAGATATCAAGCGGCAGTAAAGACCGACGGACATCGATGGCAAATGTGTGCGTAATTGCTCCTAATGAAAACATAATGCATCGTCACCTATTCGATTCTTTTCTGAGATCTCCCCAAAAACAATTTTTTCGTACGTACAATAAGCTACGATTAGGACGATATAATTCCCTATTATTGTCACTTTTTGATGTTATAAAGCAACTGCCAAGCCTTCTAAAACGAGAAGAAATAACTTCGTCTGCTTGCAGGATTTCTATTGGTTCTACAAATGCATTCTTGAACCCCATTTCATTCTTCCTACCGTCACATGAAAGCACGTTAGGTTTCCCATCACATTCTACGCATGTTTTCCGGAAATCAATATCCATGTGAGACGCTCAACCCAACTACTATGCTATGAATAATGGAACTGACATGAATTTTTCTTTTAGAACACGGCGACAATATCGAGCTTCCATTATTTTTATAACACCCCTGAAAGTAATTTTTTCGTTATTCACGGCCTCTGTAAACTCCCAACCTATTTCATAAACAGCGCAAATTTTAGAGGATCAATAGTACCAACAGCATATTTAACTTAACATGTAAAAATATATAAAAAAACAAGGACAGACTTATCAACGTCAACGTTACGCAACTTTCAAAATGGCCGTAATAACACTGCTCTCTGCTTTACACATCCCTTTGTCGTGGCTGCCAAATCTCGGATTGGTTTTTCAAAAAAATCAGGCGTTGCAATTGAATGCTACACGCGGGAGAATAAAACAAAGTCGGTAAATATATATCGCATTTAGTATTTTGTGCAGATAAAAGAATTTCGTGATTAATTAACAGGACGCGCTTTTCGCGGACAAACAGGCAAAATACCGCTATTATTAAAATGACTAACGATATCATACGTCTATTGGTTTTTCGGTCAGTTGCTCATAAAGTTGATCTTGTTAACTCATCATATGATTTTTTACCAATAGCCAATAATACTTACATTATTTAGAACTATTTTTAGCTTTTGTACTCTGATCCTAACTTCAATGGAATATCAAATCTACGGAGACTCTTTAAATGAGATAAATTTTATACTTATGCCTTTTTGGAACATCTTTGTTCCATGTAAATAGAAGTTTTGACTTTTAATTTGGAATTCTTCCATCTTTTTCCTAATGATACGTTATATTACTGACATGCCTTCTACAGAATTTCAGCCTAAGAGCCTTTGCCGATAAAAAGTTATGACCTGTCAAATTTTAACTACAAACAATGGAATAATTTCATCGTAAACGGCTCTAAACTTTAATGTGATATAGCTTCTCTACGGCAGCAGCTTCTTCAGTCGGACAAAAATCATTGGAACATTTAAATTTTTATGCATCTAAGAATTCATTTGGTTTAAGAACTAATCAAGCTATACTATTGAAATACTGCCCCGAAAAAAAGAAATAAAAAACACACGTAATGTCTTTGGATTGATTGGCCTGCTTTAGCGCTTTTGATGCGTCATTTTCAGGGAGGACACTTGTTTCTACTGCTGCACGGATAAGTACATAACAGTAAAGCCCGGTAAATTTATAGTATAATGCCTTGCCTCAGATTTGCATTTTTTAGGACTTGTGATATGTAATTTCGCGGGGGTATTAGTCCAAAATATCTTTTCTATTGGCTATCGGTGGGCATAGAACACCACCGCCTGTTGAATATATTGTACAAAAACGCCTCTTTGTTTAGCCTGCAATAGGGCCGTTATTATGTCTTGTTGCAAAAGGATATTTGAGCGAAATATCGTTTCTGTTTGTGTATGGATGTGTATCCAACCTCAAACTTTGTCTACTTTATAAAAACAGCTTTCCGTAAATGGCAGTTATGCGAAATATTCTGGAATATTACGTTGGTTATGGCCATCGACAGAAAAAATATGTAGTTTTTATGAAGCGACAGACATTATTATGAAGGTATTATGCAGTATTATGCGATATTACGTTGGTATGGCCATCGACAGAAAATTTATGTGTTTTTTATGAATTATGAAGGTATTATGCAGTATTATGCGATATTACGTTGTTATGGCCATCGACAGAAAATTTAAGTACTTTTTTTGAATTATAAAGGTATTATGCAGTATTATGCAGTATTATGCGATATTACGTTGGTATGGCCATCGACAGAAAATTTATGTGTTTTTTATGAATTATGAAGGTATTATGCAGTATTATGCAGTATTATGCGATATTACGTTGGTATGGCCATCGACAGAAAATTTATGTGTTTTTTATGAATTATGAAGGTATTATGCAGTATTATGCGATATTACGTTGTTATGGCCATCGACAGAAAATTTATGTACTTTTTTTGAATTATAAAGGTATTATGCAGTATTATGCGATATTACGTTGTTATGGCCATCGACAGAAAATTTAAGTACTTTTTTTGAATTATAAAGGTATTATGCAGTATTATGCAGTATTATGCGATATTACGTTGGTATGGCCATCGACAGAAAATTTATGTGTTTTTTATGAATTATGAAGGTATTATGCAGTATTATGCAGTATTATGCAATAT
Source organism: Hydractinia symbiolongicarpus (assembly GCF_029227915.1). Classification (NCBI taxonomy): domain Eukaryota; kingdom Metazoa; phylum Cnidaria; class Hydrozoa; order Anthoathecata; family Hydractiniidae; genus Hydractinia; species Hydractinia symbiolongicarpus. Next base: position 3,617,388 of record NC_079877.1, read on the forward strand.
TACGTTGGTATGGCCATCGACAGAAAATTTAAGTACTTTTTTTGAATTATAAAGGTATTATGCAGTATTATGCAGTATTATGCGATATTACGTTGGTATGGCCATCGACAGAAAATTTATGTGTTTTTTATGAATTATGAAGGTATTATGCAGTATTATGCGATATTACGTTGTTATGGCCATCGACAGAAAATTTAAGTACTTTTTTTGAATTATAAAGGTATTATGCAGTATTATGCAGTATTATGCGATATTACGTTGGTATGGCCATCGACAGAAAATTTATGTGTTTTTTATGAATTATGAAGGTATTATGCAGTATTATGCGATATTACGTTGTTATGGCCATCGACAGAAAATTTATGTACTTTTTTTGAATTATAAAGGTATTATGCAGTATTATGCAGTATTATGCGATATTACGTTGGTTATGGATTATTGACAGAAAAAATATGTATTTTTTATGGAACGATAGAGAGTATTATGAAGGCATTATGCAGTATTATGCGATATTACGTTGGTATGGCCATCGACAGAAAATTTATGTGTTTTTTATGAATTATGAAGGTATTATGCAGTATTATGCGATATTACGTTGTTATGGCCATCGACAGAAAATTTAAGTACTTTTTTTGAATTATAAAGGTATTATGCAGTATTATGCAGTATTATGCGATATTACGTTGTTATGGCCATCGACAGAAAATTTAAGTACTTTTTTTGAATTATAAAGGTATTATGCAGTATTATGCAGTATTATGCGATATTACGTTGGTTATGGATTATTGACAGAAAAAATATGTATTTTTTATGGAACGATAGAGAGTATTATGAAGGCATTATGCAGTATTATGCGATATTACGTTGGTATGGCCATCGACAGAAAATTTTTGTATTTTTTATGTAACGACAGAGAGTATTATGAAGGTATTATGCAGTATTATGCGATATTACGTTGGTATGGCCATCGACAGAAAATTTATGTGTTTTTTATGAATTATGAAGGTATTATGCAGTATTATGCGATATTACGTTGTTATGGCCATCGACAGAAAATTTAAGTGTTTTTTATGAATTATGAAGGTATTATGCAGTATTATGCAGTATTATGCGATATTACGTTGGTATGGCCATCGACAGAAAATTTATGTATTTTTTATGAATTATAAAGGTATTATGCAGTATTATGCAGTATTATGCGATATTACGTTGGTTATGGATTATTGACAGAAAAAATATGTATTTGTTATATAGAGAGGATGTCGGATAATGCGGTTTCATTTGTCGGGTCCATTTGGTTGGAGAAGTATGACTGAACGTCTGTCGGACTTTTAATATCGATAAAGTATGAAGGGTACTAGTTATGTTGTACGTCGTGTGTCGGGACCACTTAGCCCGGTGCTAAATGAAGTCGTTCCCCAGCAAACCATCACATCATCACGTTTGGTTGGACTTGGACGTTTTCCCAGGTACCTTATTAAGGCTTTTTTTGACTCTAAGCTTTTCTGGATAGTACTCAACCAGTTGTACTGTGGAGTAAGGAATGACATCACATCGCAGACAGAACACTAGAATCAGTGTTTATTTTCCTAAAATAGTTTAGCTAAGCTGGCTTTATTATATTAATTAGCCAAGTGCAGACCTATCAATAAGTAGAGAGCAATTGCTCTTGCTCGTGCAAAGGCTCTCCCAATTCTAAGAAATGAGAAACTAACTGAGCCATTAATTGCTCCCCCAATTCTAAAAAAAGTTTTTCTGGATCAGAATTATCAATTTATCTCACATAGAAATCAATGTTCTCTTTATTATTATTTACAGTAAACAATATAGAAAGTGTTGCGAAGAGGTTCACAAGGCAAAGGCATTAAGCACGGCCAAGGAAAGGGCATGGCCAAGGAAAGGGCACGGCCAAGAAAAGGGCACGGCCAAAGCCAGGCAAGGAAACAGGAAGAGGAATCAGCGAGGCAGGGGTAGGCTAGGCAAGGCATGTAGGCAGGCATCAGAAAAGGCATAGGAACAGTAGGCAAAGGCACGGTCAGCGCTGGCAAGGCCACAGAACAGCAAGGCAGGGGCACAGGCACCTTAATAGAAAATCTCCCCCCCCCCCCTACATCTCAAAGATTGTGTATACTCAATATGTCTAAGCTATGTATCATATTAGGGCAGGAGTATAGAACATTTTGAAGTGCAAATATTTCAAATTCAATGGCTCATAAAAAAGATCTGAAATTTATATCAGGTCAATATACAGTGAATCATGTTAGCAGAATTATGTGCCAATACAAATATTTAAACAATCAGTCATAATGCTGAAAAAACTATCATTTTTTGATAAATCTGAGATTAAAAATTAACGAAGTTTCTTGTGCCTTTTTTTACCATAAAGTGATAGATCTATTACAAAAACAAAACGTTTTTGGACTCTATAAATGAAAGTGATAAATGTACGCAATTCCCCCTCTGCAACTCAAAAATTACCTATTATACTCAATATATAGCTAATATCATATACTTATGAATACCTGCTTGTTGTAGATGCAAGATAATTATATTTTTCCTAGCCCTGTCCAGGATTTGAACCTGGATCTCTCATTTGCATGAGTGTCATAGCCATTAGACCAACAGAGCATGAATATACATATATGAAAAACTTTACATGTGCATCTTATATATGCTCACATAGCCTTTTTACTAACTAGACAGGGGGACTTGCGTTGAAATGTCTGGTTTAGTCACAAGTAACTTTAACACCAGGCGTTTAACGTCTGGTGTAGAGCGATTTATAAGTTTTGTAAACTGTGCCACACATTCATGTGGAGCGCTTTAGTACAAGTATGCAGTATATCATAAATTATGTGAAGCACACACAACAGTAAGATGTTTCAGTGTAAAATATTATTCAAATAATAACTTTTCTTCAAAAATACAGTTTATATGTTGTGCACATCGTAGTGAATTTCTCAAAATGTTTCTCGCAAAACTTAAAAAGTGAATTTCAATCCAGGGGGAGCGCTTAGTATAGGTAAACAATGCTGCACATCCATATGGGTTTAATAACATTTCAAACAAAAAATTATTATTTGAAATATAATGCCGAACCTGTCTACACAAGGGTGCCTATGAGGTGAGACCAGATAAGTTTTCAATAATGTTCTCATTTTTTCTTTTATAACTTCAGATCTTACCCAATTTTTTACTGAACTTACCTAAACTTTTTCTGAAATGTGAAACAGCACTTTCAATTTCATTGACTCAGACGCAAAAATGCACAAGCCCTTCCAAGTATTGCAGAAAAAATGGTATCAAATGGTATTTTTGGAGAACTCAACACCAACCAACTGTTAACAACTTATGCAGTTTAGGCTTGATGTTGTAATGTTAATAAACCATTAATGGACACTCCTGTCACTGGGAAAGTCAAGTTTAGCCCGCACAATTCTTGTTGATAGTTGAAGTAATGTTGAATTAATTTCTGTGCTTTTCTGACTTAGTAAGTTCTCATAGAGTTCTAATAAAGAGTATTGGTGCTTTACTGCAACGAAAAAGTATGTTGTTTTAATTTTTGAAATGACCCCCCCCCCCATAAATTTTTTTCTGTTTTCCGACGAGTTGGTAACGTAATTTTCTACTCCTGCAGGCCTCTGTTAATTACGTACATCGTGAGTGTGTATGCTATGTGCATGTAGCAATCTAGTAGCATACATGAAATAACATGTACATCAATACAATTTATTTTAAAATAAAAAAAATGTGCCAACGATAAAAGAAATACATAAATATTAAGAAAATAGCCATGTAGCCTAAATGGTAAGCGTGAATGACCTTCAAGAGTTACAGTAAGTGATTTAGTGCATGAAAATTATTGTGAATGAATGTGCATATTCATTTATGCAGTGTGCATGAAACATAGCACTTAAAATCTTAATTCACGAAGGATGGATCTGTATAATGCCATACTTGCCAGATTTTTCCATCCACAAGTCCCCAATAATTTGACAAGGCATCACCTTTATCATGGACTTTTGAGCATAGCATGCTATTCTATGGCCGTGAGAGCCATGCCTGGTTATCTACCTACACAACAGATGTCCATATTCTAAGTGATGAAGTTTAGTATGTATTTAGTCATCATACAAATTTCAGGAACTGACCTTGCAGATCTACATATCACACCACAGTATCTGCATGCAAGTTTGCACAGGAGTGAACAAAACGAGTCAATTCTATTGAAATTAGAGCGATTGTACAGTTATGTGTGTGAGATATGACAAGCTTGGGCTAGCCTGTAGATATCAGGCAGTAAAAACGAAATTCTGATTTGCATTTAGCATCGGAAATCTAACAGTATTTTACTTTCAATAGGAAAAATATAAATTTTTGTTAGTGTTAATATGGAAAAGTAATGCAAATTTAGCATCTTCAATATTGGTCATAGACGACAAGGATTATATGTTTGTGTTACAGAAAGTAGCCATATTAGTTTACTTGTTTTCTCATTGTTGGAAGCTTCCCTTTCTATGAAATCCTGTACTGCAAATAATGATAATGATGTTAATCTTTGTAATTTCTGCATCCAAGGAGGAAAATAAACATTTCTTTCGGTAAGTGGTAATTTAGTCTATTATTTATTTGAAGCAATTTTTTGTTTTTAGAACACCTTGTAGTCCATTGATTTCCATCCTTTTAGTCATCAAACATGCCAGGTATAGTTTTTATTAGTAAAATTAAAATATTTTTGTTTAAAATAGAAAAATTATCCTTGATAGGTTGTATATTTGGCATTGAGAAGCAATGTACCGTATTTTCCGGTATATAACCCGCACATGGTATAACCCGCAGCTCAGCTTTTTTAGGAAGTTATAAACTAGATTCTGTCAGATAGCCTGCACCTTCGTATAACCTGCATAAAATTTCAATCAATGTGTTTTACTAACCCGCACCTTTGCATAACCCGCATTATGTTAGAAAAAAATTCAGCATATTTTTACTTACCCTAATCATTTTACAAACATGTGCCTGTGTTCTGTTTTTTCATGCTGGAGACAAGTTGGGGACGTTAAAACTTGTGAACCCCAAACACAAGAACCGAGTGTCTGAACTAGCGAATCTCTTTGTCTCCGATTGCTGAAATAATAATGAATTAAAATTAATTTGACAAGTCGATCTTCTGCTAATGCCGACAGTACTAAATCAGACAATGCTGTTTTCTTTTTATTTAGAGACATTAGTTTCAGCCAATAATAACTCTTGCTCCCTGTGATTAAACAAACAAACAAATAAAAAACTATTCCATCAGGTTATGAACCTAAAGTAAATTCTCTGTTTTTTATGTATATTTAAGTTTTTTGGCATAAAAATAAACAACATAATAATTATCACGGATTGTTTGTAACAGCAATGTACAGAACGTACTTTTCTAATGTTTATAGAATTTTGTCATCTATTTATATCTCAGCAATTACAGTGTGCATAATAAAATAAATGGCGTCAATGAGGAGGAGATAGTTGCGTGTGTCTTATTAATTGTATTTTATATTTATTAGTGGCCGCCTTTTGCTCAAAGGAAGCGAAGATAAAAAAAGAAAATTATTACCTATACTTTAATTTTAACATTTTTCAATATTTTTAACAGGAATTAATAATTAAGTCCTGGGCACTAGGTTGTGAAATACCTGTCAATTAAACCTAAAAATGATACCTGCTATATTGTTCTATTACCAGAAGCAAATCATTTCAATGTGCTCAATGTGATTGCAAAGATATAAATAGATTAGAATTAAGTCCAACACAAAGGAAAAATGATCTCCAGAATTGTGTTTCAGAGAGAGCTTGTAATATTAGCAATGGCAAGCAATAGAAAGTTAAAGAAAGCAATTTAACTGTGTAAAAAATATTAAATCACGTAGTTGAAGTAAAATTACGTAGATATAGGATCGCGCATGCAGTTATATTAATGTACGCATTGTGCATACTATTTTCTTCATTGAGTGTATAAACTTTAAATTTCACAATGAATGACAGAAAATATAGAACTTATCATATAACCCGCACCACAATATAACCCGCACCAACGGTGGAATTCGCAAAAATCAACGTATATAACCCGCGGGTTATATACCAGAAAATAGGGTAAAAACAGTTTTTATATAGTAAATTAATACGTTTGTGGAAACCAGGAATTTGATTAAATAAAAAAACAGATAATTAATTAACTTAATTCATGCTTAATTTTATATGCATGGAAAGAAATAATTGTTCCTGCATTATATACATTACCGTATTGTTTATATTCACAAGATATCTCTTAAAATTTTATGCCATATTCTGGATTTCAATTTACCACAATTTACCACAATTTACCACAATTTTTATTATTAATTATTATTATTATTCCTGGTAATCTATCCTAGGCTATTAAAAGTATCTTAGTTTTTATGCACTATGCAATTTGTAATTGAATTTTCATTGATTATTGTTTTATTGCTCTAAAAAAAATCACTAGATGTTTCATATGAAACCCCTTGTCTTACCATCTGTCTGAAGCTAGACAAGTTAGATTCTCAAAATGGTTATCATATTTTATTTTCAAGATTCTAAATGTAATAAATGCTATTGGCCATTTGTATTTAATTTCATTGTGTAAACAAAAACATTGGATGCAGTGGATAACTTGCAAATAAATTGAGATTCTTACCTGTAACCCATAGTTCTCTTATTTATAGAAGTGTTAATGCATGTTTTATTCATCTTGATTAAAGATTTTTGATTTGATAGCCACATCTTTGTCCTCATTGTAACAACAAGTTTTAACTTGCAAACGAAATAAAAGATTTTTGAAGTTGCTTCGCTAGAATAAAATTAAAAAAATGGTGACCTATGAAGCAGAAAAGATGCTGTCATTGGGGCATAATAAGACATGTCCGTTCAGTTGCCAGATACATCTTTGTTTATCTTTTGAATAGCATTACAAATTAGTCATTAAATATAAAACTAACAAGCTTAAATAACTTTACCTGTCAACATTGTTTATTACTACAAAGAAATTTTATTTGAGTAAAAGTCAGTGCAGTGTGGTACTTGACAATAAAAACCCTTAAATACAGGTGACCTTAGCATATAATTTAACAACATTATAATACTTTAGCAATTGTGAGAGTTATTTCTTAATAAAATTTTATGGTTTCTGATGCCCAGAAACAGCTCTCCCTATATTAATTCTTAACGAAAAATTTCACTTTTTAGTTTTTTAACTAATCAGCTACCATTTTTTAAGTCCTTTTATGCAAATGTAGAGGATCTTCAGGATCAGGAGAAATAAATATGATACAATAACTTTCTTAGGTAGTAATTCTATTTTTAAACGGAACAAAAAGCATTTTGATGTAATAAAAAAATTAATTGCATTGATTATCAGATTTTTCCACTGATAACAAAATCATTCGAAAAGATAGATGCTTGGTTGGGAAGTCAACTAGTATTTTAGTGAGGGAATTTAAATTGACAAAATAATGGCTAGATAACACCTGTAAAATATATAATATAATATTTTAGCAATTGTGAAAGTTAAAGTGATCGAAGCAAAGGAACTACCAATAATGGACAGGGCAAGTGATTTAACTGATGCCTTTGTTGAGGTAAGATTATAGTACTATAAGAAGAGAGTTCTTTGCAAAATTGTTGAAGGAAGAAAAAACATGTAAAGATTTATGATTGCTTGTTTGTGATTATTGAGAATGCCTTACGCAAAATTTTAAAATATCTTTGGAAATAAATTTGGAATGATGCTAGTGCCTTTTTATAATTAAGATATGAGACAAGCCAAAAAAACATTTCATGGTTTTAACCATTAGCAAGATTAATATCAGCAGCCTTTCTAATTAAATTTTTTTTTGCGTCAGCAATTTTTTACCCATTTCACATCAGAATAAAAATGTTGACATAAATTTTCGTTTTTATGATTCGCCTTGGCAATCCACAATCACACATCTGCAAAAACGGCGACATGAACTTTTATTTCGGTGTTTGACGTTGGAAAATTACCTTTTAAATTCAGGCTAGTTTGTTCACACTTAAACTACTCTAATTCTATTTATGGTAAATAAGCAAAATACTCAGCAACCACTTTATGATCTTATATATTTTTGCATTTAAGGTGGCAGTAACTCTTTTTTAGCTGTCCAAATGGCTTAATTATTTACTCAGTGTTTTATTTATACCATTTTTTTTTACTATTTCCTGAAAATATAGGCTTTAATACATAATAAAAAGATTTTAATTTAACACTAAAATTGCTGAGTCAGCAGAAACTTCTATTTAAAAATGTATCATAAGCAAGAAAAAAATCGGCTTCTACGAGCTCCAACTTTTTGCAATCTCATTATTTTTCATCAGCTTCTGTTTTTAAATGAACCTTGGGTTAATCCTTTTAAAACGGTGTGCGGATTTTTTTTGTTCATTCTTATTTTTTTAACAATAACCTTTTGTTTTTTTAAAAAGATTCTTTGTTAGCATCCCCTGGTGCATTGAACGCTATTAAAAGAAAAATATTCCGAATAAAAGAATTTTGCACACCGTATGATGTCTGCATGATTCACCAAGCATGTCTGCATGATTCACCAAGCATGTCTGAAAATGTTAAAGTAAAACGAAAATGCCATCAAAAGCTGAAGCTTGTGCAGTGTAGCATAATGATGATTGTCTTAAATTTTTACACAATGCGCCATCTTTGTTGTTATTAAAGTTTCTCTTTAATAACTACGTCATCTCTTTCTGTACAATTTCGCAAGCACGTAGACTTAAACTATATTTGGCAGAAGTAATTAATTATTCATGAATTTTATTTTAAAGAAGAATTATCGAGGCTGAATATTTTTGGTAAAGGTATAGCCATAAAATCGTGACAAGTGTGTGTTTAACAGAAAAAATATGGATATATAGTCTAAAGGGGTTACTGCCACCTTAAAGAATACTCTCTATTGCTGATATAATCAGTATATATTTATGATACATTCAAGGCAAATAAAGGATTCTATAAATTTTGGAAAAATATTTCATAACGAAGAAAAAATTTGCCTTTGCAAAATTTCGCTGATGTCAACTTGTTTTTTTTAAACACCTCTGCATTCACCTCAAGATTTGCAGTGTGCTGTGAAAAAGAAAAGGCTGTTTTAGAGACCGGCTATAAAGTGATTTGTAGTATAAAATATCCTGCATAATAGTATCATTAATTTATTATAATAATACAAAGACTGTCTGTCTGTCTGTGCCTGGGATAGTAGATGTGTTCATTTTTTTGGTGTAGCCAAAAACATTATGTCCAAGTCAATCAACCTGTTTTGGAAACCCACAATCCCAACATCTCTTTAACCGACCATCAACACTGCATGACCCTATACATTTTCTTGGTCAGCATTTTTTTAAAAAATTTGTATGTGCATTTTTCAGTTTTTGCTGACGTCAGCAAAATTCTTAAACCCTGATATCTCCTCTTTAATGGTTTGTTAAAAGAATGTGGCCGTTTACTTTATTTTGATCTGCATTTCTAACTCTACACAATGAAGAGAACTGATAAAAAATTTTTCTAAAAAAGGTTTTTTACATTGATAGGTTTTCTCTGATTTCACTTAAAAAATTATGCTTATCGGCTAGAATAATAATAAGAAAATATAGAATTTAGTAGTAATAGTGTATTGGTACGAAATCAGAATATTGCAGAACATTATAATGTTTAATTTATTTTGATTGCATAAATTATTTTTTTAGATACGTCTTGGCAGTTTAACATATAAAACTGATGTTTACAGGAAATCATTAAATCCGCTATGGGATTCTGAATGGTTTAAGTTTGAAGTATGTGGCTATTTATTAAAAGAGAGAGGGAGAAGATGGTGCTTTAGCTCATACTTTAAACAAATCACTTGCTTTAGCAGTGATTTAAACCTTTTTTTATGTGATTTTGTGTTGTTCATACATAGACTAATGCACTGTGTGTTATTATGTTTTTGCAGACCTGGTCAGGAATAAAGTGCACACACCTGAATTAAATTAAGTGTGCTATTTTTCGCTTGCCTCCGTTTTGTGATGTTGTGTTATAGAAAGTTCAATTTGCGTGCATATTAGAACATTGCGGACTTTTAAAAAACACTTTAGCAAAACCACTTTAGAAAACTCACTAATGTCATTTATGCCCTCACACATTTTATAGCGAAGTATTTCTAGCCTTCTAACTTTCTCATTATAGTCTTTTAATTTTAACGTAATTTTTAGTTTGCGGAATGCAAGTTTTTATGTTTAAGCTATCCCCTAAATTTAAATAAAAACAGAAAATGGTTTTCTTTTTTACCAGAGAAAACTATTATAATACTTAATAATAACTGTAAAATAATATGCAATAACAATACGTTCATGAATAGCTTAATTAGGTCGTTAAAGCCATTGCATTGTACTGATAGCTTTCCGTGGAAACAGCTTGAAAACTGATGGAAATGAAACTGATGTTGTGTCCTGAATGAGTGATCCGATCTTCTCATGTTAGGTGAAATCATTCATCTTGAAATAAATGAGTTAATAGTGTCATTAGAAAACTTTAAACTTATACACAATATAAATAAGCACTTTTTAGGACCAGAAATTACAATTTAAAACAGCCATTTAAGATATATTGTGTTAACCAATTTTTAACCTTTTACAATGTGTAAAATATATTTTATAATTGCATCTAGGTGGATGATGAAGAGATACAAGAAGAATATTTACAACTAAAGTATGTTTCTACGTTTTTTGAAAACTTGCATTATAAATTAGAAAAAAAGTTAAAAAAATCTGTTTATTCTTAAATTATTCAAAATTTTTTTGGTGCTGTAAACAATGTAAATATGGCTTAATGGCTTAAAATAATATGAAACATTCAGAGTGACTACTAAAAACTTTGTGAGACTTTGATCCATGGGTTGCAGTTAAGAAAAAACTTACGCAGTAGGCACAAATGGCTAATTCAAAAGGCTAATTTTGGTGGAAATATAAGGGTTTCTATATCTTACATAGTGCTTGAATAATCTTAATGATTTTTATAAAAAAATGTAAGTATTTTTCTTAATAAGGAAACAAGTATATAATTTCATAAAATATTATTGTTGCGAAGATTTTCGTACTTCTAGTACATGTTCAGGCATCTTTCAAAACATCTATCTTATACATGATATACAGCTCAGAACAATTGCGGGAATTTATGTTATACTATTTCTAAAAAGGTTCATAAATTTAATATCCAATTGATCGTTTATAGAAGGCTTAAATTTTTTTCATCTTTCGTTTTATTATATTATTTGGAGCTTTTGTAATAATGCTCCAAGTAAAAGAGTGACCATTATTGAGACTAGTACTTTAAAATTAATATATTTTTTATATGAATATATATACTTGTTTCCTTATTAAGAATAATACATGGCTGTATTTTATAATAATGTAAAAATTCTGTTTAAAAAAGATTTTGCAACTTTAAATCAATGCCTGTATTAAATTTTCATCGTCCTGAAAATTCTAATAAGTTTTCTTTATTTTTAACGTTTGAGAATAATTATGTGTGTTTTATTTTTAGAGTTTTAGACTATGATGTTTATTCTTCACATGATGCCATAGGAAAGGTAGTATGTGACATTGTTTGATGATTAAAAAGAAACAAACTTAAATAACATGTTTGCAGTAACAAAACTGTTATTTTTTATTGAATTGGTTTGTTTAGTATCGTAGTAACCCTTTTTGGAAGGGAGTTTCTAAAACGATACATTGTTTGACTAACTAGATCATTGATAAAATCCTCACCAAGAGATGAAAAGCAATAATTTTTTTCAATGTAGATACATTAAAATCTACCTACAGGTTTGACAAAAAAATGCCCTCTATTAATCATTTTCTTTTTTCTGTAATGTAAATAAAATGGAATTCAGGTGTGTAGAATTTTCTAGTTTGTTTATGGATGATAAGTAAATATCTTTAACTAAAAACCTCTTTAGCAATCGTATAACCTGCTTATTAACATTCAAATAAAAGAAATATATGCCCTGAAAAAAATTGGAAATATTCATGCCAAGCAAGTTTATCCATTTTTTAATTCCTTTTCATAAACATCAATATTCCAGGTAAACATTAATTTGGACCTTCTTACTACTAAAGATGGTACTAATGAATTGGGTGGATTCTTCCCAATCTATGACACTCTTCACGGTATGTGGTTGTTTTTCTTTGAATGATAATATTTTGTTTAAATGTATGGTCTGTGCAAAAATCTACTTGATTGGGGAAGCAAATCATACAGAGATGTTCTCTTAACAGGAATTCGTGGTTACATCAAGATCAAAGTTAGAGTGCAATTCTTTTCTGACACTAACAAATATCGTCAAACATCATGTGGTATCCAGTTTTTTTCCTGTAAGTAAAAAAAGTACAAAGATCTTGTTACTGTCTCTTTTAAAAATTGTCGAATGGTAGAAAACAACAACTGTGTTTTTTTTCTGAGCAATTGAGAGAAAAAAAGTTTTTACATTATGGTTTTGCTGGGAAAAGAGTAACAAAGAGTTTTGAAAAACATTTCTATTGTGTTGGGTATTCAAAAAAACATATTGTAGCATAGCCTGGACTACAAAGTTAGCTTAAGATTCAAAAGTTTGTATTCTAATAGATTTTTATTATAATGTTTATGTTGCTTAATTTTTGATAGCATCTGGTGTACCATCTGGTTATACAACTTCGTGTATTCATGGTCTTGTAGATGAGCTCTTAGTTGATGATGATCCTGAGTACCAGGTGAAACTTTCTTCTGTATCATAATTATTTGCCTTATTAACCTCTTCTGTTGCTTGTGTCTGTGCAAAATGGTTGTGTTGTAGCTTTAATTCAGGACCCTGGCTAAGCAAGAGTAATTTATTACATCATGCTAACAGACGAGAACAATTGCACAAAATACTAATAGGGACACAAGGAGTAAATTTCCATGGGTTTCTCTATAGGCTAACAACTAGTTTTATTTTCAGTGGATTGATAAAATACGTACACCAAGAGCATCCAATGAGGCAAGACAAAGATTGTTTACAAAACTTGCAGGTAATTCTTGAGCTATGTAACATAGCAGAAGCTCATCTTGTGTGGTATAAAGATAAAATAAGAAGCATGTAAAATCAAATGCAAGAAGTCATGTTAAACTGCAAGTCTTTTTTAATAAATAGAACAACAAAAAAAAACCTAAATTTTTTTGATTGTTTGGTAACCCATATAACAACAACTTAATACTAACGTTTGTGCATACACTGACTTGTTTTTATTTTTCTGTTGCTATAGAGTATAAAATATAAAACATAAGGCGTATTGTCTTGGTTAAATGTCATTGGTTTACAATAGAACATATTAACCTTACAATTATTTTCTCACACATCATGTATTCAGTTACATTTACCTTGAAAAATTTAATTTGCTGATGCCAACTTTTTTTGTGCAGCCGCAAGGTTTTACCTTTTTGCATGTAGTGTTGGAAGATTAACTTAAATCAAAAGCAATTCTTTACTAGGTGAAGTGAAAAGAAAAATTGGGTTGCAAGTGCTGGAGTTAGGTGGCAATGCTGTTATAGGGTTGGTACTATTCTGATTTTGTTTGTTGCTAATGAAAGTTAAGACTGTGAAGAAAAACGAAATTGCGGACTACAGCTGGAGCAGAAGTCATCTGTTTACTTGGGATGAGAAGAAAATTATTGACAGAGAATCTAGAACGACGGCTAGGAAGAAAAAAGAAGCCATCAACAGTGCAGAACGTGACAAACACATAAACAGCACCTTGTATTAACTTTCTAAGATTTTGCCCTACATAGAAGTTGTTATCTCCATCTAGGTCCAAAAAGGTTAATTACTGTAATTAAGTGTAATTAACAGCTTGTTCCTAATTGGTTAATTTTTATGAATTTCGATCCTCTGCACTTATATAAATAGATGTTTAACATCATTTTACTTTGCCTGATTATGGGAGAAGGATCTCCTGATATGTCGCCAATTAAAATATCATGTTCAAGAAATAATAAACTTTCCACAATAATATATGAACATTGAACAGACAAACCGAAATAATATTTTCCATAATTTTGTAGGTTGTACTAATGAAAATATTTCAGAGGTCTTTTTTATATTAAATATTAACTCAAGGCATATCCTATGATTCACTATAAAATGCAACAAGAAGTGTTTTCAACATGTCAACATCATAATGAACACTCTACCACTGTGCATATCTTAGCATCATTACCTGATATTATCAAGACTGCATACTGTTTGATGCTGCATCTTAACCTGATGCCAAACCTTTCCCCTACGACCCATAAATTTTTCTGCAGAAATCAAATCACTGGATTGTATACGTGCAACGGTTGATGTTGTTGAATGAGTTTTCACCTTAAAAACTTCATTATTGTACAATGGAATGTGCTCACCATGATTATTATTGCAACGTCTTTCTTGTTAATGCTGAGTACAGAGCACCTTGTCAAACAATAGGAATCGAAATGCTTGTGTTATTGTGTGATTACCTTTGAAGTATAAGAATCTGTGAATATCGATCAAAGAAAAAAATATAAAGTGATGAGCAGTTCTTTAGTCCACTATTTTTTAGAATTTTTATCCCCCACTTTTTAAAAAATTTATCAAGAAGATTTAAAAGGTTCGGGATTTTTGTAGAGTCAGTTAGGTTGAAATGTAAAAGGAAAGCTTTATTGTAGGATCAAAAATGGTTTGGAACACATTTGGTGCTAATTTAAATAAATTAAAAAAAAACATTTTCAGCACTAATTCTTCAACCAGAGTGCTTTATTCTCTCTTGTTAACCAATACTGAAAGTGTATGTGCTCTATTAACTTGTTACATGTTTTCAGGTATCAACAGAACTTTGATCTTGAAGGAGAAACTGGTATTGTTATTCGAGCAATTGGAACTTCTGTAACGATAGTACAAGAGAATGACTTAAACCCTCTTCACCCACCAGTAGCAATGCAACCATCTCCAGACATACATCATGAGCATGGCAGGTTTGTTGAAAATTCTCTCATGATCTATTATGAAAGACTATTGAAATTGCTTATGTAAAATCACTTTAATAGGCAGGCAATCAATATGAGGATATGAATGACCTGTCGTCAGGTAAAATCTTCTCTCGGAAATTTGTTAACCACTAAAATTTGTTAACAACTGCTCCATCCCTTGAATAAAGCTTCAAACGTAGACCAAAATAATTAAAAGGATCATATGTTTTGATGGAGTTAAAGGATTTTTGATACATCATGAGCCTATTCATATATTAGTCTTTTCTTTATTGTCCTGATCAAAATAAAACATAGCATTGTGTTTTTGATAAATATTTAATGGGGTATTGAGGCTTAAAGATTTTTAATGAAGTCATCTTTGATGGTTCCTAGGTACTCTGATGAAAGAAGACGTCAGTTATTTCCAACTGTTTCCAAGTTATTTGCCCTGAAAATTATAACTATAACTAGTCGAAAAGGCCCGTGGAAAAATCCACTGAGGCAGGATAAAAATTTTGATGACGTCAGCAACCTATCCATTAAAAATTTAGAATTTTGTTTTCACGTTGCATCTATTGTGTAGAGATTAAAGAGCTGATCAAGAAAATGTATATGATCATGTACTTTTGATATGAGCGGTTAATGAGATATAAGGAAGGGTTTAAAATTTTTGCTTACGTCAGCAATGGCCCCATCAAGACCGAATTTTTTTTTTATAAATTTGTATACCTGTTGCCTTCATCGTATAGATCTTGAAATGCTGATCAAGAAAATGTATAGGAACATGAACTTTTGACAAACGGTTTCAGAGATATTGGGGTTTGTAGGTTTTTTGATGACGTCATCAACCCGTCCATTCCGAAACGGATTCGGGGACCCAGGTTTGGGAAAATTACCAAAATTGGTCCTAGTTGGTCCCTAGTTACCCACGCGGTGAAAAATCATTGACGTCACCACCTCGTTTTCAAGTTATTTGGCCTCAAAGTTTTAGGTGCACTGTAATGGCTTCATTAATTTAATATAGGATATTGACGTTAAAGTAGTGTTATTTTCGTCGCGTCGTAACGTCAGAAAATTTAACATATTAGACATGCATTTTTCGGCAACATCAAAGGAAAATGAAGACATCCACTTTGCCTGTCACAGACACACAGACAGACACACCTAGCGTATTATTATAGAGACTAGTCGATAAGCCCGTGGAGTAATCCACTTAGGCAGAGGGACAATGGAAAATAGGTTTTTTTGATTTTTTGCTGACGTCAGCAGTGCAGGTACAAAAAAAATTAGCGAAGTTTAGTTTATTCGTTGCCTGTAATGTGTAGAGGTTAATATGCTTATCAAAATAATGTATAGGATTATATGTTTTCGACAAACGCCTAAGGAGATATAAGGTTTTAAAAATTTTGCTGACGTCAGCAATGAACCGTCAAAACCCAAAATTTTTTTTAAGAAATTCGTATACCTGTTGCCTTCATCGAATAGATCTTGAAGCACTGATTAAGAAAATGTATAGGATCATGTACTTTTGGTAAACGGTTGCAGAGATATTAGGGTTTGAAGATTTTTGATGACGTAATTAACCCGTCCATTCCGAAACGGATTCGGGGACCCAGGTTTGGGAAAATTACCCAAATTGGTCCTAGGTGGTCCCTAGTTACCCACGCGGTGAAAAATCATTGACGTCACCACCTCGTTTCCAAGTTATTTGCCCTCAAAGTTTTAGATGCACTGTAATGGCTTCATTATTTTAATATTGACGTCGCGCTGTAACGTCAGAAAATTTGACGTAATAGACATGTATTTTTCGGTAACATCAAAGAAAAATGAACACATCCACTTTGCCTGTCACAGACACACGGAACTGGCGTATTATAGAGATGTGACTGGTTTGATAAATTTAATAAAAAGATTTATTACCCCACTGTTGAGTATTTTCGAATGTTTACGTTTATTCGAACGTTCTCGGAAAATTTGATTGGTTTTTTTTTTCACGTGACCAGTCTATATGACGCCGTATTAACCGACATCAAAACAAAAACAAAACAAGAAAGTTAATGTAGCCCAACACAGTGGTCACAAAAATATTGATTCGTTAAGAAATTACAAATCAGCTAGTACCACTCACCGTTACAAAATGTCAAACATCTTGAGCTCAAATAATAACCAACTTGACGTACATAACCAATCGACAGCTCTTAATACTTCCAGTTCCACGCAGTCTTCAACCTTCTCTTCATTTTTTTCCGGAGGAAATTTTAACAATTGTACATTTAATTTTAATACGAACACTCCACCAGCGAAACGACAAAGAATTGAATTTTAAAACTGTTTTGAAAATATTCTATTTTTAAAAGTTGTATTGTATTGTTTATTTTTGAACGAGTTGTGGATCGAATGTCTGTGTACGTTCGAAATATAAAGAAAGTTACATGGTTTCCACCTAAGCCTTGTTTTTGTTAAAGACCCCTGGACTCTAAAACCTTTTTTTCATTAATGGTTATGAAATAATCAGTGGGGTAATAAATGACTTATTAACCTTATTAGCCTGTCTATACGGGAAAATATAGACCTCTGTCACTCGAATGGACCTCACTGTGTTCGGTCCATGACGTCATGACCTCGGTCTATATTTTCCCGTATAGACCGGCTAAACGGTTAATAAGCCATTTGACTTCAATCTAATGGAGTTAAGGCGTTTGTTAAAATAACTAATTTATCATTCAGGAATTAAGCCAGGTCTTCACGTCTACATTGTCCTATACAAACACAAGAACATCAAATTGTTATTATCGTAATATATGTTTCGTTTAATTCTTGTTGTAATCTGTTTTCCTACATTGAAATAACATTAAACTTAAATTCTCTTTTTAACGCTCCAAAAAACAACAAAATGAGAGGGTAAGCACAGTTCTAAATTGCACTGTTAATTATTATTACATTTTTTGTAGGCAATTTTTTGATGTTCAAATCATTCCAAACATTGTTGGACGTAGCAGGCATGGAACTTCTCTATCAGTAGATCTTGATCAAAAAGGTAAAATGGGATAAAGATGTTGTGTTGAATGTCTGAAATTGAAAAAAACTAGTACTGCATTATTAAAATGTACCATTCCTTTTTTTAATTAAACAGGTTCTACAAAATCCATGATTTGTCTTACACATTCAAATTATATTTTATATGGCTGATTTAAGTCTTTTTGGCACATTTTAATTTTAAATTGTTTTTGTTACATTTGCTACAGAAATTCTATGTTTTATGACTTTTTAATATTTTAGTTAAAAACAGTCAACAGATAAAATAATGACAAAAAAATCCATCTGTTTGAGCTGTTGTTGGCTTTTTGTTTTATTCCACCAGAGAATTTCAGGATAATCAGAAGTGCGATATAAGTGAAACAAAATCTAATTTTAGATTTATTAAGTTGAAATTTGTAAGTTGAAATTTGTTTTGATTAAAAAATCTGATACAGCTGATTATTTTATAGATAAACTGCTTGGTGAAAGTCCAGATTCTAACAAAGCTAATTTTCAAAGATTGAAAACTGTTGTTGATGAACAGGTTAGAGAAATCTCTAAATCTACTTTATATGAAGATAAATTAGCACATCGTACTATCGTATTGACAAATTTAATTTAA
This sequence comes from Hydractinia symbiolongicarpus, assembly GCF_029227915.1. NCBI lineage: Eukaryota > Metazoa > Cnidaria > Hydrozoa > Anthoathecata > Hydractiniidae > Hydractinia > Hydractinia symbiolongicarpus. The sequence continues at coordinate 3,636,080 of NC_079877.1, forward strand.
ACTGGAGAAGATTAGATAAACTAATGTTAAGTGTCAATTTTCTACCTTAGGAATATCCCTTCTTCACATTCACAACCCCTCCGCCTGACTTTGTACTTCATCTTGGTGGTATCGTTTCATCAAGATCAGTAAAATTACTTGATAAGATTAATAACCCAGGTAGGTTTGACACACTAAATCTTAAACTAGAAAAATGAAATTATAATTTAGTTACCAACATTTTTATATTGCCACTATTTTTGGTTTAGCTATTATTTTTTACAGACAAACCCGTGAATAAATCCGTGGGTTTGTCTGTACTTTAATAACCACATTTTGCATGCGGTAGTATTTTGTGCAGAGACAAACAGGCAACGGCTATTATTAAATAGATACTTTTAGATGGATTTTTCACAAGAGGAACTTTAGCGCACGTATTTTTGGAGAGAATTAACTTTCGTAGGTGTTAATTAGTTGTTTGAGGTGGTCTGAATATAATATTGTGTTAAGTTGTCATAAAATGCCAGCAATCAATTTAAAGATTTTGCTAACGATCAACAAAACCTTAACCAGTAAGACTGAAAACAAAAGAAAGATTTTTTGCAACAGTTACAGATATAGAAGAAATTTTTATATACAGATATAGAAAGCTTTCGTAAATAGCTTATTTTAACATATTTTGAGGGAGTAAACTTCAGTGGATAAGCCGCTTAAAAAAAATTTCTTCTACCTTCTAATTAGGAGGACACTTGAATAGTCGAGAATTTTATATATTACAACTTTGTTTAGTTTTGTTAATAATAAAAACAAATTAAATTCAACTAACATTTTCTATTGCTACCTCTTTTTTAAGTGTTTTGTTTTGTTTTAGATGAGCCAGAAACAAGAGACAGTTGGTGGAAAGAAATTCGAAATGAAATAAAATCTCATGCAAAGGCCATGGGTTGCCATGCAGTTTTAGGATACAAAGAATATACTACTATATGGTGAGAAAAGCACATATCTATTTTAAATTAGAAATTTGATTGGCAAATATTAATACAGATGTGGGAAGCTTAATAAGCAAATTTATCCCAACCTTTAACCATACTAAACATATTTTTATTGGTTAATCAAACAACATGAAGGCACAAGAGCACAAGGATTTGTAGGTAATTCTAAGAACTCCCAATTCTTAGTGATCTAATGGTAGGGGGACTTAGGGTTTAGGGGGGGGGGGGGGGGTAGTTTAGAAACACCCCCATAATGTAAAGAAGTTGAAACGACCTTCTCACTTCGTTTAGAACCCATCCTAATTCTGTAAAATTTGTCAAATAACGGGAAATAAAATGTGCATTTTTCTGTTAAAGTTTTCAAAACATCATAATCAATACAAGCATAAATGTTACACAAGAAATAGTCAAACATTTTGACAAAGACGTCAGAATAAATTAAATGCATGGTGTTTGAAGGAGGTCTTTAATTGCTGACTACCCTATTTTAAACCTTAGTTTTAAAAGCCACCTGGTTTATCAACACCCGTCTATAATTATCTTTATAACCTTTCTCTACAACACAAGAGTAATTTTCACAACAAGAAATTCTAATTTACTACAATTAAAAAGTGACAACCATCTCTTAACTGTCTTAAATTAGATTTTTCTTCTGACTTGGATCGAAGTTACTAAATATTTTCTTGTTTTCCAATAATACTTCTAAATCGTATCCCATTTTTACATGTGCGAGTTGTTCTTCTTCACAACAACATATAAAATAAATGCTAGCATGTTTTTTTGCATAAAATGCTATACACAGTATGTGTTTTATCATACTAGTGATTGTACAATACAAGAGCAAAGAAATATCACAAAAAATAATTTCCTTCATATATTTGATTAATTTTGTCGTATACAACATGATCTTACAATATGTCTTTGCACAAGGTTGAATATACATTGCGTAAGACGTTATACGTACGTCTAGCAAACATACTAGTACGAAAAATAGTGTATTGTGTACATTTGCTTTATATGAATTTTACATGCAAGATATTATTTTCATAGTGACGATTTGATAGTTTTATCTGCATGTGGTACGGCGGCAGTGTTACAGATGGAATCCAACATGGAAGACCAAGTTTACCCTGAAAGTAAGAATAATCTTTTTTTGCCTCATTGTTGTTAACATGGGGCCTTAATTTTTTTTAGTTTATATTGCCATGTTTCTTATCTTTTCTTCAGTTCATGAGAGTTGTGTAAACAAAGATATTGAAGATGTTAATCCAGATGAAATGAAGATCAAGGATACTATAAGTCCAGTTAAAAAGTATATCAGTTTGAATTTCAACTGCTTTCTTGTTTTTGTGTGTCTAAATGCATTTAATTGCGCTGTAATGCAATATATCAAAATAAACTTTCATGCTTGCGATCTACGTGTAATCATACTCTCGAATAAATAATAAGAACAAAAATTGGCTTAATGTTTATTTTAGACTGTAGAAGTTTGGCTAAGGATAAGTTATTGTTTTTACCATTAAAGTAGTTTGCTTTATAATATAGACACATATTACATCAAGCTGAATACAATACCTCTTCGTTAAATTCAACTCCAGCAGTGCAGCCCAACACCCTACCAAGCTGTCATTTATGTCATGTTCCATATCAAGATGTGGATCTTCCACTTCCAGTCACCCTTAGTAGATGCATGTTCTGTCGACAAGACAAAGTTCCAGATATATTGTTTACAACTATAGACATTCCTGATGAACTTCCTGTAACCGGATCTGGTTGCATGGTGCAAGCTAGGTGAGTCTATGTGGATTTCACTTGATTTTAATGAATAGCTGTGCATGGGCATTATTATAATGGTAGCCAGGACAGCTTCTAAGATCTTGAATATGGGAATGCAATTTTGAGCAGTAATTATGTTACGTATTGATGACAGTGTTGACGAACTAAGAATCTATAGCCGGCAAAATAATATTGTTTATTTTCTCTCAGAGTAATTAGAAGTAAGAAGAAAGAGAAGGATGAGATAAATGCAGAAAATGTCAGCCAGGTAAATATGACTTATGTTTAACTTGTTTTTAGTAACCACATTTTTACAACACGAGAGTAATGGTGTATGTAGTTGTTAGTTCTTTGGCCATTAACTTACCGGAAACTGGCGTGGTAGTTTGGAATTTAACTCAATGCTATGGAATTCACAGGAACATTCTGTCACTTTAGCCGTAATATTATTACTTTACCAAACTAATCTCATTGTCATTTTTAGATTCTGCCATTTTTGGAATTTGACTTACATCAACAGCTCATCAATAAGCTAAAGGTAATCTACGCAATTAATAAAAGTTGACTCACGGCTACATCGAGACAAGATACAAGTGGAGTTTGTGATGGCATTTACATTAAGGCAGCCTAAACATGATTACTGCCTGTTTCGAACTGCCGCATAATAATTTTTTTTTACTTCAAAACATAAGAAAAATTGTTAAATTAAATAATCAATTTTCTTCATTTAGATAAAAGGAATGAATGCTATATTTGGTATGCAAACAATTTTGAGTATAGGCGATCAAGCCATCATAGGTGTAATGGTATGTGGAAGTGTTTTTGAGTTGAGTATACCCAGGGTATACATACCCTTAATCCATACGAAATATCTCTAGAACATAAGTTTAAGCCACCAATATTTGAGTAGATGGCAAACAGATCTGTTGCCACATTAAACAATGCTAACATAAAAATTTTAGGGCCACATTGTGTTCTTAATATTTCTTATAAACCTCGCAAATCTTTTTTTACCAGCTCTTGTCTTGTCTTAATACGTCTTTGCAGATATGTGTGTCTGAATTAATGCTTTACACCATGAGAAATATAAGATGATTTGTTGTAACACAGCCGCTCTACAGCTTTGCGAGTCAGTGTAAAATAAGGATTCGGAGAAATCCACATCTTGTTTCTGCAGTGCACACTATTAAGAACTTTAAAACATTTTTAAAAAAACTCCTCTTTAATCATGAGCAAAATATTTATGGAAATCATTTTTAAATGACCGATCAACATTACTTGGCCAGCAGTCTGCAGTCAATAGGCGAAAGAAGTTTTTCTTTGCCGGAGGCGTAGACCACGAAGATGCTTATGGCTGCACTTTCAACAATGTCCACATTATGAAACAATCGGTGCTGTCTTTCCGCCATCAGCAAAAATTAGTATTGTTTAAGATTTTTGATTTTGCCAAGTAAACGATCTTTGAATTCAAGCTTTTCCGTTCCACTATTTTATGTTCCTCACTTAGAATTTGCTAGGATTAAGAAAGTATGAAAAGGTGTTTGTGATCAAATCTTTACATATGTTTTGGTTTTTATTGATTTTTTGCTTCGCATCTAACCCGCTTGCTTGCTTTTTCTGATATATCTTAATTTGTATTTTAATTTTTATTTTAATATAATGCTTTTTATTATGTTATACGTATATCTATAACCTACCTAATATGTATCTGTTGGTTATAAGATGTTTTCTTCTCTTTCTAGACTGGAACTGCTGTCTACCTGACAGCGCTGCCACAACCACCCATGCTTTTTATATCCGGAAGAAAGGTTTGTAACTGGTGGCTTTTAAGGGTTTTTTTTATAAAATTTGTAGACTGAAGTGACTTTAAACACACACACACTGTTGGTATGCATAATTGTAAAAAAAATTAAAAGCATCGTTTTTTAACCAAACATCCTTTTAGTATCGTTATTCTCTTGCTGTAGGTGGCATCAAAATTTTTGAATATAATTCAAATATTTAAAAACGCGGAACAAAGTTTTAGTTTGCTGCTTTTATTAAAAAGAAAGTATACATTCTAATGTCGATTTATGTATGCGTTATTTTGTTCACTGCACAAATTATTTTTGGGGGTATTTAGGACACTGATAGTGGGGAACGCGACAATCTTGCCATCGCAGACATTCAAAAGAAGCTTATTGAAACAACAAAGAAGAATCAACAATTTTATAACATTAAAGATAACTACGTAAGCGGAACATTTTCTAGAAAAAAATATATTTTTAGGTGTGGTTTCTGACAGTTTAATTGAATTTTCTGAACCTGTAGATAAACCAGGCTTATTCATATTAATCTGTCTCACATCCGTTACATTGAATGACTTTCAGTACGCTCTCCTCTTTCTTCATGTGCTATAGATGGCAATTTAAACTTATATTGGTATATTATTTTTCTTACTAATTGTAACACAGGATATTCTGCTTGATTCGCGGGTGAGAAAATGCTCTGACGAGTGTGAAAGTGGACATCATGATGTGAAGAATGGAAAACTTGATTTGTGCGTTGATGGGAAAGATACGTACATATTAGAAGTAAGTACGCTTTTAAACTCGTGTAATATTATTAGTAGTGAAAATATGAAGATGATTCCAGCTGTGTGATGCAAAAAGTGGAAGTTGTTAAAAATGTTTTCTATGCTGCAATCTGTTACCTTGTGGGTCGATGTTAACATTTTAAAAATCATTACATCGCTTTTACAAAAATATATTTTTATAAGATTTATCTTTAATGATAACACGAATGAAGAATATTTCTCTTTTATTACTTGGGTCAAATTTTTGGTTTCTGTTTGCTAAAGCACTTTTTGTTACATGCCGTACAAACAATATATCTTAAAGATGATATGCGGTAATATATATAGCGATGAAGATCTTAGCATGCTGACGTCAGCAGTGAGGATTACCCAATTATACTATGCACATAGCCTGGTGAATGTTTATAAATGGCGGCAAATCACTCGGAGCTTTATTAAGTCAGCCCTGAAAAACAGAAATGTGTCGCATTAGAAATTTAGTATGACTGACTTGGTAAAGGATACATTACATCTTTCACAGCGTTTTTCATTTTTGGGAAACATGAATTTCTGTGCACCAAGAAAAAAAAGATCGTTATGAGCTAGCCGTTAGCCTGTAAAAAAACCCACAGTGATTACCCTTTGTACATATTTTCTGCATCGGTATATTATGCATCATTGTTTGCCTGTTAGTATAAAGTGATAAAATTAATCTGCAGAAAATGACGAAATAAAGCTAGTCGTTACCTGGTCGTGTCCTGTGTTTCCTTGTCGCTTTCTTGTCGTGTCCTGGTCTCCTCTTATCGTTTCTGGTTGCTTCTCGTCGTGTCCTGGTCGCCTCTTGTCGTGTCCTGGTCGCTTCAAGTCGTTTCTGGTCATTTCTTGTCGTGTCCTGGTTGCTTCTTGTCGTGTCTTGGTTGCCTCTTGTCGTTTTTGGTCATTTTCTGGGTGTTTCTGGTCGGTTTTTGTTAGTCCATGTTATATAAAACGCGTGCAAACCCTGGTGATTTCGACGAAAAAGAACAGGTGGAAATCACTAAAAAGCTTTGATGTGATTGTTTTATGCACATAGTTGTTTTCTCAGTAAATAATATGTTGATACATCGCCATATTTATCACGTGTAAGACATTTTAAGAAACATAAAACAAAGTTAGAAAGTGTATATACGTTTTTAGCTTTCAATTTATTTTATAATCGCGTTAGCCAAATATATTTGCTATTTTTTTATACATCATAGTTTTTGCTTGTTAGCTATTGTTTTATGCTCAATTTGATGTTCAATTTTGTCTCTTTACAGATAGACGATCAAAGTGATACGAACATCTTGCCTCTACTATCAGATACAAACCATGAAGGTAGGCGTAGAAAGGAAAGAAACTTTTACCAGGCTAAAAACGTAAAAAATGTACAAGCTAAACTTTTGCAAAATGGATGAATTTCGCGAAATGCAATAAACCTTTCCTGAATTAGTTTTCTTTGATATACCACTACTATTTCTCAACTTTGTCAAACAAGATGGATGTGATTTTTGAAATCCTCACCGGAAACTTTATGAAATGTGAAATCTTAATTTTGTACTAAGTCTAAAATGAAGACGATCTGGACCGTAACATTAATACCACCAAAACAGCATTTTCACATGTCGAATTAAGTTGAAAATTTATACATACACCAATTTAATGATGTTGAATATGATCTTAAAGTCAAAACATCAAAATTATAAAATTATGAAAAACATACAATTCGGAAAACATGTATTATTGGGGTTTATCACAGTATTTTCTCCGTTAAAACATTGTTCTGTCTGTTATTCAAAATAGCATATCATTATCAAGTTAACACTCTCATAAATTGATGGAGATGTTTGTTTTGTCAAGAAAGTGCAAAAATGTCAACAAATTGTGCTCAGTCAAGAAAATGATCAAAATTTAATTTGATCAGGAAAACGTCTATAACTTCTGTTACTTTTACGTTGAAAGAAACTCCACCATTTTGGCGTTTTTATGTTTTTTATGGATTGTCATAAGTTACTTTTTGGAGTGTATTGATGCAACTTTTTTATAAGACGTGTGTATCAGACTCTGCTATTTTCGAAAAGTGACGTGATATAGGACAGACAAGGAGAAAAAATTTTCCTATGTATAATTACTGTTAGCATAGAGTTTATTTTAAGCTGTTTCCTTTGTTGTTGTGCTTTTTACTGGAAAGTCTAAATGAGCTGTTATTATTATCTGCAGGGTTCGCAATCTTCAACACGCAAGCCACACCTGGTTTTCCTTTGCTGAAACAAGAATACCAGGTTTGCTTATATTCTGTACAATCAACATTCAGTAGTACATCCTCGATTATTCAATCATGGTAGTTGTTCAAAACCAGAAATAGGCAAAGAACAGCAGTTGAGTCAGAAAATTAAGATATAAATTATGTTATTGTGCTTGGCGTTGAGTAGTTCAAGTTTGAATAATGCAGAATGTATGATGACAGTAGCTTTCTTCTCTTTCCAATGTTATTTCCAATTTACCCCATTTCGGCTAGAGGGTTTGATTTGGTGCTTCTAAAGGCTTGTGTATGTAGGTGACGGGGGCAAAGCTAATTTAACCTCTCATAAAGCTTGACACAAGAAAAATTGCTGATATTCGCATTTTTTGTCAATGACGTCATCAAATCAATAAAAAATTGCGTAAAAAGAAATATATTGTCTAGGAAAAGTAGCACAATCTAAAGGTGTAACTGAACACATTAAATGTTATGAAAAATGTTAAACAGTAGGAGGGGTGAGAGGGCTAAACAACCCTCTCTGTTCACGGAAAATCAAATAAAGGTTACTGGTAGAATGAATCTGGTAGAAAGGTTCTTGTTGTTCGCTTAAGTGAATAAAAGTGATTATTATTTCTAAAGGAAACTTTTTTTTTTCTGTAGTATTTTTCAATTTTCAACCGAGTTCAAATTCCAATGCAAGGGGAAGAAAATATCAAGATTAGTCAGTGGTTGTCAAATATATGTGAAAACCTTGTCATGGTAAGTTATTTGTTTGTTTGTTTGTTGCTGTTTTCTATTTGTTTGTTTGTTTGTTTGTTTGGCTGTTTGTTTACCAGCTTGTTTGTTTGTTTGTTTGTTTGTTTGTTTGTTTGTTTGTTTGTTTGTTTGTTTGTTTGTTTGTTTGTTTGTTTGTTTGTTTGTTTGTTTGTGCCTTATTTAACAGGATTGGATTACATAAATTCTCAAAAATATTAATACAGGCACTTTAATAAAATGAGCTGATTGGAAAAAACTTATCTTCGTTACTCTAATGCTCTGTAGGAACGGATTCTCGTATGAGTCTTTATTATGATCTTTCTGATAGACCTGTTTTTCCTGCCGGTATTAGATCTTAGGTAGTGTTGCTAGTTCTGCATTACTTGCAATTCGTAATAGACTTTCTCTTTGAGATTAAGGTACAATAACACTACGGTTTGTGATAGCTTTAATTGTGATGTTTCTGTGTAGGGTATTCGTCTAAAGACACGAGGTATGATGCCATGTTGTTTGACAAGGACATCGTTTGATGTTGAAATTGATGACGATGATTATTTGCAGGTATAAAGAGTCACGTGTATTAATTCTGTAGTGTTGTTGTACACATGCTCTGCGCATGCATATGTACCTGCTTAAAGACACGTTAATAAACTAACTAAAACAACTCATGTGCAACTCGTGTAACATTGTATAACTATCTACCTCCGTGCTATAATTAAATGACCTAACATTTTAATGCTGTAAAATAAGCTTTTTATAGGATCAAAAAATCCTTTAAAAAACAAATAATAAAAATTAGAAAACTGTCATTTATGTACTGATTTAAATTAAAGAATTGTTTCATTTATATAGTGGAAATTATCAAGCTTTATTTTTTAAACCTCTATATTTCTTATTGTGATTTAGATAACTATAAACGCATGCGCAGTAAAGACAGAGGACAGTTTTAATAAGCCATTACAAAAGAAAAGGAGTGTTCGATCTTTAACTTCTTCGCATTCTTCACATGGTAAGAACGTGTGTACTTTAGTCGTCCTCTTACCGCCCATGGGAAGAGCTGGTGATTTTGCTAATATCGGGCGTTTAAAGAGGTGAATTTTTGTTTAGGTATAAGCTTCATCTACCAAATTGTCTCTGACTGTATAAAGAACAGCTAATTGTCTGTTGATTTTGGATTTTAAACATAACCAATTAATTTTATGTTGGAAGATTACTTTCCCTAAATCCTCCTTACCTTAATTCGTAAAAAAAATTAGATTCAAGTTTAGAGTATTTACTGATTTTAAAACTCTGTTACATGTCAGTGCACTGCCATATCTTCGGTGTACTTTTTTTCACCTGCTGCCGGACCATTATAGTCTTAAAACTTGGTGGCCTTGAATATCTGGAATGTGCACCATTAAAGTCTTCTAGTTATAACGCAAAGATTTTCTTTGTATATGTATTCTCAAGACGCTTGAGATATGGCAAAACATCGAACACAGACCTTGAAATAGTCAAAGAGGTATAACTATCTTAGGGGAATAATGAAGATTTGATGGATTTGGTGAATTTGACAAAAATCTAATACATTCACGCTTATATGTAACCACAATCGTGTACAAGTTCTTTGAAAATGGCCATTTCTGAAAATGGCAAAACAGCATCAACTGTTAAATATTTCGCCTACATTGTGAAACAATTAACGCGTTGTTTCGCGAACTACCAGGAAATCAAGAAAATAGGCTTTTCCGACGTCAGCAACAGTTATCCGGGTTTTAAGGTGTCAGATTGAACCAAATAAGATAAGTTCCTTAGTCCTACCTCTGTTGTGAACATTGACAAGTTTGAAGCGCGTAGGTCTAATATTCCAAAAATATTTTAATTGTGGTTCATTAAGCATTTTCTGTTTTAGATAATTCATTTTGCCGCAATTCCAATGCAACACAGAGTAAGTTAATTATAGATTTGTTACAGTGAAGACTCTTTAAATAAATCGCTTCAGAATAATTTTGTAAAAAATATTTTGCGTCAAGAAAGAATATTTAAATACTATTTTTCATCATTTCAGTTTCGAAAACATCTGATGAAGTGAACATGTTTATAGAAAGCCCGCAAGGTAGTTTTTGTTTTTTGTTTTTAGCTTTTGTTGTTGTTATTGTTGTTGGTAGTTGTGTTGTTTTTTTCCTTTTGTTCTTTATATAGTTTGCTGGTTTTCTAGACTGTGTAAATTTTACAGCACATTGCAACACGCACATACGCAATAACAACTGTTTTCTTTAGCGTTCGTTCAAAAGAAAGGGCGACCTGAACCGGTAGGTTACATTGTATATACCACTATTTTTGTTAATATTATGACTCTTTTTTAACGTGGAATCGAAGAAGCGCTGCTTTGTGCCTCGCAGTGCATGACAGTGGAAGAAATTTGCATTAAATTTGATCCTGTTACATGATTCTACCAACAGCATGTATTTAGTTATTTCCATATGTTGGTTTATTGATTTACTGATTTGTTCGTTTAGTTTTTACTACCACTATCGGCTTCATGGCCAAGGGGCCAATTCAACACAATGCTAAACAATGCTCTACAAGCTAAAGTATGTTAAAGCTGAGTCTACACTAGGCATCTTTTCTGTCTGGATTGCAAAGTAGAGTTGGACATTTTAGAGAAAAGCGGAATGGTGCTTGGTGTAAACTCAGAATTATAAATAAATTAAAAACCATTTAACTTACCGTAAGGGAGGAAATTTCCGCGGGAATTTAATTTCGCAGTTTTTATTAAATCAAAATCAAAATAGAACGAAACGTAATATTTAGCTCTCCAATTAATTCAAACAGTTTACTTTAAACAATCAAGCTCATGAGAAATTTTTAAAATTTGTCATTCGCAACGTCGACCTTACAATGGGTGAATAATCATTACCGTCAAAATTTCTTCTCTTAAGGTATCAGTTTAAATTTAACTAGTTGAAATTTTTCTGTGCACTTGTTTTGCATGTTTAATTCTCGTAACTGTGTGAATAATTAAGCATGTGATCTTACTAACTGCTTCATATTTGTCTGTTCGTTCCCCGTGGCCCTTGCTGTGTTTTTTTTTTATAAAAAACGTGAAAGGAGGGGCGAACGACAAACTGTTTTGAGGCATCTATAGGGAACAAAAACTAATAGATTACTAAATCCTTAAATCTATAAAAAATAATTACTTTAACAACACAAATGTAACTGTGTTTCATAACTTTACACTACTTCTACACCCTATAACATTTGTGTTTCATTACTTAACACTACTTCCACACCTTACAACTTTTGTGTTTCATAACTTTAAACTACTTCTACACCTTACAACTCTTGTGTTTCATAACTTTACACTACTTCTACACCTTACAACTTTTGTGTTTCATACTTTACACTACTTCTACACCTTACAACTTTTGTGTTTCATAACTTTACACTACTTCTACACCTTACAACTTTTGTGTTTCATAACTTTACACTACTTCTACACCTTACAACTTTTGTGTTTCATAACTTTACACTACTTCTACACCTTACAACTTTTGTGTTTCATAACTTTACACTACTTCTACACCTTACAACTTTTGTGTTTCATAACTTTGCACTACTTCTACACCTTACAACTTTTGTGTTTCATAACTTTACACTACTTCTACACCTTACAATGTGTTTCATAACTTTACACTACTTCTACACTTTACAACTTTTGTGTTTCATAACTTTACACTACTTCTACACCTTACAATGTGTTTCATAACTTTACACTACTTACCATGTTCTACCCTCCTTTAAAAAGAATGTTAAATGATTTTTCCAAAACCGATTTTTTTAAACTAGGACACTAAATATTCTTTTAAGACAATGGGCGGTAACATTAAAACGCTAACACGATTAAATGCGAATAACAAGATAAAACGCAAATTAACACAATTAAACGCGATTGAACACGATTAACACACACGAATATAGAGATTTGGAGTTGTTGAGTTGTTTTAAGAAGTTATTAGTTATGCAAGTTTTTATAGCAGCAGTACTAAAATATTTTTTATCTTTTATCATTGTGCAGCTAAATAATAATTATATTCTAAAGAAAACAATGTTTTGTTTGTCATTTTCTTTCTTTATCTCTGTTTTTTTTTGTTTCCAAAATCTCCGTTATAATGTTACCTAATCCGATTATCTAGCAGATTTATTTTTGGTAAAACATTTTATTGGTAACTTGTAAAGATTATATTTACCGTCGACATTCCTGTCTCTTATTTTCAGAAGCAACCGTTCCACTCATCTGTCACTATCTGCCCAATGGATTATGTGCCCAACGCTCAAATTGTTTCCTATCTTGGAAATATTAACTTGTTTTTGATTAGAGAAAGTAGCGCTGTCAAAGAGGTATATGATTGTAGTAAAAAATATTTTTAAAGTTGTAACACTCTCGAGTGTTGTATAAAATGCTGTGAAATTCGAAAAACAGTTTTACATCCGGAAATTCAAAGTATGGCAAAACCCTGATATTGTATGTGTCGAAAAGAATTGTAAAATTTATATTTTTATAATTTATAATCCTTTTATTAATCTTCTTAATTTAATATTGAAAAAAAACTTATGACTGATAATTAGACTTTTTTGTTAAAAATCTTCAACTTTGAAGATCGAGTAGTTTTAGTAGAGACAAAATCAATAATTTGCATAGCGTAGCTGTCAGAGTAAATGTATTTTTAAATAAACAACGAAGAAATCAATGTTTGAGCTTCTACTAGACGCCTCACGCCTACGTTTCTCTGATATATCCAATAAAACTGCTGTTCGATGTAGTTTTGTCTGACAAGGATGTACTAGTGTTCCTTAGATTGATTTGCCGTTTCAGAAAAGTTCTCGCAATGTTGCATTGGAGCATGACTTTTAGTTTGTTTTTATTGTTTAGGATGGAGGTTTGAATTTGTTCATGCAACAATTTGTGAGTGAGGTTCATGCTATCATTCGTGCTCACGTAATTGCGTTGGGTGGAAATGCAATCCTGTCGTTTTACTTGAATGAGATCGTTTTGAATTATAACCCACATAAAAACCAGGTTAGTAGGGAAGGGGATAGTTTTTCTTTTAAAACAAGAACATAGAAAATAACACCAGCTTTTCCCCGCCCCTTAAAACCAATCTGTTGCAATTTCGATGAGTTTTTCAGTAATATAGAAGTTCTAATTTAAAAAATTATCTCGGGCAAAAGCATGGTTTGTCCTTGTGGGCACATTAATGTTGTTTTAAAGTCAGCTGCCAATTAAAAAAATATTTTCAAGGTCACACTAGTGCCTAGTTCGAAAAATTTATTTTTTTTGCTGTGCCTAAAATTAAATTTTCGTCAATATTATTATTATTATTTTTTTTTTGCTCTTTATAAAAATCTGATTGGTAAGAAAATAAGAAACATAGAAATAACACCAGCTTTTCCTCGCCCCTTCAAACCAATCCGTTGCAATTTCGATGAGTTTTACAGCACTCTGGAAGTGCTAATTTTAAAAATAGTTTTTCGGGCAAAACCATTATTTTTCCTCGTGGACACATTAATTTTACTTTAAAGACAGCTGCCATTATAAAGCACTAGTGCTAGCCTTGGTGACGAAAAATTATTTTTTGCTGCCTGCCAATTTTTTTTTTTTTTTTATTTTTTTTTTTTTATTAAATTTATTTTATTAAATTTATTAAATTCTGCTGTTGCTGCCAAATTTTTCCTTTAAAATATCTTTTATTAAGATAATTACTGCTGTACAAAAGCAATACTGCTTTCGGAGAAACAAGGGCTTGATAAGTACGAACTTTCCATTTCGCATATAATTTTTGGTAACATATACCATTCCAAAATTTAGGAGATTTTGCGGCATGTCTAAGTAATTATAGTGCCAGCACAGATGACTTCTTGAAGTGCTGGCGGTGTAATTACTTAGACATGCCGCCTCTGGTTGAAATTTCCCGTTTTAATTGTCCGACAAGAAGCCGTCCTTTTGTTACAAAAAAGGTAAAAATTCATATGGGATTTCAATAATTATTTCGTAATTAGTCTAAAAAATGGACTTTTCGAGAACGTTTGAATTGTTAAGAGATACGAGTAAATGTACATCACCTGGGCTCTTTTTATTTCATCTTGGGCGCGATGTTTAAACATGGGCATGGATTTTCATTTAGATACATTTTACATTTAGGTACGATGTATAAACATCGGCACTTATTTTTATTCAGGCACATTTAATATTCTTTTAGGCACAATGTTTAATCAACGTAAGTGGCGATACAGCAAATGTTAAGCGGAGCACTGATGAGATGGAAACAATTTTTTGTCAGGTTGAAGACGATTCAAATTGCAGTTCGATTAGTTCATCACCTGCTACACCCCAAGCACCTGAGTTAATTGAAGAAATTAAGTATAAACTCGATCGCGCGGTGTTTGGAACTAACGTTTAGAGGAAATAAGGGTTGAATAAATTTGTTTTTGAGGTACAACTACTCGAAGCAACTCACATCATGCTGATTAATAAGCGCACCATCATTAAATCGATTATTATCATGTGAAACCAAATTGAACGTGTTATTAGGCATCCACTCTGAAAGTGATAACAGGTCACGTGACTTATGCTACCTTCAACATAGATGGTTTTAACCTACTGGATCATTTATCTCACCGGAAGATGTGGAAGTCAAATAAAAACGGTTAATCGTTTTGTGTGGAAATTGTTTAAATAATTTTCCCATTCCCAGCATCGAAAAATTCTGAATTAATGCTGATATTAGTACTGCTTTCAAATTGTGCTGTTACAAATCCGTAAACATTTCCTGATGAAAGGAAGCACAAAGAAAAACCGTTGTGTTTAAAGGAATTAAAAAAAACTATAATATATTCAATGTTAAATTGCACGCTAAAATTTTTTATATGTATATATTTATGTAATTTTCTATTTATTAAGAAAATATTATATGAATCCAAAATTCCTGTTTCTATATATTACCATGGAGGTCTCAATTTCTACCTCCATGGTATACAATCAAGTTGTTGGAAACATAGCCTAGTTAGAAAAACAAACTCTTTTACATTTATCGCATTGATTGAGTTAGCCATCTTCGTTAAAAATGTAATGAATTTAAACAAATCTCCGTGTATTTTGGACAGGTCTAGGCGCTCACCCGGACATTCTACGACGGTCCCCCCCCAGCTAGTCGATTATATTTTTTAAGAACATTTCTTACTTTATATGCAACAAAAAAACTTTTTTCAACAGGTCAGTCTGAGGTGAGTTAATAAATAACAAATTATATAAGATTCTAATTTCTAAATTAGCTTGTTGTTACAGTTTACTAAAAACGTTACGAATCAAAAACTTGAATTTCATCTTCTCAATGTAGATGCTTAACAAGACACAAAATGCAAGAAACTGATTTTATATTTCGAATAATTATATTTTCTCTATAAAAACTCATGTTCTGATATTTTGTTGATGCTTGCAAATAATCTAAAAAAACATTTCCAGACTATAAAATGGTGTCCTATGTTTGTTTCTATGGCAACCCTGTTTTCTATAAACTATTTCTTTTTTTCATTTTTAACAATAAACACGTGTTCAATCACGTGACGTCAGCAACATTAGAGAATGTTTCAGTGTTTTAGGAAGACTCGCTTGTTGTTACAGAAAAGTGTTTGAAAAAAAAATTTTTCAATCGCGAAGGTAATCACATTTTATTTCTTGTTCTATCTGTTGTATGATTTGCTACCCAGTACTCTTTTTTGCGAATCGCCTTCAATTATTGTTAAAGTCTTTTACGAAGTAGTATGTAGTGTGATAGTATTATAATTTATTGGTAGCCTTATAATATGCAAAAAGATCGAGCGGTGTTGGAAAATGTGTTAACGGTGTATGTCTACCTCTGTTTCACTATAGCCTGACATGCCGTAAAAGATCAATGAAGAGTTAGCGATTTGGTTAAAAAACGATCAATCGCCTGAATCTTGTTATGATAAACATGTCATTTCTGCTTTTGTTTAAGGTTTGACAATGAAGAGAATATTAAATTTATCCATCATGGTTCTTTTTATGATATTCCTGAAGGAAGGAATTTGCAAGCCATTATCTCAGAAAGGTAATATGCTGTTTGAACTAGATTTTCAACTTGATTTTTAAAGCTAATAAAGAAAGTTGAAAAATGTTTTAGTCTTGAAATTTATCCCGCAAGTTGTAGAGACATTGAAACTATCAGTTTGTGTTGCGCCCTCCAAACCTTTTTCTTGCTTTTTATTTATTTATTTATTTAAAAATAAACGGAGAATCGCAAACACATCTGAGTATGACTATCCGGACAAGATATTTGCTGCTAACATTTTTTTTGCAACATATGTCTAAAACTCTCTGAAAAAAATCGCGAAAGGTTGCTAAAACCTCCTTCGTCCACAAAAATTTACAAAGAAACTCTAGATACGTGAATAAAAAGTCCTGGGTACGATATTGCATTGCATAATACCGAAAATGAGTTTGAACATGCTCAAAATGAAATTCTATTTAAAGAAGTTACGTGTTGTTTTCATTCTTACAAAAATTGCGAGTTAGTTTTTTTTTTTGAAAAAGTTTGGTTAGATTTGCTTGTGAGTGATTTTTCGTTGCTACTATGGGAGAAAATTCACTTGTTAATAAAATTCACGTGATGTAGTATATAGTATATTGCAAATTATTGATCTATAATATTTTAAACGAAGAGATTGTTTCCGGAAGAAGCTTGTACGGTTCAGCTTTACCGCGGAATTTATGCATTTAGCAGGGAAAAGCTTTCGCGGTTCTACAAATTTTTCATATATGTCTAAGTAGTTTTTACGCATTTTGTTGTACAGCAACGAGAAAAAAACTTTTATGGTTCACCTTATTTTTTGCGAGAAAACCTCAAAAGTTTCTTCCAAAAACAATTTCTATCCTTAGAATAATTACATAGCTTTGCGAAGTGGACAAGTAGATATTACAAATGATATGAATTTGGAATATGTGAGGCATGAATATTTTTTTATATTTCTTAAATTTTTATAGATTTTTGTTAGCTACAGAATTACGAAATGGATAAAAAAAATTACAATCTGAATGGTCGATAACTTTTTATTCGTGTTGTTTATTCCAATTAGCACAACCAAAGAGTAGAGACTGAACTAACTTTCTTTGTTATGTTTTACAAGTTGGATTTACAATTGTAAGCAGATAATTCATTCACATTTTATTTTTCTACATGTTCAAATCGTATGTGATATAAACATCCAGGCTGTACTCATAAAGTATGTTTGTGATAGCAAAAAATCACTTAGGACATCTTTATATTACACAGCCTGGTGTGAAGTTTCAGCAAAACTTATTTTCATTCAGAACTTTGCGTATTTCCCCTCCCCCCCGCTATTAATTATTGAGAATTTTACCGGTCAGCACATTCTTCTTCAAACTCTTTCCACCTTTTGTTAATGCTTGAATCATTTGCCACCCAGGACAATCTCATTTGTTTTTTAAATTACTTGCATATTAATTTTGTCTTTATGGCATAATGTACGAAATGAAGGTAGTCAGACAGTTATTAGTAATTAATTATAGGTGCATAAATTATCATCACCATTAACTTGCTTTCACAAGTTAAGACCATATTCCATTCTTGCATTGTATAAATTATAACTTCGTGTAATTACTTATAGTTGCATAAATTAAAAGTTTGTTTGATTACTTATAGCTGTATAAATATAACTTAAGTATTTAATTATAGGTGCATAAATTTAAACTTTAATTAATAACTTATAGCAGCATAAATTAAAGATGGGGAATGTTATAGGCAATTTCTTCAAGCGAATGTTTGGAAAACTGGAATGTCGAATTCTAATGGTAGGACTCGACGCAGCGGGTAAAACTACAATTTTATATTACTTTAAACTGAGTGGAGAACTCGTCCATACGTTACCAACGATTGGATTTAACGTTGAAACAGTTGAATATAAAAACTTAACGTTCACAGTATGGGACATAGGAGGACAAGATCGTATACGAGCTCTGTGGCGCTTGTATTACCAAGAAACTGAAGGAATCATTTTCGTCGTTGACTCCCACGATAGGGAAAGAGTCGATGAAGCTAGACATGAACTTTATAAACTTTTAAAAGAGGAAGATCTACAGAACGCTGTGTTGTTGGTGTATGCGAACAAGCAGGACTTACCAGGCGCTATGTCTACTACAGAGCTGACTGATAAACTTGGTTTATTGAGATTGCGTAATAGAAACTGGTACATACAAGCAACGTCAGCAGTAAAGGGAGATGGTTTGTACCAAGGATTAGAATGGATTAGTCAGCAGATGAAGTGTAGAAAAAAGAAAAGTATCAAATATAGTTGAGCTGCTGGTTAGTTTAACTTTACAGTCAACCTTATTTGCAGTCAGGGATATCATGCTACTTAACCCTGGAATGACAAATAATTTTCCCTTACATAATTTTTTCGGTGTTTAAATTAGTTTCAGCAGAGAAATTTTTGCGGAACTTGTTTTGATCTATAGGTGGATCCAGAATGCTTCGTTTTGCGGAACATTTTTTTTGTGGATAACTACATTTTTCCCGAAATTTGCAGAATTGATTTTGTTAAAGATTCCGTATTTTTCTACCAAGAACCCTACAGGAATCGAGTTACGGTAGATATTTTTGCAGGTGCAACAAATGAAACATATTTGTGGATGACCAACGTTTTGAAAATTTTTGCGAAACTTAGTTTTGCTGGTTTGGGTCAAATTCGCAGAAATGAGTTCTGCAAAAGAAAATCCTTTCTATACTTTCTTAGGGACAAAATATATATATATTTATATATTTTATTTACAATTGACCGTTACAATTAGCTTTTGTATTTCTATTAAAATTTTTCACCCAACATACCCGAGATTTTAAAGTAAATCTGTCCTGTTCACGTGTTTCTGCAAACAGTACCTTATTATGATAAATGATATCAATCCTCGTTTTTTGCCAAGGCGTATGCAAATAATCATTTTCACGGCGTGATTGCTGTGTCGAAAGTTGCAATATATTTTTTGTAATAATCCGATGTATTTGTGTTCAGGCGAGGAAGAAAATTGTTCGACGAAAGATTTGAAGAAATCAACTAACGACGGTGATTCGACTGCGAGTAGCGATATGATGTATTTCAACAATGACATGATGAAACAAATGGAGAGAGTGCGAAAGGAAAGGGAGAAAGAAGGACAATTTTGGGAAAATGAGATCAGACAAATGAACAGATGGTATTAAATAAATAAACAAATTTTAAAAATTGTAAATTCCTTTAACTAATTATTATCTTTAAAGAAGATATACCTTTGTTCTGTGTTCATGTGAACAACATTAACAAATTCAACATGCAAGTTCATGATTTGTTTTAAATGTATAGCTACCATCATTGTTACTGTAAAGATTAAATATTTAAGTGCCATAATGTTGAATACAAGCAAATTTTTAAGATTTAGTCGTTTTATCCCAAGAGAAATTAGAGAATAGAGAATCTGTTCTAGTTTCATTTAAATTGAGAGAAATGTCATTTTACTTTTCAATCACAATTCCGTCTATTTCTTATAGCAAATATATAAACAAATTGATTGATTAGACCTGAAGATTCATTTTCATATCCGAAATACATTGTTAAATCATGGAAGTGTGGTTAAATATAAATGGTTGAATAAAACATCTCTGTTAATCAATTAATTTGACATACCATTTGTTTTTGTTTTGTTTTTTGAATTGAGTAAGAAAAAGTAAATTAAAGATTACGTCCTATTACCGTTTATTGCTAGATAAACCCTTTTACAAAACGCTGAAATAGGGTTAGCAGTAACTTCCATTTTTTACATCATTAGAATTTAGAGGCATGTAAACACCAAATTACGAAAAAAATTTGGTGTTATCTGTTTTGGTTTTTATTAATATAACTTATGTTTCAAAATCACTAGTTGTGAGAAAAAAATTGACAGAACTCATTCGGGGATTACAAAGCCTCTTCCAACTGGTCATAAAAATTCTCACGTACAAGCCAATTTTAAAAATTTTCGTGGATGAGGCAAATTCCAAAAGTATTTCAAAATTTGGCGGTTCAAAAATTATTTAAGGTTATAACAAAATCTGCAAAAAATTAACTTCAAATAAACAAAAATTTCTACCATTATATTATGCAGGAGTAGAACTAAAATTCGTCCTACAAGCAATTATAAGCACTGTTTCTATTACGTACTACAAACTTCGATTTTTTTTTCTAAATGATCGCACAAACACCTGGCAACTTAAGAACTTCCACTGATTTGAAAATCTTAACTCGTACTAAGTTTTGCTAACGTCTGCCTCCACGCTGCTGATTTTCGGACTATGAAGCATGGACTGTTCTGAAATGCAGGCATGGCAGAAACTGCCAGTAGTGCATTTTTAACGCTTACACATGATTAACTAACCTACGATTCTATAAGCTCAAAGCTTACCCTCTGCTGAGTTTTCTCAAGTTGATTCACTTCGGCAGTTTCAAAAAATAACAAATAATCGGCCTTTTTGCAGTAACATGCCCAAGATTGCAGTAACATGCCCAAGATTGCAGTAACATGCCCAAGATTGCAGTAACATGCCCAAGATTGCAGTAACATGCCCAAGATTGCAGTAACATGCCCGAGATTTCAGTAACATGCCCGAGATTGCAGTAACATGCCCGAGATTGCAGTATGTTTTTCAGGTTTCAAGCTTTTTTATTGCTAATGCAGCTGAATGTTTACATGCTTGGACAAAGAACATTCATTTAGAATTAATAATCACAAATAAATTTTTTGAATAGGACAGGTGCATCATGTTTAAACACTACGGCTTTTCGTCAATCACGCATGTATTAATAAAAAGAAAAAAATGTCTACAAATTTATAAAATATAAAATTTAAATATTACAAGAAATTAAATTTGTTTTCAGTCCTAACTTGCCTTGGGACCAAAACAATGTGCAAAGAGGCGTCAAGGTGCAATATTTTTTATTCGTTTTTTAAGTCACATGTAAACAACCATTCCGTTATTGTTGTTATTGTTTTTCCAATTCTGAGCACGTTGAAAGAATGTCCTCTTTTTCGGTTGTGTCGTATTGACAATCCATTCGTAGTAACCTTTACCTAATGGTAATAACATTGTAGTTGGTGATGGATGTGTCGTTGAGAACGATTGCAATTCATAGCCATACTTACAACAACCCATGAACTGGAGAAATTTTAAAATCTGCTTTCTGTATAAAGTTTGCATATGTGCATAAATGAAAACATTAGCGCAACTGTTCGCTGTATGCATGACTTTTAGCCAAGAATTAATCTGCAATATCGTAGGGCTGCTTCCTATGCCACTGCTGGAGTTCACCCATGAAAGATTGTATATCAGGTAAAAAAGTTCTCTTGGAAATACTAATAAAATGAAAACAATTCCCATGGTAACTAAGACACGCATGATTCGTTTCGATTGCGCATGTCTCTGCAATCTCAGATCAATGGCAGTGGAGGTGTGTTGGTTTCTTTTCAAAGTGAGATAGATACTGATGTTTGTACCTCCAAAGACAACAATGAATGCAACCAGTCTAAACAAAATCAATGAACAATTTGGTACTGCATATTCCAATGTTTGCACTCCCGAGACGTAGCAACGATTCCCATCCGGAGATAACTTTAACACCAGAATATAATGCACAAAAGAAGCTATCGAAAGCAGCATATTAATTGTATTAGCAAGAGTTACCATTTTGAATGATAACTGACCATAAAATGGCGTGACTATTGCAAGAAAACGATCAATTCCAAAAATTAATAACACACCCCCCGAAGCAGCTGTCATAATTGGACCAATGGCTGGTAATATCTTGCAACCATAATAACCAAAAGGCCATTTAGAGTAATGCGTAAGCGTCCAGAATATGTATAATGTTGGGTTAAACACTGACGTCAAGAGGTCAATGACTCCTAGGTATAGAATCAACCATTCAGTAGTGGATTTTAACTTTTTCTTGACACCAAATACGTAACATACTAAAAGGTTTCCAACCACCCCTGTCACCATGATTACTATGAATGCAAATACCAACAACCATTCACTGAATGTAACATCCTTCTCAATTGATTGTGGTGTTGATGAATTAGAAGAGTTTCCAAATGACATATTTGTTTAACAGATCTGTTTTGGTAATGCTCAAGGATAACCAGGTTGCAATTGTTGCTTTTATTGTGTTGTTGTTTTTGTTGTTTTTATGATGTTATTATGTCTAAATTAAAAGGGAAACATATTATTATATCTTTCGATATCTTTCTAACCGAGGAAGAAAAGAATAAAGTATTATCATCCGAAACTATTGCATTTTTCCATATGAGCATCCTTTTAAATCGATCAGTGGATTTGTGGTAGAGTGTTCGCATTTAGTGAGCAAGGTTTTGGGTTCAAACCCCAACAACGTCATGCTAGAGACTATAAAAGTGTGAATCGACTTTTTTTTCTTTAACATTTAATATAAGAAAAGGATTGATATCTTGGTGATCGTCTAGTTGAAAGGCTATGTTCGGCTTCCATAGTTCAAATGAAAGCTTTAATTGCACTAGGACCCCCTTTGCAGGTCCCTCGTTGAGAACAGTTCCTAAAAAAACTGAAGAGTTTATCCGGGATAGTAATAATAATAATAATAATTTATTTTTAAATTCATAAATGGCCATTTTATATATTTTCTGGATTTTGAAAACACCTCTACGCTTCCGTTCTCGAAAGATCAGAAAAGTCTTGTTAGAAAAACTATACATAAATATTAGAGTTTCATGGACTGTTTTGTAAGTTGGCTCCACGTCAATCCAAACAAAGCAGGAATTATCTTCTCCATTTTTCAACTTATTTAACTTGATTTTTTAGATTTCTGCCTTATGTGATAGAATAGTAAAGGTTTTTGTTTGTTCAGTGCGTCCATTGTAGAAAGGAGCACCATAATTGTCACCGTTATATCAGCCACACATCTCAAAGAAAAACAAACAAAAATAAAAGAGAAAAAAATATACAGGATGAAATGCTCGACAAAAGAAGGATATTTTCACTTCCGCAACGTCTTTCTAATGCCTTTGTTATTTGTGTTTTTATTAGTACAATTATGTACATAGAAACGTTAAAAATAAATAAAAAACATATTAATAGTAGTAGTAAACAAAGTTTAATAAGAAAGGATAAATTATCATCGGAAAGAAATTCTTGATATACAATAACATCCATGAAAATTACCTATTTTTTATTGTTGTGAAATAAACTAATATATTCACCAAATAGATTATTATACTACTTAAAAAACTGAAAGCTTAACGATTTTTTCCCCTGACGGTAATCTGACTATCGAATTTTCAAAATATATTGTCTAGCACACCTGCAACTCAGAGACTCTGCAACCAAGTTATTGAAATATCTGTGCTATTTTCATTGCCGTAAAAAGTCGATTCATGAATCTCGAGAATTTATATGAGTAAAGTGTTAACAGAATCAAAGAACGTAAAACTACTTGTAGAAGCTAGACTTAATAACGCTTGATGTATAGTTTTGCCAGAATTTCATTAGAAAGATGAGGAAACTCCACCAGCAAGAGCGTTCATCCATTTTCTATATTTTATATCAAACAAAATCAACAATAGGTGAACAAATCTCAAAAAAATAACTGAGATTGTCCTAAGTAGTCGAAACTTCAAATATTAATGGTTTGGTATAAGAATATAATTATTAATTTGGAGGACACTCAAGATTACGAAAATGCTACAGACCAGAGTTGCAGCAACATTAATGAGTAACGCTTAAAAACAAAGTAGCATATTTCTTAAATAAAGCCTGTCATGGTGATTTGCAAAGGTTAAATAAGATACTAACTACATAATACATCTCTACCTCTTTCTTCAGCTGTTTAATATAGTAACTATATAGAATGCAACTATCCTGTAATTAGCTTCTTTGTAAGTTGTATAAGTTCATAACATATCGGTATGTTTCAAAGACCGCACGACGCAGACGAGCAGTTCACAATTTATCACACTCCTCCCTACCTATTCCGCTCTAACATACTGGAGTTAGAAACATCAGCTTTGATGGAGTGCGAAATAAAATCAAAATTTATAATTAGCAACGGGAAGCACATTCGGTTAGTAAAATCACAAACGTTGACCGATCATAGGAGACATAAAATACTTTTAAAGTGGATAATAGGAAGTCATATTTTTTTACCTTTGTGTTTAGTAAATCTCGTATTGCTATTTAAAAATTTTTTTGTAACTCTAATAGAGAAAAGTTAAATTATAATTTATTGATATCAAGCTATTATCAATAACTGGTAAAAATTCGTTGCTGTGTTGTAACGTTGCATCCAAGAAATGTACATGCTTAAGGATATCCGACATCTTTTGAGACAACATCCTATTCTCCCGCCTTTTTATCCTTTGTTTTAAAAAAAGATACTTCATAGCTGAGTCGTGATATGTTACTTTAAAAAAATAAACTTAAAACAATTTGAGTGATTTGACATAGCGTAAAGATATTACTAATTCCTCCCCTTTTTTTAGCACTTCTATTGGTTAAAAATTAGGTGCAGCATGCACGATATATTGGTCTAAAATTCACATTAGGAGGGTAGCTCCTATTCTTATATTACTCAATATAAGAATATAATTTTATCTTTTTAAAAAAATTTATGTTTTGTTCAAACTCTGAAAAAAAATGATTATGATCATTCCTAAAATTGTTTCACTTTTTCAGTTATCTAGAAGCAGTTACGAGTTTTTTTATATTCTTTCAGAATGCTGCATGTTGAATTATTGTTACCTTTCCTTACCTTTGTATTGTTACGATGTGATCTACATGATTAATGTTGTCAATTAAAAAGAGAGTTCTTGAAGAGTGGTACATATTCAAAATGAAGTCCAAGATCATCCTTATACACGCTGTAGAGATTAAAATCAAATTAGGATTGGCTAGTGAGTAGTTACATGCGTTTTATATGCAACATTTGGGCTTGCACTCAATTTTTGGTTACTTGTTGCTTGTTAACTATCCCAGCTACTTAAAAGACCAAATTTACGTTGTTTCTTGACCAGACCAATCAAAATCAAACTTCTGTTTTCATCATGTTTATTCTAGTAGGTATCTAAGAAAATTGCTACACGACTTTCAGAACAAGTCCCAAAAACCATTGGTATTTTTTATACTCCCTGCTTTTTTTCCATTTATCTTTTTTGCTCATTTTAAGCTGGCAGTTGCTTGCGAATTACTTTTTTCTTGATGGATTTGAGCCTTATGTGAGAAAAAAAGTGTGTAACCTTGCATGACTAATTTTTGAACGGCAAGGAATCTAATTGAGAAAGACCCAGTGTCGAGAGGATTTCAGCACATGTAAATTTTAGCACGAATAGAGTTGCAAAATATTAATAATAAAATTAAACTCTTTTCCATTTGAAAATTGTTAACTAATAGGATAGGTATGCTATCAAAATTACATTATAAAACATAATATACAGAAAATATATGAAGTCGTACTAACCTCCGTAGGTCTGGTAGCATGAATGTTCTTTCAAAAGGTTCATTTCATTTTTATATTTATAACACAAATTATTTCTAATGAGCTAATCAAGCAATCATTCTTATTAATTGCTTGTCGAATTAAGAACAGTTATAACGCAACACTACTTCTGCTATAAGGAAGAGATCTTGCTTGACATGGGGAAGTGGAGAGAAAGAAGTTGTATAACAGCTAGTGTTACAACTACGATATAAGAACATAAGGGAAACTAATCTTGAAGAATTATAATTTGCAATTTGTAATTTGTTTTTTTTTTGCTTTGTAACGCAGTCACATGTCAATTTCATTGTTATTGTATGTATAAATTACAATCATGTCAGGAAATGAAATCCATATTGCAAAATAAAAATAATTTTTATACAAACATTTCCGTTTTTTAGAAAAATTTATTTTAAGATTCTTTAGGTTTAATTTCAGCCTAAGAAAGTCTTTAAAATATGTTAAGTCTGAGTTATATAACTAATTCAAAGCTCTTTTTTCACCATCACGTCGTGTTTATTACGATCTTTTAAAGACCGTTCACATGAGACCAGAAGTGAAATTAAATCAGTTTAAGTGACTTTAATCCATGGTATATATCTTTAGGACTGTTTAAATGAGTTTTAACACTTCGGGAGGCATTTACGGGCCACCCTCTCTCCCCACCCCCTAAATTAAATTCAACCCAAAACGAAACATGATGTAAAAAGTCACACTTCTCACTACGGTGTGGAAATTAAAGTGAAATCTTAGAAATTTCTTACAACAAGGTTTTCTGTTAAAGAACTCAAGCCTGACGCCTCATTTCCATGTATCAACAATAAGAGATCTTCAGCCACTGCCTCCCGTCAAAGTACGGAAAAGGATGCGTTAAGGGTAAAAAAGGGGAGGGCGTACATATCTATCAAGTTTAAACAATAGCAGTTTGTAATAACTATTTTTACCAAAATAAAAGTTACGTTATTGAAATACCATAAGTTTGTAAATCCGACCATTTATTGAAAATACCACTTCACATACAGTTACAATAAGATCTGTCTGGCTCTGACTCCGACTTCTCAGGTATATGACTATACAGATATTTATCTTGACTGCAAGTTAAAATACTGAACGTAGGTGCGACTTAATTTAATACAATAAGTGAAAATTAATTTAAAAGAATTAATAGTAAATAAAATTTAAGTTTATTAACCATTTCCGATATCGGATTAACCCTTTGGTTGGACACATTTTGCACTCAGAAGGGTGCCTATCATTTTAATCAGGTTTTGAAATGTCAAAGAAGGAAGTTGGTGTTGGAGAAGGAAATATGTATTAAGATTGCCATAAACAATATACCTTTGTTTCGCTGCACTGGATTCAGCACGTGAAGTGAAATATACGTGATTTCCCTTTATCAAAGATAAACTGATTTG
The DNA here is from genome assembly GCF_029227915.1 of Hydractinia symbiolongicarpus. Lineage (NCBI taxonomy): Eukaryota > Metazoa > Cnidaria > Hydrozoa > Anthoathecata > Hydractiniidae > Hydractinia > Hydractinia symbiolongicarpus. Next base: position 3,663,395 of record NC_079877.1, read on the forward strand.
CGAAATTCTATATGCCCTATGGTGCGCCCAAGATAACAAAATTTCAAAATTAGTTCATTTATATTATATTCTGTGAGGTGATTACATAACGTCATAAACTGAGGATTCTTCGAGTCCGAGTGCAAATTACTTCTTAAGCCACGACGTAAATCCTGATAATAACAACTTCTACCACTGTGCATTAATGAAGAAAAGGCGCCTTATGTTATGGCTTGATTCAAAGCTTTGCTGTACTGACTATGCTGTCTATAAATGAATGAATGACGAAGTAAAAGGACAGTACGATAGAAACTAAAACTAATTTGGTTTCATATAATCTCTATTAATAGTTGACTAGTTACTTTTAATGGATAAAGGCGAAGTCAAGCTGTCAGTTGGATTGTGAATGTCTTTTTTAAATGTGTTTTTTTAAATGATCAATGTATTAAGATCGTAGTTGGTTACAATTACATGCAGAATGTGAAAATTATCAAAATAAGTTATTAAAGAAACATACATGATTTTTTTTATAAGAAACCAGTTTATAAGTACATGCAGAATCTCAAAGAATTAGGAAACTTATACAACTACATTATTATGACCATTTTTAAAATAAGAATCTCTCTATATTTTACTTTCGACTTGAGGAAATTGTTTTGAAAGGCAAACTTTTATTTAAATGAAACTTTTATATTGTAGAGACAAATTTGTTTTAAACGCATTTAGTTTTCATTTTACAAGTTAAAACAAAACGAATGTTTTAAAAAACTAAAAAAATATTAATAAAAATGAAGCGACTTTGTTCAAATTTGGAATTATCAAAAATGGTGAACTTCGCGGAGAAAACTAGACTCTTTACCTTTTCAGAGTTAACAAACAAAAAAATATACTGCTAGACAAAACCTTCAGGGTTTGTGATGACCACATCAAACCCATGATCCCTTTTTCAGTGCTCTATTCTCATGCAATGCAAAAAACTATGCATTCGATAAAGAGAAGTAATATTCTTGAAAAAAACTTTTCGCGTATTTATCAGGGAAATTTAAATCCCCCGAAATTAACTAGTTACTTCCTATCTTTTACTTCATACCTACTATCATATAACAATTTAACAGCACATGTCTTATCTTTGAAACATAAACAATCACACTCATACATAGGTGAATATTTATCATAGCACATCCGTATTTCATTCTCAATAGAGAATGCTTCACCCCGATCAGACCTCTGATCATGACGGCGAGTATAATGCGTGTAAGTCATATTGTAGAAGAACTACTTTGTTTTTCACTAGCATACTGCCGCACGTAGTCTAGTGGGTTCGTCTGCGGCTCCCAGTTCTGGGGACCGTGGATCGAATCCTGCTCACTGTCAGGCAGTATGTTAGTGATGAACAAAGTAGTTCTTCTACAATATAATTAAACTCTTCTTGACATGTTAATTTATCGCAAATCACTGAAATAACAGAAAAGACAAAAATTAAAAATATAAAAACGGATAATAAAAAATAAGAATAAAACATAAAATTGATATTTTATTTTATCTTACTGGTTTCAATACAAAACAATGTCCTGTAATGTCTTGGTGTCTCTGTTTATATTCATTTATTTATCTCTTGTATACATAATCAAACGAAAATATTGCCAATACACTAATTGTACAGTTTACAGCAATATTGTCTGTTGTCAAATGTTAATTAGGTGTAACAATGTAATCATTTGTTGGTAGCTATTCTCCACTGAATAAAGAGATTTCACTCGTTTCAAAACAGTTTAGTGACGTTGTAAGTAATCATATGTTCAATAATTCGCCAACTTGAATTCGTGTTGACAAAAGAAATCTTACGTGTCATTTTAATGAACTCATTTTAACCATAATTGAACTGAGAGATGCTGATTTCCTAGACGTTGAGCGTAGGTAGAATTTTGTAGATACAAAGCTTTGGGAAGGTCTTTAAAAAAACAAGATACTTTAACCTTGATGTTTTAGATGAGAAAGTATTTTTCATACAAACTACATGAAATGAGTGGTTTAATTTTACTGATCGATAAGCATAAAATATATTCACAAATTGCGGGAAAAATGCGCAAATTGATCTCTTACTTTAACCTATAAATTATTCATGAATTTCATCTTTTTTCTTAAATTTCACAAATCAATCTTTTAAAAAATTGGTCACAATTTGGAATAAAAATTTAATGAAGTTATTTAGTTTAAGATGACGTCATAATTTATTTCTGAAAATGCTAGGGAACAGCCATTTTGGCATATGAATTGATAAAAGTATGAAAAGGCTAAAATTTACCTCCTAAGCTTGGTTCTCACTATGGGCTAACGATAACCATAGTGCGCATAATGTGTTAGCCGATTTCAAATTTTAAGCTACGGGTGCCTGATGTATTTATTTTGCACTCACACTACGGTGCATCGTTAGCTCTTTTGTAGCCGAATATAAAGCGAGAAAGAATGAAAAAGAAAGATAGAAAGAAAGTCTTGTTATTATTACTACTTCGAAGAAGACGACGTAGCCTGGAAAGAAAGGAATTAACAAAATTATGAAGAAGGAAACGACTTTGGGTCAGAAAGGCAAGGAAAATCTTTCACTCTGAACGCCAACTCTTCTTCTTCTTCTTTAAACGACATTTTTTAAGTTTTTTCAGCCATTTTAGTTTTACAATGACCTTACACAACGGAACATACTACTATTTTCAAAAACATAAATCGATTGGAGCAAGATTTATGTCGGCTTCCTTTGAAGATTGCTGAAAGTGAACTTATCTCACTGTTAGCCGAAATAAATTATCGAAAATTCTTATTTCAAAAAATCGGCTAACGATGAGCTAACGATGAGTTCAGCTGTGAGCTAAGCAGGTACTTTTACGTTCACACTATGGTCTAAGGTCTTAGCGCGTCATGCGCACTATGGTTAACTCATCGTTAGCCCATAGTGAGAACCAGGCTTTAAAGGGATTTAAAAAACATGAACATTTTCCTTCAATTTTCCCCTGACCATCTGTTAACCGATGCGTCAGAGTCACAACAGGCCTGTTCGACGTAAAAGACGGCTACTAATAGCGTTCGCCTAAATTTAGGGTACAGTGGGGTAAAGGAAAGCTTTAAAAGAACCGGAGTTGAATTATACCCGGTGTAAGAAGGGTCGTTAATGTATTACCTAGCACTTTTAATTCTTCTAGCTTGGTGCTTACTGTCAAGTAAACCAACCATGTCAACATGGAAGATGTGAAGATACATGCGAGCCAAAGCAATACAAGTGTCAATGCGACAGTAAGAACATTTTTCTCCTTCCTAACCATGTCTTGTTCTGTAAGTTTGCAAATGTGATGTGACTATTTAACCCTTCTCGTAATGCAGACTTTTAATAGAAAACAATTATATTAACAGAATGCCCAATATGGTCAAGACAAATGGTACAAGGATTTAAATTTACTAAGTTAGACACTACGTTAGCGTTTTTAGCACTTCTGTGGGTAAATTTTAATATTTCTTTATTGTATCAAGCCATCCCATATAAATTTTCACGAAATATATAAAAAAAGAAGTTCAACATTCAAACAAATATTCAAGTTATATTTAAAAACAAAATCGAGAAAAAAATTCCCTGTACATGTGGCATTATGAGTTACTTTTTTAAAATAAAAGTTTTACCTCATGATACCAGATAAAGTCTGAATAAACCGATGGACCTTTATGGCACTTTCCCCCGGGGGTGGGGGGATAGGGTTATAGTGAATCATATAAAGCAGACCATACGGTAAAAAATCAACCCAACCCACTCTGTCCTGGTTGAACTTCGGCTTTATTACTACAAAATTAAATTTTGCATGAAGTTGCACTTGGCATAGACGAACGAACTCACCCTCGCTTTGGTGTATTTAGATCACAATACACCTTTCCCGAGACCATAAGTCATACTTTTTTTTAAACTCGTAAAATATGAATACCATATTTGAATTCAGCATAGTTTGTTTAATTTATGTGTAAAAGTTTAACTTGATACGCCAACAGAAAGTGCTATTTTGAGGAGATATATCACAGTTAAAGTCTTCTTAATGCTCAAGTTACCATGTCCCGCCTCGTTTTCAAAAAGTGGTTGGACATGCCACAAATCTTTATATGAGAATAGCAGGTTGTTTACTTGCTGCATTTCATAAAACTCAACAGAAAAAGTTGCGGCACATCAAAAGAATAAGTCTCGGGAAAGGTGTATTGGAAACTCCAAGCAATCAATGTTTGCTTTCGCGCGAAAGGTGACAGCTATGGTTGGTTTACTTTTCGTGATAGTAGAAGACTCATGAAGTTAAAGCTTACACATCGTGGGGAAAAATTAATAAATTGTAAACGAAGTTCAAATAGAACACGATGGGGATGTGATCACAATATGAATAACATTTATATTGCTATTACAAATGAAGAAGACAAATTTCTTTTTCCAAGACAGCTTCCAACAAAAACCTATTACACGCTTCAGGGATTCGATGGAAATTCAACATTCCTTGAGTTCGAAGGCTACAATAAATCGATAATAGTTGGGAAAGAATTCAGAATCTGGTATATTCAGGATTTAGTAAAGTCGCATTTTTATATATCAACTAAAAAACATTGTACATAGCTACTATTTTTACAGCACTATTATTAAAAAATATCATTGTAATGAAAAGACCCCGTTACGAATTTCATTCTATATCGCACACTCCTGTTATTCTTTCTAAGGTAAACTGTAAAGTTTACCTTAGAAAGAATAAACCAAAGGTAACAGGTGCCAGCGTTGTAAATATTCTCTTGTGTAAGGGGCCTTAGAAATAGATAAAAAAATATTAATTAATTAATAATAAAATAATAAATGGTTATAATAAATTTTGTGTTTTTACTATGTTCATAAATTTAAAAAAATTAATTCTTTTACTTTTACATTCGTATAGTTATATTGACATTCAACTCAGACCACTAGAAAAATGCGGAAATTCGAAATATCTCTGTGGCATTATAGTTGCTTGTGGTATCGCACTTTGTTATTTCGAACTCAGATGTCTGATTTATCATGTGGTAATATTCAAGGTTGCATATCTTGCACTCTAAATTTAACTTAGTACGTCTGTTACCATTCTTAGAAGAAAGTTTGTTTGTATTTTTTTGACGATTTTTAGAAAGATTCACATTTTCATAAAACGTTTTTTGCATATGTAGCACAACCGACTTGTTGATAGATATTTATTTTTTGTTTGTCTTGAACCAACGTAAGTGTTCTGTGCAACCAATATTCTTATATTTTGATCAAAAGAAATCCATAAGTCAGTAAGTCAGTAAATTTTAATGGCAGTTAAATCAATTTGAGTTGCATCTGATACATTTTCACCTGGCTGATGATGGTTCGCTTGTTCTTTGTGCATTTTGAATTTTTTAGAGGTTTATGTGACATTTTCGGAAAAACATATAAAAAATTTTGTGTTTTATAATCGTGTCTTTAGTTCCTGTTTTCACTATCAAACTTTTGATGGCTTACTTATAGAACTTCTGCGCAATCACTACAGCTATGAACATTGCTTATAGACGGTAGTATGAGCGCAGTTTTATACGCCTTTTTGCATAAGTATAACATAACGTTGTGTTAATATTTGCAAGATTTCTTTCATTCGTTGGCCCTTTTGCATTATTCCTTTTTCCCCAAGGTGTTTAGCAATCCATTCAGCTTCAAATATCAAAAGATCAAATATCAAAATAAGGGAAAGCTGAGTGATTTGGATAATTGTAAATAACCACATCATAACATAAAAATATAAGCAAGAGCATGAAACAAGTCTTAAACTACACTGTGTTTATAAAAAATTTCTGTTTTAAAACTGATCTCATCTCATGTTACCTCTGACTGTGGTCTAATGTAATCTCATGCCTTCGACTGGAAAAAAATGCCGTCCCCTGTTAACTCACTTCCGCATGCTTGGATATTAAAGAAAGTTATATAGTTATATTGGGAAGGAAAACTTATTTTATACTAGGTCGTCGTATCAACTGCATGGAACAAACATTTTCAAACACGCGATTGTTAAAATGCACAGCGTTTCTTGTCATTTCAAAACAAAGATAGAGAACTTTCATGTTTTTAAAATTGCTGTATATTTATTATGTTAATTAATTTTGACTGTTTGTATTTTTGTTTATAGATAGACCTGATGATGTCATCAAAAAGGACGAAATATTGTCAAAACATTTAAATTAAAACAAAATCATTTCGATATTAATTTTAAATAATTATACTTGACTCCATCTTCTTCCCATACAATATTCACTTATTCCTTTTAGTATATTAAACTATAGACAATACAATTGATATTTCACTCTGCTCCATACGCTTCTTATGTCTCATTTATTGGTTTAAAAATTGCTGTGACATTTACTAACATTTCCAAATTTTGTTCACATTGTCTTTTCACTTGGCTCTATGCAAGCTGTGTTACAGATGCGTGATCTTTCTTTACGCTGTGTCAATGCCGTATGTTCTTTTACTGTTGCTGTACGAAATTACTCGTTACAATTTCGTTGCTTTTTTTGTTCTGTAGACCCTCCTCCTGCTTGCCGCATGGTTGACAAAGAGTTGACCTCTGCGCCTTTACACGGCCTAATCATAAGATGAAGTGCACCAGAACATACTCTAACTCTAAATATTAGGTGTTTTAGTTCGCTCCCATCCTTTGTTTTCCTCACTTTCACACGGCGTCGTTGTTGTAAAGCAGCCTGTGTAGCCGTGGTAGCAGAGTATCTGAGTGCCTTTATCGGACACTTCATCTTTCCATATTCGAGTACTTTTAGCTATATGTGCATTCTATCAACAGGTAGCAGTCTCCACTTGCACTAAGACTTTGTTAGAGCAACTTTTGGTTTACCCCAAATGCCACCTAAGTACATCTAGCGCGGCCTCCCCGATTTATTCGATGTGAGCTGGTCACTGCATATTATGTCATTAATTTAATCTGTACCTTAACGTACGGATGAAATTCATCTAATAACTACAATTTCCCTTACAATCTCTCGGCGTTGTTTTCTTTAATGATAAAACATGTCTTTCTCTTTTGGCTAAATATCGCACAGTAATTCTGTTAGAACTAGTTGCATTCAATATAGACAATGAACAAGTCAAAAAGAGAAAAAAAATTGTCGTAACCAAACTCCTGATAACTATCGCCCCAAACATTAGATTGGATAGTATTGATTTTATTTTTGATCAATATCACTATCCGAACTTAAGCAATATAAGAAGTTGGACCTACCATTTTGCGTGACAGACAGACGTATGCAGGTATAATAATATAGACACTAAGTTATTATTCATATTTCGAAATTTTGAAGCAGACATTGTTGGCGTATTCGAAATCGTGAAGGTGGCTATTGACTAGAAAGTCCAGGTAAGCTTTTTTTTTATTTTAGAAAACATTGTAAAGGAACTGAAATTTAAAATTTCCAAACGTTTGAGATAAAAAAATTCCGAGATGAACTTAGTATACTTCTTCGTTTACTTTCTGTTAATTCAAGACAATAAGCAAATAAAACTTTTTTGGAGATCGAGAGAAAAAGTTAGTAGTCAACACATGTATAAGAAGGCGTCTAATGAACCAAGTGCTTGTTAATAATAGCTTGTCCACTTTTTGAGCAATTTTTTTGAGATTTTGACTAGATTTTCGCAGAGGAATAGAAAATCGAGTCCAATTTTTAGGGGTCCGTTAGTTGCTACCGTATTTAAAGACTCTCTTCTATTTCTAAAAAAATATTTTAAACATGTACTGGAGACATAATTTATCCGACATTACCATCGAAATGGGTATTCTTTGCCAAAGTCAACTCTTTCCCTGATGTTTAAGTGCATCGCTACGCTTATAGCAACCTTTTCACTGTTTTTAATTAGCTTTCCAACTATTTTGCCTGTATTAATCGCGTTTTTTCAATCCATATAGAGCACTGCTATATTCTTCGTATAAATTTTTAAGCAGAAGAATATCAAATAAGCCTATTTCACACAAAAGAGAGATTAGTGATCAGCAAATTTCGGGTTGCTGATTGTTTACATAAAAGTTTGAAGAATGCAGCAACAAAATATTGACTACAAATATTGCGAATAATCTAAATCATGAAGTAACAAGAAATGCCTTTTGGTTTCCTTAAAATGCGTCAACAAGCAAATAGATTTTTTTGTCTTCATTCAAGATAGTTTTCATCACAATGGCACACTATAAGATAGTAAGTATCGACTGGTCACTAGTAAAGTCTTTGGAATGTTCAAATTATTTATTGAATATCTTGTGTGATACCTGTTTTATTTTTAGAACGGCATACCTGATTTTATATATAAACAACAGAAGCTGGTGTCAGTATATAGATACTCAAGGCCCCCTATTTCTCTTAGTAATGGTTAAGCTGTGTCCTTGCCAAATATTATGCGACATGTGTGCTTTTGTTTGCTGTAAATTTGTGTAAGCTTAGAATGACTAGTGCTAGCCTAGACAACGTTACAATATATTAAATAGCTGCGAATAAGGAAAAAGTATAAATTTTTAAGAATATGATAAATTAGTAATGGCTTTGGTTTGTATAATATTCCAATGTTTTTAGAAATCTGATTTTCTACAGTTTGTATATGGGTTTTCCAATACAAGTTTTCGTCAATAAGAACACCTAAAAAGTTTAAAGAACTTTCCCTTTTTATGCTAATTTTATTTATACATAGATCTGGATGTTTTAATGGCAAGTCGTCTGTTTTAGAATTTTTGCAGAATAGCGTATATTTTGTTTTATTTACATTTAGGCACAGTTTGTTTGCTTTAAACCATTCATTATAACTAACCAGTTAATTGTCTACCAAAATGAAGAGAGTTTTGATATATTTATGAGCATAGAATAAGTTAGTATCATCACCCAAAAGAATAAAGTGTCGATGCAAAAGGCAAATCGTTAACATATATTAAAAATATGAACGTTCCAAGTATAGAGTCCTCCACATTTGACATTTTTCAGTTCATTCGTATGAATACCATAATAACTCTGATGCATCTTGCCAACAATGGAGAGCGTGAATGTGCGATATCGTACTTTATACAAAGATTGACTCGGGGAAGCCAATTTAATCTATTACCTTTATTACCCTACTTTGTTTCTTCGATATTTTATTGGTCATATCAACAGTTTAATAATGATTCCCAATAAATCCCAACAACCCCCATACATCACCCAATGATCCGAAACCAGTCACTCATGACCCCAAACCATCCCTCAACAACCCAATGAACCACAATGACACTTTAATCTAATCTGCAACAAATCACCCCGAATGCGATTTCATCTTACCTGATAAAGTAAAGTTTTGCGGATTTTAAATTATAAAAATAAATTTTAACATCAAATAAATTTCTTAACCTTACTACGCCCACATAAATTAACAAATAATTGTTGTTTAAGGAAGTAAAAATAGTAAGTAATTAAGTAATTAATTACCTAAGAACTTTAAGTTTTTCTCAATAACTCTTTTGTGACGTTGCATAGCTACGATCCTAACTTTGATATCTATCTTTTATACACCTGCTTGCTAAGTCGTTATATATCATATCTTCTAGAACCATAGATTATAGCCTCACTCCAAGCTAGTCTTAAAAATTTAATGAAATACTTCATAATCGTTAAAATTTAAAGATTTTCTTTAGGCTCGTGATATATTATGTGCTGTTCCGAGTCTCTTTCATAAACTATTTACAGGGTTCGGCTTGGCACAGCTTATAAAACCAATATCTAGCGTGTTGGAAGCAGCCGTAATCTAGCAGTTCTACACGGCACAGCTTATATCATGAGCTTTTACATTATTCTCAGACATTAAATCTTACGGCACAACTTTATCACATCAAGAGGAATTATTAACACGAGGTTTCGCGAATACTTACTATAATCATTAGAAAGTATTATCATAAAAGACACTAAGAGTTTAAATGCTTGCCTGAAATCGTCTATTTACAAAGCCGTTGATTAGAAGATGCAATTTCAATCTACAATCGCTAGCAAAAAATTAACACAGTTGCTGTTTTTTAAACACTCTCCATAGCTGCAACAATGCAACCTTTGTAAATACATAAATAAGTACATAAATATTTCGTTTTTTTTCTGATAGTAGATTTTCTCATTCACTTTGTTATACTGCGCACTATAGCAAAACTAATTTTCTATCGAATCTAACGCGACAGATTGCTGCAAAACACTTTTTCGCAATATCATCTGCGCCAATTGGAAAAAGAATACCTTAAGTTCTTTTTGTTTTCAACTTTGCATTCAAACTACACCAAAGCTATGCAATTTGTCCCTTATCCAAAATTCTCTCGCAGAGACGTTTAAACCAACTTCGTTATTACATTTTGCTGATACGGCTGATAACGATTCCCCACTAATTTTCAAATTTAGGTGCTCTTACCTCTTTACAAACTTAATTGATGTCCCGTACTTCATTGTGGCCCAAGCTAACAAATCCACCTATTTTAAAAGACAAAAAAATGCTTACCTGTAAAACTGCAACTAAACGCGAATATTTTGAGCAAATCAGGAATTGCCTATATATACCTTTATAATCGGATGTTGTCTTGAATTTGTTTTTGGCTTACGATCATTCCAGACAACGACTACCAGATTCGTAAGATAAATCAATGGATGGAAGTTGAGCATCATTGAGTTATCTTTCTGGAACAGCTCCTTTGTTACGTCGTACATCGTTCTTGCACATTTGCAAAATTAAATTCGTCAAAATTGCACTTGTAACAGCAAATCACAAAAATAAGATCCGCAGTTTGTATAAAAAAACTTTTCTAATTGCAAAAACTAAGTAGAAAAACATTAATAATAACATATAATGTTTATATATCTTTCAGAAATTTTATCTCCGTTTAACAACTTATAACTTACGTGAAACTTTTAGTCCATGTGTCATATTCAGGGTTTAATTTAATCAAAGTGTCTTTTTTCTAACAAATGGAGCGCGCGAAAAGCTACTATTTGCTTTTCTAGCTTGCCTTATTGAGCTTGTTTTAGCATTTAAACTTTTTTAAAAAAAAAAATACTTGTGTGACAGGACTTAAAAATTACTATTTTGATGCTTGTCTAAGATTAAAAGTGTTGACTATTGATTATCGAAATACACACAAACTAGATGTGGCTATAAAGGAGTTTCAAGACAAGTGGTTTAGAAGTGTTTCGTTGATCTTTTTGTGTAGTTTTATGCTCAAAGCAATGAGATATTAATAATTTTGTATGATGAAAACTTTTTTGCACAATTACCCAAAAAGTGAAATCTAAAGTGACATGAATATAAATTTTTTTATTATTTTTGAAATTATTTTCCCAGGATAGCCTTTTCAGTTCCTATTGGTACTGCTACAAAAAAGGATCCTGCGAAGGGAGTCCTAGCGCATTTGAAGCTCCCATTTGTGGCACAAAAGTCGTGCAAGCACAGCAATTGCTGAACTAGACAACCGCCTAATCCTATTCTCACGCTGAACGCTAAGCAGAAAGAATAGATTCACACTCTTATGTTCTCTGTCAAGACCTCCCGCACTGAATGCGAACGCTTTACCACTAGGTTACGAGTCGATGCACCAAAGAAAAAAAAAAGATCATCGTAAAATAACATTTTATTACAACAAAAATCATATAAGTCCACAGAAGTTTTTTGGGAATAGAGAGAAGCCCTGTGAGAATTCGTTTGAATTTTTATTGTTAATGGTCCCACACATGAAGAAACCAACGTATGGTAACTAGCTAGCCGAGCTGAATAATTGTGTAAAAAACAGCATGACCAAGTCCATGACAAATCAAAAATATGATTTCATTTATTAGATTGCTCCACTTAAAGAGGAAAACTATAAATTCTGTACTCTGTACTCGAGTTGATAAGAAAAGTTATTCTAATTTACATGTAGAGCATTTTGGTTTTTGGTCAAGAGTTGCTTAGCATACACAACGAAGAAGATTTTGTTTTTAACAAAATTCTATTCCTACTGATGCTATGAATACTCTATTAAACCTCCAAGATTAAACATTATTATTTTGCAGAAACGTAACAAAAATCCAAATTCTTTGTCAGACCAGATGCCAAAAAAGTCAGAACTCAGTAAATTTTAGTTAAATTTCAATACTGCGTTGAGTGTTTCTTGGTTCTTTGGGGTTTCTAACACATATCATCTTTTTCATATATGTCTTGTTCATGTTATATATGTGTCATATATACGTGTTTATATATGACAGTAACGGCATTGGTGGCTGTGAAGAATATAACAGTTCCAAACTCTTCAAAGACTTAGTTATTGATTAAGAAAATTATTTTCAAAAAACTTTGATTCTTAACTCAACGTAAAATACAAACATATTTTTTTTCGCTTAGAACTGTTAAAACAGTTGAAACGTATTATGAACGCCGTTTAAACTGGTTTATGTTTCTTAAAAAGCAATTTTGTACAAAAATATGTGGTAAATAAATAAAAATAAACTAATTAAGAATAAACAAATAAATAAATTTATCAAAGTGATAAAGTAATTATTGGAAAATTAATATTATTGAAGTGATAAGCGCATTTCCAAAATGGATTGACAACAGCATTAAATGTACATTTCAAGTCTGCTGCATGACGTTCGTAATGTTTAGAGATAAACGTGATTAAAAAATATTTACATCAACCAAAATTTGCAATTGCTTTCTGCATCTTCTTTCAAATAAATCTGGCAGATTTTTCCTTAACAGCTTGTTTCTAATAATACTTTTCCTCTGTGAATATTCTGAAATTCCAACTAAGATTATTTCAAGCTTAATGTATAGAAAAAAATAGAAGATTTATTCTCCCATTTCTTAGATTGACTATTTTTATATTGTCGCATTTCTCATCCCTTCAAGTTTAATGATTTTCGTGTTCCGGTTTTTCATTGTTAGTGACGTCATAATTTTCATAATCATGATCGCTGTCCGTGTCAAATTCGTCATCATTATAAGTTCTGTTTTCAACATATCCAAGATTCGCTTTATGCTCTTCTTCTGTTGGCTTTTCAGTGTTTAAATTCTCTATTGTTGGTGTTTTTTTGATTTTAAACTCTTCCGGATCATAATATTTTAATTGAGCTACGGAAACAAATTCATGCTCATCATCCTCATCCTTGACCTCCTGTTCCTCACCCTCCTCCTTGTTGTCAAATTCTACGCTCATATCCTTATATGCAACTTCATTTTCTCTCGTATTGTTTTCATTCTCAGCTAACTCGTCTTTATTTTCTGCGGGAAATTCTGTGTACGTATTTGCATTACCCATCTCTACATCATTTTTGTAGACGTCAGCAGTAATATTATTGTTGCTTGTCTCGCGGTAACTGTACCCGCGCACTGAATGCCTTTGTAGATCGTCTTTTTCTAGTAAACAATATTTTCAATTTACTTAACTGTTAGATAGGTTTGTAATTTTAGCCCCTTATTTATTGTTGGAACTCTTACTGACAAATAAGTAGCCGTTAGCTCCACAGGATTTTGCTCGTCATATCACGTTTTTGGTCATACCAAATCAAAATTTCGTTCATTCTTGTTTGTCTGTTACTCTGCGGGGGGTTTGAAATAAAGTTGTGGCGTAACCCTTATGAGAAAAGGCAGACAAAACATGGATGTTATTAATATAAAGAAGATAGATGCAAAATTTTGTTTTTTGATTAGAGGTTTATATTTTGGGTTATGCATCAAACAAACGACTGTCTTTGGAATATGTGCAACGTATTGATTTTACCATTATACCATTGGACTCGTTTCTATCTTCCTGATTTTACTAACATTTATTTATTTATTTTGATTTTGATGTAGTTTCTAAGCAGTTGCTAAGGCGATAAATGGGAAGTTAAAGTAAAATGTAGACCATGTTTGAAGGGAATATCGATTATGATCCCAATTTTTCTTTCTTTCGGTTACGATAATGCAATATTCTGTTGGTGCATAATTTATTGACACGAAGATGATAAAATTGGAGTGAATCTTTTTTTTATCACCAAAGTAAAAACAACATTTTGTACTTCGTGATGATCTTATTACTCATTAAATAATTACTTTTTTGGTTGAAAACAAAAACCTTTTGATCCATTGCCAAGGGTCCATCTTTAATAAAAAGGACATCATGTTTTTCTAGTTTGTATTAACATAATATAGAGTTTTGCCAATGCGTTTGTTTTAAGTAGTTCAAAGAAATCCCCCCACTAAAAGTATCGAAAAGCACGGGTTTAATAGATTTAAGAAAAAACTAGGAATCTAGCTTGCGTAACACCTACCTTTCTTTCTTCCACAACATCCACAACAACAACAGATTAACACGAATATTATAATAAGGACCACCAACCCTCCAGCACCTGCTCCAATAGCGATGATGAGTGTTTTATCATCGTCGTCATCATCATCTCCTGCTGCTCCTAAATGAGATCATATCAGAAAATATAGGTTTCTGTAAGTGCTGTATATCGGCACGTCGTCGTACGGCGGTCGCCATAAGTTCTAAGTGGTAAATGTAATTGACGAAATTCGTGCAACTGTACATAGAATTATTGCAAAATGTGTACACCAAACTTGTACAATACGGTTTGCAATGCAAAGTGTACTAAGTTCTGGATTTGCTATTTCTTTACCACTACGTCAAAAGGTGATGTTCGTGCCTTGTGTCTAGCATAGGTTTTTTATAATATTCTTCTGTCTACATGCTCATAATTGTGATGATTTTCTTTGTGCAGCTGAAGGAAATTGTATTGTGCATTTCTTTTATATCCTACCTGGACTACCAGTAGCAGCTGTAGTTACAGTTGTGGTCAGTTTTAGTGTTGTTGTTGCCGCATCTTTTTAAAGAGTGGATGAAAAATTACAATAAGAAGCTTAGTAACACATTGTTTGATACAAAATAATCGAAAAAATAAAACAAGCATGGCATGTTCCCTTAAGAATTGTTGTATTGGATTGTGGGACTACTACAATTGTGTTGGATTCTGGGACTACAATTTTGTTAGATTCTGGGACTACAACTGTGTTGGATTTTGGGACTACAATTGTGTTGAATTTTGGGACAACAATTGTGTTGGATTCTGGATTTACAGTTCTACTGGATATTGAGATTAAAATTGTGTTGGATTCTGGGACTACAATTGTGTTGGATTCTGGGATTACAGTTGTGCTGGCGTTCTTTTACACGTGTCGTCAATTTAAAAAAACAATCTAACCTGAACTTTCTGACTTTGTTGTTGTCGACACGGTTGTAGGTGCAGTAATTGAGACATTCCGTTGACTCCACATTCCAAACTGTTTTCCGTATAAGGCTCGCACACGTACATATGTGACATTAATAAAACCACTGCTGGTGTTGTAACAATACGTAAAATCCACTGTAGTGTCGTTAAGAACTGCTGAATGCACAGTTTTATCAGAGCTGTTCATCAAGTTGACCTCGTAATAACCTGTACATAGGCCAATATCAATTGGGTCCCAAGTGGTACGTACGCACAGTAAGTCCTTGTAAGATTGTGTAATAACGACCGCAGGTGGCTTAACTAAAAAAATATACCAAAAGTTAAAATTATTAAAAAATTTAATTGACTACATAGTGAAATTAGAATGTCATTTCCTTCTTATCAACTTATAAATCTAAGTTATAAGTTGCTGTCAGTTTTTCAATTTAAGTTTGTCAAATCGGCAAAAATTTTAGCTCCTCCAAAACATCAAAATCCGGCAGAGCCAAAGGTCCCAATAATGTGTATTGTTTTAGGGAAGGTTCTATCTGGTATGCGCTTACATGTTTACAAAAAACATGATACACATACATTGGGTATCTAACAAGGCGGTTCCAATTTTGTCAGATTCATATCCAGTTGCTATATACTTCAGTGTTTTCCCACACATGGATGCAGATACTTTAGGTAACACAACACTATATACATATTGGGCGTCTGCAGTTGTATTTTCAGTTGTATTTGAATTATGTGTTGTGACTGTTTCGTTATCTATACTCCATGTTACCAATGGTTTTTGACGACCACATAAATGTATGCTCAACACAACAGAAAATGTTGCATTAAGAGTAATATTTGAAGGGAGATCATCTCCACAGACATGCGGTCCACCTGAAATAAAAAGAAACAGACATAGTTTTTTGAGGTTTCCAGGAAATAGGATTAATTTTTAATTTCTTTTCAGTGTTTGAGATTAGCTTATACATGTTCTTTTAAATGGGGAACAAATAAATAATGAGCCTGCTTAAATTTAACTAAGTGAGGTTTAAATGTATTAAAAATCTATCACAAATCTTCGATATTTAATAATATTTTAACTGCGATATATCGACTTTGTAGAGATGCGAGAATTCTCCATGGATCTTTCTACGAGCTAATGAATAGTAGTATCCCACAACAAACGTATATGGTCTTTTATCAAGTGCTTTGAATAAATCCCAGTTTAGAACCTCATTTAAGTACTTAGAACCTGAAGTACCCTTTAGGATTTAAATCTTATTAACAGTTAAAGAATTTTATATAAACTTCTTGTAAGTTTAATAAGGGAGTTTGTATGCATAGTTACAAAAAATTGATTGGTTGTTCTAAAGGTCCACCCTTTCATACTGCGTCAGTTTGAAAAACGAGCAGACATATCAAAAATAAATAGAACTGGATAACAATTGAAATGCCATTCTATGATTTAATTTTTATATTCTTAATCTTGTGTAGGAAAATTCAAATACCAGTCGCTCATAAATCGTAACAATAGGCAAAAAATATTGCAACAAACATGCAATTATACTTTGCAACTTACCAAACACATCAAGTTTTACATCCTGTTCAACTGCAATGGGATTATTAATATCGTTGTTCAATAAATAAATCAAAACACCTCGAAAAGTATAATCATCTGAAAACTTTAACGGGTTAACCTGCAGCAGATACTCCTGGTTTGCAGCACTGGCAGTTAGCCTTGAATTAAATGGTGGTACTGGAAGAGCTTGAAGAACGTTATTGCTACCTATTGCAATTTGTTGAGTTGATGGTGGTAGTTCTACATAAAATGATTTCACCGTTCTATTATCATTCGCAGTGATGGTTGCTTTGAATGATATAATTGCACTTTGATTGAATATTCCACTTATTGTCGGACTGTCCGTGTATAATACTGCCGGAAATGCTAGAATATACAAAATGTATTACTTATTTTTTTAATACATTTAAAGGAAAATTTATGAGCAGTAAAGTACCCTTTACCTTTATCTCAACCAGTTTGGTACAACACATCAGGAGGTTTTAAACCTCTTATTACCCACATACGGAGACGACATCACACACTCTTAAGCCTATTCGGTCCGGGGGGGGGGGGGGGGGGGGGGGGGCGGATTCCGCCCCCCCTGACGGTTTTTTTTTAATAACTCCTGATTGCTTTCTTATATGGCTATGATACCTACTGAGTTTCAACATTTATCTATTAGACACCTGCATGCTAAATTTTTACGTCCCATACCTTTCGGAGGCTTTGATATTGGCCATTACTCGAAACTACCCCTAAAATCTCTATGAAATCCTTATAATGGGGAAAATATAATAACTCCTGTTAGGATTATCCTTAGCACTTGAAACTTGCAACACAACTTTGTTTCATCAAGAAGATCATTTTGAATAATTTTGACACGTGACTAATCCGATTTCCCGATTTTGTCGGATTTTACCCGAAAATCGAAAAAAATCGGATTTTCGGGCATTTTTTGGCAATTTTTTATTTGATCCATGTAAAAACCGGAAGATATGCTAAACAAATTTTATTTAGCTTTCAGAAACTTCAAACAGAATGTAAAAATTCGCTCTAGAACAAAAGTAATGATATTCTAAGCAGATAGTGGCATTTTTAACAATTTTCAAGCTTCTGATGATGTCACAGAAAATGTGCTGACGCAAGCAAAAATTTATTGCCGCCATTTTGTTCCTTTTATGACGTACTATAAGTGTGCCAAGTTTGATTCAATTTGAACAATCCTATGAAAAGTTATTGAGGGGGGGCGGAATCCGCCCCCCCCGGTCATAGTATGTTCGAAAAACCCCGGACCAAATAGGGTTAAGCTATTAGTTAAAAAATAAGATTTCATTTTAAATCTTATTAAACAGGATTGAACTGAATCAATTTTTAGCAGGGCCTGTCTTTTTTGTGAAAATGTTGTGGGTGATTTTATTTTCTACGTGTTAGGTAGAGGTCTCAACCTGACTAGGAACTATAAACTTAATTTAACTATACGTTTCTTTACTGTTTTTGCTTTTCTATGTTTCCAATTTAAAATTTGAAGAAAGCATGGAAGCGAAGTTGACAAACTTTGGGAGAAGGATTAAGGAGATATAAATCACTAGTCGCATCACATAGACGCAACATTAATTGGCCAACTAAGTCAATCAATCAATCAATCAATCAATCAAGCAATCAATAAATATTTTTTTTGTTATTAAATCCTTTCATTACAAGAAGGTTGCGCAACAATAAAATACCTAAACTCCCAGAGTACTATTTTCACATCGCTCTATTTGTTAGGTTCGATAATGCTATGTATATAAAAAATATTGTAGGCGATGTAAGGATAAAGAGATAGGGATGTTATCAATTATTAAAAAATGCAGTATAGGAGAATAGGAAAGGCTATGTTTCAGACTTGTTGCAATGCAAAAAAAATTAGACAAGTTAAAAAAGTTTAAAACTAGAAATATGGTTAAAAACTTTTTAGGATTCCAGTATCATCTCCGTGACCTTAACAAAAGTATGTAAAAAGAAAATATTAAATGTCTTTCTAACAAAATGTAAGAAAATTATTGATTGTTTGTACCCGTCACCGAGATTAACTCATAAGAATTACAGTGAATCGATCAGCTTGCAGAAGAACTTCAAATTATCTTTTTGTCAGACATTAAAACCATTCACTGTTTTATAAAGATTTTAACCTACCTGAATTTACACACAATGCCCAAATGAACAGAATTTTGATGCATGCAACGTGACGTTCCATCCTTTAGCAAAACATTGGACTGATGCAGGATTACTTCTAACACAACATAAAAAATTAACTACACATAAATCTAATCTCACAAGAATTCTCACTAATTATCTCTTCTCTATACATATTTTGAACAGATAAAGAATACTTCCCACGTATGGTGTGTTAATAAGGCGTCGTGTCATCGTATTGTAACATAAAACTTTTTTATTTTATATTAAGGTAGTATCTCATTTCAGAGCAAATTATATTCTTAATCTTGTTGCGGAATATTGTTTACCTATTCTATATTATCATAACCTAACATTAGCGCATATTATCGTAACGTGTAATTTACATCTTGTTTCGGAATGTACTACTTTCAAGAATACCGTTTACTCATCGTCTCATTACATACTGTTGGCCTATCCTATTGTAACGTGCGATTTACATTTCGTTTCGATTTTTAATCGCTTCAGAGGATACTGTTTAGCTACCTACGGTATCATAACATACCGTCGGCCCATCATATCTAAACGTGCAATTTACATCTCGTTTCGATTTTATCGTGTGACAGGATACCGTTTACCTATCGTATCGTAACGTAACGCTTGGGTATCGCATTTTAATTACCTGTTTATGTATCGTGTCGCAACTTACATTTTTAACGGTTTCTACGACGTCAGAGATCGGGCGCAACATAGTGTCGTTAGTTTAACTTTCTACCATTGCAATCTATAATAACATTAGAATAACTTACAGCAAAGCGAATCTACTCGAGCTGCGATGTGCTTGCCACTTTCTTTCTTTTTTTAAAACTAAAAATATTTCTCTTCAATGCTGTTATTAAAAACAAACCTCACTCGTCTTTTCTATCCTTCTCAACACGGTGGTTCCTACTTTTGAAAGGAATACAACACAATTTTTAATACGATCTTTTATGATGATTTATCAGGGCTGTCCAGGGTGCTATAGTGTTATGTTGTTAAAAATGTTAAACATTCAAATAAAATTATGTAACAATTCAAAATAGATATTTTAGTAAATCCTATTATTTAAATCTTGTATATAAAACATTAGTCATAGGCCACCCTTTACATTGAAACTATTCTTATGGACAAAATGCTTTTTAAAGAGTATTTATGTTGTGTACAGGTTCATTGTGATAGACACTGACAGACACTTGGAAAATAAAATTGATGTACTGTTAAATGTGACTTGCTTATGTTTTCAGTAATATTGTTTTGTTTTTACGACTAGAAGTTACTGCAGACGTAGACGAGTGAATTTACTATTGAAATACACGTTTCCCGAATTACATGTTTTTTAAAATTTTATAATTTTGATGTTTTGACTTTAAGATCATATTCAACATCATTAAATTGGTGTGTGTATACATTTTCAATTTAATCCGACCATGGATATCCGACAAGTGAAAATGCTGTTTTCGTGGTATTTATGTTGCGGTCAAAATCTTCTTAATTTTCTACTTATACTGATAAGGCTTGGTTTCAAGCAGATTTCAATTAGGACAAAATTAAAAAACCTGTTGTAACAGGTTTTTTATTTGCTGTAGGATACTGAGGATTTCACCGTCTATAAAGTTTTAGATGAGGATTTCTAAAATCACATTTACTTTGGTTGAAAAAGTTTAGAAATAGCAGCGGTGCATTAAGAAAAACTAATTTGAGAAAGGTGTATTAAAGTTATAAAAAGCTGCTAAAATTCTGGCGTATTTGCTTACTATTAAAAATTGCAGTTTAACCAACATTTTATTAACTAAAATGACTGCTTTTATTGCCAAAGTAAGACTACCTATTCTACTTTCTTTGTTTGACTGCATCAAAGGTACAAAGACACACCGGAAAAAAAGACAAATTTAACAAGAACTTTGTTTTCATTATTAGCAAAGTCAAAATAAAGCTAATAATAATATTCCAAACCCCCTTTTGAAGAAAAATATGAGTTAATCAGGTCAAGCAGAAGAAAGCTGAGGATTACATGTTAGTATTATTTTTCATTTTAAAATATGTCGTTTATTTAACTGAATTCGACAAAAATTTTCTTTGTGTTGTAATTTATTGTTGAAAATAAAATGTCATATTAGTATGAAAATAAAATTTCTCTTTCCTCTTTTTGATATTTAGTTTTCATTGGCTTGACTCGTTGAGATTTCCTTTAATTTTTTTCGAGATAATCTGATGAAAACTCGAGATTCTCCCTGCAGGAAGAATTTTTTAGGACAGAACAATCAAGTTCTGTAAATAAAATTTTTTTATTGTTAATCATCACTTATATTTAAAACAAACTATATTTACCAATCATATCAAAGACATCTCCTTGCAGTGTATATGCGCCTGTTTTCCTTTTTTTTTCGCGGAGACTATAACGATATTGGTTGGTTGACAAAGAACATCAAAAAAACCAAAAATATAAACCTTGTGGATTTACCACATATATCAAACGCTTCTGAAAATATCATTTTGACATTTTAATTGAAAGGGGTCGCTCAAATATCGAGGTTTGAACTACGGAAATTGTTTTTTCATGATGTCGGATGAACAACAATAAGTTGGTTACAGGTGTCACTGTTTAGTTACTTGGATATTAGTATTTGGACCTGTAAAAACATGGAGTGATGCAAACATGAAAAATATTTTTCCGTGGAGACTTTATATCAACGTGTTGTTCCTTGTGGTATTTATGGATATTGTTCAGTAAAAATTAACAGAAGTATACTATTTTAAATATTTAACTTCATTAAACATCAGTCATGTCTCTTATTAGAACCCTTTTTCAAAAAGTCGATGCCAAAGGCCTTTGGAATAGTCATTTTTTACAGAAATTGCATCTTTGACTTACATTTTTCAGATATGAACTTTGAGTTTTGAATATCGTAATAGCCTCAGCATTTGACTTTAAAATTTGATGGGCGTTAGACTTTTTCGTTGGACAAGTGCTAGTTTTCGCGCGCATTCTTGCTAATATCTGTGCTAATTTAGCAAAATAACGAACTTTTTAAGAAGATGAACGAAAGAAAATTAGAACGAATGGGGTACCTTTTAAAGCAATTTTTCACAAAATAAAGAATTATTATGACAAACCAAGGGGAAAATATTTGAGCACAACAGTGCTTTACTGTAATTTTATTTTACAATTTCTCAAATTTTCAATCAGCCGCTTCTTTATATCGATGATTAAAGCGGTCTTAGAAAATGTTTTAAATTTGACACTCCGGATTGGCTAAAACGCAATTCAAATTCCAGAAAAAAAGTTTTTCAAAGCTGGCCCTATCTCCAACCCCTTACCCTGGTATTATAGGTTCTATTATTTGTTTCCATTGAGTATTTTCGCGAACTGAGAAGAAATTGAATAACTGTTTTTTTTCTAAATAAGAAAAGTTTTAAAAACACTTGTTAAAATTTTATTTTTAATTTATAAAGTAGCACGAAGCTTTTTGTAACTGAGTTACATTTTCAAGTGATAAAAATATCCTAAGCTAAAAACCTTTATACAAAATATCTACAATAAAATAAAAAATAATTAATTGATTTAATTAAAATGTTCTACCCAAGGGAATACAAGGCGTATGATATACGCAAACAACCTCGCCAAAAAAGTGTATAAAAAGCTGAAGTTAGACACGACATATTTTGCTATTCGGATAGGCAATAATATTGATAGAAAATTTCTCGAAATTTCAATTTTCGTTAGGTCAGTCTGTAAACACGTCCTCGCGGGCGAGATAGTAAAAAAAAGTAAAAATAGTTACCAAGATGAGATTCGAACACACGACGACTCCCGTGTCGGTGCTCAGAGAGGCAAAAATTTCCATTCTTGTAGGACACATGTGCGTTTTAATACAAGCTCACGAGCTTGTAACAAGTAAAAATCATGGACAAGCGAAACAAAAGAAAGAAAATGTACAAAAAAAAAAATTTCTTTTTTCTGTATATGTTTAAAGCTTGTTCAGTATTTTACAATATTTTTTTCAACAATCAATCAGATTTTCAAAGCGTAAATAATCAACTCATTGGAAAATTAGACTCATGAAAAATGTGTGTTCTGTATATTACTCTTACTTTCTTATAAATGTTTTAATATCTTCACGTGTCACATTATGAAAGGAATGTCTTATAAAAACCTTTAATCGCAGTGCCATTACAAACTTTCCATCATGATATCCACTCCAGATGTCCAATAATTAACCGTATAAAGGCTTATTTATGCAAATCAATCCACTACTTCACTGGTTCAAAAGTAATCATTTCCATTTAACAGTCAAAGAATGTTAAAATTGAGCATTCTTTCAAGATAAGAGAACTAATTTGCCAAACAACTAGGACATTCTTTTAGCGAGCAATGGAGGGCTCTCTTTATATCGACGTTTCTACACTCTCTTGGATATGTAAGCAATCAGCTTCCTTCTTTTTAAAAGCATGCCACATTTTAAAGCGTGCTAAGTATTTCCGAACTTTGGCATTTGCTAACAAAAATATAACAGCATTTACAAAAGAGTTGCAATAGGAAAGCAAATATCCAAAAAGTTGACAAAAATCTAGCCAGCGTTTTCTATTTCCCTGTATTTTATTCTTTAAAGTAGCATGCAAGACGGACGTAATCGCATACGACACATAAAACACTGCGATGGATAGAAACATACGCGATATGATGCGAGTCATTGTTTTATCCACGTGACGTAGTAAATGGCTATGCGTTGTTTCTTTTCGTCTCTGTCGCACAGCCTTGAGCGTAAAAATATGGATGATAAGTATAGTCACTGCTAAGCAAATATCAATCCCAACGGACACCATTTTGGCGGTTTTAAAAAAATGAAGTTTTGTACCGAAAACATATAGAATTGCTTGACTAAAAGCTACACCAATCACAAGCGTTAAAAGATGTATTAATTTCGACTTGGCAATCATACTGGAATGGTGATTAAGGAATTTCATTCGGACAAATCGATCCAGACCGATAAGCGCTATGATGTAGGCGGAAATATGCGTAAAAAATAAAGCCAAGAATTGCGCCACAGTTTCAAAAATGCAATGCGTTTCATTAGAATATCTCATTATCATCACCGTAAAACATGTTTGGGTAATGGAGGCCACACAACAATCTGATACACTGAGGCAAAATATTAATTTCAGGGATGTGTTCTTTAACTGCTTGGTTGCTATTAAACCATACACGATGGCAAGGTTTGCGAAGAAATTACAAATTGCCAAAGGTATGTTGAGGGAGATCAAGATGTTTCTCTGCAATTCGTTTAAATTCGCTTTTGATTCGTAAGATGTTTGACATGTAGAGAAACTGTTAGCACTGTTGTTCGCCATTTCTGCAATCTACAAAAAAAAACACGGTGAAATATAAGCTTGTTTTAGGTAAGGTTTTAATTTTCTTTGTTTGATAAAAACCTCTTGCTTCGTATCAGAATAAAGGAAAAATGGAAAAGAACGTAAGAAGAAATGGACAAGATAGTAAACAACAGAAAGATTAGAAAAATAAATAAAAACAAACAAAACTGTGTATTACATTTTTTCCAAATATGTAGCATCAAGTATAACAAAATATAAGTAAAAACAATATCAAATAACCATGAAGAAAATTAGCTAAACAAAATAAATAAAAAAAATTGTTTCCACACTTTACTTACATTGTACCATGTTCAGTTCTAAACATACTTTTTAAAAAGTGGTCACGTTTTTTCACGGAAGCTATTACAAGAACATACAAAGACATTAACTAACTTGTTAACAAAAGGTCAAGTGTAATTACTAGCCATCGCCATCGTGTATGGTTTAATAGCAACCAAGCAGTTAAAGAACACATCCCTGAAATTAATATTTTGCCTCAGTGTATCAGATTGTTGTGTGGCCTCCATTACCCAAACATGTTTTACGGTATTCTAATGAAACGCATTGCATTTTTAAAATTGTGGCGCAATTCTTTGATATATTTTTTACGCATATTTCCGCCTACATCATAGCGCTTATCGGACTGGATCGATTTGTCCAAATGAAGTTCCTTAATTAGAGTGATGACATTTTGGAATTCAAATGTTGATGTTGTAACAGACAAAAATGTGCACAATAACAAAAAGGGTTTATTTTCTCGTTGTTCTTTTATATTAGGAATATTTTCTTTATCTTTTAACACTGACTTTTTTTTTGGGGGGGGGGGGGCTAAAATACAAAGAATGGTGGTGAAGGCTAATGTCTCCCACATTTCCCACCCACCTAAAGTAGTTAAGGCACTTGGCACAACTGTTTGGTAGTTCATTGGGCACAGTTGTCAGGAAAATAATTTAATGACGTCATCTTGCCCATAATGATTTGAAAAACAATTTTTATGTGAAGGGGTTGTAAAGGTTACAACCCCTCCACATCGACTATTATCGACTTTTATGTGTTGGTCTAACATACAACTAGCGAAGGACTTCTAGAGACAAACTTTCTACTTGTTATTGTTTGAGTCGATGGTCCAATTTAGTTTATTGGGGACGCAACATACTGGATGATACGAAAGTAGGTCCTTTTAGTCCTCTCTAGTTAACAGTATAACAATTCAAAAATATTGACTTCTTAGTAAGATCTAGGACATTGCTCATTAAATACTACAAGAGTGGCTATTCCCATGTGCCATATGTGCAAATAAATTCCGCATTACCAGATATTAGTACCCCCGTTTTGCTAAAAGCCTTGTGTTGTGAATAAAATGGCATCTTTTGATATGAAATTTTTTGATATGAAATATATAAATACAGGAAGTTACGTTAAATGAATTTTATCTGGCTATCAGAAATTTCAAATAAATCTCAAAATGTAAAACTAAATTTTAAAATTTTAAGATCTAATTTCAAGCTTCTGATGACGTCTCAGATAAAGTGCTGATATGAGTAAAAACTTATCACCACCATTTTGTTTTTTTATGACACACTATTACTGTGCCAAGTTTGATCTATTAGGGAAGCTAGTTATTTAGGAGAAGTGGAAGTGGGGGCAGAACCTTCAGTCATATATTTTTGCAAAACCTTGAATCGAATAGGGTTAAAATGTAGTAAATTCTCAAAGAGTGATCTGTTTCTATCTATACCCGTTGTCTGTCTATCGTTTAAAATATGCACGGAATTTTCATGGCACAAATATCAAATAACAAAGTATAGCAATATAGTTGTTCGACTTCGCTGGGACGCGCCAATTTCCGATGTATTTTCCTCGGGGGAGTGACTAGTCTATACTACAATGCTAGCCGTCTGTCTGTATGTCTCTAAGCCAAAATGGTAGCTGCGTCGTAAAGGGTCAATTTTCATGGATTCTTCCACAGGCTTGTCTTAAAGGTATTAAGTATTTGAAGTTAGAAAGTAAAGAACTCCTTTGATAATCCAAGTTTTAAGTTACGTTACTACAGATCATAATGGCAGCTTAATCTGCTTACTGACCCGTGACCGGTTTTAAAAAAAATACCCCGTGGAAATACCTCTGTGACATCCAAATTCGTTTAAATGTCCACCTGTTTCTAAATTTTCTAACTTAATTTTGTCTTTAATTGTGGTATATATTATTTGTTTGTTGTCCAACTCTTGTCGTCAATAACTAATAAATTGACTTTTTTCTTCTCTTTACTTTTTCATCACTCTACATGATTAATAAAGTAGTAGTATCTATTAGATGATTGCCAGCAAAATGATCACACCTTGTGACAGGCTTTTGAAATTTGGTACAACCGAGCTGTATAAAAGTTGCTTCGAGCGTTCCACCGGCATGACTTCACAAAGCGCGTGTTTCTGTACTAATAACGAAGTTTTTGGGGAGAACGCGAGAAAATAGAAACTCGGAAAAGTTACTGTAAATGCGGTAGAACGGATATGTATTGTTTTGTTTCAAATTTGGTCACAATTTTGCGAAAAAAACTTCTCGTAACTTTATCACGACACAGACTGAAACAAACAGACGCCTAACATCGTCTGTTATGGCCTAACATCGTCTGTCATGGCCTAATATCTTATGCCATAGGCTAACATAGTCTGCCATAGTCTAACATTGTCTGCCATGAGCTGACATTGTCTGCCATGAGCTGACATTGTCTGCCATGAGCTGGCATTGTCTGCCATAG
Organism: Hydractinia symbiolongicarpus; assembly: GCF_029227915.1. Lineage (NCBI taxonomy): Eukaryota > Metazoa > Cnidaria > Hydrozoa > Anthoathecata > Hydractiniidae > Hydractinia > Hydractinia symbiolongicarpus. The sequence continues at coordinate 3,690,520 of NC_079877.1, forward strand.
GCTAACTTTGTCTGCCATAGGCTAACGTCGTCTGCCATAGGCTAAAAATGTCTGCCATGGTCTAACATCGTCTGCCATAGGCTAACACTGTTATCCGTAGGCTAAAAATGTCTGCCATAGACTAACTATTTTCAGTAGACACGGAAACAATATAATTGATTGTAGGAATTAATAAAGGCATCGAGGACAGGAAATGAATTTTTCACTTTTCTATTTCGCGTTTAAAACACGCCATATAACTACATTTGATATCTTTACAAGAAAAATAATTTTTATTTTTGCTAGTTATGTCATAACCAGGTTAAAGATTGGATGGAATTTCTTCGCCGAAATGCTTTTCTCTAAGGACGACTATTTCGTTTAATGAGGATCATTTATTGTTTCGATTTCTTTGACTTCTTCTTCACTAAAAAGGAAAATAATCAGAAAAAATGATTAGTATTTTAAAGAGGAAATATACGTTAGGAACGAAATTTACAAAACAAGAGCATTCTTTATAACTGTCACAACGCAACAAGGACTTTCCACCCGCTGATTCGAACGCAGGAGATAAAAAATGTGTCCATATTGATAGCTTTTGACTGAAACAAGGAAAAAACTTGTTGCAAATTAGACAGCCGTTAAAGCCACAGATTGTTGCTACGTCATCAAGAATTGACGAACTAAAAAAAGCAAGCATATTTGCTTTTACACCGAGCACGTAAGACAAAAACAACTAACATTTCTTTGCAGCCTTTTTCTTCATAGCTTGCTTCTTTTTGTGTGCTGCCTTCTTTTTGGCGGCAGCAAGCTCTTTTTGGACTTCTTCAGCTGATTTGGTATGCTCAGGTGTGTCGACGTAGTAAACAAAGTTGCTGTGTTTCTTTCCAGCGCAAATTTCATCATCGGAAGCACAATTTTGATAGTCGAATGTAACGCAGTCGCCGGATTGCCCGTCTTTGTCGTATTTGCTGTTGTCAGGTCCGGACCAACATTCAGCTAAAAGAATAATTCTTCTTAAAAACCACGTATTGGCATTGCCTAACTATCTGTCATATCTGGCCTGAGGCAGATTCCGAGTGAACTGATGAAATGGAGATAGACAGCTAAGGTTGAAGTCCCTTTTGAATGTAAAGAACGCTTACCAATATTTTGAATTCCAAAGACTGCATTTCCTGAGTTGAGAGCTTCATTTGCACACTTGCATGCGAACTTTGGCAATTCGGAGTTGAATTTGTCGTCCTTTGGCATGTCTCCTTTCTTAGTAAGCAAGCCCATGTCCATATCGGACATGATGAAAGATTTCAATGGTCTGTTTTTCTTGCCTTTGTCAGCATAGCAACCAACTCTTTTGAATTTCAAGTTGCATTGGACTAAAAATGACATTCAGATTAAAATATGTTGCAAAGATTTTTTTATAGCATTTTAAATAAACTGGCATTTCTTCTTTTTTTTCGTATTTATGAAAATGTATTTCTCGCTTTTGATTTTTTTTTTTAAAAAAAGAAGAAAAATTAAAGAGATTATGTTAAGTTAAAAAAAAAAAAAAAAATTATAATTTACATTCTTTGCTTTCTTCTCCTTCTTCGCCACTTGCTTCTTCTTCCTGTTCTTCCTGACCAGTTATATCTTTTGCTGTTCCGTCTTCTTGTTCGTCTTGTTCATCCTCTGGTTTCTAAAAATAAAAATATGCCGAAAAATGTTCAATACCCTACCTCTGTTTTCGAAAAAAGAAGAGAGAAAAATCATTAGTTGCTATATCATTAGTTTTACGCAAATACTGGTGGTAAGCTGAAGGCAATAAAGGTAAAAATATACAGGCATTGCAATGCTATTTAAAACCCAAATAGTGTGATTGTAATTGATAAGGAAGGTTAAAGAGAATGATTTTCTTGCATTTGTGCGAGTTATCTATCTTCTTATTTCTATCCTATCTAAATTTATGTGGACAATATTTAATTGTCGCGAATATTGCAAAATCAGATTTTTGTTTCGCAAAAATTAATTTTCGGAAATAGCTGTCTTTATTATATTTTGCGAGCATATATTTTCACGAAACAGAACAATAAACCATCAGATTTTTTCTTGCGGAACATTTCTTTCTTCAGTATCTGTATTTTTCAAAGCAGCCTTTTCTACACCCAGAAGTCAACTTTTTTTAAAGAAACTTGATTTTTTTCACTTTAAGCGAGCCACAAATGGGAATGACGGCGGTCTTTTTTTTCCAAAAATATATTTCTAACCTTTCAGAATAGGAAAACTAAATAACTTTTTTACAAAGAAACAAGCAAAAACTTACGGCTTCTTCATCGTCTTGTTTTGCAATTTTCTCATCTGGCTGGTCTTGTTCTTCACCATCATCACCATCCTGAGGTTTGTTAGCTAAAAATAAAAAAATAAAATAAAAAAAAATAACAAATAAAATATAACAAAGAAATAAAAAAAGTTAACAAAAAAGAAATATGGAAGAAATTAACGAATAAAGAATGCAATGTAGAAATAGAAAAAATTAACGAAAAAAATAAAAGATACAATAACAAATAAAAATAGAAATATTTTTTTTTAATATAGAATAAAGCGAAGGATGGAATTACATTATTAGAACTAGCCAAAACAAAAATGTGTTTTTTATACAAACCATTGCGTTTGACATGTTTTTTATTCAACTTTAAATACAATGAAAAGAAAATACCTTTCTTTTTAGCATCAATGGCCAACACCAGACAGAATACCATTAATAAGATCCAAACGAGTTTGCCCATCTTTTTGTTGTTTTAAACTATTTTAACAACGTGTAATGTTGAAAGTATTTTTTGAAATAAATGAATTTCTAGTGTTACTCAGAAAAGTTGAAGATCATTGATTTGTTTACAAGACCACCTCATTTTCCTTGAGCATATCTCACCAAAGCTTTTTTTGCTTTCACTGCTAAAGCACTGGAGCATGGTAGAAACACAGCTGTTGACAACGAAGTATACACACTTGAAAAACTTTCAACAGCAGGGAATGATTTATATGTTCAAGGAATCTGTCTGGTGTAAAACTTTTGATGTACATTAATACAGAATAGTTCTGCTTCTTTTACAACTTATACCCCAGACGTCTTCGACAGTAGGTTGTTAAAATCAGACACGTTTGACAACGTAGGTATTTTATATCAAAAAGGTGTGTTCAAATCATCTTCACAATTAAACTTTTTTTAAGATGTAACCATTATTTAAACGCAGAGATGAAATCAATTTTTATGCACATTTTTTGTTAAAACATCAAGTTGACTTAAGAGTTATAACGCTTAAATATCCAAACTTTAAGGAAAAGAGAATGAAAAATTAGTTATTTTTTTATACAAAAAACCAGGGTTATTTTTTCGGTTTTTGACAACATTTAAATTGTTAAATGTTTTCGCTCCTATTTCACATCTTGCTTCCATTTTCGACTGAATTTTATTGTTTCCAATAGATTTTAGAGTGAATAGATGTATTCTTTTATCTGCGATCGTTAAAAGCTTTGAAAACATAATGAAACTTGCAAAAAATTTTTCTGTCGAATACCTTATTCTCTATTTGACAAAAGCAGGAAGACCGGGATCATTTCACCGTTTAATTTTCTCGTTCTTAGATGCTTCTTGCTCTGGTAGTTGGCTTGTTTCAAGTTTTGCAACTTATTGTTGCTTTTAGATTTAAGTTTCCAATTTAATTATTTATGTAATACCATAAATGTCACAATATATCGAAATTGTCCGCCTTATCTTCAGAAAAATTTGGAAAGAAAACTACCTAAGAACATTTTAAACCCAAAAATAAAAATTAAGAAATAAAAAAACTTTTCAAATAATACCAATGCATGTTTTCCATTTTGGAATGCATAAAATCTAAAGTTTTAGTATACGCTACATGTATATATGTCCAGAGCACTGATCCATCTAGCTATTTGAGTGGTCGCTATTTGGTTGGGTATAATGAAAATTTATGTTTAAAATTATACGTAAATAAAAAATTATTATTTCCTCGAAATGCATTTCCTGTTTAAAATTACTCGCAATTTAAAGTTTATAGACGAAATCAGTGATGCGTTGAATTGACTCCATTCCCAATGTCTGAACATTTTCTAACGTACACAAAATTTTTTTATTTCAAGTTAAAGCACTTAAGAAGAAGTAATTGCAATCAAATGGCGCTGTGAAGTAATTATGGGATAAAAAAATTTTAATTCTCAAACTCCAAAGCCCCTCTCCCTCTCTTCGATGAAACCATCTTTTTGTTGCTTTTATACAAACAGTTTGTTTGATCACACATACAACAATGAGGAAACTCTATTTTCTGTATAATTACACCACAACACAAAAGAGCTTAGAAATTCGTTATGTTAGATAGATAGATAGATGTGCATATTTTACATGGCTAGCCTCACAAATACCCCGGATGTACCCTGTCTATTATCTTGCCTTTAGACGGGGATTCCTAGAGTATTTAATGCTTATTTTGAGCTACGAAGACCCAATTAGAGTCTTTGCTCTGTCAGGAAACTTCCTCATTGTGTCATTCCCCATTTCCCTCACATGGCTGGGGTTAACTCGGGGCTAACATCCACCGGAAATCAAGACCCGCCTCTCGCACAAAGTGCTAGAGTTATAACCACTAAGCTACGGCACCACAATTATTTTGATAAAATTCGATTGGTTTATAATATAATGGACTTCAGGGGCATAGCCAGAAAAAAATTAACCTTAGTCGAACCAATAACCAACTGGGGTTTGGGGGGTGTTGTGAGCCCCCCAACGTGTCCAGGGCGTAGCCGACTCTCTGACATACGCGATACACGTTAAGTATTCTGAACAATTGATCGAAAAAGGAGAATAAATGACAACATAAAATACTTTAAAATCTTTATCATCAAGGTTGTAATCAAACGAGCAATAAGACAACACAACACCATCATAATGTTTTTTATAGATTAAAAGTTATTAAAGCAATAATTAAAATATTCATTCTTCTTTCTTCATATTTAGCACCAAAATAAAGTTTTCTGCAGATTGGAGGTCATTAAAAAATAACAAAATTAAAATCTTCTTTCTTTATAAATATAATAAAATATTCAATAATATAATGAAATGGAACCATGGACAAAATGCCTTCATACAAATCATTGAAAACCCTCGTGTTAATAATACAATCTACTCATCGTGTTACAAACATTAAAATTATGGGCATAGTTGGGATTATTAGTTAAGTAAGGAACATTCTTGCATAAAAATTTTAAACTACTTTTGGAAAATTTGTAAAAATATGTTACGTTTGATTCGATTCATCATGTTTCAGAAATAATGTGCAAAGCATGATTAAAAAGACAACTAAATTTAAGCAATGAAAAGAACAAGGATATGTATAAAGCTAATCTGTTTTGCTTTAAAATGTTAGCATGACAACTATTAATTTTAACAGATACATTGCCAGCATTGTCATAACATATACCTTATCAATTCTGTATATATATTAAGAGAAAGTTCATAAGGTTTTTAAAATGACCTTTGAAAAAGACAAACCTGAGAGCCTTCACTACAATGAATAAACCTTTAGACGTCCTCTCGCAAGTTACAATGGGAAGAATAATCGTGATCACTGAGGTGTGGAGCTTGTCGTAGTGAGTGCCTACATTATATTTTCCAACACCGATAATAAAACATGAAGGGAAAGAATCTACCAAGGTTCTGCAGATATAACGTGTTTAGGTTTAATAGGTTTCGATATAGAAATCTCTTTGACGAAAAATATTTTAAGTTAAAGGTTTGATTTTTACAAATGGAAGAAGTCTCGTCATTAGTGCTAGAAGTAGCTACCACATTGATTAACTAACGTTTGGGCTAATGCAAAAGGAACAACTTCGAGATGATACACACGTTTCCTTTTTCTTTTCTTTTGCTTTCACAACGTATGACAACCTAGCTTAAAATATTGAGCAGAACACTTTAACATAGCTGTACTCAAACTTAAAGAAACTGAAGGGATTTTGTCATTATCGCAAAATAAAATAGATACTGGTTGTAAATTTTATTTGAAGGCATATGAGGAAAATTCTTCTTATTTAAACCCGTCTTGAATCATAGCTGACCACAATCAGGATAAAAAGTTAAAATATTTCCCTTAAATAAACTGTTATAAGGGCTTATAAGAATAGCTTTATTCTGTATAGCTACAAGACCTACTGTCTACACAGAGTTACAGAAGAGGAATGGCTAGCTAACTGAAAACTTGAAATGATTTCTACACAGGAAAACAAATCTGAAGATTTACATACAGATACAAAAATTGGATGGTTTGAGTATAGAGAATTTTCATGAAGCTCTATACAAAATAAAGCGAAATACGGATCCACGTTTGACAGCAACATCATACTTTCTTCACCTTCACAACTTCGCTAGCCTTGTTTTTATTTTTGACTTTATTTTTAACCTCTCTGCGAAATTTACTAGCCAATAGGATGCGTCCAAAATTACCATAAATGGAAGACACAAGACCGTACATAGGCATAATTTTCGTAGGTAATCCCGCGAAAAAGATTATCTGCGAAACAAAGTAGAGATTCAACACCTCAGCCTACAAAACAAAGTGAATACTGTTAAATCCTGTAAAAATAACGTGCGAAGCACGAAGCTTGTGTGCGCCGCCCGGGAAAAGATTTGTGTCAATGCACAATTGGTGCGCCCATCCATGTGTTGGCGGTGGCGGTGAAAAAAACGACGTTTTGAAATGAAAAAAGTAGGTCAGTCGATCGCAGAGCCTGACTAACGCTGGCTACGCCCCTGGACTTAAAGGGGATACGAAACGATTTAATAAGGTCAATTCCCGCACATTCCGAAGAATGGCGTGTAAGAAATGGACCGCTCAAAAGGTCAAGGTGCAAGAAATTATACACACTTTAGAATCAAATACATGTCCAACCTGTTTTTAAATGATTACTTTTTATGACGAATTTGCTACTTCTTCCTTTTTATTTTCTAACAAAAGAAAAAGTTTCTTTCAGCATTTTTTTGGCGGTAAAATAAGCTACGCCCTGTAAAATATACTAAATATTAATAAACTAAAAGTTTGTTTAAGCGAGGTAACAGAGACAACACGAAGTATTTGTTAGAAATACCGTTACTTGCTTTAAGAAGGTAATTAATCAACTGGCTTTATGTGCAATAAATTTGTATTTTTCTGTGCAACATTTCAAAGGATATAGCTAGCTAGCTAGTTGAAAGAGTTTGAAGTTTATTTTATCAGAAAACTTGAGAGAAAACTTGAAAGCAAAAAAGTGCTTATATCGGATAGATTATGGATATCCAATATATGTAGGGAACTTTTCTATCACTTTCTGTTATGTTTTGGGTACCTTTATAGTATGATGATTTAAGATGTTGTTTTTGTCCTTAGTTAGGGTTAGGGTTAGGGTTAGGGTTAGGGTTAGGGTTAGGGTTAGTCATCATAAACTTTTACACCGTCATTAGCTCAACTTTCGTGTAAGTCACTAAAGTCGAAAACCAACAGCCGTTTTGTAGCCCCTTTAAAAGCTTAACTAAATATGGTTACATCACGAATCTTCATGAGATGTCTTTTTTAACAGTTTTGCCAAGGCATAAAAGGTTAAAATTTGGTCATTCAATTTGGCGTTTTTTAAAAGGTTACAAGAATTTTAGTATTTAGTTACTGGATAACAGCGATTACATGTTTTAGAGCCGGTGCATAATGTCATAATTTCGCATAATTAGCGAAGCTTTTAATAGCTATCTCGAAAACCAAAAAAGCCTTTTTAAAGAAATAAAAATATTCCTAGACAACTTTCAAAGGTGTTTTATTTTATCGTTTTCTTTCGCGGGAGGTAAGCTTCAAAGTTAACGTATTATAACCCTAACGTTCAAGCAAATGACAGCTGTTTAATTACGGAGGATGTTTTTTTGTAACGCAATCAGACAACAATAATCATTAGTAAAGGTAAAATCCTGAAACATGTGTATATAGCTGACTAGCTACTCAACAAAATATTTCAAAACTTTGCCTTGGCCTTTTTTTCCTAAATGAGGACCCACCGCCGCAAAATTTATTGCAGAAATCAGCACCTGTAAGTGGGATAATGTTTTTATATACTTTTACATTACACTGGTCATGATAGACCACCAGAATATAAGCCGATTGTAATTTAAAGATTTTTCCCCGTTTTAAACAAATGTTGAGTATGCTAGTAATTAACGGGAAGTTTTAACGTCCTTGGGCATTCTATCTTCGCGGTTGGCTTCCTTCTCCTCTCACTGTACCTGTGCTGCATTTCCCGCCGGAGATATGTAAAGCATTGCTCTAACTTGCTTGCCAACCACACAAGCCATTTCGCAGTCAATAGATGGCTCCAGATGGGCAGACAACACTACATTCAAATTGAACCTGCAGCCTTATCATAACAACTTAACAGCGCTACGACTACATCACCTCCGCGAATGTTTTTACCTCGTATTATAAAATATTTTCACCCTCAAAATACAAAATATCTTTGTGCATAAGCGATTTTACGTCCGGAGCCTTTTTTCTGTATTTTTACTTCAGGGGTGCAAACGTTGTTACAGATATGATTAGGGAAGACAAATTTTTAAAACTTTGATGTCTTTCTCCTAGTCTTTCCGTTGTACAAACGTTACATTTTCGTCTCTTCTTGCGGTGAAAAATTGCTGATGTGCTATACCTTTCTCAAAAAAGTGCTTCATTATATTTTAAGAAACTGTGAAAGAAACGGAAGGTGGGATAGTATGATAATTAAAATAGAACAAAGAACGATATAACAGACCTTCTAACGTTAGTACAAAAAAATCATTTTGGATTCACTGAAATTGTGCATAGCTAGCTACATTCTCAAGGGAAGAGATTTGAGTGCGCAGACATATAGAAGAAAGGATAAGAATTTAGCTAAAGCGTACGTACTTTTATATTACTCTTCCAACAGTCACAAATCGTCTATGCGAACTGGAGTTCTGGCTTAAAAGAAAAACTTAAGTTAGCATGGAAATTGTATATTATAGTTATAGAGAATATTTTTTCTTTTCTACTGGTTACTTTTGAACTGTTGAACGTATGATCTTCACAGCACGAATTTAATGCGTCAGAAGTGGCGCCTTGCTTGAGACTCTGCGTGATTCTCTTTACCACCGTAAAAATGAAAAAGCAGAGAAAATGCTGATACTGTTAAAAAAATACGTTGCAATGTTGTATATTAAATGCACAGTATAAGACGATATCAACAAATATACAAGTAATTGTTTTATTCGTTAGGGTGAGGTTTGTTCACCACAAGTTTTTATTTCAAGCAGTACAATCCAAAACCGATATTCTTCATGAATGTCCTTCTTTTGTGGTCCGCTTATTTTCCACAATCTTACGGTTCATCAATGCAAGCAGCCTGTCCTATTTTCCATTGGTAATCTCTGCCAGAACATGTTACCTAGGTTAGATATACTGCAGGTTTATATTTCTTGGGCGCTCTTTTCTTATGAGAATGTCTCTTGTGATGATAATATGGATGGCGAGGAATGTTGCTTCTAAAAATCAATCAATCTAGAGCTTAAAAAACGCTGTTGAGTACACTTAGAAGTTGTTAGATGATTAAATAGTGAATTTTGTTTGGTTTTTGGTACAAAACACATTTTTATCAGTTTCTTCATGCTGCAGGGATTAATGCTGATTGATAGAACTCATGTAATACCAGTCCTGTGAAGACGTCTACATAAAACAAATTCGTCGCAATTTTTTTAAAAAAATACTATATGAAATGTTTGTAATTCGAATTTTGATTGCCTAGTTTTTGCGAACAACCTTTCGATTGATAACGAATAAAACCCCATTTTGTGAGGGTGTGATAAAAGTTATTTCTACACAAAAATTTCTATAAGTGATCCGCTGCCTTAGCATCTTCTTTTGATGGACGCGGTTAGTGATATGGTGAATTTCAAACACCGATCAATGAATTCAAGTTACAAGCACAGAGTAGAGAAACAGTAGGCCAACCTCTTTGCTTCAGCTTCCAGCGAGTACACAAAGTTTGTTTCTTGTTTGCCCGCGCAAACAGAATCTGTAGCTTCACACTTCCGAGAACTTGTAGATATGCACATGTCTGGATCACCTTCACCATCCTCCATATACGTTTGTTCAGAAGCTGGACCGGACCAGCATGCAGCTATATATGCACGTAAAACAGAATAAGAACTTATCACTCTTTAAATTGTGAGTTTTCTCTTAGAACCTTCTTTTATTAAAAGAAGGAGAGGAATTGTTTTTCCTTAGGAAACATAGCCATACTGGCAAAAGCTAAGTGAATACAAGATTCTCAATCAGGCTTCAAAACTCACTTTTTTTTATTTCTAATTGCAATTTTAAAAAGGTATTCAAATTACATTTGCATGTAACATCTTACCGAAAAACTGAATCCCAAATATTTTATATCCTTTTTTCTTCGCCAACATAGCGCAGCGGCATACGAATTTCGGCAGATAAGTTGCCCAGTGGTCCCAATTGATAGGTGACCCACTGTAATGTGGGAACGTTGCACCTCTGTCATTGACTAGTTGCTCTGGTAATGGACGAGGGTTGTTTTGATCGTCGTTATAACAACCAAGCTTTGCATAGTTTACGGGACAACCTAACTCAGAGAATAAATGAGACATCAGATATCTGCAAGAACTAGAATTTTATCTAAATTTTACAAACCGACAATACATATGTTGAGTCTTTACTTCTGCATAAACCTGTTCTTTCTCATCAACATATTCTCAATCACTTTTTCTTCCAATTTAAAAGTAATGTGACAATAAAACTTGACATGATTCCAGACTGTTTAAACAAGAATCAAGACTTCTGTATCCCTCTGCTTAGAAAAATTTCGCAAGAGAAAAATTTTGTCGAAGAAATGTAAGATTGCATTTTTACTTAATTCTTTTTTTCTTTCTTATTCTATCTATTACTATTATTTATTAAGGGAACGATATTACTTTGTTAATTAGTGAAGCAAAAACAAAATTTAGGCTTCGAAATATACCAAAAATATTATAAAGGAAAATTATTTGCCAAGAAAAATATGATCAGAAACATTAGTCGTTGAGAAAAATTATCGTCATTGGTCTAAAATTTCGTCATTTTTCCTGGACAAGTTTTTCTCTTATGAGGTATCTATTTTTTCAGACAGACGCTAGAACACGTATCTTACCATACGGACCATGTGTATTCGTCGCCATTTTTTTCAGCTGTGTAGTCACGAGTGCCGGTGTTAATCGTACTGGTATATTTGTTGGGGAATGCGGTGTACCTTAAGGAGTTATATCGTTAGATACCTTAAGCATTTATATATAAATATATATATATATACAATAATATGTCAGTTTACTTTACTGTGACAATATTTTAGAGGTAGTTGTTAGTAGGCATACAATTCCTCATTAAAAAACCAACGATAGATATACTACAAGCAATCATATTCCAATCTGTTTAATTCAATCCTATCTAACCTTCTCAGGTCCCTCATGTCCCCCATCCTTGGGTTTCCAGAATTACAAAGTATTATAAGCATAAAAATTGACACACCTAAAAAGTGTCCGGTAATCAACAAATCGATGGTCATTTATATCAATTGTTTTCGTTTAGCCTTTTTAATAAACCTTTTCAACGCTACATTTTTACGATAAGTGACAAACAAAAACGATAAACAGTTCAATTTCTTATTTTTTCCCTCATCCCCATTATCAATGTCTTAAAAATATTGGCAAGAGCTAAGAGTTCCTTCTTGTTACTACTTTTCCTAGAAAAAAACACAATTTTTGCCTAATGTGAGACGATAGTAGGTTATCTTACCAAGAGGAATACGCGCATTCGTCACCATTTTCTTTAGCTGCGTCGTCACTGGTGGTGGTGTTTGTTGTGCTGGTATATTTGTTGGAAAATGAAGTGTACCTTAAGAGTTGCATTATTGTTAGGTGACTAACCGTTACACAAATAGACATCTTTTATAATCGGCACAATAGAAGAAAAGTTTGGGAAAGATTGGCCTAAGTAAGACAGTGTTCAATTACAACATCCTGTAATGCACATCACTTATACTTTATAGAGGGATACTGAGCTGTCTATTCTCTTTCGCCTCCAGCAAAGCTTCAGTTGTCGATAAATCTTTTTCCCTTTTGGCAAAATGTTCATTGGTTTCCGAGATATGAGCCTTGAAAGTTTAGCTAATTGTGCAAAATTATGACATCTTAAGTTAGATGTCGAGAAATAATTGAATCTTGATACATGACAAATCCTATTGACTTGTACATTTAGATTCGTGCTTAATCTACAAAATGGAAACTCATTTCCTCGTTCCTAGTAAGACGTTTGTTATTACATGTCCTAGATTATAAAAACGTTGCCCGTTAAAGATAAATAATTATCTTGTAACAACGAAACTTCCAACCACGGACTAAGAAACACCGAACATGCAGTTTGATGTTGTTTAAATGTTATGCCTGGTAGTTCAAATGTTTCTTAGCCCATGTTTGTTGATAAAAAAACAAAACAAAAAAAAACAACAGACAGTGATGTTAAACTTTTCAATATATTTTTTCTGCAAAAAAATGCGTGATAAATTTACATCCATTTGAATACCTATATAATGTATCTCAGCCCTGATTTGTTTTTTGGCAATTTAAAAGCTTTCCTCAGTAAGATTATCCGTGTACTTTTTCTCTGTACGAGTGTAAACAAAAATGAGCTAAGAAACATTTCCCATATAAGAGAGATGCATGCAATGTTTGTAAAACTGTGTAAAATATATATAGCAATGTTATGCAAAGATAAACCATGACGTGCAATGTTGGATTAATTAAAACGAATTTAAAATTTAAAAGTTTATCAACTAATTTGCCTTCTAAGAGCGTAGCAAAAATCGTTTAATTTTATTTCGTAACTTAAAAGGTCAGAACAAAACATTTTTTTATTAGCATGCATGCTTGTTTACTGACGGCGAATATGATGCATAAATTTTATGCGTTTTTTACGATGCCTGCAAGTTGGGCAAGTCTTACAATTCCTACATTCCCTTGCACCGACCACCGCACCTAAAATATTTACAAAGCATTATAGATTTTCAAAGATCTGTTTTTAAAATAAAATTTTGCCAAAGAAAATTTGAAAGTATATATATTTTTCCCTGTACAATTTTAAATTTTGGATTTTAGATTAAGGATTTTCACTTCAAATATATAGTTTTGACTTTGATTAGGTTAATAATGTTGTTAGTTGAATGTGACGGTGAATTAGCTGCGTATGTGTTATGTACGTTAAAAATATATATATGTTACATTTATGGCACCTTTGGCCGTCGACTTCTTCTAACTATACCTGCTAATTGGCAAGCCTTGGCGGCAAGCTGTTCAACAACTGCTGGAAGATGCGTATAATTTGGCAACCCTATTGCATGTGTGTCATCTTCGCTAGATGAAATGGTTTTTAACTCTTCTAACGTGGCTATCGGTGTTGCTCCAACAGCGAAGACATTTACACCCATATCTCGCAGCCTTTGAGCTGGTTCTGATAGCATTTGAGCCCAGTTTACCGAGGGATCGCCACCTAGGAAAATTATTAACAATAACAAAACAGGAATGATGCCGACAGCCACCAAAACATTAGAAAAAACAAAAACAACAAAAACAACAATATTATTAGTAACAATAGAACAACAGCCGAATGAAATAAAAAAAAAGAAATTAAAATAACAAACAAGATAAAAATAGTAACTCTAACCATTTATTCTTCCGTGTTCTAGCAAAAATAAAATCTTAGGTACACCAGGTCTTCCAGAAACAAATAATTTATCCTTAGCTGCATCTAAAGCTGAATCCGTTCTTCGGCGACCATATGGATCTGCTTGTAATTTATTTAGATGTTGTTTTAAAGTATTTGCATCGTTATAGGTTCCTAAGTGAACTGGAACTTTTGCCAAAGTATCAAAAGTAATTATTCCAATACGAGATACTCCTCCCATTTCAAATTTGTCAATTAAACTTCTTGTAAATTGTTGAATTTGTTGCCAATGTGGCACAGTAGCTGCAGAAGTATCAATAGCAATACCAATGTCTAATGGAAGCTGGCATTTACCAACAGCATCAAATACTAAAGAAGAAAAAACGATTAACGGTATATGGAATTTAAAAATCCTCTACTACAACAGAATAGAGATATTGCTTTTTGTTTCACAACTTCTATTATCAAAAGCTTTACTCTATAGCTTAGTGAATGAGACAATAAAAATGAGTTTACGGGTTTACCTGGATCAACTGAACCTGGAGGCATAGCTGGAAGTCTATTTGCTTCTACAACTTCATCCTCTGCTGCAGGAACAGGAGGTACTGGAGGAGCAGGTGGAACCACTTCCACAGAGGGCTGTGCATTAGCAATAGGTCCCAATGGTGCTGCAGTGGGTAGAGTCTTTACTACAGGTATACTAGGATGTACAGGGTTTGTAATCGGTCTGGTCGGAACCACAGGCCGACGTGTAGGAAGACTTGGACGCATAGGAGTTGTGCGATGAACCACTGTTGGTAAGTGAGTAGTGAGATGTTTAGTAGTGTGTCTTGTCATGCCAGATGGTCTTAATACAGTTGGATTAACTGGTTCTGCAGATGGTCGTAAAAGAGATGCCTCTGTCGTGGCTAAATAACAAATAATATATAGCAAAAACATTATATTGAAAACCTTTGTTTCGATACAAAATCCTTTCTTCACTAAAACTTATTTACTGGTTATTGCACTTTCCCAAGTGCAATATGGCGTATATATTTTGCGTTTTTCAAATTCTGCAGAAAGAAGACTATTTTTACGAGCCTTCAAGCGGGTAAAGTATCTGCCAAAGATAAGAAACGGTAAAAATATATGACATATTAAACGAGGTATGTGCGATAACTACTTTATCATCACGAAAACATTCTTTGAATGAAACAATTTTTGAATGAAATGTACATAATATTCAAAAGCGTTGTTAGACAACTAATTAAAAAAACATTACATTTTTTCAAAACAAAACAGTATGTTGAGAAACGCAACTCAATTCAATTCTAACTTTCACTTAACGTTTCTTTAAACAATTTCTTAACTATAAACTAACAAATAAAAATTACTTAATCGAACCATATTAATTTACTTTGATGGACCGTTTAAATTTGGAGTTGCATGATATTCTGAGAGTTACAAAATAGTTTTCGGTGAGTTTTTTATAGTGTTTCAAGGCTTTAGTTTCACCTTTTTGCCAGCTAATTTTTATCACTATTTTAGGCTATTCAATGCCTTTATCTTCCACAGGAATTAATGAAATAAACAAACCACTATTTTTTAAAAATTTGAACTTTGCCAAGACCCCTTAGTCACACTCCAAATATTGGGAATTGCACTCTAAATCAGAATAAAAGTTTTATTTTGACACGCGTTGCACAATTCCAACAGTCTAGCTGGTAATAAAAAGAAGCTATGTATTATTACATACCTGGCTGTATCGTGGCAGCAGCATTTATTGTTAAATGTGCGTGTAGCGTTGGTACTGCATTGGGAAGGCTAAAGAATTAAGACTAAGATATCACAAATGACAAATAATAACAATTTAGTGTGAAAATTGTAGATTAATTTAGTAAGTGGACATAGTTTATGAAATTGTTTTCGCACTTAAAAAACACCCTAACACTAGATTGCTCACTTAAGCAGGGAAGATATTGTACCAACTTAATGCACAGTTTGCAATACATATCTTTATGCGAATAACATACGAATACAAATTATAGGTGGTAATAAAGTTTAACCATTAATTTATTTTGTCAGGATGAGTATTTTACCCAACTGCCGAGACCTTAAGCATCTACGTTCGAGGTCTCGTTGAGTGGAAAATAATATACCCACAAAAACAAAGGTTGTTCTTAGTAGGTGAGTAAAACACATATTGATTTAGCTTAATTTTTTTTCTCTAAGCAGCAAATTTTCAGCACGTGACTTTTTCGCGCCCGGGGAAATTTTTTTCCGTCTACATCCATTCCCACATCATGCTGAAATATTCTTCCACTAACTGAGAACATATTAAAGATGAAGAACGGCATAGTATTGGTTAAAGAACCCATATTATTTAAACTTATATAATAACATAACTAGTCTTACTTTGCAGCTTTTCCAGGTATCGGAGTATTATCATTCAGCACAAGAACTGGATTTGGAGTCGTGTGATGTTGGGTTGGTGTCGGTACAAGTGGGGACTGCCGATGGTTTGTTGGAACTAAAAAAGAAAAAAGTTCTAATTATCAATGTCATCATCTTACATTGTTTATCTTTTTGCTATCAAATATCCGGGGCGATTTAACCGCATAAAATAAGCCTAAAAAGATGCTTAAGCTATGATATATATAGTATAGAAATTGATGGGCGTTGGGAGAAAATATTGGTATGACATCATTATTTTCAAAGTAATGATACTTCGCAGCAATACAGTGTAAAATAAAAGTTATTGATCGGCGTGAAAATAAACCTTGGTGTGACGTCATCATTTTAAGTATTTTTGGCCCTGATCATTACGAGCCGATGATATTGGTTTGCGCGTGACTTTTGTTTGCTTGTTTCTATGTTAAATACCGTTTAAGACAGTTCAAAAAAAGAGTAAAAACAATGCTAAATTAATAAATAAATTTAAATAAAAAAAGTTAGTTAATGGTGGGTTACCACCATTCTAGGTTTTAGTGAAACTTGACTAAGATTCGATAAAAAAATTATACATCTTACCACAATTGCCACAAGGTATTCCATTACCTAAAAAATGTTACTAAAACTAAGACTATGCTAATGAACAATTGTGGCATCCTTTCCAATTTTAGTATTCCCCAAGATAACATTCATACACAGCCATTTTTAATACTCAAACAGATACGAGAACAGTTCTTTAAAGTAAAACTTCCGTATTCCGGACATCTTTCATAACAGACATCTCTTTTCAACAGACTCTTTTCGTAGAAACGTATGAAACGACAATTAAGCTCTCCTAACAAAATGTCTATGTAATGGGCGTCATTTCAAAGTTTAAATTTTTCTTTTTTCTAGAACCGGCTTCTTTACAGTATGCACGACTAACATGGACCATGTAAAATAACAGAATTTTGTCAATAATTTAATAAATATTCATTAAAATATTCCTGATGTGTTGATTTTGGTCACATTAATCTCCCTAAATCAGTCTTTTGACACAATTTGCGTTAATTCTGCTTACCCAGAGGAGGTTTGTTGAGCAAAATATGTAAATTTGGGCACCTCTATGATGGATAGTGCCATCTATAGAGAGGTTTCACTCTATTAGTTTATTGTTGTGTACCGCTCGACTTTGTCCTGTCAGTTACTTATTTTATATTACCTACTTACTTACTTACTTAATTACTTTGTTAGTCTTGCTTTGCTTGTTTAAAGATTATTACATCTCCCATTGGAACAGAAAAGGAATAAATTTCCAAATCAAAAAGAATTTCTACATACATGCTCATCAACAGATTTTTATATATTTATATACCTTGCAGAACTTCATAAGGTACGTGAATATCAATTTGCCATTTCCCTACATCAAAGATAAAAAAACATTCAGATGAAGATTGTTGGTTACTTACTTCCACATCCTGGTTTGCAAGGTGGCAGTGTAGTACCTTGGTCCAAAAGCTCAATATCGTCCTCTTCAGTAGCTACTACATCTGCATGTGGCGTTTGCCCAATCTGTGCGTCATGAGTAATGTGTGCGGCGTGTGTGTGTGCGGCATGTGCGGCGTGTTCATGCGTTTCTTCATCTTCGCAAACTGGTTCACATGGTCGTTTAGCATGTTCACAACCCGGTGCACATGTGCCAGTGGCTGCACAACCTGGTTGACAGGGTGTATGTGCATAATAAGGCGGTGGGGGAGGAGGTGGAGGTGGAGGTGGTGGGGGAGGTGGAGGCGGCGGCGGAGGTGGGGGTGGTGGTGCTTGAGAATATTCTAAATGCATTGTAAAAGCATGAAATGCATGATATATATAAGACTTTATATAATTGGTTCTTTAACAATGAATTGCAGAGTAGGTGACATGTATGTATGATTTAAATTACTAATATTACAAAACATTGACTGTGACAGCAATAATGTCCACTAAGAAAGGAAGTTTTAACTTACGTAGGCTTGTACAACCAGCACAGTTATTGCAATCGCTACATTGTGGCGCAGTTGGTGAATAAACATCACACATGGCACATGTCTGTTGGCACCGTCGTCGAATCCTTGGATGTTTTTTACCTTCAGCACACAAACCCAGTTCCTTGAGATATAGACATTTTTCTTTTGGATCCAAATCACGACAAATGGATGCTGTTAAAAGAAGAAGTTTGTGTTAAATAAATGAGACGTTGTATAGGTATTGTAAATCATGAAACAAAAGGTCTGGCCACTTGTTGGGAAATATCATGCTGTATATTATGTAATATGCATGCTTTTTTAAAGATTTTTTTCCTTGTTTTAATTTTGGGATAGTAATAAAAAAAAGAAAAAAAACACAAAAGCATTTTGTTTGCGTTTTATTTGAGATATAAAAGTGTTATAAAGTCGATAACACATATAAGAAAAAAGCACATGACTGAAACCAAAAAGTTAGACTTTGTAAAAATAAAATTTACAGACGCAAGAAAAGACATGGCTTGAACATTTGTGTTTGTTTTTTCATTTATTTGTGCATGCGTATATGAATGGTGCAGGAGAGATGTTCAAATACACAAATGATCAAATACCTTGCCTTCTCTTCGAAGCTGTCGCAGCTACAAAAAAGAAAAATGAATTGCTCTCATAGAAATGCAACAAATGTTTCACAGAATCCTATCTGGAAAAATAAGTAGTTAAAAATGTTGATTTAATTATTGCGCAAAATCGTATTTGCTTTCAGAATGTAGAAAGATATTTGCAAAATTAGTTTAACTTTTAAATATGGTGAAAAACTCGTTGGTATTTACAAAACAAAAACAAAAATGAAACTATATTTATCCTGCTATTAACAATCTTATTGCCTTTATGAAAAAGCGTATATCAATGGAATGGGTTGGTTTTACTGCCATATGTATCACCACGGAATGCACTTTCACCATAAAACATCATCCGCAGAAACGTTTAAAAATCCAGTTAAATAATTTTTAATTTAAATTTGTTTTCTTAAAAGTAATCTTTTTGTGCCTCAAAACCAGGCGATGCTAAGGATGCACGAAATAACGATACTTAAATATGTACAATGAGAGGATACCTGAATCACGATTAAAAAGATACGCGAATCTGTAAATTTTCCATGGGGGTAACAACTAGTCTATATAAACATTAAGTTATTTTTTGAATATAAAAAAGATTGTAATAAACGTACTTTCTACTTGTCCATGAACTCCTTCTTTGATTCCAAATGGCGCTAAATAAAATTGAAGAAATTGACTGAATACCATTTAAACATAATTAGCAATAAATCAAAGTTGACGCCCTATAAAATGACTGAAAAAAAGTTCTCAATGGAAAAATTCAAAATCTTTGAACAAAAATTGCAAGGGTATGGAAAGCTGCCCAGATTACCTTGGGTACAAACGAGAAAAAATTCTGCGAATATCTTTAGGACCGGTCAGGAAGAGTAAGAGTATTGGTATTAGTATTATTATCAATAATTAATGTTATTATCCACCCATAAGAATTCCTCTGTCAAATAAATTTAGATACCTGTATTTATTTTTTAGATACTACTATTTTGACTCTCCTTCGCTTTTAAATTTTATAAAGCGCTATTATTTTAAACAATCTCAAAGGAGGAGAATGGCGGGAAAAAAGAATGCTATACCATATGCTATATATTTTTGAATGTCGTATATATTTTAAAGAGAAATATTTTTTAAATTGTTGTTGTAATGAAAGAAGAAGAAATATTTACAATTCTATCTTAAAGTGGATGATGAAACAGATACTTAATTCAGTGCGAAATCGAATATTACAATTATTCAGTCTCGCTTTGATAATATTAAAATCAGCCAAGGCCTTGTCAAATATCGAAAGCTCAACTGAATAATTTTCGACCTCCGATTTCACCTCATTCAATACCTGTTTAATATTAATAATTTTTTAAGAATTTTTTTTAAGTTCCTGCTACTTGGTATGGCGGGTGATGTGAGTTACCATTTTGAAAGGGCTGTATCTTTTTGGCACGCTGCATCAGTTTTTCTAGAAGTAGATTGACTCTCCTTCAAAGTCAAGTGATTTCCGGGTCTCTCTAGCCTGCTATATCCAGGCGATAGGGCGACGCAACGACTTTCCAGTCAGGAAATGGTCAAATGAATTAATTAATTAAAAATATCATATCCAGCTTCTTGATAACCATTTTACTCCATACAATTCTATTGAAAGGTATTTTTCCTTTGTTTAGCTCCAGCGTTCCATTTCTTTTGCCATTTACACCGCACAATGCATTTTGTCGACGTCATTTCCGACGCTTAGAATTATGTTTTTGTGTAATTCATGACGTAGTACCCTTGCCCCGCCCGACCTCACTCCCTATCCCACCAAAAACAATCGACAACAAAGATCAACTTCAGACTAAACATGGTTGTTTTAAATCACTATTAATTGATACTTTTGATGTAATTTCATACTGACATCCAAAGAATTAGAGCGGGCTAAAATTTCACAAATTCTCCGATCAAAGGCACGTAGTAAACTTTAACCATTGTAGGTAAAGTTTAATTATTTACCTAAAACATAAAAGGTCCATGAATTTACAATTTTTTTCCTCTAACTGGGCATTTTCGGCTACGCTTTTGGCAATGCGTCATGTTTGGCGCAAAAGACACTGTTTTTACCTGGATTAGAAGGTGGTTGCAGAACTTCCATTGTTTCCATCTCCATAGTTTTCGCAAGATGGTTGTGCACTTTATCTAACAGTAAATTCTTTATAAGACCTAACGCTTTTGCATCTGTTAAAGGTTTCCCTAGCAGTTTATTGATCTCCGCAACTTCGTTGGCTGCATAAAGTCTTTTTAAGTTACTAGCTCCTGATGAGCCGACTTCTGTTGGATCTGTTTTGGCTTGTTTTGCACTGTCTGTAGGGTCTAAACAAAGTAGTTTAACTATTTTGTTATAGCTTATATAGGATGTTTTTCCCTCTTTTTTGGCTAGTTTTACATATTGGTATCTTTTTTGTACCTGTTTTCATAAGGAAAAAAAAATCTTAATATTAAAAAGGCCGTTAGTAATGTTCTCGGAAGGTTCATAGTTGGGTTAAAGTTGTTCGGAGAAAATTACCAGTCGGGACTTTAGTCAGCCCGGGCAAGCTTTTAAGCAGGAGAAATTTTAATCACCCACCATTAAAATTTTCCCGATATCCCCGTTTTTTCCTTGATTAGGTAGTTTAATTCAGAACGAGTTTTCTTAAACTTAATACATTGCAATAATCTCCAACGGCAAGATTGACATGCTATGGCAACTTGATGATCTAGTTAGATGGTTAGTAGATTATATTCTGATTGAAAGAATCATTCTAAATAGAAATATATGTTAAAAGAATAACAGACCTTTTTGATGCTGGAGTTCGGATAGCAGTTGTTTAACAACCGGACCAGATATCCTATGTGTCTTGTTACCAATGACAACAATAGCGCTCATATCTAGAGAAAGAAAAACCAGAGTTCACTGAATCTTTCTTTCATTAGAAATTTTTAAGTTAAATTTGGCGGGAAGACATTATTGTGCGAAGAGACAGAATTGGTGGAATTTAATTTGACGGGTGAGAAAAAATATAAAATATGGCGGAGAGCAAAAATCAATAGCTTGCTTTGAAAACAGAGACATGAAAGTTACTATATTTTCTTTTTGAATCGGGATCAGCTTTATTTTCTACAATAACATCCATAAAAAGCGTAGGTATTTTTTTTCTTTTCTACAAAATTTCTTCCCTGAAAGTGCACTTAAAGTTGTAATTTACTTTGCACTCGCTACACACATCATCAGCAAAAAAAATGGATTTCCCTGAAATGCATTTACTATCACTTAAAATTAATTCTTTGTCGGTTATATTTTTCCGCTTTTTTTCTCTACCTTCCTACAAGATAATTCATGTTATATATTTATTAAAGGAAAAACTGAGTTACCTTTTCCCTTCTGTTCTTGTTTCCTCTGAACTAAAAATAAAAAAAAAATTTCTGTTTGTCAACATGTATTAGTTTAATTCACCCTAAGCTGCACTAGATAAAAATAAAAAGCTAGAAGCGATAACTAGAATAAATTTATATGATCATATGTTGATTTTTAATCTTTACCGTTCTTTAGCTCCAAAAAGGGGATGTTTTTTAAAGCTTAACTCCGGCGAAAAAACAACAACTTAATTTAATATGAAAGAGCTTACACTTAACCACAAGTTTATCAAGTTTATATACTTGGAACACAATATAAACAAAAACCAAATTGTGGCTTTGCAACGTTTTAAATGTTCACGCTGTTTATTGATAAAATAGAAAGCTATAGTATATAAGACTAGTCTGATAGATGTACAAACATATAAATGTCGATGTAAGGTAGCTATGAAATTCGGCATAAATAAAATAATAATAACAGTAATACAATATGTGGAATAAAAATGTAAATTAAGGTAAAAATTCATGCTCATGCGTATGTATGATTTTTACCTTTTTCAAATTTATTTTTCTTTTCAGCTTTTTCATTTGTGGAATTTTTGCGTATATATGTTGTTTCTCCTGTGCATATGAAAAAGGTGTAAGAATTATATTATTATCACTTTTAAAAAGTATAAACTTGTATAATATTGCATTGAAGAACGTATTTATCACTGCAAGACTGCCTTCGTGCATTGCAGTCATGGCTAGTGTGAGGACGGATGACAAAAGGGGATGCAGCAACATGTGTCCGCATTTTTGTCAACCGCGCTCAAACTTTTCTAGATATTAGTAAAGATAAAAAGGCGTAGCTCATAATGGAGCGAGTATGCTTGTGTATG
The DNA here is from genome assembly GCF_029227915.1 of Hydractinia symbiolongicarpus. Lineage (NCBI taxonomy): Eukaryota > Metazoa > Cnidaria > Hydrozoa > Anthoathecata > Hydractiniidae > Hydractinia > Hydractinia symbiolongicarpus. Next base: position 3,713,541 of record NC_079877.1, read on the forward strand.
ACTTACGTGAGGCGCCATCATCGTTAAATTTAGCGGTAGATTCTTCTACTGATTTTGTTGTGTTTGTGAGTGAAGTGCTTGCATGAGAAACTGAGAAGAAAAAAGTAAGATGCATAACAGATTATGCAGGTGATTCTTGCCTGTGATTCTTGCCTGTGACTCACAGGCAAGAATCACCGAGTATCAACAAAAATTAACTTTTGAGTTTTTTAATAGATGCATGGAGAATGCTGTCATACTCATAACAAATTCACGAATGGTCAATATATAAAAACATAACCCGCTTGCTTATCAATTTCGATTAATTAACATGAACTTCTCATAAAAAATATACAGAAGTACAGAAGTTTAAATTAGCAGAACCATTAAAGCGTCTTGTGATAAAGTTCTTTCGTGTCCTTCTTTTGAAGTAAGTAAGTATTTATGACAGATCTTTCGGCTAAGGAATGACAGTGGCAGCACCATACATACCATAGGAGGCCCATCATGCTTGTTCCCCACGTCTTGGAGGGAATTCTTATAAATTCACTTTCTAGAATACCTACAAATGAGCCCTCCCACCATGTTTTATGGACGTCTAAAAAGTCTAAACTTTTTGAGTATGTAGAGTTGTTTTTACTTTGGTATAAAAATGTGAACAATTATAGCAAACGAGTGTATATTTTTTGACAATTTTGAGTAACAATATTGTTCACTATATAAATAATTATCAAATGGGCTAGATATTAATAACAATTATTAATTATAATTAAATTATTAATTTTAAATCATTATGTGTATAGCAGTAATGCGTAGTTTTTTTACATCATACTTTGCAAAAATGTGGGGTTGGAGTATACCTCCCTGCCCCTCTCCGGCCCTCTCCACGATGTGATGGGCGTGCGTGAGGTAATACCTTATACATACATGTTGAGAAAGCTTTGTTACATCTTTAACATTTCCGCATTAAGATAATTCGTGACCGTGTAGGGTATACGTTTATTGGGGAGGTGACAAAGTCACAAACAACAGCGTTGAAATATCCTTCTGAAATAAACTCTCGACTGAAAAGAAGAATATGTTATAATATTGTCCTACCTCTGGATCGCTTCTTGATAATTCTATTTGTCTTGTGTCTGAAGCCTTCTACAATGAATCCATTCAGCATTAAGATTATTAACACAAGTATGCAGAAATGCTTCATCTTGAAAACTCAGCAGAAGTATGGGATGCAGAATAAATTGAATTTAATTTCTGTACAATAATTTTACACATATTTTCACTCTGTTTAATTCTTTCAAATCATAATTACATCACTTTATTAATCTTTTTTGTTCGACATATAAATTCTTAGTCTTTATATTCTTGGTTCAGTCCTATTTGCTTATAATTTCTTTTTAATGTTTTCGGTTAATCACTGGAATGGAACCATGTGACTTATTAATGCACACTTTGTGCAATGAAGCGTGTGATATGCTTAAACAATTATTAATTTTTTTTAGCACCTCTACTCATAATCAGCGTTTTTAGAGAAACATTTTTTCTCTATTATATACTTTCTTAGCAATCTTAGAGATCTGATGGGTACCAAATAATGGATGGATATGACGAGTAATTATAGCAGGGCTCGAAAATCATGCATCACAATGGATACCGAATTTTTTTCACTTCAAAAACATTCAAGTAATTTTACTTCCATATGACCTTAAATAAATCAAAATATGTACAACCAATTTGTATTTGCAAGTTACCTTCTTAGCTTAGTTTAGCTTCTTATTAGAAAATCAGCATTTTATTCACGATAAACCCCAGAAGAAGGACTTTAATTCAAATTTCCTTGAAGTATTTTCATATCTGCGCGCAGCATTATGCACATAACGAACACTGCGTTCACTTCTAAAGGCCTGATTTTATTTTACAACTTAAGTTTAGAAGAAAAAAAACTTTAATATATAAATGACTTTCTTTATCACAAAAAGGTAAATACAGTTCACTGTTGCCACAAAAAAAATGTACCTTATCACCACGCATTTAGCTACTTGAACATTTAAAGTTTGATAAAATACAATTTTTTATTTTTATTAAAACTGTCACTTGCAAGTAGATATAGCTAAATCAAAAATCAAAACGACGCCCCTAAACTAAAAAAATGGAAATGGCGCCAAAATGTTAAATTTAGCACACTCTGTCGTATTTCTTTATGAAGTTTAATGAATAAAAAAACACCAGATTTTGCAGAACAATTTCTTTAATTTTTAAAGTCGTTTGACATCCAGAAAAAAATTGTCTCTGATTAGCACTGGCGAAAATTTTTGTTTTGGCTGTAAAACAAAGGACCTAATTGACCAGTCCCACAACCACCTTTAGGTTAAATTCAATGTCTTCATATTCTGCATGTTATACATGTTTTTTTTCTAACGAAGTAAATTTACATGGAACCGCAGGAAGGGTTTTTTAAAATGTTGTTTCGTAAAAAGAACATAACGTTATTGTCTCTGAACCTCTTCAAGACCAATCCTTTAAACAGATATTTTTGGAATTTAAAGCGTTTTCTAGAAAAAGAAAGTTGCTAATTATCGATCTTGAATCTTGATCCTCAGCCAATACAATCACAGCTTTGAATACCAAAAATTTAAAGGTTAAACAATTTATTTGAAATTGTTGCAATTATGGTATGATAAATTTCACATTGTACGGTCAGTAATTTTTTTAACGACAAAACAACATTTGAAAATAAAAGTAAAAACTCACATGAGAAAGAATGTGTAATAATAAATACTATAACATAAAAATACAATTTGTGAAACCAAATATATATAATTTATAAGTATAAAAAGATTTCGTATATACAAATGTCATGTATTTGAAAAGTTCTAAACTTGGAGGATATCAACATCTCTAAAAGATTCTGCCACTTGGAGAATGTAAGCATCTCCAGAAAATGCTAATTGGAGAAACATCTCCAAGATATTCTGTAATATGGAGAATATGCTGCCACGTGGAAGATGTCATCATTGGCAAAAATGTCTGATTCTTAGAGAATGTCAGCGACTCCAGAACATGCTGCAATTTAAAAAATGTCAACATCTGCAGAACGTGTTGCCACTTAAAGAATGTCAACATCTTCCAGAACACGGTCGTACTTGCAGAATGTCCTTCAAAGGTTTACTTTCAAAAATGAAATGATGAAAATATTAAGGATATGTTTTTTGCAGAATGTTAACACGTTGCAGGATAAGTTACTACTTGCAGAAGTTCAGCATCTTCTATACTGTAAAAACTTGCCTACAGCGTATTCTTTTAATCTTAAATTATTTAAAATGGCCCTTCTTTCTTTTCGGTTGCCGTCTATGTAGATGAAGTGAGATTTATCTGATGCCTGCACCAATAATTCTCGTTTTGATAAAAGTTCACCTCGATTATTTTCAGTTATACCAAGCGATCTCAGCTTAATGCTTTCTGATGCAAGTGTGACTAAACGAGTTACCGTCGGAATAGCTATGTTATGTCGCACACCACTTGCTCTGAAATGTTTCGAAATGTTTACATAAAGTTGCGAATAGGATTGTGGGATGTAAAAAACAGATCTGTTAGTCCAATAGCACGCATATTCCCCTCCACCATTCCATAGCCATTTATTTAAAGATTGCCCAGCATCCCAAGCTGGTTTCCAATCCCCTTGTGTTAATTTTGCTTTTCTGTTGTCGTAGTAATTTAATTCTATTAAGTACTCATATACCTTCTCCATTGCACGGCTTCCCCAAGGGCTTTGCCACCATTCCCAAGAGTCTGTGTTTTGCTCATAAAGAACTGGTCCTTGTTTTATGCTATCGTCTTCCCATATTTTGTTTTGATCGAGATTAGCAACATTCCAATAATTCAATAACACATCTTCACCTATGAAGAGGTAACCGCTGTAGTTAGTGTAGGTTTTAATAGCTTTATCTAGACAGTCATATAGGAATGCTCCATATTTTGTATCAACTGGAAGAATTGTAATTTCCGTTTGATTTGGCAAGGAAGAAGCTCCACAATATATTCTATTAGTAAATGCTTTTTTGTATAATAGTTCAAACAATGGAATGGATTCGTACTCAGAAACGGCGCCAAAACTGACTATTAAAAGTATGTTTTGAAATTTGTTTTGAAAGCATGGTGAGTCGGGCGACACAATATTATTTTGTTCGTATGTCATGTTTACAAAATGTCTCAGCCATCTTGGATGAATAAACTTTTGAGGATTCCAATTAGATCCAAAATTGTGAAATTCTAAAATAAAGAAAAAAAATGTATGAAAAATGAAAAAAGTTATTTCATTAAGAGTATCATGTACACCTTGAACACTTTATTGCAACTTAAGTGATTAATACCTTCTCGCAAAAAACAAAAAATATATAAAAAATGGCGAATTTTCCCGGTTAGTAGACTTTTATTAGACTTCACAAATTATTATCTCATGTGTCATTTTTTTACATAATTTTTGTGAAACAAAACAAAACAAATCAGGCCATATTAATAGTCATAAACACTATAATGAGCAAATGATTGGGAAACGAAAAATGTTTTGTCTTCAAGCACTTTAAAAGCTCTAATTTGCCTGCCCCATATGACGATCAAAGTCCCAAATGAGACAATATAATACTAAAGTCAGGATTGAGAAATTTGCGTTTACAATTTTAAAGTAAATCGGAATGGGGCTAACACTTTACTGCACAAACTTCTTTCATCCAAACTCCTTGTGACAAAAAGAAGACTTCAATGGACTAATTAGTCCACAGTAAGTTTTTAATGCATTAAGACTAAAAATTGTTTTTGCTGCATTGCATTATTTTCTATGTCTTAATTTGACAATTTCGAAAGTTTGATTCCCTTTAGATTTTGTGAGAAGTTAACTTTGTAAATAGCTAGCTTCAAAAATTTCGCGAGAATTTATTTTTGCGAATAGTAAACTTCTATTACATAAATTGCATGTTTATATGTTTTTATTCTACACGCTTTCTTTTAAAAATGAGAACTAAATTTCAAATCAGAGTAGTTTTTATCCTTGTTTCTCTGTTGTTCTAAACAATAGACTTTTTTTGTTTGTTTTGTTTGTTTTATTTTTAACCTTAAATTCTAGCCTGAAATTTTTATAAAGCCAATTTTTGTGGAGAAAAAGGGTGTGGCACATGTTTACGGCTATATATCAAATAGCTGATCAAGATCTATGTTTCAATCAGATTCATCGGAGTACTAGTCATTCACAGGACATGGATAGGAAGTTACCGAATGGTACGTTGTCAGCGATAGAAATAAAATATTTTTTTAAGATATATAAACAAAGTGCAACCGGGGTAAAAATTAGTAAGTTTACCAAACTTATTATGTATCTGTTAAAATATCAACTTAGTATTTCAAAATTTCGAAAATATATTTTTTTAGAATGACGACAGCGGCAATAAAGGCATTTCGCAAAAAAGCACGAAAATTGGCGAAATCACGAAATATATTTTTTTGAAAATTTATTCCATGAAGTAGTTGCAGGTATATTTTAAGAAACAATATATATTAGTGGATATCGTTGTGCGTTCACTTTTCGAGATTATCAATTGGAAGTACTTGACTAATTTGATAATTATAATTAATTATAATTATTAATTAAAAACGCATCTAACCCTTTCTACAGAAAAAACGAAAAAATAATTATCTGTAATCGTAGCCGAAATACTAAAAAGAGGAAATTTTCCAAAAGAAACTTTTGCAATTTTACGGATTTAACCCTAAATCGAGAAAGTTAAGCCTCGCGAAAAGTTTTTAAAAGTCTTAATCGCGAAAGTTTGTATTTAGTAAATTAAATTTTCGCAACTTTTTATTTCTTTTATAAGATAAAAAAAATTTCGCGTAATAATTGTTAACTAACTCTTTGAATCGATTCAAAATTAGACTCATAAAAAGCGTCTATATACGCGTGGGTTTTCAAAGACTGGTTGTATTAGCAAATTTAAAAAGGTTGGATATCCAATACCTAAGAACCTTTCTAGAGTACCATCCTGAATAGTCGTTTCTGTTAATATTGAAGTCGCAATGGGGTCAACCATTGGTGCAAGAAACTCTTTTAAAAGTTTTAACAAGATTATTCAATATACTAAGGATGAAATTATGTACAAAAATGCTGCCAGTCATTTACCGCATGGATTTCTTATTCCACTTTACCTCTCTAGTATATCAAACCATGGTTATTGTTAAATTCTTGGATGACACAGTTCAAGCAGCAGTATTTTTAGCACATTGCCTTTTTTATGAGAATTTTTTATCCCTAAAAATATTTCTATATAGAGGTTTCACGATTTTATTTCTTATCTAGCAAAAGAATGATTTAGTCTTTTTCTTACATTATTATCCTAAAGCAATTTTTAAAATAAAAAGATGAATTGCACTGAAATATTGATTTTTAGCGATACTTTATCATAAGGCTAGTTAGTTTTTTCTGATCGTACAAAAGATTCTTGTACAAAACATATTGCAGAGATGTAACCACAACACACCTGTTAATCAAATCAGTTTGATTTGAATAAAGTCGAAGTAAGTTCCTATATCAATGAATTTAAATACTTCTTGTATATAATTGTGCAATAGTGGATAACTTCTACAATTAATTGTAAAATATTAAATACAATATTTTGGATCATTGGACACTATCCTATACATTGATGTTATCCATATGATAGAAATAAAGTTAAGGCATCCAATACAACTGTTGATATGTTCATAACAAGACTTATTGGCAAATGTGATATGTGAACATGGTCAAGTCCGTATATCACAGCAAAGAGAAGAAAAAAAGACTGCGTGTGTACATACCCTTAAGCATCATAATAAGCGTGGATACAAACGATAAACCAAGTACAATATATAGAAAGTTAATAAAAGCTCGAAATAAAAAATCCTTTCTCATATTTTTTCTTCGAAATTCGACTGCATCGTTCTGAAGTTTATTCAATTTTCGTCGCTCGGTATAACATTATACAGAAGAAAAGATCAAAACGTCGATTTCGATTTACAGTCTCATATGCTGTATAATAAACAAAATATAGAATGAATAAAAGAAAGTTTGTTTAGATCAGATTGAGAAATTAATATTTTGTGACATTTTAACGAAGGTTTGAAATAAAAACATGCTAAAGTGAGATATTTAAAAGACAAAAACAAGACAAAAGTATTGTGTTATGTTAATAAATACTTTTGATGATTTCAAAGTCGCTATTGAACATATTCCTTTCACGTGTTTAGTATAACTGTTGCGGGAATTATGATCAATTCGAAATTATGCAAATTTCCCGGCTATTTTATAAAAAGATTGGGTTGGGGTTATCGTTGATATGCATAATTCTCGAATTTATCACAGTATCCGTAACTTAACTATAACTGATAGATAAAAGCTATTGTTTTGTCTGTAAACCATGGTATAACAGATGACTCGTATAAATCCTCACAAAAGATCTCGACGACATTCTGATAATTAGAATCTACGCAGGACTAATTTTCGACAAATATCAGGGGTGAATACAAAAATTTTTCCTCCTTAGGCGGGGGCGTAGAGGGGTGCATTTTCCAATTTACCTATTTTAGCAATGTAAAATTTCTTAGTGAGGAAGGTCCGTTTTTGGTTGTTTTTTTAAGTTAAGTTGGTTAAATTTAACAATTTGATCAATTGAACTGAGAGGTTTGAAGATTTTACTAATTTAATCCCAGTTCTGGGGACCGCGGATCGAATCACGCTCACTGCTTGGCAGAATGTTAGTGAAGAACTAAGTAGTTCTTCTTCAATATCTTTTATTCGCCTAGATATGGTCAAAGAGGTTTAATATTAGATTTAATAGTATTTACGCCGCGTCGCTCAGAATTATAATCCTTACCTTTTTAGATGAATAGAATTCATGGTGTCAATAAAATAAAGGCTGGAGATGGTATTCCTTTTTTTCAACTTTTGTGCAATTTATGAAAACTTAAAATTAATAATATCCATTGATGCACAAGTTAAAGCCTTTAAGATAATTAACTTTTATACTAATTCCCTAATACTTATACCACCACGGTTACCCCATTTTAGTTTTAAAAATTTAAATCTTGTTGGATATTTCAAGTGCAAACATGCTTTAGTTATGACGGTCTGGAATTAAATACATCACTTAACAATCCGCACACGTGTGTCTGTTGGCCTACTTTGATACCATCAATTTTTTCGTGCGATAGACTGAAATAGCCGACATATGATTATTAATAGAGCAGTATGCATTATTTTTCTCATAAAGGAAAGCTAACTACTCTAAAATAAATTTTTAAGGGCACCAAAATGAATCAATGTTTTCCCCATAAAACCAGCTACTTCATTTATTTCGGGCTGAATTGTAATTAGCTGTTGAACCTTCTCTTCTAGACTAAGTGAGAAGTTTGGCAGCGTTCTCTGAAATTCCTGACGCAAGAAGCGCTTTCATGAAACCTCCACGCCGCTAATTGGTGTACTGATCATTACAATTACAAGAGGGTGAGTCTCCCTCTGCGCATTGGTCAATAAGTTTGGAACACTCTGTATGAGAATTGGATGAGACAGATAATCGTATCAACTCCGGATACCAAGCCTGAGTTTGCCAATGCTGGTGTTATGAGAATTATAGATTGTGTTTGTTCTATTTCTAATTTGTTCAGTATTCTTGAAATTAGGGAGAATGAAGGGAGTGCATAAAGTGTTTTTCTGACCTTATTTGTCCAGATGAACCCAGTTTAACAACAGATGCTATACCTGTTCCAAATTGTGTGGGTCCAGACGCCATGCCATTATATAAATTTGATTAAATACTTGTGGTAACAGTTCCACTCCGAAAGATGGTTGCTGTGGAAGATTGCCAAACTGCTCTCACATTTACTAAATCTACGGTCAGACCAAGAAATTCTATTTTCTGGTTCCCTTATAGACTTTTCACAGGTGCAGAAAGAGGAAGAGGACTGCATCCAGAGCAATTAATGTTTCTAGTATAGTACAGCCCTATAAAAAATATATCGTCACTAGGTGTATTTGTAACAGACGCAAGATTGCAATTGATATTTTGGGTAATTTGATAAATATGCGCGAAGTTGGTTCAAGACCAAAACAAAGGCACAGAGATACGAATAGATTTCCTTTCCAATGAAAACGATGATATTTACGAGAATCTTTTAACACTAAGATATGCGCCTTTCAAATCAATTTTAAAATGATTTAGCGTCTTGTGATTTATTACTGGCTGGTGGCTCCATTCTTTTTCTTACCAAAGATAGATTTCTTATGAACTCTTTCGACAAGTGATCTACTACATAAATGGCTCCCTTTTCCACCATCTCCTGTATTTCTAATTCCACTAATTTGTCCTGCTCTTTCATAGCTTTTATTTGATAGAGAATTAAAATTTGTACTGGCTCCCTACAAAGAAAATTTTGTACCCTTTGACTATAGACAGACTCTCGGGATTATGGTCAATATCTCCTACGAGCCGTGGAGATTGTTTTATTAGAGAATGTACATGTTTCATGTCCTCCAGCGAAATTAGAACTACTTGCTTGAATTAAGTGGGACTGGTTTGCATTTCTAAACAAGGAAATAGAATTACCCGATGATCTTCCTTTACTGCCGTCTTTGTTGTTGGGAAACCGTTGGATATTGTTTTGACGTCTTCCCACACTCGTCCATGGTTGTTTTCTCTGATACACTGCTGCCGGGAGACAAGACTGGAACTGCGTATTAGCGTTTTATTCCTCTTACCCACTTCCCGAACATGTCTGAAGTCTGATTATTGTTCCCGGTGGTATCAAGGACATGTTACGTGAATTTAAAACCAAACAATTCCTTGTCATGTTTCTGCAAGAGGCCTGAATTTAAATTTAACATACCCTTTGCATCTGACTTTGATTGCAATGTAATAAAATGTTTAGACGCCAGAAAAAGACAACCTTGTTAGTGACTTGTCAAAGCGACATTCCTGTTTTTTACATGAGCACGAATAAATCGTCCAATGAATCATCCAATAAATCATCGAATTACATCCTATTCTTAATAATTTGTCGTCTTCGAGATGACTCTGCTCAGTGGTTCCATAACATTACGCATTTTGGATTGGACAATTTCCATTTCCTTGCCTTCGCTTGCTTTGCTTTTTTTTTTACCCTCAAGAAATTTAACCAACCCAGTATCAAGCGACTTAACAGAATCCATATTAAGTGGTACCTGATGCTCTTTCAAATTTTTTTTTCTTCAGATCTTCGTCCTTCATGAACATTTTAAACTGTTCTTTGTGATAGTTTGCCATTTCCTCTTGTAACTTGTACTTAAACTGTTTCTCCTCTGTAGTAATTCAAAAATGCTCTGCAGGGGAAGAATTTGAACTGCAGCAGAAGGACGAATTTAAAAATATATCAACATATCTCGCAACCCACTCTTGAGTGTTGCAGGTCTTTTTAAGAGTCATTGGCAGTATTTTGGGGCACAAATCAACACAAAATCAACACTGACTGTAAGGGGAGAGGAGGAAAACTCTGAAAAAAGCCTCAAAAGCCCTTTTTCCAATAATTTATGAACACGATTGTTTGTAAATGACATAAAAAAATTCAAAAAGGGTTCCCCTTGTTTAGAGCCAAAAATTTTCTTTGATGACACTATCCACACACGTTCCGCACACGCTCCACACCCGTTTCAAGGTGCTGCTCCATCGGTGTCACCTAAATGGAACACGTTCCACACGTACTATCAAATTCAATGAATTTGAAGTAAAGTTTAATTTCCAGTTATAAATTTGAAAAAGGGTAAAGCAGAGGTGATGTTATTTGGAAGTGGGAAAAAAATTATCATCTATACCACACAAACCGAATAATAAACTTGATTTTACAATTGATCCAACTTTAACTCTATCAGATAATTTCAACAAAGCGTATACGAAAGCTTCCCCTCGTTTACTTCTATTACAAAATCTGAGAAAGAACATGGACAATAATACTGCCACATCAATTTACAACACTATGATTATACTTATGATTATCATAAAATTGAACTTCTCAGGAACCGAAATAAATAAATTGAATTCTCTGGACAGCCGTGCAAAACAGATAACCAAAAACGCAAACATCAAATCAACTTACACTGTTATTTTGCAACATGCTTGTAAAACGGTGAAGAAATGCATTGCTGGTGAAACATGTAGTAACATGAAAAAATACTTTGAAGTAAATTCTCACTTTAAATGCACAAGAAACCAAAACTGTTTGCTGAAGATTCCAAAAATCAAACTGGAACTTTTTGTTATATAGGAGCGAAAATATATAACAGTTTGCCACTAGATTTACGAAAAGCGACAACAGTGAATGAATTTAATCAAAAGATCAAAGATTTCGTATTTTAGATTATTATTTACCTAATATTTTTTACGGTGTTTCCTGTTTTTCTTTTTATCAACAGCTCTCTATTTTTAGTCTCGTATTAGTTTTCAACATTTTTATTTTCTTACATTTGTTTCTAACTATCTATCTCTTTTGGAGAACGTATCAAATCTTTACTTTTTATTTCCATGGTTTATAATATATATAATTTTTTAATCATTAGTTTTATATTTTAAACAGGATACATATTTATAACAGTTCTTTAAAACTGAAATGTATAAATCCTGTATAAATATTCTGATAAAAAAACATAAAAAGTATTCCTTTTCCATTTTTTCTTGTATCTTTTGAATTTTTTGCTCCCTCTAAATGATCTTTGTCTAGAACGTGTTCTGCTACTACTGGAGGTAGAGCTTGACTAAGATGAACGTAACCTCGACCTAGACTGATATGAGTTAAAATTTGTTTTTGATTTTTTTCGTTCTCACCCATGTAATGAAGCTGGATATCGTTGTTCTGGCTTAGCTGCCTTCCTTTCTTGGGTAAAATGTGCCAAATTCTCTGGCACATTTTTGCTCAGAAAAACTGCATATATAACCAAAACAAATTTCAGAACCTGATGCCTACAATCTGTAAAATAATTGGTGATAATAACAACAACAATTCTCCCGCAATTCAGTATGACACACAGGTTCAGTATGTAAAACAAAATATTTTGCAGGACACGAAAGAGCGGCGACTGTATTTTCTGACAAAACCAAGACCATCGGCACAGAGAGTGGGGACTCCGAAGACCAGTTTTACATGCCGAGAGCAAGCGCATGGGTGTTGCTTCACAGAAAAAAAAATTTCGCGGGGAGAAAATTTCGCGAGGAAGCAAAAAAACACGAAATTTTCGGAATTTACCTTCGCAAAAGAGTAATTAAAGTTATGTTGCGCAAAATAATCTTTTGCGTTTAACTTGACAATTGAACTTCGGGTGGGATAATCTTTTGCTATGTTCGGTTTTTTTGCAATTTTTTTCACTAAAAATTTTTGAAATTTGACAAATAAAAAGTTTTGTTTACATCAAACAAATTTTTTTTTCTCATTAGAAAATTATTTAATTAGAAAAAATATCAAACGCCGATGATATTGATTTAGACTGAAATAATACTTCTGTTTTTAAAAGAAAATACGTAAAAAAAACCATGAAATTTAAATTTTTTGTCTTCAATTTATCTTTCGCGAAGTCTTTTTCGCGCGTACTTACTTATGCAAAAATAGCCAAAAACGCAAGACTTTCTCCCGTACGGTATAATGCTGTGTTCAGACTTTGGGCGTATAATTAAAAACGGCTCACAGGAATACACCTTATTTTCCTGGGGACAAATTCTCACGACCCTGAAACGATATAAAATAAAGACGAAATGAAGAAGTTTTACTTATGATTTTTTTCTCTTTTTGTTATGCTATTTTCAGGTACACAAAAATAGGGTATTTGATTAAACTTGTGCCAAAAAAATACATATTACGTATATACATGCGTAATACATATATGATATGTAGTTTTAAGAATACGTATAGCCATACCATTCCCAGGAGCCTGGTTTTACTTATTTAAAAAGGACACTCAGAACACACTTTTAAATTGTTTTGTGAAGTAATCCTCTCAAGGAAAAATTTGTTTTTGACCGAGCAAAATCACTGGACATTTTCATTTGCGTAAAAAAATACCAAGATGGTATCTCTCTGAATACAAAATTTAAGAATTTTTTTTACCAAACACAATCTACGATAGAGGCGTAAAACGTCACATAGATAAGCCAGAACATTTCAAGGAGAGTTTAAAGTCCAACTTTCCTCACCGAGTCAAATTAGTATCCTAATTCTGAAATCACAAATGTGTAAAACGTGACTTATAAATACCGCCAAGACTAAGCCTAATTGGAAAAAAAATAAACGAGTAAGGCACCCACAAAGTCAACTCAACTACTATTTCAAAACACCTGTCAGTAAGCCTGGCTAAAGTTATTTACACAGATGTTGTTTAAAAAATAAGGTATGCTCAATAACTGGACACACAGAATATATACTAGCAACATCACCAACTTTGGTAAACAGCTTAAAATTTCACGTTTGTTTGAAACAAGTCAACCAGTCAACTAGCTTGCTACTGATATCATTGTATTCAAGACTAGCTAACACCTAGCTCATTTAACACCAAGATTAATAAGCTAAAGCATTAGAACAGCCCCAATGATGCATGCTACTATCCCATATTATTACCAAATGTTAATAACAATCTGTATGACAAATTAATTTTGCAAATAATGCAAGGAAATAAACGATATCTGCACTACTTCGCTGCAAACTAATAATTTGCTCATAAATAATCTCGTTTTTATGTTATTCGGTATTTTGGTGTGTATATTCCGCGTAGCCATGTTTAAATTTTTCCATTTGCTAAAGTATCTATCTTTTCTGTTTTGCTTGATCTCTCTTAATTATGTAAAACAATATTTTTTGTTCAACTGCTTTTAGGGATAGAAAAAAATCTCTTCAACATTTGTTATTAATTTGTTGTACAATGCGCCTTTCCATTGCCGTAACAGAAACTTTTGTACCACTCAACAATTCTTTTATGTTATCAAAAAACAAGCTTTAAAAATAGCCTGCTCCAACAATGGCCCGTGAATGTAAAATTTCTTGTGAAAAAAATACCCACTGTTGTATAGAGCTCAAAACTTTGATAACAAAACGAAAAGGCTCGAAGCTATTTAATAAACAAGTATAGATATATCTGAATATATTGTATTCAATGACTTTACCGTTATGTAGGTTCTGAAACAGACTGTTTCCTCTCAGATGATTGCTACTCACCCATGAATAAGAAGGCGTCAATATTTTCTACCTTCTGTTAGTGGCATGGTCTGATTAAAAATTACTAGTCGATAAACCCGTGGAGAAGTTTATTCAGGCCGTTGAACAATGGAAAATATTTGTCATTGGAATTTTGTGTACTGTTTACAGCTTAAAAACAGAAAAAGGGAATAATAACTCCCCAGTCATAACAAACGATTGTCATAATTTCCTCGGAAATAATTACTCCCCCAACCTTTTATTTTGACACACTTGATAGAACGGTAAAAAGTCGGTTCTGTTACTAAATTTTATATGACTAAAATTTTACCCGACTTTTTTGTACCCGACCAAGATCTTTTCCAAAATTGTTTCTGCTAACTCAAAAAAATTGTGAGGAAATGTTTTTTGCATTTTTGACGTAAATTTGTGCTTTGAACTAAAAATTAGCAAGAAACCGAAGCGGTTTTAACACTCACACTAAGGCAACAGATAAACCCTTTTGTTACATCCACAGAACACAGTTGACTCTTCCTAATTCGTATTCCTACAGGGAAAATTTTTTTTCGAATTATAGAGAGATTTGCATTATAGAAAGTCTCTGTAATTCGAACTTTCAGCTTCAGAGAGTGAAAATTCGAATAACAGCGGGAAATTGCGTTATTTTAAAATAAAAAACACATAATGCAAGTTTCATACAATTTTATTTTTATAGTTTACACAAAAAAGAAACTCTATTTGAGAAACTGTTGAATATTTGATTGCTTTAAATTGGAGAGACGATCTTTTTCGACAATACGAGTTGCATTACAAATGCTTTGCTGTTGGGCTTTCGCTATCAGAATGTCCATCTTCATCTTGTCTCTTGGCCATTTTTAATCAAGAAGTGAAAAAATGTAGAAAGACCAAGGTTTTAAAATATAACGTTTGAAAGACAACTTAGAAAATTTTAGAAAAACATTCAAATTTGTCAAAGCTCTGTTTGCACTCTAAAATTCGAATTAGGGAGAGAATCGTGCTAAAGGGACTGAAAAATTGTTTGAATTATAGAAATTATCATATTAAAGAAATTCGAATTTTAAAAAATACTTTTATAAGAGTTTGTTAAGGAGAATTGACGGTGACTAAGCACTCGTTCGAATTATAGAAGTATTCGAATTATAGAGATTCGAATTAGAGGGAGTCAACTGTAGTTTAAACTCCTTTTCTTCCGTAAAGTTCTCCGAGATTCTTTGAGCACAGAAGTTAAGCCGGAATATGAAATACAATAGAAAAGATATTTTTCTTGAAATTCTAACAAATTAACAAAAATAGGAAAAAAGACACTGTATCCGTAAGGTAAGGATAAGGTGTCTTTTATTTACAAATACTAAAAAACATTAAAAATTGATAGAAATAATAGAAAACGTAACAAAGGTTTTTTAGAGTGTGGCTAAGACCAAAATGAAAAAAAATTCTTGGTAATTTATAATTTCTTATATGAAAGAACTGTCTAGTGTGTATTTTTAGTATAAAAGTAATATAAATCCTAATAGAATCAATGAAATAATAAAACTTTTTTTTCTACTAAATAAAAGGGATCAAAAAAATGTTGTAGGATACAAAAGCATGAAAACTTCAAACATGCTCATAGAAATAGATGCTAAAATAACTCAAAGTGGGTTAGCCTTAAGGAAATATGTTGTTTTTTTCTTGTATTCACTAAGTATGTACCTAAATGCAACTAAAATTAAAAAAAATAACGCCAGAAAGTATTTCGAAATATACGTGCTTATACAAGTAATAGATGGATTTCCTAAAAACACGGTTCAAAGTCGATTTCAAACTATTGCAAATCTGTATCCGACCTCTTAAACAAAATCTCAAAACCCAAAGCGAACCTCCGTCGTGTAGAAGTTGAATGTGGTCTTACATAAGATCAGAAAGGATGACGGTGTTCGTTTGAGTAATCAAACCAGAATGATAGTTAACTTCTTCGTCAATTGTTTCGCATATCAATTTCTGCGCAGCATCCATGATATGGTCATTTTACCAAGCACTTTTCGAGTTAAGAATTTCTCTATCTTCAATTGTGAAAAATATTGATCATTTTTGATCCAAAACTTTTCTGACTACTCAATTGGTTGATTATCTTAGATTAGGATAGACTTGGTTATTTTTTTCCAGTAGGTCTTCCGAACCTAAAGCATATAATTACTTTCTGGCTCTAGTAAAAAGCAAGATAGCTTCCATTTCTGACTGTTCACTATGTATTTCATTTTCTTTAATACCCCAGAATGCGCTCCGAATGATTTTGTAAGCTTTCGGATGCTTAGTTTGAATATTTCATCATCTTCTTATATATTAATTCCCTTGCGTGAGTAAAATTGTGAGTCCACGACACGGAAATCACGGGTCACTTTCTTATGACGTGGCCGTACGCTAAAATTTAACTAAAAAAATTAGAGATGTACTGCATAGAAATCGCACATAAGGTGTAAATATATAACCCGCTGCTAATAACGATATAAATATATATACTCTTATGCCAAAAAACTCTATGTTAGCATATATATATAGGTATCGCTACATATGAAACGGTATTAGATATTCACAAAGCATACGGACTGTTAAATGAAGTTCCTAGCATAAAACGGAAATTGTGTTTACGAAAAAGATGGCTGTTCTTTTTGAGTATTCTCTACTCTTTCATTCAAAATAAATCTTTAAAAAAACATTTGAAGAAGAGCATGGTTTTATAAATTAATCATAGCAAGGTTCTGTAAGGTTTTTTCATGTTTTATTTTCAGTTTTGATTATATTATTGTTGCCAGACATGTTTTATAGCTAGCATCATAAAAAGCCAACCACCACCAACAACTAGCTAGCTAGCTAGGAATATATATATATATATATATGTAGCCATGTTCTTTTTGCCTAGCTAAGTCTCCAGTTTATATTTAAGTGACTAGCTATTAGCTGCTGTAGCTAGCTAATGCTAGCTTTAAACTAAAGATTCCCAGTATATATATTCCCACAAAACACATCAAACGTTATTAACCCTGAAAATTTTAAACATTTTCCTGGGTTTTTTTTGGTTTGCGAAGTTCTTTTCCTCCAAATATTCTGAAAATAAAGTTCAGAAATTACTTATTTTTAAAATGTAAATTTAATTTGTTTCAAATTGTGGGCAAAAACCTTAATCAGCATGCTAAAAGAACTGACTTTTCTTAATTTAGAATTACTAAACACAACCATTTTCTTACAATTAGTGTAAACTTTTGTGCGTATGGCTTATATTTAATACACCAAAAGAGCTACTTTGTTGATTTCAATTTTATACTCTTTGTAAGCTATTTTTTTCTTCTTTTTGACATTTCTGTTTTACCACTCAATTTTTACATTTTATAAGTTATTTGGAACAGAATGGTATGAAATAGACCAAAATACCTGATCTTAGTTGTTTTTAATTTACAGGCTGTGTCTGTGAAACTTTAAGGGGAACATTTGGTGGAAGACAATGGCATGACATATACTGATAGAACTGATTTTTGTTGTGTTAGATGTTATATCTGAACCTTTTTGACATTTTATGTTAATTTTGCGAGGAAGGACCATATATATATACACAGAAGAAGAATTCAATTTTACACCTTGCAAGCTTTGTTTTTTTATATTTTGTATAAATTCTTACTGGGGAGGACTCCGTGCAATATATCGAAATGACTGATCCTTCTCGATTTAAATTTGATGTGTTCTAAATCGTATATAGTTTTGGAAATTTTGTGTAAGATTTAATGGGTAAGGGCTAGATGCAATGTGTCAAAAAAACTTTTTTTGTTGAATCAGAAGCACTCCCTACAACCATTCTTTTTTTTACAGTTTGTGAAGCTTTTGTGAGGAAAGAGTGTATGCAATATTATCGAAATAACTGATTTTTGTTGCAAACTGTTTTTCTTTGGCATTTTGGATTAAAATATTGTTTTAGAGGGCATATGCAGCAGATATATGTACTGAAATAGTTAAATTTTGCAAACTTTGATTTTGTCGTTACCTCTCATTTTTTACATTTTGATTAAACTTTTGTGGGAGACCGTCGGTATGCGAAGGACCAAAATAAGAGATTTTAGTATTATTTAGAATTTGTATTTTGTGTTGCAAAATTGGTGCAAAAATTGACATAAACTGAACTTATATACAGATTGATTGCTGTTGTTTAACATGACTCATTATGACTTATATATATATTTTATGAAAATTTGTGACAGAATACTATGTGAGATTTGAAATTTTGTTTACTTTATTGATGGTAAAACAGCATGCAAATTGCTAAAAGGACTTTATTAATTTTAGGTTTAAACACCGTTATTTTGTTGGCATTTTGTCTAAAGTTTGGTGAGGAGGGACTGTATGCAATATATCAAATAATGTTTTATTGCATTATAATTTGTCCTTGCAAATCCCTTTTTTTACACCTTAGATAAAAAATTCTGTCAGAGGCACAATTTATTGTTTATTTTTCACATTGTGTGTCAACCTTTGGCAGGGTTTGCAATAAACTAACTGATTTTAACATATACAATGAGAGAGATTTGTGTTTCACATTGATCAGCTTTTTTGTATATATGTGGCGTTTTAAGTGATTTAAATTTTATGGGTGAGATGTATGTTGAAATGCTTTTGGAAACTTCTTTCCGAATAATTTTCGCATTTGTCAGATGGTCAGAGCAAGTAATTTTAGTAGATTTAGATTTTAAATGTCACATAAATACTGCAGTTGTTGAAAACCTTTAATTTTTTTGGTCATTTATATAATAATGCAGATGTAAGATGCGCACTGCTGTATTGTTTGTTTTTTGATGGACATATATCTGCTACATAAATTAAATGGAATACAGTGGATTCTTCCACGGGAAACAGCTAGTATATATTAATTCCTTCGCCTCAGTAAAATTGTCAGTCCACGACACTCAACTCACGGGTCACTTTTTTATGAAAAAAATAAGTAAGCCGCCAAATGAGAAAACAGGATGTCAAATTATCATTTCTGCTACAGCGCCGTTCTCGGTCATTACGGTTAAAATAATTTAATTTTACCCCGGTTAGCCACGTGCACGTCATATCTCATGGAAACAAGTTGTTTATCAACTAAAAAAAGAAAACCGAAGCGAAGAAGGTTGTCTGTTTTTCAAATTAATCCTGAAAAAAGTTATCTTAAACAAAGCATGCCAATGTCTACTCATCATGAGGTTAGCTGAAAGCTTCTATGTTTTTCTATATTTTCAATTATTGTGTTCTGGGACCGAGGTTGTATTGCATTTGGATATGACTGTAATTCGAATTTAAAATGTAAAAAACAAACTGTTGTTGTCGAACGAAGTTAATAATGTTGTTGTCAGAAATATTTTTTTAAAACGAAAAAAAACGTACGATGATATAACATCACAAAGAGAACTGCTTGAAAATGCATCAGACAATTGTAGCTATACGTTCTCTCTGTGTTGAAGCGAAATTTAGTAATCGAAGTAAAAAACTGATTGGACTACTGAGAAAGCGAAAGAAATGCAGGTGTGTTGTCTAAATTATTTGATAGAGAATTTAATGTGGGTGTATAAAGATTTTTTAGGTGTTTCTTTCGGAGCTAAATTTTTCCTTAAATATTAAGTTTGTTGTTGTGTCTTCAGCCGGAAAATATTTTCTTTAGGCACTTATTTTGTAAGAATGTAATCTGAAAAATGGGTCAGAAGTTTAGAATATCCTAAGAATATGTCTGAGGTTGATAGTTTAAATATGAACATTTGTATGACGCACAAAATTGATTAGAAGTTTACTTTTTTTATTGTACGTATATGTGTCCAAGCAATGGGTCGTTACATGTAGTAGAAATTGCCATTAGCTAGCTATAGTAACTTATAGCATGCTCTATTTTATTAAGGCATTATATGTTTTCAGGACATAGTCATGTTAAGAACATATTGAGAACAATGGAGATAGCAATTGCCAAAAAAGTTAAGTTATTCAAGGCTGAAACTAAAACACACTATTCTTATAAAAACAGCGTGTATATCCTAGAGAAAAATTTACATAAGCTGCAAAAAGTAATTTTTCCGTAGTCACTGTTTTTAACACTACAGACTGTGTAATTCAGTGTTGATGTCGTTATAAAATCGTTTGGAGTATACTCGATTCTTAAAATCGAAAACGCTGCATTGTTTTCTTGATTATAAGTTTGCGTCTGTTAAAGCAAACTGTTCTTTTAATATTTTAGATTAAAATATTTCGGTAGATATACAATATACCAAATGATTCAAGTTTTTTATTTCTATTTTATGTATGTTTCAACTATTAATTTCTTATATTTTGAGTATAACTTTGGAAGGCTTGCCGTATACAACAGACTGAATAGCTGACTTTGTATGACTTAACAAAAAATGTTGGATTTTTTTTTTTTAATGTTTGGTATCTTTTTTTTTCCCTGGTGTACTTCTAGAATGGCAAAGCAAGTATATAGTTTTAGCGTATTTCGCTTTTTACGTAACGGTTTTTATACGCATTTGATTACTTTGGACATTTTCCATTTTTATTTCATAATTTTTTTTATTATTTTTTTAGTGCACATACTTATATTTTTAGATGTGCAGATTGTGAGCAACCTTGATCCCAGGGCTTTTTTGATTTCCGCCAGCGAAGGCGAATCTTTAAAATCGCCTGAGGAGATAGAGAGATAGAGAGAAAGATAGATAGAGACAGCGCAGATAGGCTGGACGCCCGAAACTTATCCAGGCTAAAAAATGTTTTCTGAGAACGAGGCTAAATTGAGTTCTAAGCCAATAAGAATTCTAACAGTGCAACAGATTGTTTTATTATCCAATGAAGAATACTTTATTTTAAAGTTTATATCCTATCGAAAGTTAAAGCTCGTGCAGTGCAGCATAATGAAGATCGTCTTATAATGCGCCATCTTTGATGTTACGTCATTTCTTTCTGTACAATTTTTCAAGCACGTAGACTAAAGCTAAATTCAGCAGAACTAATAAATTAATTATTCATGATTTGATTTTTTATTTATTGAGTTGTATTTTAACACTGCAGGTTAGTTACAATAATAATTGAGAATACTCAATGATTTGTTCACCCCATAATTCTCTGTTTTCAAGATCAACTTCAAATTTTAAAATATTTTAGGCTGATGGCGGAGATCTTCAAGCCCCCGGGCTTCTTGTTTCTGTTTGCCATCCCATTATAAAAGAGACAAAGATCCCGGGGTCGAGGTTAAAATGTGAGTTTTGAAAATTCAAGTTACTGTGTTGTATGTTTTTGTTTGGTATCCCTTACATCAGTTTAATGAGAGATTCAGAGGTTTCTTTCATGGGAATTCGGCTAGTATATCTTTAATTTATTCCGTTCTTTGTCAGTAAATAACAAATGTGATTTTGATAGCATTCGATCTTTCCTACTTACAAGGATTTCTTGTACAAGGATTATTTCTACGATCTCTTCAGGTAACTGATTCCATCTGTTTCGCTTACTAGCTGGCTCTTCGCTATCGTGAAACAGAGGCAGTTTTATTCATCGTCTTGGGTCGGCGACAGTTCGGGCGCGTCATCGTGATGGGGCGATAATGATCTAGGCTCATCAGCATGGAGCAGTAATGTTTTGGGTTGATTGTCATGTGGTGGCAACTGTTCAGGCTCATCCTCATGGGGTAGCGATGTTTCTTCGTCCGGCTGATTCAAAGGATCAAGACAAAATTTAAGAAGGCCAGTATTGTACATTTTAGCTAGTATACGACCACGCTTATTTTTGAATGCGCACAAACCAGTCTTAGTAAGTAGGTTTTGTATGCACGTACCAGTAAACATCAAAAATAAGATCTTTTACTTGAGATAACCATGAATATTATACGTATTATAGTAGTAACAGCTTTTTATAACCTTCGTTTATACTTCTTTGAACTAATATACTATCTGTCATGACCAACAACAATATTTTGAAAAGTTTGTTATGATAAGAATAAAGTATACAGACCGAAAACATTGAATAAGAAATCGAACGAATTCGTCTTTATTCCTTGAATCTTTACTTTCTTTATCTTTACTCGAAATTTTTTTAGTTTAGTAGTCTAAAATAATAAAAATAATGTTCTTCACATGTTTAACATTTTTGTTATTTTTATCTTCAACTTATTCTAATTACTTTGTGTACATTGACCCGTGACCATCACAATAAAGAGAAATATTTCCCATTGTTTTTTAATTTAGCCACCCGTTTGCCAAATGTGTAAAAATACTCAATTATAAATAATTCAGCACTTGCAAAGCCGTAAACAAAATTGATTTATAGTGGGACGTTATTATGAAGCAGACGACAAATCCTGTCAGTCCGGTCTTTAAAATCAACACTTATCATTACCTTTTATTCAGCAGCCGAAAAACTTATGCCTAAAACCATATTTATGACAGTGAAACATCATTTTGTTCTATGAAATATATTTATTTCAAAACATGATGAATAAAATAGGACTTTCAGACAATTACAGGACACACAGTCCGTAGCTAGTACAGTAGAATCCCGATGACTTGAACCCCTAATAACTCGAATTTTCAATAACTTGAACCGATTTCGAATCTCTTGAACCTTCACCAATACTTTCTCATAAAATACCCCTGATAACTCGAACGTTCGATCAGTCGAACAAATATTTATGTCCCCTAGCGCAATATTTCCCCGATAACTCAAATCTGGAAGCAAAAATGGAAATCGATTTTACTCTATATTATCGATATTACTCTACTTTTCTATCAACTTAACATTTTTAACCGATCTTTAAAAATAGATGTAAAGCTTCATTTCTCCTTGTAAACCCTCACCATCTCCATTGTTAAAACTTTCTCCAGTTACTTTACCAGTACAATTCGCTTGAGTATGAATTTGTAAATGATAGGATATGGTCTTTGCAAAACGCCCAGATCTTTCTTTTTTAGATATTCGACTGTTGTTACATTTTCAGCCTTTGAACAAACTTCAAACCTATCAACAGAGTTTTCTTGTTCACATTTTACTTCCAGATGTTTATCCAACCCAGGCGTCCATATGTCTTTGTAAACATGGTGTTCTTTGAATTGAGATTCATGGGAACTTTATGCAGTAAGGATGATAGGTAACCCATCTTGTAAAAAAATCATGTTCATAATATCAGCCATTTCACGTAGAATAATGTAACGCTTTTGTACAATCTTAAAACTGTCCTCTCCACTAACTGTTAAGAAGCCCTTGCGTTGTACAGTGAAAATTTTTAAATGTTTTGTTTTGTGTAATACACATTCGAATGTTGGATGCATGTTGACATTGCAGATGAACTCCCGTCGTGTTTACACTTGAAAAAATGGCTACTGTCACCACAAAAGCTAGAGAGCTAGAGAGCTTATTTAATGACTAAAAATTTTAGACAGATCCACCTTTTTTCTTTTATTAAAAAAAATAGATTGACATTCAATAAAAATAGAAAATGTCTAAATTTTCATCTTCATCCCCTTCCTCTTCAGAATTAATGAGCTGGACTGGCTCTTACGCATTTTCAACATTAGATTCACTGGTCTGGAAGGGGTTACTTTGAAGTTCTTCGTGTATCGAGAGTTGTGTTCGCAAACGTTATCAACCTTGGCCGCATGTCTGTTGATCTTTGAAGCAATGGATGCATTCTTCAGATGACCCATCCGTTGGTAGTTTCAGGTCGCAATGCAAGAATTAATCTTTTATTAGTCTAAGGTGCGGCGTTTATTCGAGGGCGGCGCTTAATCAAGGATTAACGGTAGGTTTTTTATTACTGCTACTCCACGGTCTACAAGCTAAGCACGTACAACTTTTTGTGTCTAGCTAACTGCATACACTAAAAGTTAAGGTAGGGTTTTTGTTTTACTCATTTCATCGGTCTGCACTCAGAATACACACAAATGGCATTTCACGCCAAGTGTACAACAGTTTTAGCACCAAGCAAGCCCTGTGCAAAGGAGAAAGGGAGTAGATGCTAATTACTGACGCTATGGCATATCTGTAAGAGGCAAAGTGGATGTGTTATTTTTAAAGTTGCAGAAGTATTGTATTTCGTTTGTTATTATTGTTGATCCTAACGAAAACAGTGCATTAGACTGACGTCAGTGCATAAGATTAATAAAGCTATTGCATCGCAGGTATAAGTTTGGGTCTGAATAACTTGGAAAGAAGATTGCGGCAGGTATTTTACCCGCGTGTGTAGCTACGGACCGCCCAATACCATTTTTGAAAACTGAATCAAGCCATCTGTTCTGGTGTAACAGATTATCTTAACTCCCTGTGACAAAAATGATAACTCCCCTTTAGTAGAAATAACCCAGTAAATAATGGCACCTCCATTTAACACTTCCCTTGTTTTTCAAAGAGAAGATCAAAGTCAAAGAGGAGTTAAAATAAACTGGTTATTAAAAATTCGCCGTTAAAATATTTTTAAGTCATTGCAGTATTCCTACTATATTTGAATGCTTCATGATGTTTTGATTCACGTAAGTGGTTCGGGGGTTGTGAACAAAATAGTCACACATGTTTTTTTATTAAAAATGGCTGCGAAACAACATTTGCCATTTGTAAAATTAAAGTATACAGTTGACACTCTCTAATTCGACGCTTCGTTATTCAATAAGCTCTCGTTTTCGATCAAATTAAACGTCACCTTCAAGTTTCCTTAAAAAACTCTCTTAAACGAAGCTCCAGTATTCTACATTCTCTTATTCGAGAAGCTCTCGTTTTCGACGCAAATTTGAGGTCCCCAGAAGGAATTTTGCTAACTTTTTTGATATCTGTAGTGTAAAAAGGCCTTTGCACGGTTTCGAAATACAGGCTAAAATTTCCATACGTTCAATTTTCAAAAGTTTTCAAGCAAACGGGTGAAGCGATACAAACAGTTGACAAAAATGGCGACTGTATCGGTGAAATCAACGAAACGAAAATGTGAAGATGTCAATTTGGAGAGCAAATACAAGGCCTTGTTGGAGTTAGAAGGAAAACTAACAAGGAAGTTGGCTTGATGTTTGCTATTCCCCAAAACAAAAATTTCTACATGGAAAGCAAACGAATCCAAATTAACAAAGGCATTTTAAACAGGCAGTATTTCAGCCAAAAGGGTCAAAACTGACAAATTTGAAATGACGGCTCCACGGTTTGAAAAACACACTTCCAAACATATTTAATACAGACGAATTTGGTTTGTCCTACCAGGGCTTGTCCAGGAAGATTTATCATTTTACAAAGTGTGTAGGAAAAAAACATAGTAAAGTGCGTCTGACGGGTTGGCAGCCGGTAAAGTTTCAGTGAAAGATTGGAACTAATTGTTATTTGGTGCTGTTTCAAAAAGTATGCAATGTCGCTGGAAAGTTAGATGGATTCAGGATTATTTAAAGAGTGGGTCAAGGAATTCGATGCCCAGTTTGGTGCAGAGGAAAGAAGAATCGCGCGTTAATTATCGATAACTGTTCATCCCAAAGTGAGAAAGTTGCAATAGGGTCAAGTTAGTTTTCCCACCTCCAAACACCACCTCCATTACCCAACCTATGTTTCAAAATGTCATCAGATCCCTTAAAACGAAATATCGTTTCCTCGCTGTGAAGAAGCAGATTCTGAGTTTGGAGAAGAACAAGGAAGTCCCCAAATTTGCAATTTTGACTGCTATGACAATGTTACGAAAATTATGGGATTTTCTTCCTAACCAACTGTTGGCAAATTGTTTAAAAAAAGCAGACATATTATTCGTAACTGCCGTAAGATCCTTAATGATGAAGACAGCCGATTTGCTGATTTGAAAGTTGAGGATAATGTAGTGGAAGGATTGGAGACCAATCTCGAAAAAATAAAGAACAACTTTAGTGTGGATTACCAAATATCGGCCGAAGAACTTGTAGACGTAGACTCTCAAACATCTGTCAGTCAGGCGCGGATTTAGACTAGGTCAACCCTGTCACGCGACCTAGTATGAAAATCTTGGGGATCAAAATCGCATTCCATCTAATTTACCAAGAATTTGAAGATTTTCGCTATTTTCCGTTACTGACACTATCATATCTGATAACGCGAATTGGATCAACCTATGTTGACCTGACCTGTGTTAGGCAGTTTTGACTGTAGGGTATTTTAAGGTTTTCACCGTGGGTTAGAATCAACCTACGTTGGCCAGAACTGTTTTAGTCAGACAGTCTTAAAGTCAGCCAGTCTTAACCATAGGTTATCCCGTGAGGCTTTCACCGTCAACTAGAATCAAGTCATGTTGGCTTGACCTGTTATTGATCAGAAAGTCTGAAGTTAGCCAGTTCTGGCTCTAGGTTATCCCGTGTGGCTTTCACCGTGGACTAGAATCACAATTTTATTGCCCTGACCTGCTTTTAGTCAAATTAAACAGTTTGAGGTCAGCCAATCTTGGCTCTAGGTTACCCGTAAGGCTTTCATTGTGAACAGAAATTTACCTATGTTGGCCTGACCTGTATTTGGTCGTACAGTCTTGAACAAACCTGTCAACGTAGTTTCTATGTATTGATAGGGCTTGCAGGTGTTTTGGTATTAATATCAGTTTTGAATGTCAGTAGCGGATGCAGAAGATTCTTTCCGTTCTCAACATGGCTTGCAAGAGCTTGAGAGAGCGTGTGAAGTTAATTTTCCAAAAAAAGGATTTTGATGAGCTACGTCAAATATTTGCTGAGTTGATTAAAGATGTTAAATGTAATTCTGTTTTGTTATCTACCGACGTGTTGCAAAAATAACCTACTTTTGGTTTTAGTTTCATTGAAATAAAGCAAACTGAAGGATTCTATTAGGATTTATATTACTTTCATACTAAAAATACACACTAGACAGTTCTTTCATACAAGAAATTATAAATTACCAAGAATTTTTTTTCATTTTGGTCTTAGCCACATTCTAACGTTCTCTACTATTTCTATCAATTTTTGACGTTTTTAGGATTTGTAAATAAAAGACACCTTATCCTTACCTTACGGATACAGTGTCTTTATTTTTTCCTATTTTTATTAATTTGTTAGAATTTCAAGAAAAATATCTCATCCTTTGCAATTCATATTCCGGCTTAACTTCTATGCTCAAAGAATCTCGGAGAACTTTACGGAAGAAAAGGAGTTTGAACTACAGTTGCCTCCCTCTAATTTGAATCTCTATAATTCGAATATTTCTATAATTCGAACGAGTGCTTAGTCACCGTCAAGTATTTTTTAAAATTCGAATTTCTCTAATATGAAAATTTCTATAATTCAAACAATTTTTCAGTCCCTTTAGTACCATTCTCTCCCTAATTCGAATTTTAGAGTGCAAACAGAGCTTTGACAAACTTGAATGTTTTTCTAAAATTTTCTAAGTTGTCTTTCAAACGTTGTATTTTAGAACGTTGGTCTTTCTACATTTTTTCACTTCTTGATTGAAAATGGCAAAGAGACAAGATGAAGATGGACATTCTGATAGCGAAAGCCCAACAGCAAAGCATTTGTAATGCAACTCGTATTGTCGAAAAAGATCGTCTCTCCAATGTAAAGCAATCAAATATTCGACAGTTTTTCAAATACAGTTTCCTTTTTTGTGTAAACTATAAAAATAAAATTGTATGAAACTTGCATTATGTTTTTTTTTTATTATTTTAAAATAACGCAATTTCTCTCTGTTATTCGAATTTTCACTCCCTGAAGCTGAAAGTTCGAATTACAGAGACTTTCTATAATGCAAATCTCTCTATAATTCGAAAAGGATTTTTTTCCTGTAGGAATTCGAATTAGGAAGAGTCAACTGTACCAATTGTAAAACATTTTGTGGATGTAACAAAAGGGTTTATCTGTTGCCTTAGTGTGAGTGTTAAAACCGCTTTGGTTTATTGTTAATTTTCAGTTCAAAGCACAAATTTACGTCAAAAATGCAAAAAAATTTTCCTCACAATATTTGAGTTAGGAGAAACAATTTTGGAAAAGATCTTGGTCGGGTACAAAAGTCGGGTAAAATTTTAGTCATATGAAATTTAGTAACTGAACCGACTTCCTACGGTTCTATTAAGGGAGTCAAAATGATAAATTGGGGGAGTTGTTATTCCCTTTTTCTGTTTTTAAGCTGTAAACAGTACACAAAATTCCAATGACAGATATTTTCCATTGTCCATCGGCCTGAATAAACTTTTCCACTAGTAATTTTTAATCAGACCATGTTACTAAGAGAGACACCGCTCGTAAACTGGATCAATAACCTTATTTTACAGTTTGAAACTATTTTCAAGTCAATTGTATTATGGGCCAGATAAATTTATTTGAATAAATAACAATTACATAGTAGCAAAAACTTATAATGTGAAAAAAATTTGAAATACTATGTAAATTGATGAAATTCATTTTATTTTTACGAATAAAAACGTTGCTACAGGTTAAATGAGCAAACAAGCTTTATATTCTATGTTTTATTACTTAGGCATGGAAAACTTACTTCTTTAATTGAAACTGCCCTCAATTTTGTCAAAACATGACGCTATAAACGCTGTTGTGTCGCTAATAGCAAGTTTCCAAAAGCCAACGGGAGAACATTGTTTTTTCGTGATGTATACATGTACATAGAAAAGGAATCCCCAATTTCGCGTTCCGTTGTTGTGAAAAAGCCAAAAAAGATGGCTCACAAAGCCTGATTTTATTATCAAAACATAGCCATGAGATTTTTTATGCCCTAACGAGTCTTTTTTTTCTATCCCACTAGGGAAATATAATTAGTCAGTTATCAGAGAGCATTTGAACGTGTTATTCAAGGTTAATTTTCCAGTATTTGAGCAAAAAATGTTTTAGCCGATCTGTCAGGGATCATGAAGCCATTATGAAGCCATTGTGAAGGACCCCAGGACATAATGTCCTTCTCATGCGAGGAATAATTCTTTTCAAAGTATGGCACCATAAATTTTATTATATTTTGTATGGAAATGGCATGCTTTAAACTCTTGTCTTCATTTTCTACTTCCAACTTTACTTTATTACATCAAGCTCTACTCTTCACATCTGAAGTAACTTCTCATAGCTTCTAACGTCACTGTTCTATTTCTACATCTACTTAACCTTTATAAATTATACTTTTTAAGCCTACATTTAAATTCGTCACCTGGATTTTTCTTTCTTTTTCAAATATGCTTTTACTACTTTACTCTTTTTTACTTTGAATTTTCTTGATTTTACTTGCTGCACTTTTTTTAAGACGAATAAACGGTTACGCGTTCTTTTTGTGTCAAGGGTAGCTAACAATATTATTTAGCAAATTTAGTTGAGTTGTTATTATCACGTGACGTAAACAAAGTAAACGCGCGGTCTTATCTCTGGCAAAATGGATATTTTTTTTCGGTAACTTTAGAGAAGATTTCGGCTACTTTGTATTATTATACTAGTTCATAAAGCCGAGAGAGATATAAATGGTGCGTTCAAGCACACGCACACGACATCATTGCAAAAAGGGAAATTCCCGAAATCTCGAACTCACCGAATCCCCTAATCCCGACAATTCCGGGAATGCCGATAAAATCCTACGCATGCGCAATAGCAACTAGCGGGAATAATGCTGACATCAACAAAATTTCGAGCATGCGCAATTGAGTAGGGGGAAAGTCCATAGAGGTGTGACTATTTTGTTGAGGCTACGATGTAATATAAATATGAGTCTACATCATGATGATTTCAAGACTCAAGAAATGTGTACCAGGAAAGTTCGGGATCACCATTGGGTGCTCAGGCTTGCTCCACACCATTTCAGGACCCAGGAAATGTGCACTAGGGTAGTTCAAAGATACCCCCAGCTGCTGGAATATGTTCCACACCATTTAAAGACTCAGGAAATGTGCCTCGAGGCGCTTCAAGATTACACCCAGCTGCTGCAATAT
Organism: Hydractinia symbiolongicarpus; assembly: GCF_029227915.1. Taxonomy (NCBI): domain Eukaryota; kingdom Metazoa; phylum Cnidaria; class Hydrozoa; order Anthoathecata; family Hydractiniidae; genus Hydractinia; species Hydractinia symbiolongicarpus. The sequence goes on from NC_079877.1 coordinate 3,743,641, forward strand.
GTTCCGGATCATCTCAAAACCCTGGGAATGTGTACCAGGTTCAAGACTACCCCTCGCTGCTGGAATATGTTCCAGAGCATTTCAGATCCCAGGACGTGTACCCCTTGGGAGATTCATATACCCAGCTTGAATAAATGATGAAAAATATTTTTGAAAAATATATTTATTCTTCCTTGAATAACGGCCGATATCTCAACGTCAAGCTGAAGGAGTGGGAGGGCAAAATCAAGACCAATTTCCACAGTAAAAAGGTACTGGAGGACAGCTGCGAGTGAAAGGCTATCATCAAGCCCGCCGGCATCTATAAGCAAAGTGAAAACTATTATCTCCAGACATACCTCGAAGAGTGCAAGTATAAGGATGTCGAGTTATATGGTAGCTCATAGATTAGCTACTCTGACTCTGATTATGAAGAGGGTTTCACTGTCTTGTAAAGGCGCGTAAAGCGTTGTATGTTGCACTTTAACATACAACAAACATGAACGTTAACGAACTGAAAAAAGAAGCGAAAGCACTAAAGGTCCGTAACTATTCCACTATGAATAAGGTCAACCTACTCGAGGTGATCCGCAAGGCTAAGTACAAGGACGCTTCGACACAGACAGACGGTCCCTATTGTGAAATTTGTACCAGGCTCGCTTGGCAGAGAAATCTGGAGCAATAATCGAGACAGCTCTCCGAAAACCAGCAACCTGTCGTACATGACTGTGGTCTTATCATTGACTATGATACCGGAGAAGTACTCAAAATCGTCTAGTATGTTGTTTAACACAGTAGATCCTATGAATACGCAGGTGGGGACTCTGAGTACCGCTGACATACTTTGCAGATTGAAGTTTTTTCAGAAAGTCGTTCTTACCCTCCTCCCGACCTTTCGCGACAAGTTGCTGTCGCTCCTGTTCATTGATCGAATTCACGATTTTGCGTTGTCGTTGTCGGGCTTGCTCCTTCAAGCCCATGCACTTTTGCTTCTCCTGTATGATTAAGCTGAACTCATAGTCGCTGATCACACCATTCTCAACGGCTCTCGAGATCATTTCAACGATGGAGTTGAGTTTGGTCTCAGCCAGTAGTCTGATGCTCTCATGCTTCTTACTCTTGACACCTAGCCTCTTCCCGGCGTTCCGCAGACCTGCTTGGCCTAACCCTACGGCGATGGTGATCCCACCCATAGCCGCAGCTAGTGGTACACCAATCCCAGATAACATGCTACCAATACCAACGCCCGAAGTTATCACACCTGCCGCTAGTAACCAGTGATCCGTGTATTTAACCCAGGTCCCATGCATCTTTAATTTCAGCCCGCAGGTATTCTTCCACTTCTTCGATTTTCTTCAGTCTGTAGACTTGTGAAGTATCCTCCTGCGTACCCTCTGGAGGTGCAGAAGGTAAAGGCGGGTAAAGCTTTGTAATGTCAGTCATATTTATTCTATGAGTAGGTGGATCATTATTCCCTCGAACAAGACATTTTTATCGTGTTGGTGCTCATCCGTCAACATGAAGTCAAGGCGATCCGTCGAACCTTTCAAAGGAAGGTATACAGGGTTATCGAAACTCCACGTCAACATATTTCCCCAAGCACTTACCTCTTTGGTCGGTGGGATGGTAAGAATCTTGGGTTTTTTCCTGTTAAGCAAAGCATGGTCTTCGTCAAACTGGTGACAAGTGAGTCTCAGCCGCTGGTAGACGTCAGTCTTGTAGAAGCTGTCATGGTCGCCCTCGGTAAACATTGCTTCGGTATGAAGATTATATCCCATAAGGTCCAGCAGTGATTTATCGACTATCGCAACGTACCCCTTGCTAACCCTCACCCTTGACTATGGCAGCGAGATCCTCGATCCTATATAGACCCTTCTCGATCGAGTTGAGGGCTTCAAAAGCTCCGACATTAAATCCCATCATCGGTCGACCCAGGCACCGCTTTATGAATATTGAGATTGTTCTTTTTTTCGAAAAGATTCAGCCACGTAGGTCGAATGCTAATCGTCAGAGCGATCCTCGTGCCTTGCCCCAGATGAGGGTCGAATATCGTGAATTTGAAATATCTGTTATATATAGTTGCTTTATGTTTCTTTAAGAAAAGATGAGCATTTACTCGTATAACCCTAGAGCAAAGTATGTCCCTACACACGGTAGATATCTTCAAAGACTCAAGGGCGAAGATCTTGCAACGCAGAACATCGTTATTGACGCAAAGTGGTCCTCAAGCATGGTGAAATTTCCAGACATTTTCGTTGACTACGAATTCCACTCCGATGTGGTGTTTAATACATGACAAAGCCACCCTTTCGGCCTCTGGTCCACTCAGCGGTAGAAACCAGTAGACCAACAGCGGAAATAACGCTGGCGATAGTAAGGCCCTGCTCCCGGAAAAGAGTTTTAAGCTTTTCAACCAAGGTTTTATCTTTTCCAGCAATATTCATCAGCTCGGACTTAGTAGACCTCAGTTGCTTAAAAACCTTGGAGGGGAGTAAACCGTGCCTACGCAGTTCATCCTTCTTATCTTCCTTCAATTTCTTCAATTCCTTCTCAAGATCATTAATATCCTGAGGCCTTTGCGACCCGGGCTTCTGCTTCTTAAGTTCGTTCAGCTTGCCCTCTTTCATATTCAACTCGCTATCATATTGTACAAGGTTATCCTTCACCTTCTTAATATTTTTCCGCAAATTTTTAATTTCGAGCTTTAAATTTCTCATATCATGGACCTTAATATCATCGTCGTTGCCACCAAACGAAGTATCGAGATAACCATCTACATCATATGCAAAATTTTGATTACCTTCCATTGTTTCTATCTGGATCACCTCACCCTCCTCCTCTTTACCCGAAGCCTTCTCCTCATCCCTATTCAATACAAGAATATCAGCCTCATTCGCGAGGTTCTGGGCCTCTGCTTTACTACCCTTGTTTGGTGTCTGATAGTCATCAAACCCTATCGCTTTCATGCCTGTACTACCCAACAACTTCTGGAGCTGTTTTATAGTTGGAAAATTACCATCTTGCAACGTGAGTACTACTTCCGGTAGTGATCTTTCTTCCGTCACAATCCTCTTTACTACAAGCTGACCATCCTCTCTTAATCTAAATCTATCATAATGTATCGCATCGGGTATAAGCCTAAGCCCATCCCTAAGATTCGTGTACAGGCTATCAACCTTTGATTTAAAAAGTAGTGTATCGGTCGACTCCGTACTCAACTTCAGGTGGCTGCGCGCACCTCCCTGCTGCCCCGGCGGTAAGCTGGTATCGAGCTGGATGCCCTCGGGCTGAATGATTTCGCTACTAAACTCCTCAGGCTCGTCTTGAATACCTTCAAAAGCTCCTTCTTCTGGATCAATCGGCATTTATTCAACCCTCTACAACCTATTAATAAATGTATGGAACGAAGTTAGATCCACATAAGGAACTAAAAAGGATGCCGGCCATGAAAGGGAAGAAGCAGCGTGAGAAAGTTTCCCACAATCCTAGCACGATCAATCAAAACGAAGATTTGAATATCGACATACCAAACATGAGAGAGAATAATATAATTTTCCTGGACTCTCTTAAACTCCTATTCGATCTGAAACTTACTGGCACCAACAGCTAACGCACCATTGTCAGCAATATCGAGAAAGCCTTGGTAGAGAACCTTCGCATAAGCTGGAACGGCAACGAAACACAAAACATCAGCGATTACAATGTGCTCGCAGTATATAGGAACCTGTGGCTGTCCAAATTTGAACACGAAAACAACTTCTTGAAGGCATCAACCCCAATGATGTTACAATTCGCGCGCTACAAGTAAAATCCAGCGATCATGTAGGCAATGATGAAGAAGAAGCGATCGTGCCAGCGTATGGAACACCTTTTGCATCCCTATCGGCAAAATGTTTGAGTTGACGAGGGATCTACCATTCTATCAAGCAGGGTTATATTACAAGCCGTAATTTGTCATACATTTTGCGCCCTATGACCAAGTTATAAAAAATGCTGGTTCGGCTGCTTCAGGGTCTACCACAGCTAAGTCAGCTGACACTAGCTATAAGATCACAAATATCGCACTAGAGTTTGACAAAGTGACAAACGAGGGTCTCGCTAGTGCTATGATGTCTCGATACTCGAGATTGGCCTTGCCGTACGAACGGGTACACCGTAGCAAAGTTGTGACTATAAAAAAGGCTGAAACCTCCTACAACTTGCAAATCGATACTCCTCCCAAGTCTCTGAAGGGTGTCTTACTACTCTTTGTAGATCCTGGCAAAGTCAAAGCTTACGCCGGTGCCAATGAAGTGTTCTGCAATCCAAAGATCGAGGAAATATCAATCACTGTGAAAGGTGAGTCCAATGAACTGTATAGCCACGCCATGGTACCAAAAGATCATATTGAACAAGTCTTGGAACTCTTCGGATACCACGACTCGAAGATGACCATTGGGCAGTTCATGACTGAGCACTATGCGTTGTTCATCGACTTCAGAGAACCCCCAGATCACAGTCTCCATGGTTCTGGAAGGCCATTACAGAGATTATCAGCCGGTATAACCCTCCACATGACCAAGAACGCCGATTGAACTGGGGATATACGCTGCTACGTCTATATACTGCAAGACGTGCAGTTGAATATTCTGAATGGTAGATTTCACAGCAAAGAGTACTAAAATAAACAATGGCTACCATAGGTGTTTTGGTGGCAGGTACGGCTATCAATGCGTTAGCATTTAGTGGCTCGAATTTTCTGTTCAGGAAACTGTCAGGGCATGGTGAAGAGGAGAAGAAACGACATGCTAAGGCTATTGAACAACTTCAAGCAGCTCAAGCACAGTGGTTACGTGACAGACAGGCAAAGATCGACTGATATAATCAGCAACGGGAGCTTAAGCGCCAAGCTGGGGAAAGCTTGAAAGAGTTGGATGAAGGTATGCGAGAGTATTATATCGCAACGATTGACAAGGCTCCCAAACTTTCCGACTACTACACACCCAGAAAACAACAACAAGACGGTGAATTTATCATCGTAGGATCCCTGGCCCTCCTAGGTTTCCCAGTATACAAGTACATGTAGAGACAACGTTTTTGTCATTAATAAATGACAAAATCAAAGTGCATAGCACATATCCCCACAGAAGAAGAGAAGGAAAAACTTATTAGTATCTACTACACCCTGGAACATCTCTGGACTGGTCGGAAGGCGATCAAGTTACTATCCGAGCAGAGTGGTCTCTCAAAAAAGAGAATTACTCATTGGCTGACTCGTCAACTTCTGTGGCTCTGACATATTCAAGGGCCTAAGCGCATTAATTATCTGTATTTCACAATCACAAAACCGAATGAAATGTTCGACTTGCACTATATGCCCCATGATAAAGTCTATGGAATCACCTACAAATATATCCTCACGGGCATCGACGTTGCTTCGAGGTACTAAGTAGCCACACCCCTGCGTACGAAAAAGGCGAGCGAGGTTGCGGAGATGCTCAAGGATATCTATAAAGCCGGACCTTTAAGATATCCGAGTATACTTGGACCGTTGTCGCAACGGCAGTGAATTCAAGTCGGACGTGAGCAAGCTTATAGAAACCAAAGGTGTCGCGATCAAACGTGCAACTACCAAATACCACCAGAAAGCTACAACAAGGTGCTCGCGAAAAAGCTTTTCAAACCTCGAGATGCGCAAGAGTTGGTCACTGATGAACAGAGTAGTACATGGGTTAAACACTTGTACACTATTGCCAAGAGTTTGAATATCACCAACACTGCTATGATTGGCATGAAACCTTCGAAAGCAATCAAACTAGACGAAGTCCCTCTTGTGTCAAATCAAGAATACCCTGAAGAAAAGCCTCTACCCAATGATGGTCTATACTTGTACCTTCTGCAACCCGGAGAAGAGCATGGTGATCAAAAAAGACGCGCGACGGACGCCTGGTGGAGCAAGAAAACGTATAGACTCGACTGTATCGTGACCGATAGTAGGCTGTTATACGATCTTGACGAAGGGTCCGAGCGTAGTTTCGTATCAGAGGAATTAATGCTAGTACCAGAGGATGTTGAAGTACCTCTGGAGCATGTAAAAGAATGGTAATTTTATTGTTTTTGTAGCTCTCGCGAGTTACAAAAATCTTGATGGCTAAGCCATGTCAATATCATTTTTCAACACATTTTTTCGCAAGCCACTTTATAACCTCAACGGCCTTAGGTTTTCTAGAACGGTGCACAATCTCCATGGCGTCATCTAATGTCTCAAAAGCGTCGTCTCCATGGACTTTCTTGGGGCATGCGTCGGACGCATGCCCCATGATATCACTGCGAGGTGCGGTTTTCACGTCTCTGCATGTTGCCCTTATATTAGAGATCCCCAGAAACCTCCCCAGGTCAGCACTTCTGAACAGGGGCTGACCCTGGTTGTCTAACAGAGTCTCAATGGCTCTAGCAGGCACGGTATTAAACAGGGTAATTTGAGACATTTTCTTGAAGCCTTGGAGCTCAACGATAATGTCTGCCTAAATAATGTCTGCCTGTGCTCACTCCAAAATTTTCCAGGTCCTAGGGTGCTCAAGTCTGATCCAAAGGCAGGCATGCTTGGACTTTTTCGACTGGGTCTTGATCAACTCCCAGTCGTTGATCATGTTTGTCTCTTCATCTATGAGCTTGCCGTCGCTCTTCTCGTGAGGATACGATGCAAAGATTTGTTTTTTCTGCCAGCGGAGGTTTTTCGGCAAAGCGGTGTATGACTGAGTTAACAACCAGTGACTGTGCCCTCGATGTCTCCCGCTGATAGCGAGCTCAAGGAGCGTTTGTCGACGCTTATCCAGACTTTCATCGGCTATCATATCGTCAACGATAAACAGAGTCTCCTCCCCTGCTAGGAGCTTTGATAGTTGCTCGATCCAATCAAACAACTGGTCTTTGGGTTCTATAAGGAACACGTAATCATCTTCGCACAGCGAAGCTCTTTCCAAGTAAGTCTTGTTCCAGCGGATCGTTGGACAGAGTATGATGATATTGTGGAAATGGTGCCTGTACTCGTTCTCCAGGAGGTTCAATACACGACTATGCTGAACTTTATCTAGAACTCGCTTCAGAAGAGGTTTTGACCGTAGATTCTACTGTTCCCTCTTGTTGCTTCAGTTCCTCCTTCCTCTTCTTCATCAGTGCCGCCAACGTGTGACCCCGTGCTACTCTCACTGGATGCTTTACTGGCTTTGTTATGACCCTATCTTCTTGTGTTTGTTGCTCACTCATTTATTTGTAAGTCGTGAGACTTACAAAACATCATTCTCTTACTTTACCCTTTATAAAGTACAAGACCGCTTGATGGCCTTTAAACCGTTTCTACCATCTACCATAACCCTATTCATCTGTAGAGTCATCATTAAGTTACATGCCTGCGGTGGAAATCTATCTGCCTCAGGCGTTAAGATTTCTAAACCACGTGCACAGTCCCCGTAAACGGCTGTAAGATCTGTATACCTGCAGGCTGTTCTTCTTCTTCTACCTGTGGGTACCTTGTTTACCCTTTCAACCAACTCACGACTGCCCGTGTGTATCTTCGATAGGCTTTTTCCCATTCTTTTCTTCCTCTTCATCATCCTCCCCTTGACCCCAACTGGACACATGGTTGATAGTGTGGGTGGCCACTAAGAGAGGTGCCAAAAGCTTGCCGAATGCGGAATGGACGAGAATACCTAGATCTGCCATAAAGTCTTTGATGATAGGATCTTCCTCCAGGTCTTGACGGAGCTTATCGGCACTATCGAGGGGCACCACGTTGCTGAGAGCTTTAGTATACATGGTGATGGCGTGGGTTGACAGTGTTTTGGCAGTTTTCTCTCCCTTTTCCTGGATCTCACGCCGAACGTACTCGGCATGTTTCTTGTCGATCACCTCGGGTGATGCTTTGTCAAGGAAGGCCTCTGTGCATTTTTTCGGCAGAAGATGCTGTTTATCTGTACGTGCATCCTTCAAGGATTGGCGCTTGTCGATAGGTTTTTGTTGCTTAGAGGCTTCTTCCGGTGTATCGACTTCATCGAATATATCAGCGAGATTAGACATATTTATTAATAGCCTCCTTTACTTCAGATAACAGAGCACGAGAGCCACATACAGTAGGAGTATAGAGATCAGTAACAAGACTTCCAGCATTTATTGACACCCCTTAGCGGCTAAACGGTAATGACCTCTCGCGAGTGTTGTGATCTGGTCTGCTTGTACGATCCGCTTGTCGTCTGCCCTATTAAGTACCAGCTTGTTCACTTCCTGCGTATAGATTTGATGCCCCTTGTTTTTAATACGGACCCAGGTCTTGTATATGTCGACGCCATCCTCTAGACAGCGCTGGTAGTCTTCAAATGTGATAGACTTTGCCGTGACACACTTCTTCACACCTTTCGCTTTGGGATCGCCACCCCATTTCGTGATACTCTTGTAGACATACAGCTTCGCTCTCAGCGTGATGAACTCTGTCATGATTTTTCCGCTTAGCTCATCCTTCATCAAGCCCACGACCTTTTTGTTTTTGCCAATTGGGAGAGGTCTGTCATCATCTTTGCTATAGGCACTCGTATCGAAACGTGTCTTGACATCATCAGCAATATCGCGGTAAATGTCCTCCGTTCTGATGTGGTACAGGAAAGATTCCGTGTCCATAAGCAGATCCGCAACTTGGTACCGTACTTGGGCTGCATATAGTCGTAGTGGAAGTTGTACATCACGATTTTCGAGTTGTCCAATATAGCTTGTCTAATATACACCGGTTTGTTCATCTTTACATCAGTCTTACCCACTTCCACACCCATGATGTGACTGCTGAAGTAGTTGGAGTTGAAGTTCGGCTTCATGACTAGTTTCGTGTATGCGGCTTCGTTCGTGACTAGCTGGATGTTATGGTGGTTTCTCAGGTTCTCCATAGCCTTGCCGAACACTGAGAGGTTCATAAGCTTATAAAAGTCCTTCTTGAACTCGTTTTTGACAGCGGTTCTAAGCCCTGTGGTGTGAACGCTGTAACTTTTTAGCTAAGGCTTCTGGTTAAACTGGATGACTCTGTACACCTTCTTGAGCTCGAGCCCATGCTTTAAAGCTTGATGAAGGGCTCTGATGTGCACCACGTACTTCCGCTTATGTTCAAAATTTGGTATTAGTTTCTCGACCCTGTGAACCACCCTGCGCTGGGGTAGAAAGGGTAACTCGTTGTGCTTGTCGTGTAGGCTCTCCGGATAATCAATGTCAACCTCCAAGATGTATCCATGCTTGTTGTCAGCGACGAGCTTCTCGATCTTCTTCTCCGTAAAGGCCTCAACGCTTGACAACCATGTGAACCCGTGCGTTGCCAGATTTTGACGCATGGCCCAGCCATACAAATTGTTGGCGTCGAGATACTGCAAATATGACGACTCAACCTCTGGATCGTATTGATCCCCATGTACCTGTTGCTGGATTTGGCATATCTGTGCACGGCTTGGGTTATGCCCCCACGGATACCTTTTTCAGAAGCATGTCGGGATCCGTAAGGAGCTCCAGCTTGATCTCCGTGTACTTCAACGCAGCTTTCCATACCAAGCCTGGTGCACTGTAGGAATGGGCAGGTTTGAGCTTGTAGTTCTCTAGACACACTCCCCGAAAGCTCTGGAAGATGTCGACTAGTAGCAGGACGTCTGTGACGATGTATATATCGTGGTAGTCACTCATATTCACCTCAACACCCTTTGGAGCGATGAAATTCCAGACTTTTTTCGCGTGTTCATAGTCGTTGTCGCCGTTTCCCTTCATGTTCAACTTGCTATAGAAAGCCTCCTTGGGAAGTAGCTCAGTCTCCTTGAATCTTCCCCAGCCATTCATGCACTCTTAGGGGTAGACGCCTTTTCGAAGCATTAGTCTGAAGAAATCATCCCCGGAGATGAATCTTGCCATGGCCGGTACATTTGCCTCTTCCTGTTCTATGTCTAGCTGCTTCGTGGTACTCCAGTCGCAAGCTTTGCACCAAACGCTTGCTACATACTAGGCGTCGATGCCCTGAAATTCCAGAAATGCATCTGCGCACTGCTGACATTTCATACCTGCAGGGTTTGTACCGATGAGGTTGCTTGCCAATTTCTCCAGGCTTGATGCCATGAAGCGACAGCTGTTTATGAACCTATCTCGATCTTCTTATACGTTTCACCATCACCGTACCCCATGCCTCCAAGAGGTACATTGATTTTTACGTTGAAGGAGATGTACTTCTCTCCTAGTTCTCGGATGAACAAGTGCGCGTTGTACCCTGAAAGATTGTGGAAGATAACGGACACATGACTTGGTATCTTGTACTTCAAGTTGCAGGGATTGTGTGCAGCTCTTCTGTATACCCCTGTGTAGTGGCAGTGGTCCCTGACTTTGCGGCTGTCATCATCGAAGGGTTTCATGCAGATATGACATGTTAGGGGCAACAGTCATGCTGTGAAAAGGTAGCTTCTTCGTCTTGGTCTCCCTCTTATCTTCAGTCATGGGAGCGAGTAGGGATTCGAAGTCTCCATAGATGACGAAGGGTACCTTGAACTGCTGTTGAACATCCTTGTAGTAGAGCCACTTTTCCTTTTCGTTGTCTTTGCAATAGGTATAGTGCTTGTCTCTCGACTCAACCGTTGGAAAGGCTTGCAAGCAGTTCAGGCAGAAGTGCATTTTTGCCGTGTTCTTCGATGTCTCACTACCCAGTAGCCATGAAAGTTTTTTGACGGCTATATAGTGGGTCTTCTTTTCATCCGTGAAGAGTAGTAGATTAACCTGTTTCTCGCGTTCGTTGTGTGTCGAGCGACGCAGGATATTGAATGTCTTCCCTGCCACATCACCGCGATGTCAGGGTTGTTCTTTTCAAACTTGGAGATGTTCTTGATGCTTGTGGGAAACTCGATGTCCTGTCAGTTGTACTGCTCTGCATATGGTCTCAGCTTGCTGATTCTCTGTGGATCTCTCGCTATCTCCTCATGATGCAGAGCAGCTATGATACTCCACTTGAAACATTCCCCATCCTTATTCGCGGGGTTAATGATGGCTTTTTTCGTGGCTATCCACTTGAATGCTTCGATATATGAGGAGCCCCTCGTCAGCTTGAGCTTGTGAAAGTCTACGTCGAGATGTATGATTCGACCAATGCCCAAGCCGCTTTTGGGCAACGCCGGGTTCTCCACATGCGTCCTGACTTGGGCAAACATCATATCCAACCCCTCTTCCAATACGCTACCTTGGAGGACCGGTGTCATATTGCTATGAAAGACCTTATTGATTTCGATAAACTCGATGGTGCCCTCCACTGGCTTCTTCCATAGAATTCAGAGGGAACACTGCACCTTAGCAGACCCCATGTCTTTAACCTGCTTCTCAACCAAGGTTTTCACGTGTGATTGCACCATCCCCAAGTATCCATCAACATCCGTACCATCTATGCCAGGAATGCGGAAGCTCCTGAAAGTCCCATGGTGAGCATGCTTATGTTCCTGGGGCGGGAAGTCTTGCTCCGGTTGCTGCTCATCTTCAACATGATCCTCCCTTGCCTCTTTTTCAACTTCACCCATCAGGGTCTTCCTTGCCCCATCATAAAGAGCAAGTATGCGATTTTTTGCTGATGCATATATACTTTGCACCGGCTTTCTAAAACCCTCTGGTATATAGTCCATTAGCAAGTCAGACCACTCTCGCAGTTTACTCTTTACTACCGGACGACTCCTCGCCATCTCTTGACGCATGAAAGCATTCATGTCGTCAATTGCGGGGAGCTGGGGTCAATTTTAATCTTAATAAGCCGGGTTTTTGCCATCTCTTGACTCTCGAATATATCCAAGGAATCTGGTGTAAATGCCTGTGGCCTTGGTTCTGGAGCAAGAGCAGGCCGTGGAGGTGCCTCCACCAAAGCAATAAGGTCGGTTTTACGCAGCTTGGAATAGCGGGTAAGTCCACGGGTTTTCGCTATAGCGTGTAACTGTTTCAAGTGTACTCATTCATTTATTACAGATTTTTCTGATTTCAATCAACAAAATTTCTAGCGCGGTCGTTTCCCCCTACTCAATCGCGCATGCTCGAAACTTTGTTGATGTCGGCATTATTCCCGCTAGTCGCTATTGCGCATGCTCGAGAATGTTGGTATTCCAGGAATTGTCGGATTCGGGAAATTCGGAGAATTGGGGATTGTTGTTGTTGTTGTTGTTGTTGTTTACGTTGTTCTTGTCGTCTGTCGACTGCGCTAAAACATACATTTTCCTATCTCTAGCAGTGCAAAAATCCACTTAAGCAGGAAAAAACGGAAAAGAGAAACTTCACTGGAATTTAAATGACGTCAGCAAGGACCCGTTTATACACACAAAAAAATTTAAATGCTTTGCTGACGTAAGCAAAGACCCATCAAAGTTCTTAAATGTTTTTTTAGAAATTTGATTCACAGTTACGTCCTATAGAACTCAAAACACTGATCAAAAAAAATGTATGAGATCATGTCCTTTTAAAAAACGGTTGAAGAGATATTGAGGTTTAAATGTTTTTTGATGTTTTTTGATGACGTCATCAGTCCGTTTATTCCAAAACGGATTTGGAAACCCAAGTTTAGAAAACTTTTCAATTTATGCTTAGGGTTACTCACGTCACCACCCCGTTTCCAAGTTATATGACCTCAAAGTTTTAAAACCAGATCTTGCTAACATGATGGCATCATGTCACCAACTCTTCACAGCTCTTCACAAGACCATAAAGACTACCTTATTTCATGAAATTAACGAGTCGTTAAGTAGAGGTAGCTATGAGTCCATTCATTGCAGCTACTGATTGGATTTTTATTGCATGCACCTTTTTGCGTCCATTATGTAATATTCGCTAATTTCTCTCATGTTCAAAAACTCTTCTAACAGTTCCATCTATTAACCCAATGAAGAAACTGTAGCATGATTACATTATGCTTCCAAATGCTGTAAAGGATAAGAAAAACCTTTTAGCAAATTACGCAATGTTGCAATTACACGAAACCCTGAAACCATTCACACATTTCATCTGGAATCAACAGTTTTTTGGGCTGAGCTTGTGTATATCATTTCTGATAAATCGGGATGTAACTTTGCATTCATCGTCTAAAAGTAAACCAATTTTAAAACTTGAGAAACTCCCAGTAAGGTATATCTAGGTTTTTCGATCTGTTTAATCATATAGAAGTAAAGACTCTTTATTGATAGGACTATAAACCTCCAAAATAGCAAATTATTTTTACGAAAACTAGACATTTTCCACCTTCGCTTTCAGCGCCACTGAATCAGCGCGTGTCAATGCTATCATTGAAAATAACCATTCACCCAACCGTAACGGGAACTACGACCGCTGTTACTACGTGGCCGTTGCTGCAGCTGTTGGAACTCGCCAATATCTGTACCTACGAGTTTTGATTTTTCTAATGATAAAAATGAGCCATTAGCGAGATGTGGTGACAATTACCAAAGAACATTAAAAAAGAAAACAACTTTTTAAATAGAGCTTTTTTTATAAAAAGCGGAGCAAGGCGATAGAGATCTATTTGACCATCTGCTTCGATGGAAAAAAATATTGCTGAGGTAAGTTCTCAATTTTCTTGTGTTTTTATTTTAAATAACATACATCATCCTTTAGAAAATTTATTTATCTTTTGTAACAAATATTTTCAAAAAATGATATTGTCGTGATATTTAAAATATCTAAGATATACTGTATGTCAAAAGAAGATTACCGTACCTTGAACAGAGAATAGAAACGTTTGATAATGTGTTTCATGCGGTATTGTGAGTTACCTTGGAGTTTTCATAATAGGAACTTCATGAAACGTGGAGATTCACATCACCACGAGCCTAAACATTGTAAATATTAGTACCAGGGTATTAACGCTTATTTTGACGTTGTCTAACATTTATACACTTTACCAAACATTTTTCTTGTTGTACGAAAGCAATAATAAGCAACGATAAGTAGAGCGTCCTTCTTGTTTCTAAAGCAAATTTAAAAAATATAAGGTTTTAACCCGTTACACATAGTTTTTCATCGTGGAAAAATCTATCTTGGTTGCTTCAGAAGTGCCAGTGAGATTTTTTTTTGTAGTACTATGATTTGATGTTTCTTCTCAATTGGTTTTTAGTTCTTTACTATAAAATGTTAAAATGTAAGTGAAACGTTTTTCCCCACTTTAGTACCTAAAATACTTGTTTCTTTTGCAGCAGCAACTTTTTCTTGAATATTGCCAACTTTTGTTTACTTCCACTACATCTACTTCTTTGAGTGGAAGTAAAAAAAGATTAGATTTATTAATAGAATTGTCTTTACTTTCACGCCTTTCGTAGCTTAAATGGGAGCTTTAAATGCACCAGGACCCTTTATAAAAGTACCATTATGAACTCAAGTTACGTGGGTACAGACATGTCAGAATTTATACTTGAAAATTGGTCGATACTTAGTCGTTAAGCATTGGTTAAAGCCATTTTAAATAAATACATTTCAAATAAGTGTATATCGCTTCATAATATGATGTCCAGGCAAGCAATCAACAGTTCATCTTTTTTCATTTTCGCAGCCGTAATATGATCACCAATGACAATAAAACATTTTATGTGGTTTTATTACAAAGGTACCATTAGGAAATCAAGTTACATGTCAGGTTTTATACGGAAAATGAATATGTACTATGTACTATCAAGCTTTTCTTAAAAGAGCTGGAATAGTGCGTCACTTTTTCATCTATTAATCGTTAATGATGTTAAATAAAACATCGCGTCATAATATGATGACCAAGAAAGCAATTAACAGTTTATCTTCTTTCATTTTCGCAGCCGTAATATGATCACCAATGTCAATAAAACAGTTTATGTGGTTGTTTTATTATGTGATTATGTCGTTGTATGACAAGAATTAGTTTTGCTTGTGATATCAATCCAAGTTGGAATTGGAAAAGGTAGGTTTTGTATGTAATTTGCATTTGCTTTTATTTTTTGGATATAACATCATCTTGAAAGAAATCATTATATATCATGTTCTTTATTTAGTTACTAATTTTTAGAATCTTAGAAAGTAAATATAATGTAATTTATACATACTTTTCACCTTCTCGTAAACTATCCCGTTTATTCCGTTGTCTGTTTGTTTGTCGACATCAGAAGATTGGAAAAACGGGTGTATTTCCTCACTAAGCACAGTCCGTAGCATGGCAATTTTTGTATGCCAACACTCGTAAAACTCTCAAAGTAAGATTTGCAGTTTCTGTCGGCTTTCATTGATTTAGTACCAGAATTTCGCGTTGCAGTGAATGAAATAATGGGAAGGCTGTAATATATTCTTTATTTAAGACATGCCTGAATCGTTCTCGGGTGTCTTTAATGTTGTCCAAAAAGGACAGTTGCCGAAATAGCGACCCACAAAAATAAGATCGAAAGAAACTACAGGGGAGACTTTTATATGAAACAATTAAGAATCAAAGTTTTTTGGATTCTTTTGTCAAGATTTTTATCGCTCCGGCAAAATAATTTTTAATGCTGTGATGAACGTCGACAAACTGTTTTACATTACACCTTTACCAGCAGTAAAAAGTAACCAGCTGACTGGCTATTCCATTCATTGTGGTGTTATAAAATGTTACTTAAATAGAAAAGAAACCCAAGACAACACAAAGTTTTTGAAGATATTATTTCGGTTTGTCTGTTCAGTATTCATGTTACTGTGGAAAGTTTATCATTTCTTAAATATGATAGTTTAGTAGGCGACGTTTCGGGAGATCCTTCTCCCATCATCGGGTAAAGTAAAATGATGAACATGTATTAATATAATTGCAGAGGATCGAAATTCATAAAAATTAACCAATCAGAAACGAGTTGATAATTACAGTTAATTACGGTAATTAACATTTTCGGACCTAGATGTAGGTAACTACTTCTTCTCTAGGGCTGGTAACCAAATCTCAGGAAGTTGATACGAGATGTGTTTGTTACGTTCTACACTGTTGATGGTTTCTTTTATCTTCCCAGCCGTTGTTCTGGATTCTCTATCAATTATTTTCGTCTTATCCCAATTAAACTGATGACTTCTGCTCCAGCTGTGGTCCGCAATTTCGTTATTCTTCACATCTCCGTTTCTCACTGCGCGCATATGTTCTTGTATTCGTTGCTTAAACTTTCTTTTTGTTTCGCCTATGTACACTGCATCACAATCTTTACACGGGATTTCGTAAACAACATCGCATTGTTCTTCCAGGTTTATTTTGTCTTTTGGTTTATACAAAGTGCTTCTTAGGGTGTCTTTAGAGTTAAGAATGCATTTGATCTTGTGTTGCCTTAAAACTCGACGAAGGACTTCGGCAACCTCGGCGAGATTCCTCTTGACTGTCACATATTTCTTTCTTTTAAGAGGGTCACAAGTCAACACTTTGGTGATCGCAGCCAAAGTTGACTGATTTTACGACAGAAAACAAAGGAATTGAGAGCAAT
Organism: Hydractinia symbiolongicarpus; assembly: GCF_029227915.1. Taxonomy (NCBI): domain Eukaryota; kingdom Metazoa; phylum Cnidaria; class Hydrozoa; order Anthoathecata; family Hydractiniidae; genus Hydractinia; species Hydractinia symbiolongicarpus. The sequence continues at coordinate 3,760,068 of NC_079877.1, forward strand.
AAAATCAGCAAATTTCCACAATTTATATTGTGACTATTGTAAAAACCATTGTATTTCGGCAAAGCACATCAAGGGGCTCAAAGCCTCAGCGCACACTTCTGAGTGGAGATAAAATTAAAAACTCAGATCCTGAACGTAAAGGAACCTCATTAAACGCTTATAATAAAATTGTGCGTTGCTTTTAAACCAAATATTAAGTTTAGATACACAGGATTTTTGCATTGGCAAATTCTACTTGGCACGTGCCGAAGTGAGGGAATTCTAAAGCCGCCCCTGCATTCTGTATTTTTACAAAAATATTCTGACAAACTGCTTGATGAATGTTTACATTTTTCTTTACGTTTCTTTTGTTTTATATCTAATAAATATTATATGAACTTTTTGTCTGAGCAACTCTTTTAGTAGATACTAGCTGTTTCCCGTGGAAGAATCCACTGTATTCCATTTAATTTATGTAGCAGATATATGTCCATCAAAAAACAAACAATACAGCAGTGCGCATCTTACATCTGCATTATTATATAAATGACCAAAAAAATTAAAGGTTTTCAACAACTGCAGTATTTATGTGACATTTAAAATCTAAATCTACTAAAATTACTTGCTCTGACCATCTGACAAATGCGAAAATTATTCGGAAAGAAGTTTCCAAAAGCATTTCAACATACATCTCACCCATAAAATTTAAATCACTTAAAACGCCACATATATACAAAAAAGCTGATCAATGTGAAACACAAATCTCTCTCATTGTATATGTTAAAATCAGTTAGTTTATTGCAAACCCTGCCAAAGGTTGACACACAATGTGAAAAATAAACAATAAATTGTGCCTCTGACAGAATTTTTTATCTAAGGTGTAAAAAAAGGGATTTGCAAGGACAAATTATAATGCAATAAAACATTATTTGATATATTGCATACAGTCCCTCCTCACCAAACTTTAGACAAAATGCCAACAAAATAACGGTGTTTAAACCTAAAATTAATAAAGTCCTTTTAGCAATTTGCATGCTGTTTTACCATCAATAAAGTAAACAAAATTTCAAATCTCACATAGTATTCTGTCACAAATTTTCATAAAATATATATATAAGTCATAATGAGTCATGTTAAACAACAGCAATCAATCTGTATATAAGTTCAGTTTATGTCAATTTTTGCACCAATTTTGCAACACAAAATACAAATTCTAAATAATACTAAAATCTCTTATTTTGGTCCTTCGCATACCGACGGTCTCCCACAAAAGTTTAATCAAAATGTAAAAAATGAGAGGTAACGACAAAATCAAAGTTTGCAAAATTTAACTATTTCAGTACATATATCTGCTGCATATGCCCTCTAAAACAATATTTTAATCCAAAATGCCAAAGAAAAACAGTTTGCAACAAAAATCAGTTATTTCGATAATATTGCATACACTCTTTCCTCACAAAAGCTTCACAAACTGTAAAAAAAAGAATGGTTGTAGGGAGTGCTTCTGATTCAACAAAAAAAGTTTTTTTGACATATTGCATCTAGCCCTTACCCATTAAATCTTACACAAAATTTCCAAAACTATATACGATTTAGAACACATCAAATTTAAATCAAGAAGGATCAGTCATTTCGATATATTGCACGGAGTCGGCCCAGGTAAAAATTTATACAAAATATAGAAAAACAAAGCTTGCAAGGTGTAAAATTGAATTCTTCTTCTGTGTATATATATATGGTCCTTCCTCGCAAAATTAACATAAAATGTCAAAAAGGTTCAGATATAACATCTAACACAACAAAAATCAGTTCTATCAGTATATGTCATGCCATTGTCTTCCACCAAATGTTCCCCTTAAAGTTTCACAGACACAGCCTGTAAATTAAAAACAACTAAGATCAGGTATTTTGGTCTATTTCATACCATTCTGTTCCAAATAACTTATAAAATGTAAAAATTGAGTGGTAAAACAGAAATGTCAAAAAGAAGAAAAAAATAGCTTACAAAGAGTATAAAATTGAAATCAACAAAGTAGCTCCTTTGGTGTATTAAATATAAGCCATACGCACAAAAGTTTACACTAATTGTAAGAAAATGGTTGTGTTTAGTAATTCTAAATTAAGAAAAGTCAGTTCTTTTAGCATGCTGATTAAGGTTTTTGCCCACAATTTGAAACAAATTAAATTTACATTTTAAAAATAAGTAATTTCTGAACTTTTTTTTCAGAATATTTGGAGGAAAAGAACTTCGCAAACCAAAAAAAACCCAGGAAAATGTTTAAAATTTTCAGGGTTAATAACGTTTGATGTGTTTTGTGGGAATATATATACTGGGAATCTTTAGTTTAAAGCTAGCATTAGCTAGCTACAGCAGCTAATAGCTAGTCACTTAAATATAAACTGGAGACTTAGCTAGGTATAAAGAACATGGCTACATATATATATATATATTCCTAGCTAGCTAGCTAGTTGTTGGTGGTGGTTGGCTTTTTATGATGCTAGCTATAAAACATGTCTGGCAACAATAATATAATCAAAACTGAAAATAAAACATGAAAAAACCTTACAGAACCTTGCTATGATTAATTTATAAAACCATGCTCTTCTTCAAATGTTTTTTTAAAGATTTATTTTGAATGAAAGAGTAGAGAATACTCAAAAAGAACAGTCATCTTTTTCGTAAACACAATTTCCGTTTTATGCTAGGAACTTCATTTAACAGTCCGTATGCTTTGTGAATATCTAATACCGTTTCATATGTAGCGATACCTATATATATATGCTAACATAGAGTTTTTTGGCATAAGGGTATATATATTTATATCGTTATTAGCAGCGGGTTATATATTTACACCTTATGTGCGATTTCTATGAAGTACATCCCTAATCTTTTTAGTTAAATTTTAGCGTACAGCCACGTCATAAGAAAGTGACCCGTGATTTCCGTGTCGTGGACTCACAGTTTTACTCACGCAAGGGAATTAATATATAAGAAGAAGATGATAAATTCGGGTTCGCGTATGTCGGTTAATGTCTTTTATACGTCTTGTTTGCATGTAGTCGGTTAACGCACATGGGAAGAGTGGAGATGAACGAATAGGAAATATGACTGCGTCTGGAACCAAGATAGATGTGCATATTTTACATGGCTAGCCTCACAAATATCGAGGGATATACCCTGTCTATTATTTCCAGGAGGGGCCATGGCGTAGATGGAGAGTCCTAGAGTATTTAATGCTCATTTTGAGCTACGCAGACCCAATTAGAGCCCGCGCTCTACTAGACAACTCCCGGCAACATCCAACGGCCCACACAGTGTGCCATCTTCCCAATTTCCCTCACATAGCTTGGGTTAACCCGGGGCTATGGTAACATTCACTCGCCCATGTTGAATCGCCGTCAAGAGGAATCGAACCCCGGTCTCCCGCACAGAGTACGAGAGCTATAACCACTAATCTACGGCGCCACAAACCAAAATTATACCTTGGAGAATTTTAAGCAAAATAGAAACAGGAATACTATAGAAACACTTTAAAAAATCTTACCCCTTTTTGTTCACTCACACCTTTAGGTTGGTGAGTGTTTCAAAGGCAACTTCGGGAACGAAAAGTTTTTAGATGGCGCGCCGTTTTTACATTTTTGCGCAATGCGCGCTTTTATCGCGCCCACAGGTCCAGACCTCCGCACATGTTGGATCTGCCAAAAGTTTGGCTGGTAAGCTCTGCCATTTTAAAACTCATTTCACGTTTTATTGAAGATATTATTTCGGTTTGTCTGTTCAGTATTCATATTACTGTGGAAAGTTTATCATTTCTTGAACATGATAGTTTAGTAGGCGACGTTTCGGGAGATCCTTCTCCCATCATCGGGCAAAGTAAAATGATGTTGCGCATGTATTTATAAAATTGCAGAGGATCGAAATTCATAAAAATTAACCAATCAGAAACGAGCTGATAATTACAGTTAATTACGGTAATTAACATTTTTGGACCTGGATGTAGGTAACTACTTCTTCTGTAGGGCTGGTAACCAAATCTCAGGAAGTTGATACGGGATGCTGTTTATGTGTTTGTTACGTTCTACACTGTTGATGGTTTCTTTAATCTTCCTGGCCGTTGTTCTGGATTCTCTGTCAATGATTTTCTTCTCATCCCAATTAAACTGATGACTTCTGCTCCAGCTGTGGTCCGCAATTTCGTTTTTCTTCACATCTCCGTTTCTCACTGCGCGCATATGTTCTTGTACTCGTTGCTTAAACTTTCTTTTTGTTTCGCCTATATACACTGCATCACAATCTTTACACGGGATTTCGTAAACAACATTGTTTTGCTCTTCCAGGTTTATTTTGTCTTTTGGTTTAGACAAAGTGCTTCTTAGGGTGTCTTTAGAGGTAAGAATGCATTTGATCTTGTGTTGCCTTAAAACTCGACGAAGGATCTCGCTGGTACCTGGTACGAAGGGTAGGAATGCTGATGCGATAAATTCCTCTGATGTTTCCTTGTTGTCTCCGTTGCATCTTCTCTTCATTTTATTTTCTACTTGCGTGATGACTTTATGACTGTATCCATTTGTGATTAATGCATTTCTTACACGTCGAATTTCTATTTTCCTCTCCTGTTTGTCACTGACTACACTGTTGGCACGATTCAGTAATGAAGATATGACACTTTCTTTGCAAGATTTCTGATGGTTTGATTCGAAGTTAAGGTACTGGTCAGTGTGTGTTGGTTTACGATACACTGAAACTGAAATGGAACCATTCTTGCGTTTGACCAAAGTGTCCAGGAAAGCGATACTTCCATCGTGTTCAAGCTCAACAGTGAATTTGATTTGTCGATGTAGGTCGTTGATGTGTTCATGGAACTCTTCTAGATGAGATCTTTTGATTATGGCGAATACGTCGTCAACAAATCTTTTCCAAACCTTTGGACGTCTGTCTGATGTGACTAATGCTGTTGTCTCGTGTGCTTGCATGTATATTTCTGCGACTACTGATGATGCAGGGCCTCCCATGGCAACTCCGTCTGTTTGAGTGTAGAAGTTCTTATTAAACAGATACCATGTTTTGGTTAGAACAAGTTCGACCAAACGCAGAAAATCCGGTACTGGAATCTTTGTCTTTTCACCGAATGCAGCATCGTTTTCGATAATGTCTTTAATGATGTTTAAGGTGTCTTTTATGGGAACATTTGTGTAGAGTGATGTGACATCAAATGATACCATGCATTCGTCGTCTGCTATCTTTATTTCTCTGATGTATTCCGAAAATTCTTTTGAGTTTTTGCTGTGGTCACTTGCTGTGAATTTGCTGAGGATGGAAGCAACAAATTTTGATAGGTTGTATAACGGTGTTCCAGTGCAGGAAACTATTGGTCGAATTGGATTTCCCTGTTTATGAATTTTGGGTAGTCCGTAAAATCGCGGTGGTGGTCCGTCACAAGGTTTCAGTCGGTAATACTGCTTATCGTCGATGTATTCTTTTCTCTTCAACTCCATTAAGATGTTCCTCGCTTCTCGTTTGATGACTTCTGTGGGATCTTTCTTGAGAAGTTTGTAAGGCCCGTTGTTGATGTGTTCGTTGCACTTGTTGATGTAGTCAAGTGTATTCATGATAACCGTTGTTCTCCCCTTGTCTGCCGGTAGGATTATGATATCTTTGTCCTTCTTTAGATTCTTCAATGACAGTCTTTCAGATTTTTGCAAATTGTCCTTTGGTGTTTTGCTTTTCTGTAGCGTGAGGCTTACTTTAGCTCTTACTGTGTCTGCCTCTTCTTTTGATAGATCTTTAATTGCCTCTTCCACTTTCGCAACTATTTCGTTCTTTGGAATTGAAGCTGGTGTCATGCAGAAATTCATTCCTTTTGATAGAAGGTTTGTTTCTTCTGTCGTGAGTTGTCTGTTGGAGAGATTGACAATCCATTTGCTCTTTTCTATACCCGTTTGTGAAGAAGTCAGATCGCTAGAGAAATCAAGAATAAAATACGCAAGATACACTAACCATCTTCGGTTTTCTCTACGTTGTCTTCACAACGAGATAACACCTAAAGATCTTCGACTTACCTGCAGAGTCAAGACTGAAAGAAGTAAGAAAATCTTACAACGCGCAAGCCGCCAGTTATTGCAAGAAAGAATCCATCTAAATCACGTAACACGTAACACCCTACATCGCCAAATACTTGATCTTGACAACACCATCAAATCGAGACTCTCCACCGACCAATATAAACAGGTTAAGAATATTCATGATAGCGTGTATGAAAAAGAAATGAGATCGGTTAAAGACAGACACCTTAAAAAGTTCAACAAAATCAATGACAGATTCAATGATGATACACAAACGGGTATAGAAAAGAGCAAATGGATTGTCAATCTCTCCAACAGACAACTCACGACAGAAGAAACAAACCTTCTATCAAAAGGAATGAATTTCTGCATGACACCAGCTTCAATTCCAAAGAACGAAATAGTTGCGAAAGTGGAAGAGGCAATTAAAGATCTATCAAAAGAAGAGGCAGACACAGTAAGAGCTAAAGTAAGCCTCACGCTACAGAAAAGCAAAACACCAAAGGACAATTTGCAAAAATCTGAAAGACTGTCATTGAAGAATCTAAAGAAGGACAAAGATATCATAATCCTACCGGCAGACAAGGGGAGAACAACGGTTATCATGAATACACTTGACTACATCAACAAGTGCAACGAACACATCAACAACGGGCCTTACAAACTTCTCAAGAAAGATCCCACAGAAGTCATCAAACGAGAAGCGAGGAACATCTTAATGGAGTTGAAGAGAAAAGAATACATCGACGATAAGCAGTATTACCGACTGAAACCTTGTGACGGACCACCACCGCGATTTTACGGACTACCCAAAATTCATAAACAGGGAAATCCAATTCGACCAATAGTTTCCTGCACTGGAACACCGTTATACAACCTATCAAAATTTGTTGCTTCCATCCTCAGCAAATTCACAGCAAGTGACCACAGCAAAAACTCAAAAGAATTTTCGGAATACATCAGAGAAATAAAGATAGCAGACGACGAATGCATGGTATCATTTGATGTCACATCACTCTACACAAATGTTCCCATAAAAGACACCTTAAACATCATTAAAGACATTATCGAAAACGATGCTGCATTCGGTGAAAAGACAAAGATTCCAGTACCGGATTTTCTGCGTTTGGTCGAACTTGTTCTAACCAAAACATGGTATCTGTTTAATAAGAACTTCTACACTCAAACAGACGGAGTTGCCATGGGAGGCCCTGCATCATCAGTAGTCGCAGAAATATACATGCAAGCACACGAGACAACAGCATTAGTCACATCAGACAGACGTCCAAAGGTTTGGAAAAGATTTGTTGACGACGTATTCGCCATAATCAAAAGATCTCATCTAGAAGAGTTCCATGAACACATCAACGACCTACATCGACAAATCAAATTCACTGTTGAGCTTGAACACGATGGAAGTATCGCTTTCCTGGACACTTTGGTCAAACGCAAGAATGGTTCTATTTCAGTTTCAGTGTATCGTAAACCAACACACACTGACCAGTACCTTAACTTCGAATCAAACCATCAGAAATCTTGCAAAGAAAGTGTCATATCTTCATTACTGAATCGTGCCAACAGTGTAGTCAGTGACAAACAGGAGAGGAAAATAGAAATTCGACGTGTAAGAAATGCATTAATCACAAATGGATACAGTCATAAAGTCATCACGCAAGTAGAAAATAAAATGAAGAGAAGATGCAACGGAGACAACAAGGAAACATCAGAGGAATTTATCGCATCAGCATTCCTACCCTTCGTACCAGGTACCAGCGAGATCCTTCGTCGAGTTTTAAGGCAACACAAGATCAAATGCATTCTTACCTCTAAAGACACCCTAAGAAGCACTTTGTCTAAACCAAAAGACAAAATAAACCTGGAAGAGCAAAACAATGTTGTTTACGAAATCCCGTGTAAAGATTGTGATGCAGTGTATATAGGCGAAACAAAAAGAAAGTTTAAGCAACGAGTACAAGAACATATGCGCGCAGTGAGAAACGGAGATGTGAAGAAAAACGAAATTGCGGACCACAGCTGGAGCAGAAGTCATCAGTTTAATTGGGATGAGAAGAAAATCATTGACAGAGAATCCAGAACAACGGCCAGGAAGATTAAAGAAACCATCAACAGTGTAGAACGTAACAAACACATAAACAGCATCTCGTATCAACTTCCTGAGATTTGGTTACCAGCCCTACAGAAGAAGTAGTTACCTACATCCAGGTCCAAAAATGTTAATTACCGTAATTAACTGTAATTATCAGCTCGTTTCTGATTGGTTAATTTTTATGAATTTCGATCCTCTGCAATTATATAAATACATGCGCAACATCATTTTACTTTGCCCGATGATGGGAGAAGGATCTCCCGAAACGTCGCCTACTAAACTATCATGTTCAAGAAATGATAAATTTTCCACAGTAATCATTTCACGTTGTTGAAGTTGGTTTGGTTTTTATATACTTTGTTGTGAATTTTTGGTATGTATTAGTCTTTCAACTATGGTTTCAGATTGATTATCACGTCATTTTGGAGCTTAAAACATTCTGATTACATCATTTTATCATATTTTATCAGCTTTCGAACAATAATCATCATTTTTGATTTTGGCTAGCGTTTGAAAATTGACATCATCTGTCTTTTCAAGCTGGTTCCTCAGCACTGCTCAGCTTTATTCAGCCTTCTATGATAAACTTTGTCAGCCTTCCATGGTAAACTTTGTAAACAAAATATTTTATGCTCTATTATGGCAACTTCCCTATCTGCTGACCCTTCTCCTATCCATATAAAATCTACATCACGTTCATTTCATCAAGGTGTTCAAAAAATTGGGTCCACTGCAGGTATTCAATGTATGTGTAACTCATTATTGTCAATATGTTGGTCAGCAATTAAGCGAATATCTTCTTGGAAATCATTTGACCTTGATTATGTTTTGGAGTGTGGTGATGATAACTTTAAAAATGTTAAAATATACCGGCCTCTCAGTGTTGAAGAATTACCGTCTGTTGTGAACTTTGAACAACGGTGTGTAGCTGTAGTGTTGGGGGATAAGTTCACAGGTTTTTTAGGTGATGTTAGATATTTTGCGCAGCACAATGCCATGAACTCTGTCTCTGTTGGAAAAAATGTCCATTATCTATTTGACCCACACAGTAGAGATAGTCACGGAAGTTTCAGCCCCGATGGTTCATCCATATTACTGAAATTCAAGTGGCTTTGTGATGTACAAAGCCATATTAAAAAAAATTATCGACAAAATCTTGCAGTCTTTGAGAATTGCCCATTTGAAGTTCAATATGTTCAAATAAATGTTGATGACGAAGCCACGGCAGACATTGAAAAGACAGTCGATAAACAACGTGCAAGTTCTAGAAAACAGAAATATATATCAAAAAACTTTTTGCGTAAGAACAATAAAATGAAAAACGACGTGAAAATTATGCAAAGAAAAAAATGCACAAATCTATTTCCACAAGAATATCAAATTTTAAAATTACAATTGAAGCAGGCCCGGTTTTTATATGTATAGTATGTCACATATGTCTCTATAAGAGGTCGGTCGTTAAATATAATGCTGAGAAGTATGATCTGCAGCATCCAGACATTATTAATGAAATTGAAAGTTGTGATGGGGAATATTATGTTTGCTTAACACGTCACAAAAAATTGTTGAAAGACATTATTCCTGCTCAGGCAGTGTTCAATAGGCTGGAAATATTTGACTTACCAGACAACTTATTGAACATCAATAAATTGGAGAAAACTATTGTAGCCAGGAGAATTGTGTTCAAGAAAATAGTACTAAAGGACAATCTCCGAAACTGAAAGGTGCCATATGCAATGTCCCTATTAATGTCAGTGATATTCCAACTACGCTTCCAGTAGGCGCTGACAGTAATGGTATTGTCCTTGTTAAATTGAAGAGGAAACTTTCTTTTCGTGGACATGTGTATTTTGAACTTGTCTCTCCAAAAATTGTTAAAACACTTATTTTGTATTTGAAAAAAAACAATTTTTTGTATGATGACATTCAAATTGATGTAGACCGTATTCCAGCAGCGTTAACTAACATATCAGAGCCACCGGAAGTAGAAATTGAAGAAAATGGTCAATTCTCTTTGCATACTGGTGAAAACTGAGGCATGTCTTTACAATTTATCCAACGAAAAGTTCGTTGAAAAAAATGGTATAACAATTCGTTTGAAACAAGCCAGCATCAACGACAAGACTGATATTATCCCCATTACAATATTTGGCGACCGTGTTGACAAGGTTGAAGACAAAACTGTCTATTGTTTTGGAAATCTTCGGGTTTCCAAATATCAATCACAGCAGTTACAGAAAACCATGGATTCTTCGACAATAACTGCGTCAGTCTCGTTGGATCCTGAAAGTTTCACCGAGAAAGACCTTGTTGACTCAACATCAGCAGCTGTCACGGGTAAAATTGTTTCAGTGAATACTAAGTCGCTTTTGCCTCAATTGCGTTGCAGCATGTGGAAGCACACTGTGGAAGTAAATGAAGAAGATTTGGTTGAATGCGAAAAATGTCAAAACATCTCAGTGAAAGAACTCTGCCAAGAGAAAACTAATGTTACATTTACGTTACTGAATAGCAATGCAAAAGCAAGGCAGGAATATTGTGCACCTGGCGAGATAATAACATCTTGCTTTGAAGTAACCTTGGATGATAAAAAGATGGTTGCAAGAAGCATGCTGAATGTTCAGGTTCTCATGCAAGTTAATGTGTCAGACAATGTTGTAAGTTTTATGCAAAAAGAGTGAAGTTATTGTTATCTGATGATGCTCGAGTCAAACAGTTAGTTTTTTCAACTGCCTTCACCCTAGTAGTGACATTTTAAATTTTTACATTTATTATTGTGTTCATTTTTTTGAGATTTTACGAGAACCAGGTTCGATTTGTTGTCTGTTGAAAATCAGTTCAGGGTTTTGCATTATTGAGATTTTTCAAATCGAATAGAAACAACCTGATTGATTCTTTCCTATTGTGCGTTTGTTTTTTCACTTCTTCAAAGAACATTGCTTGATAACAACTACAATTGCAATGCTAATTAATATAGGAAAGAAAAACAAAACAACATAGTTGTTTATACATTTCACAAAGTATATAGTTTCATGTATATATTTATCGTTTATATAATAACATTTATGAGTATCGAGTCTGAACTGTCAGCTCCTTTTCGCTTCAGTTTTTACATTGCTTGTTGTGTTAAAAGTGCTTGCGACTTTTCAAACCTGAAGTACCAGTTTTCAACTCTTTTTGTTACTACTTTTGTTGTGTTACGTTTGCAAGATTTCGAGAAATTTCGAACAGGCGAGTTCCTACTTTTTGTAAATCCTTCCCTTTTATAAGTGATATTTTCGTTGTTTTTTCTTTCATTAAAATTTGAGTACATTCATGTTTACTTCGTGAATTTTAAGTCGAAGCAAAAGTATTCATTGATTAATAGATTGATTGATTCGCACGCATAATGAACACATGATGGACTTTAGTATCGTTTTTTTTTATTACTATTTTTTTTTCAGAATTCTATTTTTTCGCTCAATCTGTGTTTTTATATTAGTATTATTATACTCAATTTGGGTATTATTCTGTTATTTATGTTATTTTCTGTTATTTTCAAGTTTTTATTATTTGAGAAATGATGAAAAAACTTATAGTAACTGGTCAGCTGATAAATGAATCGGATATTAAAATATCAACAATACTCCCCCAAAAATGACTTGAATCTGTAGTTTGTTTTTTCTTCTTTATTTAGATCTCTGGCTTTGCAACAAAAGCAGATATGTCAATTTCTTTGTCCGCAGAAAATGATCCTGATGAAAAGTTCTTCGAGAGCTATTTAAACGGAATTACTAAATTCCTGAATAAACACAAAGATTTAGGGCGAGACCGGCAATATATAAGGGGAACACCGATGTATAACAAAAATGAAATGTGTGGATTAAAGGAAGCATTAGAACGTATACTTGTGGAATTGGATAACTGGCATGCAGCATTATTAAAAGACAAGGCAAAGAACATTTCCAGTGAATTAATATGCAAGGCGTATGACGCCATCATGTTGGCGGCTTCTCTTGTTAGCGAAATAACCTCGCTTCTTGAACAAAAGTAACACATATCCAGTATTACTTAAGGGTTATATTTTTACGAATATGTATTTGAAAATGCGTAGATAATAAATACTAGCGGTTCTTTTATTAAATTTAAAAACTAACAGCTTATTCCGTTCCGTTCCGAGTTTTCATTTAGGCAATAAAAACAGTTTTTTTCATGAAATCCTGTGTACTACAACTTTTTCTCAATGAGAAGTAGAGACAGGAAAATGTTCGTTCTAGCGCAGTCGACGACGACGACAAGGGGAATTCCCTGAATTTCCGAAATCCCAATTCCGATATAATCCGACAATTCCGGAAATACCGATAAAATCCAACGCATGCGCAATAGCGACTAACGGGAATAATGCTGACATCAACAAAAAATACAGATTGCGCAAATGAGTAGGTAAATTGCCTTACTCAAAATTCGACCTCGCTAGAAATTTTGTTGATTGAAATCAAAAATCTATAAATAAATATGAATACACATACTGTCAAACAGTTACAAGCTATCGCGAAAACCCGTGGGCTTACGGGCTATTCAAAGCTACGCAAAGTCGACCTTATTAATTTTTTATAGGCACACCCAAGACCTGTTCCTGCGCCAGAACCAAGGCCACAAACATTTACACCAGATGCCTTGGATATATTCGAGAGTCAAGAGATGGCAAAAACCCGTCCAATTAAGAGCAAGATTGAACCTCGACTCCCCACACCCGAAGCCATGAATATCTTCGAGCGCCAAGAGATGACAAAGACACGTCCAGTAGTAAAGAGTAAACTGCGAGAGTGGTCTGACTGGCTTGTGAACTATGTACCAGAGGGTATTAGAAAGTTAGTGCAAGGTATATATGCATCAGCAAAAAATCGCATCCTTGCTCTTTATGATGGGGCAAGAAAGACCCTGATGGGTGAAGTTGAAGAAGAGGCAAAGGAGGATCATGCTGAAGATAAGCAGCAACCGGAGCAAGAATTCTCGCCCCAAGAACATAAGCATGGTCACCATAGGACGTTCCGAAGTTTCCGCATCCCTGGCATAGACGGTACGGATGTCGATGGGTACTTGGGGATGGTGCGATCACACGTGAAAACCCTGGTTGAGAAGCAGGTTAAAGACATGGGGTCTGCTAAGGTGCAGTGTTCGCTCTGGATTCTATGGAAGAAACCAGTGGAGGGTACCAGCGTGGATGATACCAGCAAGTTTATCGAAATCAATAAGGTTTTCCACAGCAACATGACACCGGTCTTTCAGGGTAGCGTCGTGGAAGAGGTGCTAGACACGATGCTGGCTCAGGTCAAAACGCATGTGGAGAACCCGGCGCTGCCCAATAGTGGCTTTACAATCAGTTGAATTATGCACCTCGTCGTGGACTTCCACAAGCTCAAGCTGACGAGGGGTTCCTCGTATATCGAAGCACCCAAGTGGATAGCCACTAAGAAGGTCATCATTAATCCACAGAACAAGGACGAGGAGTGCTTTAAGTGGAGTATCATAGCTGCTCTACATCATGAGGATATAACCAGCGATCCACAGAGAATCAGCAAGCTCCGACCATTTGCGGATGAGTATAATTGGCATGGAATAGAGTTTCCCACGAGCATCAAGGAGATCTCCAAGTTTGAAAAGAACAACCCAGATATCGTCTTGTACGTGACAGGGAAGGCGATAAATATCCTGCGTTGATCGACACACGACGAACGCGAGAAACAGGTTAATCTGCTACTCCTCACGGACGAACAAAAGAGTCATTATATAGCCATCAAAAATCTCTCACGACTCCTGGGCAGCGAGACATCAAAGAATCATGCAAAGATGCACTTTTGTATGAACTGTCTGCAAGCCCTTCCAACAATCGAGTCGCGTGATAAGCACTATGCATACTGCATGGATAATGAAGCGGTCAAGATTACGATGCCAACCGAAAAGGAAAAGTGGCTATACTACAAGGATGGTCAGCAGCAATTCAAAGCACCCTTCGCCATCTATGCGGATTTCGAATCCCTCCTCGTTCCCATGAAGGAAGATAAGAGGGAGATCAAAAAAAAAAGCTGAACAAGCACGTACCATGTGGCTGGTATACATATAGTACATTTGCCTATGGTGACATATCATATCCCTTGCAGAGATGCCGTGGTAAAGACTGTGTGAAAATGTTCGTTTAACACCTGGAGGATGAGGTAAAGCGGCTCTACGCTACCTTCCCAAAACATGACATGCTGCCTCTAACGGAGGTGTTACAAAGAGAGCACGAAGCGGCAAAGACATCTCACATATGCATGAAACCCTTCGACGACGACCTGAATAACCTCAAAGTTCGAGACCAATGTCACTACACATGTCTATGCAGAGGTACCGCGCACAATACCTGTAATTTCAACTACAAGATACCCAACCATGTACCCGTGATCTTCCACAATCTTTCGGGGTACGACGCCCACTTGTTCATTTGAGAATTGGGGGAGAAGTATGATACCCAGGACATTGGTTGCATCGTTGAAAACACGGAAAAGTACATCCCCTTCAACGTAAAAATCAAAGTACTCATTGCAGCCAGGGGGTACGATGATGGTGAAACATATAAGAAAATCGAGATCAGATTCATAGACAGCTGTCGATTCATGGCATCAAGCTTGGAGAAATTGGCAAGCAATTTCGATGATGAACAGTGCAAAAATCTCCGTTGGTATTTCGCTAAGGATGACACCTTTAAACTCATGCGCAGAAAGGGTGTATTTCCATACGAGCACATGGATGGCTGGCGACGATTCAAAGAGACTGAGGTACCTCCCAAGGAGGCCTTCTATAGCAAGTTGAAAATGAAGGGAAACGGCGACAACGACTATGAACACGCGAAAAAAGTCTGGGATTTCATCGCTCCAAAGGGTGTTGAGGTCAATATGGGTGACTACCACGATATATACATCGTCACAGACGTCCTGCTACTAGTCGACATCTTCCAAAGCTTTCGGAGAGTGTGTCTAGAGAACTACAAGCTTAAACCTGTCCATTTCTACAGTGCACCAGACTTGGTGTGGAAAGCTGCGTTGAAATACACGGAGATCAAGCTGGAGCTCCTTACGGATCCCGACATGCTTCTGGAAAAGGTATCCGTGGGGGCATAACCCAAGCCGTGCACAGATATGCCAAAGCCAACAACAGGTACATGGGGATCAATACGATCCAGAGGTTGAGTCGTCATATTTGCAGTATCTCGATGCCTACAATTTGTATGGCTGGGCCATGCGTCAAAATCTGCCAACGCACGGGTTCACATGGTTGTCAAGCGTTGAGGCCTTCACGGAGAAGAAGATCGATAAGCTCGTCGCTGACAACAAGCATGGATACATCTTCGAGGTTGACATTGATTAGCCAAAGAGCCTAAATGACAAGCACAACGAGCTGCACTTCCTACCGGAGCGAAAGGTGGTTCACAGGGTCGAGAAGCTATTCCCAAACTCGAGCACAAGCGGAAGTACGTGGTGCACATCAGAGCCCTTCATCAAGCTTTAAAGCATGGGCTCGTGCTTAGGAAAGTGTATAAAGTCATCCAGTTTAACCAGAAGTCATGGCTAAGGGGTTATATCGACAACAACACGAGACTTAGAACGGCCGCCAAAAACGAGTTCGAGAAGGACTTCTATAAGCTAATGAGCCTTTCAGTATTCGGTAAAACATTGGAGAATTTGATGAACCACCATAACATCCAGTTGGTCACCAATGAAGAAAAGTACACCAAGCACGTCATGAAGCCCAACTTCAAGGGCGCGAACTACTCTGCAGTTACTTCATGGGCGTGGAGATGGGTAAAACAGAGGTAAAGATGAACAACCCCGTGTATATTGGTCATATTATCTTGGATAACTTAAAAATCGTGATGTACAACTTCCACTATGACTATATGCAGCCCAAGTACGGTAGCAAGTTGCGGATCTGCTATATGGATACTGATTCCTTCGTGTACCACATCAGAACAGAGGATTTTTATCGCGATATTGCTGATGATGTAGAAGCACATTTCGACAAGAGTGCCTATAGCAAAGATAATGGTAGGCCTCTTCCCATTGGTAAAAATAAGAAGGCTGTAGGCTTGATGAAGGATGAGCTAAGCGGTAAGATCATGACAGAATTCATCGAGAGCCAAGCTGTATGCATACAAAACCTTAACTAAAGAGGGCGGCGATCGCAAAGCGAAAGGTGTGAAGAAGTGCGTAACCAAAAAATTCATCACCTTCGAGGACTATCGGCGCTGTCTGGAAGATGGTGTCGATATATACAAAACCTGGGTCTGTATCCAGAATAAGGGGCATCAAATCTACACCCAGGAAGTGAACAAGCTGGCACTCAATAGGGCAGATGATTAGCAGATCGTACAAGCAGATCAGATCACAACGCTCGCCAGAGGTCATTATCGTTTATCGGCAAATAAATGATGGAAGCTCTGCTACTGATAGCTATACTCCTCCCATACGTCTTGACCATCTTGGGTTATTTAAGATACAGACGACTATTAATAAATATGTCTGAATTGGTTAAAATTTTCGATATTGTAGAGACCCCAGCAGAAGCGCTTGAGCAACATGAAAACAAGCGTCAGGCTTTGAAGGATGCATGTGAAGGTAGAACACAGAAGCCTAGGCACAGAAGCTGACCCCATCATCAGGGATAGTATGGCTGACTTGGGGATTTTCATGTACTCAGCTTTCGGTAAACTATTGACACCTCTGCTTATTGCTGCGCATACCATTAATCATACACAGCTCTCAACGTCCAAGGTAGTTGAGGGGAAGGTTGATGAAGAGCAAGAAAACACAATCGTGAAGTGTTTGAAATGGGAAGTATCATAGCAGATTCATTAGGAAATAGCAGAAAAAAATCGCGGTACACGGATTGGTGTGGTATCTACGGTGACTCCCACTTACGCGCTTTGGAAATCCTGACACCAGCAGCTGATCGATTTCCACCACTAGCATGTAATTTAGTAAGGACCCCACATATGCATCAAATAAGATACGCTGGCAGAAACGGTTTAAGACCCTCTGTGATATATCAGTACCTGAATGAGTGATCAAGATCTTTTTGTGTGTACCCTGGGTACACATAATAAATGAGCGAAGTTCAACCACAAGAAGTAACAGTCGTCACAAAGCCAGTAAAGCATCCAGGGAGAGTCACACAGGGTCACAAATTGGCGGCACTGATGAAGAAGAGGAAGGAGGAACTGAAGCAACAAGAGGGTGCTGTAGAATCTACAGTCAAAACCTCTTCTGCGTTGAGTTCTGGATCAAGTTCTGTAAAGTCCGGCAGTGTATACATTGGTGGAGGCATCGTTGCTATACTCGCCTGTGTAGGAGGGGTATATTACATTTTCCGTAAAAAGCCTGTAGCGACTCAGCAGCTCACAACACCAGAGCCTTCGCCTGGCGGCTCCGGAGAGGTAGGTGCGCCTCAGCGAGAGCCTACAACCCAGCCCGATACCGAGTTTTTTCATATGCAATAATCTATAATATAAATGAGCAGCAAAGAGTATCAGAAGGAAGTCGTCGATTCCTTGTGGGAATCTGTCAGACTAGTATCCTATACTATTGTCTTGGCATTAGGAGCAAAAAAGGCGCTGGGGGTTTCTAGACCGGCGCCAAAATGGATCTGGAGGACGGTCTAAAGCTCGCTGGATATATGACAGGAGCGATATTATTCGATGATTACGCGATAAAACAAGGCTGGTATAAACGTTCCATGATGCCCCCAAGTAAGTACCCTACAAGGTTCTGTCTGCCACCGGCAGATGGAATAAATGCTGGACATAGTAAAAGAACCTCATACAGCGATTTTTACTGGGCCTACCTGGTGCGGGAAAACACAGCGTGTACTCGATCTCATGGAGAACGAGTACAAGCACCATTTCTTTAACGTTGTCATCCTTTGCCCCACCATCCGCTGGAATAAGACCTACCTCGATAGAACATCGTTTTGGAAGGAGGACTATGTGTTCCTGATAGAGCCGGGTGATCAGTTATTTGAATGGATCAAACACCTATCGAAGCTGCTTGCGGGTGAAGAGAGCTGGTTCATTATCGATGACATGATAAGCGATTAAAGTCTCGATAAAAAGCTGAAGCCCTTGCTCGAACTCGCTATCTCGGGTAGACACAGAAAACACAGCTTATGGCTCCTCACTCAAAGCTACACGGCTCTCCCAAAGAACCTATAAAGGCAAAAGAAGCAGCTGTTCATGTGGTACCCGCACGAACGCAGTGATATGAAGCTGGTGGATGAAGAGACTAACATGATCAACGATTGGGAGAGTATCAAAGCTCAACTCAAAAAGACCAAGCATGCGTGCTTGTATGTGAGATTGTAACACCCCAGGACCTGGAAAATTTTGGAGTGACGCGGACATCCTCGGCGGGTACAACTGAAATTTGGAGCATTTTTGCCTTGACTTTCAACTAAATAAATGAATTGTATCGAAAAATTACGAGAGGAAGAGATCCGGAAATTGGAGGAAACAATTGAGAACTTGAAAGCAGATCTCAAAGAAAGAGATCGGGAGCTGTATAGGATGAATCTGTGAGGTAAATACAAGAATCAGATCGCTTTAATCATTTCGTCGCTGGCTCTTCGCATGATCCAGCATATGATGAAATATTAAGACCATTTAACGTCATGAAGTAGGTGTATCTACTACATACACCCTTGGCAAGGCGGAAAATCCTCATCATATCTTCGTCGCATTGGATGGTGCCCTGGGACGAGGTAGGTATTAGCGTGAACCACAGGATTCACGTTAACTAATCATATGCAATTCAAAATGAGCACCATGCATACACGATCCCTGATTGAGAACTTTTAAGATAAAAATGTCTTTTCTTGCAAAATTACAGAGGAAGATTAGAGTGCAGAAACAGCAAATTGAGGCTCTTGAATATGACCTGATAAAACGACAGGAATCTGTTGACTATATGAATGAGGATCTCAAGTTCCTGAACGAAGATCTCGAGGAAAAATCCCGGGAAATTGAGACTCTTCGAAAGCGATGCAGCGCGCAGGATCCTGGGCAGGGTAATGTGATTGTAATTTACCGTAAACATACCACACCGGACGATGACGAGTATCATCGTCTCCCGTGTATGCTCCAGCGTGTTCAAAGACGCGATATACGCAGCATAAGGAGTTGGTTTAAAAAGAAATTTCCAAAGTCTGAAGAGATTGTCGTCATTGACAAACCCAACCTTGTACGCGCCTTCAACAGGTTTGAGGAAGTAGGAGTCGTCGAGCGAAACAGAGGCCACTTCAAACTGATCGAGATTACTTGTACAACCGACTAAGTCACATGTTTTTGTTGCTCTTCTCGAGCAACAAAAATCACGATTACCGTCCTTACAGACATAATCCCCGGATCAAAAAAAGTCGCAAGTCAAAATTTTCCTGTTTAATGCTGTACCTACTGGAGCCATCGAGACTCTATTAGATAAGCAAAATCAGCCTCTTTTTAGGTGTGCTGATCTCGGGAAGTTTTTGGGGTTTGCTGATATAAGAGCAACATACAGAGACCACGCCTCGCCATGAGAGGAAGTCGCTGGAGACGACGCTTTTGTGACATTGGACGGCGCCCTAGAGATTTGTGCACGTTCTAGAAAGCCCAAAGCCGTCGAGCTTATGGGGTGGCTAGCGAACAAATGGGGTGAAAAATTGCAGGATGGGGTCAGGGAGCAGCGCAAGCTACTCGAAGATAAGGACGTGGCCATCGAAGAGCAACGCAAAACCATCGAGGCCATATATATTGCCGTTACAGAATCCCTACCATATGTTGTCAACGCATACGGCTGGGCAAGAGCATTGCCTCTAGTTTGACAAAATATCCCGAGGGCATCGTAATCGGGAGATGTAACGACCCAAATGCCGTGCATACATGTTGTCGGTTTAGTGACAAAACCCTGGGGGTTGCAAACTCTTACAAAAACCACTTTACCCTACCTGATGATGATACGCGGGAGCTGTTCGAGGGAATGTTTGACATCGATATGGTGTAAGCATTTTTGGGGGTTATCAAAGCGACAAAAACACGCCTGATGATGCTGCTTGACCACTTCAGCTGTATGTTAAAAATAGTCAAAGAAAAAGATGGAAGCCTATGTACAGAGCCAACAATTTAAAAACCTTTACAATATTCGGGTACCCGTGCTGAGATGCTGCATCAAGGCAGGGTCTACTATCGGTTATTGTTTACAGTCTTTGGAAAATTTTAGATTTAGAAATGGGGAGTACTATGAAGGTTTTGTATATCCGGATGATGACGAGCTTTTAGACAGAGTAGTTTTGGGCGAAAAACCATGGGCGACAATCCCGACGGAATATATAGATGAGGATCTCGAAGATGAAGTGCTCAAGGTCGATATTGAGGACCGGGGTCTGCATATCGTCTCCAATAAGGTGAACAAGTGCGGCGAGGTATGTTATGAGATCATCAAGGATAAGGACTTAAGGCTCTCTGATCTAGCAGACCTAAAGAATATAGGCGATATACTCAATATTGAAATCGATGACAGAGCATTGATTGACATCATCAACCTTGATAGCCAGCCTAATGTTATCAAGGGAATCGTGTAGAATGGATAGCCATCCATTCTACACGCTACATTCTTATGATTATACCCGCCTTCATCCGATTGACTCCAGCGATGATGATGACTCCGACGATGATTAAAGGGATGTTGCTCGGGTAGGTATTAACGTGAACCACAGGTTCACGTTAACTGCCACAAAAATTACGCTCAGTATCAACTGAGTGGTGTATACGCTGGTGTATATACACAAAAATTACCCCCAAGTATCAACTGAGTGGTGTATACGCTGCGGGTACACCGGTGAAATGGCTATCCAACTCGAGAAATTTAACTTTAACATGCTCCGGAGGTACTTCAACACTCTCTGGTACTAGCATAAGCTCCTCCGCCACAAAGCTTCGATCAGGCCCATCTGCCAAATTGTACAGGACACGTGTACCTGTTACAATACGGTCGAGTCTATACGTCTTTTTGCTCCACCAAGCGTCCGTTGCACGTCTTTTAGCATCACCATGCTCTTCTCCAGGTTGCAGCAAGTACAAATATAGACCGTCATCGGGTAGAGGCTTTTCATCGGCTAGAGGCTTTTCATCGGGGCGCTGCTCACTTTTCATAAGCGGGACTTCATCCAGCTTGATGGCTTTTGAAGGTTTCATGTCGATCATAACCGTTTTACTATTGTTCATGCTTTTCACGATAGTGTACAAGTGTTTGACCCATGTGGTACTAGTTTTGTTAGAGGCAAGCTCTTGCGCATCTTGAGGTTTGAAGAGTCTCTCCGCGAGCGCCTTGTTATAGGACTCCACGAACGCCGTGAAAGTATGGTGGTACTTGGTAGTTGCACGTCTTATCTCAACACCTTTGGTCTCTAGCAGCTTACTCACGTCCAACTTGAACTCACTGCCGTTGTCACACTAAAATATACTCGGATATTTGAGGAGTCTGGCTTTGTATATGTCCTTGAGCATGTCAGCTACTTCACTAGCTTTTTTCGTTCTCAAGGGTCTCGCTACCTTATACCTCGAAGCCACGTCGATGCCTGTTAGGATGTATTTATAAGTGTTTCCATACACGTTATTGTGTAGCATGTAGAGTAAGTCGAATTGGTGCATGTCATTAGGCTTTGTGATTGTGAAATGCGGATAATTGATGCGTTTGGGGCCTTTGATATGTCTGAGCCCAGCAAGTTGTCAAGTCAACCAGTGAATAACTCTCTTTTTAGAAAGGCCAGAGAGTTCGGCGAGTAGTTTAATGGCTTTTCGTCCGGTCCAGATATGTTCGGGTTGATAATAGATTTGACTTAGCTTTTCAGCTTCTTCAGCCGTAACTATATGTGCTTTCGACATGTTTATTACATGTCGAAAAACGTTCCTTATATATACTTGTACACCACGAAGACAAGCAGAGCCAAGGATCCTACCATGAACGTCAGCTCACCGTCTTATTGTTGCTTCGAGGGTATATATTAGTCGGAGAGTCTTTTAAGCTTTCGCCAGCTTGACGCTTAAGCTCTCGCTGCTGATTGTACCAGTCGATCTTCGCTTGACGATCCCACACCCACTGTTCTTGGGCAGCTTGAAGTTGTTTGATCGCTTTATCGTGCCTCTTACGTTCTGCCTCGCCATGCCCTGACAGTTTTGAAAACAGGAAATTTGAACCGCTAAATGCAAACGCATTTATAGTAGCACCTGCTACGAGTACACCAATAGTTGCCATGTATGTTTATTTCTAATATTCCGCAGAGTGGAAGCGCCCATCCAAAATATTCAGCTGCGCATCTTGGAGCAAGTACACGTAGTACTCGATATCTCCAGTTCCATCCGCCTTCTTGGTCATATGCAAGGTGATCCCATCGCTAAGTCTTTGCAATGGTCTGCCAGAACCATGGAGACTGTGATCTGGACTACTGCGGAAATCAATGAACAGCGCATAGCGCTTAGTCATGAACTGCCCAATGGTCACCTCCGAGTCGTGGCTACCAAAGTGTTCAACGACTTGCTCGAGATGACCTTTCGGGAGCATGGCGTGACTATACAGTTCATTCGGCTCACCTTCTACCGTGATTGCGATGTTCTCGATCTTTTGGTTGTAGAACTGTTCGTTGGCACCGGCGTAAGCCTTGACTTTCCCCGGATCTACAAAGAGTAGCAAGACACCCTTCAGAGTATCGATCTGGAGGTATCGGCTTTTTTCATGGTCACCACTTTGCTCCTCAAGATCCGTTCGTACGTCAGGGCCAGCCTCGAGTACCTGGACATCATAGCACTGCTAAGACCCTCGTTTGTCACATTATCAAACTCGAGCGCGATTTTGGTTATTTTTATAACCAGCATCAGCTGGCTTGGCTTCCGTACTTCCAGTAGCAACCGTACCAGCATCTTTGATGACTTGGTCGTGAGGTGCAAAACGTATTACGAACTGCAGCCTGTCGTGTAAGCTTGCTTGGTAGAAGGGCAAGTCTGTAGTGAGTTCGAACATTTTACCAATAGGGATGCAAAATGTGTAGCCGTAAGCTGCCACGATCGCTTTTTCTTCATCATTTCCTACATGGTCGCTAGCTTTTACCGATGTTGCTGACGATGGTGCGTTTCGTATTGGTGCCAGTAAGCTCCAAGTCAAAGAGGGGTTTGAGGGAGCCTGGGAAAATTATATCATTCTGTCCCATGTTTGGTACGTCGACATACAAGTCTTCGTTCTGGTTGATTGTTGAGGGGACATGGCTCACCTTGATACGCTGCTTCTTCCCCTTCATTGCCAGCATCACTTTTAATTCCTTCTGTGCATCTAACTTCGTTCCGTACATTTATTAATAGGTTGTAGAGGGTTGAATAAATGCCGATTAATCCAATATATGAAGGAGATGACTTTACGCCAGTGGAAGACATTCCAGACGAGCCTGAAGAGTTTAGTAGCGAGAGCGAGATCCTTTGTTCCTGGGTCCACCCTAACACTAGAAGAGCAGGGTCAATCGTCTAGCGGAGGAATCACGACCTACGCAAGAGGAGAGTTGCTCAAATCGAAAGTAGACGATCTTTATGATCTCCTAAGTAATGAGCTGGGAGAGCCGAGTGCGAGATACTACAACAAGTTTAAGGTCGATGGGAACTGGCTTCTTTGCAAGGGTGTGGAGCTTACAAAGGGGGAGGGAGAATTGAGAGCAGTTGCCGAGATACAGAGGAGGTTAGGTGCGGGGCGATTGCGAGCCATACTACACCACACAAGGGCAGTAAGAGGATGGCTCCAAAACTCCTTACCGAATTGGATAATGTCAATGAAAAGGCTGATGACATCGAAATGTTGCCGCTAGTCGAGAACGTGCTCGATAACACGGAGAGTTTTATCGAAAATACTTCCTTTAGCGGGGATGGAAGAGGGTTAAACAGCGAGCTTCAAATGCGAAGGGGTAACCTCAAGCACTTGAAAGGCAAGATGATCTTCTACGACAGTGAGATCAACAAAGCAGAAGTCGAGGTAAAAAAGCTCGAGAGCAAGAAAGCCACACCTGGAGCATCCGAGGAACAGCTAGCTATCTGGGACAGGGATATAGCCAAAGCCAAGGAAGACCTGGAACGACTACGTGATCAAAAAGAGGCTACTGCAAAAGCGCACGGTTTACTATCATCTGACACTCAGAGCCAGCTGCTACACATCAAGAAGACATTGATGAAGATTGCAGGGGATGATAAAACTTTGGCTGAAAAACTCAGGATCCTGTTCAAAGATCAGGCTTTTATTATAGCCAGTATCGTCTCCGCTGTTGGTCTCCTGATATCAACCATCGTGTTCGCCGTTACAGGAGGTGGAGGTACTGCTGGAGGAGGTAGTGCTGGAGGAAGTACGGGTGGGAAAGGTTTTGTACGGAAACCTCATGAAAGACTCGAGAGATTTTTGAAGTACCTAGCAAGCAAAGCAGGTGCTGCACTACCAGGGATCATTGGCAGCGTGGTGTCGTTCTTTTTCAGAGTTGCAGCGAGAGTTTTTGAATTCATGGTAAAGCACTTGTACATGGCGCTGCCGCTGTGGGTATTGTTGTTGCGTATGTAAGTAACAGGAGGAGTAAGGGTGGTAAGAGATCGTAGAGAGTCTAATATGTTGATAAACATATATTAGACCTGTTTCTTCATCCAGATGTATACGAGTATCAGTCCTACTCCCAACGTGATAACGGTAGCCTTGATATCCTCGTGCTGCCTGTGGGCTTCCTTGGACCATGGCGAGGCGTGGTTTATTCAACTTGATAGTCTGCCTAGGAGGTGTGGTGAAGGCTGCCGCATGTTTGACAGCATTGCCCATGGCTTTGGTGTTCAGATCTAGCTCCATACCTACACTTATGTTAGAGGGCGCGATTGGAACGTTGTTGTTATACCCCACAATCTCTCCAATGCGGAGATCCATGTTGGAGGGGAGCATGTACACACTGGATATCACGGCGAAGTTTACTGGAGTCCGTGCATACTGGAGCACCTTTTGAAACTCGGTGATGTCTTGACTTACGTTTTCCTCACGTTGAAGCATGGCCTCAAATTTCTGCAGGAGGATCTGTCTAGCCGTGAAGTTATCGGCGTTAGAGCCTAGGATTGAGACCTTGGCACTCGCTTGGGGTCCTAGTAGCAAGATCACGTAAACGCAAATACTCTTGCTAAGTTTCATCAGGCCCTCCGATGTCAGACCCTGGCTAGTGAAGATGATAAACTTGGCCCAATCCCCATCAACCTGCGGCCACCATCTACCATTTGTCAACAATGACACCAGGGCTTTGAACTTGTACG